>NC_057851.1:5000-659104 GCF_015237465.2 Chelonia mydas
GGGTTCTGATGGGGACAGTCAGTGGGCAGGAAGTGGGAGGGGGCGGGGGTCAGGCTGTTTGGGGGGCACAGCCTTCCCTACCCGGCCCTCCATACAGTTTTGCACCCCGATGTGGCCCTCAAGCCAAAAAGTTTGCCCACCCCTGCTCTAAGAGAAAGATGGGGAGGGAGGGGGATGGACCCAATCCTGCTGATGGGAAGAATGAGTTAACCCTAAAAAGGGAAATAAAATTTTGAGATATGCACAATGATGGGAATCTGACAGCTCCTGTCTGGATTGATACAAACTAGCTGGCTGACAAGGGAGAGGGAAGAACTGCCCATAGCTATTAGCATATGACCAAGATACTTACAAACACTGACTACTCCAGCCATGGTCACTCAATTAGGGTGAACTGCAAAGAAGGGGACAGACAATCACCATAAAGCTGGTGGATATTCCAGTATTTAGATTTACCAAGACAGTGTAAAACAGCTTCTTTATTACCTTACTGGTTACTCAGAAGTCCAAACAACAGTTTCCTTAATGTGATCCAGCCTTAGGCCTCCATCCAGGAACCCACATTAACTATGATGGCAATTTCTGTAAATCTTATTTCATCATATAAAAGAAAAGGTTCTACCAGTCCCAACAGATCGGAAACATTACATCCCAGGTTAATGAATGTTTCAGATCTTACCCAAATACACAATACAGCCAATTCTTATTAACTAAACTAAAATTTATTAAAAAATGAGAGAGAGAGAGAGAGAGAGAGAATAGTTAAAAGATCAATATACATACAGACATAGAGTTCAGTTAATTGAAGTTCAGATTCATAGAAAAGATGGTGAGCTTTGTAGTTGCAAAGAGTTCTTTCAGAAAATAGTTCATAGGTGATAGTTTTATGTCCAAATCTCATATTCAGGGCGTACCAGCATAACTGGCACCTCAGTCTTGCGACTTAGACTTCCCCTGATGAAGCCTAAGCAGATCTGAGATGACAGAATCAGGACCCAAGGATCTTTTAGACAATGTCATTTCTTTTCACAAGTTGGAGTTCCTCAGTGAACGAACTGTAATTAGGATGACTTTGTACGAGGTCCATCACCAGTACTTAGCTATACCAATTAACATAGGGCCATTTGCTTGCTTCTCCACCATTCACAGTACATTTCGAAGAGAGATGAATACCAAGATATCCCGTGTTTACAATTCATTTAAATGACAGTATGATCCTTTGACCTCTGAATTATCAGAATACAGCATAGACAGGGACTGTTGATTACACTGTCGACCCTTCTCATACATATGTAAATACACAAAAACAAAAACATTATCTCCCCACAAGTCTTTTGAGGGTTATTTATTTTGCAGGATGTTTAACCTTTTCTAGCCATGCATCACATCTGCCCATAGCTATTAGTACACAGGACACACATGGCTGCCCAATGGATTCAGTGAAACAAAAGGCATCATATGACCAGGATACTTACAAACACTGACTACTCACTTGAAACAAATTTGGTGTTACTGTTAAGGTTAAGCCTTCTGATGAATTTGATTTTGATGTGAACCCTCATATGAAGATACAATGTGTATGACCTTGATGAAAAGCCTTTAAACATATTGGGAACAGTACCTGAAAACACACACCATTTCAAAGGCCCGTATGGTCATGCTGTATCTTTGAATGAAAACCCACTATATGCTAGAAAGCCTTATAACAGTGAAAAGTTACAGCTGATACTTGTAAGCAATTTTAGAACTTTTCACAGCAGGAAAGCCATTACAAACCTAATTTGCTGATGAAGAGGGAAACTGAGGCCAAGCCCTGGCTGGGATGATTTAACTGGGACTTGGTCCTGCTTCGAGCAGGGGGTTGGACTAGATGACCTTCTGAGGTCCCTTCCAACCCTGATATTCTATGAGGCCCACTACCACATTGCTGTCATAACTAAATGCCAAGGTAATTCCACTTTAGAGCATTCACAACTACATTAGAGCAACATCAGAGGAGAAAAATGTTCAGAAAATGAAAGAAGCTTTATATAAAGAGCCTGATTTAGTCACACATGATTTTGATAAGCCATTTCTGTTATACAGTGATACGTCTAATATTGGGTTAGAAGCTGTAGTAATATAAAACTAAAAATGGGAAATTCCTATGATGCATTCAGCAGTGTCTAGGGACACCACTTTCTGCATCAATTTTGCATGGGGGGGGGTATGATGCTGAATGGAATATGGGAGACATTTTATGATACTGTTGATACCAATATTATAAAATTGCAAGGAATCTTACCAGATATGCCATGTAAGGTATCTGAAAAAATATTACAATTTGCCAAATATGATAATCTTATTGATGTTTGTATCACCTTTGTATTGTGAGTTATAGATATGTATAGTATATTTGTATTTCCAAACTTGAGCCGTGTTTCTGAGTGAAACCCCCAGACAGATTGGCATCAGCACTGCCTAGCCCGTTCAATGGCCCATCAAAGGTCATCAGCGGTAGAACGAACCCACGGAAAGGAGCCAGAGGATACACCTTATGAGTCAGCAAGGTATGTAGGGGCAGGCTGGTGGACAGAACTCTAAGGCTTTTCCATGTGATGTGCTGAGAAGCTTGTGTTTGGGACACAGGAAGTACAAGCCACATGGTAAAAGGAATATAAAGGGCAACTGCATCGTCTCCATTTTGTCTTCAGTCCTGCTCCCTACCTCTGGAACAACTCCTCTACAAGCTGAAGCATTGAACAAAGGACTGAATGACCATTCAAGCTGTGGATGTCTTCCAGAGGGACTTTCAAGCCAGCAACTCACCAATACTCCTAAGAACCCGATACATGGACTCTCAAGTCACTGTATGTATCTGAGTGCTTTAAACATTTAACAACTCTCTTTTTATTTCTTTTAAAATAAACCTTTAGTTTTGGTTACTAAAGGACTGACTGGAACCGTAGTATTTTGCGTAAGGTCCAACCTAATATTGACCTGGCAATGTGCTGGCCCTTTGGGGTTCAGAAGAACATTTTGTTTAGTGAGAAAAGTTTTTAAATAACTTCTCACTGTACTGGACCTAGGTGCTGATTGGGAGTCAGAGAACTGGAATGCAATAAAGAGGGCTGGGATCAGAAGCACAGTTGTGACTGGTTGGTGGTCATTCAATGTGTAGATATTGTAATGTTGTTTTATACATATGTATAAGGGGTTGATGTGTACCATGCTTTGCAACATTGTATCTGCTATGTGGTTTGTGTAGTCTATTGCGTCACCTTACTATATGATTTCTAAATGCAATGCCACTGTACTATGGGCTATGTGTTATGTATCACAGTGCGTTCTTTCTTAGAACTATTAAATGTATGGTAACTGAATATTTCCTTTAAATAAATGTTACTTTGTTTTCAAAGAATTACTGCTTGAACATCAGTCCTTTGAGTGGAAGGCTACATCCGTGTCCTCTCATGGGTTAACAGAACTAGTCTTTTCTGGGGAGTCCTCAGAGGATCAGAGACAAACTCCCTGGTAAAACCCACGCAATTCCTCTAAGGCAGGCCACCTCCTGTTACGCATTGAGATGAGCCAAATTGACAAATGGTTTACAGTTATAGGAAAGCCATTACTGGGGTGCCTTGGGTCCAAATTT
The DNA here is from genome assembly GCF_015237465.2 of Chelonia mydas. Lineage (NCBI taxonomy): Eukaryota > Metazoa > Chordata > Testudines > Cheloniidae > Chelonia > Chelonia mydas. The sequence continues at coordinate 8,635 of NC_057851.1, forward strand.
TGGGGTAACAACAGAGAGGTATAAGATACATCCATTTTCATATAACTAGAAATGCCAGAGCAGGTTAAATGTGATGACTCAGAATCAGGACAAGAGATTCTCCCATTGCATTCTCCTCTGATCCATTCAAATCCGCTTCACTACTGAGCCTTATTATTTACAAAAGTTCTAGCACCATAGTAATGTGGAAACAAACAAACAAAAACCCAGCCAACCTTCCCATCTGCAAACAATCCCATCTCAGTAGGAAAAGTCCTACAACAGGTTGGTGGTGATTGGACATCTAACATAGTGAATGCCAGTGAAAATGAGGTAGGATCAGAGCCTAAAATAGGGAAAGAAGAAGTGAAAAATTACTTAGACAAGTTAGATGTCTTCATATCACCAGGGCCTGATGACATGCATCCTAGAATACTCAAGGAACTGACTGGGGAGATATCTGAGCCATTAGCAATTGTCTTTGAAAAGTCATGGAACACGGGAGACATTCCAGAAGACTGGAAAAGGGCAAATATATTTCCCATCTATAAAAAGGGAAATAAGGACAACCCGGGGAATTACAGACCAGTCAGCTTAACTTCTGTACCTGGAAAGATGATACAGCAAATAATTAAGAAATCAATTTGAAAACACCTAGAAGATAATGAGGTGATAAGTAACCATCAGCATGGATTTGTCAAGAACAAATTGTGTCAAACCAAGCTGATAGCTTTCTTTGACAGGGTAACAAGCCATGTGGAAAGGGAGGAAGCAGTAGATGTGGTATATCTTGACTTTAGTAACGCTTTTGATCCTGTATCACATGACCTTCTCATAAACAAACTAGGGAAATACAACCTCGATGGAGCTACTATAAGGTGGGTGCATAAGGTTGGAAAATCGTTCCCAGAGAGTAGTTATCAGTAGTTCACAGTTATGCTGGAATTGCATAATGAGTGTGGTCCCCCAGGGATCAGTTCAATATCTTCATCAATTATTTAGATAATGGCATAGAGAGTACACTTATAAAGTTTGCGGATAATACCAAACTGGGAGGGGTTGCACGTGCTTTGGAGGAACTAGATTATAATTCAAAATGATCTGGACATACTGGAGAAATGGTGTGAAGTAAATAGGATGAAATTCAATAAGGACAAATACAGAGTACTCCACTTAGGAAGGAACAATCAGCTGTACACATACAAAACGGGAAATGACTGCCTAGGAAGGACTACTGTGGAAAGGGATCTGGGGGTCATAGTGGATCACAAGCTAAATATGATTCAACAGTGTAACACTGTTGCAAAAAAAGCAAACATTATTCTGGGATGTAGTAGCAGGGGTATTGTAAGCAAGACATGAGAAGTAATTCTTCCTTCTACTCTGTGCTGATTAGGCCTCAACTGGAGTATTGTGTCCAGTTCTGGGCACCACATTTCAGGAAAGATGTGGACAAACTGGAGAAAGTCCAGAGAAGAGCAACAAAAATGATTAAAGATCTAGAAAACATGATCTATGATGGAAGATTGAAAAAAATGGGTTTGTTTAGTCTGGAGAAGAGAAGACTGAGAGGGGACATGATAACAGTTTTCAAATACATAAAAGGTTGTTACAAGGAGGACGGAGAAAAATTGTTCTTCTTAACCTCTGAGGACAGGGCAAGAAGCAATGGGTTTAAATTGCAGCAAGGGTGGTTTAGGTTGGATATTGGGAAAAACTTCCTAACTGTCAGAGTGGTTAAGCACTGGAATAAACTGCCTAGGGAGGTTATGGAATCTCCATCATTGGGGATTTTTAAGAGCAGATTGGACAAACACCTGTCAGGGATGGTCTAGATAATACTTAGTCCTGCCTTGAATGCAGGGGACTGGACTAGATGACCTCTCGAGGTCCCTTCCAGTTCTATGATTCTAACATGCTTTGCCAACAGTTGGAAACTGGGATTTAAACAACAAATGATCTCACTGTGTTTGAGAGCCATTCAAATTCCCCTTCCAGCTCTGTGACACTTTCATCTCAGGCCCTAAATTACTGTTTTGGGATCAAAGAAAACAAAGTGTGATCCCCAAGCAGAGGGCTGAGAACCCTGAATCATATGACACATTAAGTAGAAGAGGTGCAGAAGATAAATTCTACATGGCTCAAACAATGGAAATGTTGCTGGGCTAATTTGGAAGGTCGGACTCCCTCTAACTCACCACTTCTTCAGGTATCACAGAAGCTGAAAAAACACTTCCCCCTATCCCTACTCCTTGTCTTTGTTATATTTAAATATATTTAAAATGAGAAAAATGGTATAAAACCCAACTGCTGTTCAGCACAAACCAGTGCAATGTGAGAAAACCTGGGAATGAGACAATTTGTCCCTAGTGGGGAACCTGGTGACTAACAATCACTTTGCAGTGGGAGGAAAAGTATAAATGTGATGTTCTTAATTTGGTTAGACTAGGAGAAGTGATGGAGGTTGTGTCAGATTGTGAGGAATTTGCTACATTACCCTGACTGTTATACATGGGCTATTTTCTTTACTGAAAAAATAGTTGTGGTTTTACATCAGGATCACTAACTTAATCTAGCTAACTCCATGGAAAACCTAGTGGAGTCAAGGCGCAGGTAGATTTAACCTCCAGGTACCTGGTAGAGGTCATTCCTGGTTCCCCCACCTGGGGCTGATGGACATTCATGTTGGAGGAAAACACACTTCCATGACACAGGACAAAGGAGTTGATTAAAAATACTGTGGGATTCACCAGGGCCGGATTTCCAATTAGGCACAGAAGGAGTATACCTAGGGGCTCCAGTGTTCTAGGGGCGCCTTACCGCTCTAAAACTGTGTGCAACATGAAGGTCAACTGTAGGCAGGGTGGGCACTGAAGATGCTGTGCCTAGAAGTGTGTAAGGTGTAAATCCAGCCCTGGGATTCACTCCAAGAAAGGGTGAGCTGCAACAGGGAAAAGCAGACAACTCAGACGGGGGAGCTGAGATACCACAGTGCCACAAATGCTGCCTTAAAACTCACTATGTGGGAACTAGCAAAAGGAAAACAAAAATCTTTCCTTAGCCATAGACAAGGGTTTTAAAGTGTTTATCTCCCTTGCAGCTTCTCTGATTATAAAAAAGGGCTGAGTTCTGATAGAAGAATTTCCCACACTGTATGGATGCTCTGATGTGTAATAAGGTTCGAGCTCTGAGCAAAGGTTTTCCTGCACTCACAGCATCCATACAGTCACTCTTGAGTATGACTTCTCCGATGTCTACTAAGGTGTGAGTTCCGAGCGAAGGTTTTCCCGCACTCACAGCATTCATAGGGTTTCTCCCCTGTGTGGATCCTCCTGTGTGTAATAAGGTTTGAGCTCCAAGCAAAGGTTTTCCCGCACTCACAGCATTCATAGGGTTTCTCCCCTGTGTGGATCCTCTGATGTTCAGTAAGGGTTGAGCACTGAGGGAAGGTTTTCCCACACTCACAGCATTCATAGGGTTTCTCCCCTGTGTGGATTCTCTGATGTCTTATAAGGTCTGCAGACAGAGTGAAGGTTTTCCCACACTCACAGCATTCATAGGGTTTCTCCCCTCTGTGGATCCTCTGATGTGTAACAAGGGTGGAACGCCAAGCAAAGGTTTTCCCGCACTCACAGCATTCATAGGGTTTCTCCCCGGTGTGGATCCTCTGATGTTCAATAAGGGTTGAGGGCTTAGTGAAGGTTTTCTGGCACTCACAGCATTCATAGGGTTTCTCCCCTGTGTGGATTCTCTGATGTTTAATAAGGGTTGAGCTATTAGTGAAGGTTTTCCCACATTCACAGCAGGGCTTCTCCCCTGTGTGGATCTTTTGATGTCTAGTAAGGTTTGAGTTCCAAGCAAAGGTTTTCCCGCACTCACAGCATACATAAGGTTTCTCCCCTGTGTGGCTCCTCTGATGTGTAATAAGGTTTGAGCTCTGTGTGAAGGTTTTCCCGCACTGACAGCATTTATAAGGTTTCTCCCCTGTGTGGATTCTCTGATGGTTAATAAAGACTGAGCTCCGAGCGAAGGTTTTCCCACACTCACAGCATTTGTAGGGTTTCTCCCCCCTGTGGCTCCTCTGATGTTTAATAAAGTGTGAACTTTGAGTGAAGGTTTTCCCGCACTCACAGCATTCATGGAGTCGTTCTCCTGCGTGGAGTCTCAGATGTCTAATAAGGCTTGAGCGCCTACTGAGCTTTTTCCCACACTCAATGCATGTGTTATTTCTCTCTCCCATCAGGATTCTCTGCTGGGCCGTGGTTTCCTTGAGGCCTTTGTGAGTTCCCCGATAATTAACAGATTTACCAACTTTCTGCCTTGGCTGGTTTCCCTGCCACTTCCCTGGCCTGTACTGACTCTCAAAGGCTTTTCCCTGCTCACAGCTCCTGGACACACTCCCCTTGCATCTTTGCAATAATACCCCATGTGATTCCACTTGCTCATCATCTTCCTGCGGAAGATTCTGCTCCATGGTCTTACTCACAATCCCATCACCTGCCGGGACAGAGAAAGAAAAACTGAAGAAACAGGAATGGAAAAGGCGAGAACAAACCAAGAAAACAATTGGAGAAGGAAAAAAAATTAGGCACTGAATTTCCCCAAACTCTTCCCCAAAGGGGCGAGAGGAGGTGATCAGTTCTGCATCCAGATCTCATCCAAACACTTAGGGGGAAGGGAGCTACTGCCAAGAGTTAGGATGGGTAGGAAGCCATGAACAGTATCTGCCCTGAGGATATGACACCCCTGGGGGCAATCTTGAACTCAGAGAGCTCACAAGGTTTTTGTTGGTAATCCCAGCTGGTTCCTTCAGGCAATGACAGATTCTGAGTTGGTTTAATGATCCCTCACCTGTGCAGCTGCCTCTCAGGATTTCTCTTTCCTCTGAGCCCTGGAGATCTGGGGCCCATGGCTCTTCCCCTCGTTCCAGCTGGGAGATGACATCAGATTTGGAAACTGGAAACCCTGTTCAGAGGAAAGAAGACCAGTGAGATCAGTGAATTTATGGGACATTTGTCACGCACCAAAAGAGTTCTTTTAACTCCAGCCCATTTTAAAGCAGTAGAATCCTGGGGCCAGCTCTCCAGGTGCTCAAAGGTGCAGGACACTCTTCTCATGAGGGATTTAACTGTGCCCATGTCTACTAGGAACACATGCAGCCAGACACTGATGATCAAAGGGGCTCCTAAAACCTAGAGCAGGCAATTCCATGTCCCAGCAAATGAAGACTCCAGCCAGAGAGGAAGTCCACCTGGAACTGCTTCTTACTTACAGAGAGAGGCCCAAAGACACTGCAGGAGTGGGAAAGGCATGAGGCCTGACAGCTGAGGGGGGACACTCAGAGACGAGGAAGGGCACAGAGAGGCAGCTGATAATCACTATGATAGTGATAGCCCTGATAATCACTATGACCCCCATAATCCTTCCTCTAACTGCTCTCACCCTTCCCCACCTCCTGGGACCTGAGGAGCAACCACTCCTTGTGTTCCCTCCTTCCCTCCCACTGCCCACAACCCTCCTTGCTACCAATCCTCCCAAATTCTCTGATATAGTACCTAGCAATAAAAAGGGAATAAGGACAGCCCAGGGAATTATAGACCACTCAGTTTAATTTTGGTAACCGGAAAGAAAATGGACCAAATAATTTAAAAAATCAGTTTCTAAGCATCTTGAAGAAAATAAGGTGAGATGTAACTGTCAACATGGATTTGTCAAGAAGAAATCAGATCAAACCAACCTAATATCCTTCTTTGACAGGGTAAAAAGTAGAGCCCTGTATGGATACAAAAAGGTGTATCCGCATCCAATCCTGCAGATTGGATATCCACGGATACAAAGCAGATACCCATGGATTTGCAGGGCTCTAGTAACAAGCTTTTTGGATGTGGGGAAGCAGTAGTTGTTATATAACTTGACATCTGATACTGTCTCACGTGACCTTCTCTTAAGCAAACTAGGGAAATATAGACTAGATGACCCTACAATAAGATGGATGCACAACTGGTTGGAAAACCATAGTCAGAGAGTAGAAGTCAATGGTTCACAGCCAAGGTGGAACGGCATATCGAGTGGGGCCCCTCAGATCTCTGCTGGGTCGTCTATTCAGCCATTTTAATCCGGCCCTCGAGCTCCAGCTTCGGCGCTCCAGCCAGGGAGCTGGGTCAGGGGCCACTCCACGCGGCTCCCAGATGGAGCAGCATGGCCCTCTCTGGTGCTCCAGCTGGGGAGCAGGGTCTGTGATGGGTTGGGTCACAGAAACTCCCTCAAGACTGTCACTAGATGTGCTGGGATACCACTGAGAGCAAACCCCCCTGCTAGAGAAGGCTTCCCTCCACTCCCATCTTGCTGAGTTAGACACTCCAGTCAGCTACAGCACAAAGAGGTTGGGTCACGCCCCCCTGCAGTGCACAGAAACTAAGATTCACTTAGTCCAGGGGTTTCTCAGTTAACAGGGACTTTCCCAGCACCCAGTATTCAGTCTTTCTGGGAGCCTAAACCCCAAATGAATCTGTTCTACTCCGTACAAAGCTTATACAGGGTAAACTCAAATTGTCCACCCTCTATAACACTGATAGAGAGATATGCCCTCCTAGGTATTAATTCAAAGAATCATAGAATATCAGAGTTGGAAGGGACCTCTGGAGGTCATCTAGTCCAACCCCCTGCCCAGAGCAGGAGCAATCCCCAATTAAATCATCCCAGCCAGGGATTTGTCAAGCCTGACCTTAAAAACTTCTAGGGAAGGGGATTCCACCACCTCCCTAGGTAACGCATTCCAGTGTTTCATCACCCTCCTAGTGAAAAAGTTTTTCCTATTATCCAACCTAAACCTCCCCCACTGCAACTTGAGACCATTACTCCTTGTCCTGTCACCTGCTATCACTGAGAATAGTCTAGAGCCATCCTCTTTGGATCCACCTTTCAGGTAGTTAAAAGCAGCTATCAAATCCCCCCTCATTCTTCTCTTCCGTAGACTAAACAATCCCAGTTTCCTCAGCCTCTCCTCATAAGTCATGTGTTCCAGACCCCTAATCATTTTTGTTGACCTTCGCTGGACTCTCTCCAATTTCTCCAAATCCTCCTTCTACTGTGGGTCCCAAAACTGGACACAGTACTCCAGATGAGGCCTCACCAATGTCGAATAGAGGGGAACGATCACGTCCCTCGATCTGCTGGCTATGCCCCTACTTATACATCCCAAAATGCCATTGGCCTTCTTGGCAACAAGGGCACACTGTTGACTCATATCCAGCTTCTCGTCCACTGTCACCGCTAGCTCCTTCTCTGCAGAACTGCTGCCTAGCCATTCGGTCCCTAGTCTGTAGCGGTGCATTGGATTCTTCCGTCCTAAGTGCAGGACTCTGCACTTATCCTTATTGAACCTCATCAGATTTCTTTTGGTCCAATCCTCCAATTTGTCTAGGTCCCTCTGTATCCTATCCCTACCTGCCACCGTATCTACCACTCCTCCCGGTTTAGTGTCATCCATAAACTTGCTGAGGGTGCAATCCACACCATCCTCCAGATCATTAATGAAGATATTGAACAAAACCAGCCCCAGGACCGACCCTTGGGGCACTCCGCTAGATACCAGCTGCCAACTAGACATGGAGCCATTGATCACTACCCGTTGAGCCCGACAATCTAGCCAACTTTCTACCCACCTTGTAGTGCATCCATCCAGCCCATACTTTTTTAACTTGCTGACAAGAATACTGTGGGAGACCGTGTCAAAAGCTTTGCTAAAGTCAAGGAATAACACGTCCACTGCTTTCCCTTCATCCACAGAACCAGTTATCTCATCATAGAAGGCAATTAGATTAGTCAGGCATGACCTTCCCTTGGTGAATCCATGCTGACTGTTCCTAATCACTTTCCTCTCCTCTAAGTTCTTCAGAATTGATTCCTTGAGGACACGCTCCATGATTTTTCCGGGGACTGAGGTGAGGCTGACTGGCCTGTAATTCCCAGGATCCTCCTTCTTCCCTTTTTTAAAGATTGGCACTACATTAGCCCTTTTCCAGTCTTCCGGCACTTCCCCCGATCGCCATGAGTTTTCAAAGATAATGGCCAATGGCTCTGCAATCACATCCGCCAATTCCTTTAGCACTCCCGGATGCAAAGCATCCGGCCCCATGGACTTGTGCACGTCCAGCTTTTCTAAATAGTCCCGAACCACTTCTTTCTCCACAGAGGGCTGGTCACCTCCTCCCCATGCTGTGCTGCCCAGTGCAGTAGTCTGGGAGCTGACTTTGTTCGTGAAGACAGAGGCAAAAAAAAGCATTGAGTACATTAGCTTTTTCCACATTCTCTCTCACTAGGTTGCCTCCCTCATTCAGTAAGGGGCCCACACTTTCCTTGGCTTTCTTCTTGTTGCCAACATACTTGAAGAAACCCTTCTTGTTACTCTTAACATCTCTTGCTAGCTGCAACTCAGGGTGTGATTTCGCCTTCCTGATTTCATTCCTACATGCCCGAGCAATATTTTTATACTCGTCCCTGGTCATTTGTCCAATCTTCCACTTCTTGTAAGCCTCTTTTTTGTGTTTAAGATCAGCAAGGATTTCACTGTCAAGCCAAGCTGGTCGCCTGCCATATTTATTATTCTTTCTACACATCGGGATGGTTTGTCCCTGTAACCTCAATAAGGATTCTTTAAAATACAGCCAGCTCTCCTGGACTCCTTTCCCCCTCATGTTATTCTCCCAGGATCCTGCCCATCAGTTCCCGGAGGGAGTCAAAGTCTGCTTTTCTGAAGTCCAGGGTCCGTATTCTGCTGTTTTCCTTTCTTCCTTGTGTCAGGATCCTGAACTCGACCATCTCATGGTCACTGCCTCCCAGGTTCCCATCCACTTTTGCTTCCCCTACTAATTCTTCCCAGTTTGTGAGCAGCAGGTCAAGAAGAGCTCCGCCCCTAGTTGGTTCCTCCGGCACTTGCACCAGGAAATTGTCCCCTACAGTTTCCAAAAACTTCCTGGATTACTTACTCTGGGTTAATTAATAAGCAAAAGTGATTTTATTCAGTATAAAGAGTAGGAATTAAGTGGTTCCAAGTAATAACAGACAGAACAAAGGAAGTTACCAAGCAAAATAAAACAAAACACGCAAGTCTAAGCCTAATACAGTAGGAAACTGAATACAGGTAAATCTCACTCTCAGAGATGTCCCAATAAGCTTCTCTCACAGACTAGACTCCTTCCTAGTCTGGGCCCAATCCTTTTCAGACCGACGTTGTAGTTTATGGCCTGGGTCCAGCAATCACTCACACCCCCATATTTATTGTCTTTTGTTCCAGTTTCTTTCAGGTGTCTCTTTGGGGTAGAGAGGCCATCTCCTGGGCCAACTGAAGACAAAATGGAGAGGCTTCCAGGGCCTTTTATATTCTCTCTCTTGTGGGTGGAAACCCCTTTGTTCTTCTGTGCAAAATCACAGCAACAAGGTGGAGTTTGTAGTCACCTGGGCAACTCACATGTCCATCAATGATTCTGCTTTTTGCAGGCCAATGCCATTGTGTACATGCTAGTTTGAACATTCTCAGGAAAGCTCAGATGTGGATGTGGCATCTCCCCAAGTCCATTGTCAGTTAAGTGTTTCTTGACTGGGCACTTACTCAGAATGGTCCTTTCTCAAGAAGCTGACCAAATGCTTCACTGATGTTCCTTAGAATCAAACACATTGAGATACAAGTACATAGCCAATATTCATAACTTCAGATACAAATATGATACACACATACAGAGTAATCATAACCAGCAAATTACCACCTTTCCATAGACACCTTACTTGACCTCCTTTGTACAAGATTTGGTGCAACTATAGGACCTTGGTTGCCACAATGATCTATTCGGTCACAGTTCATGTCAATAATGTCACAGGGTTGGGGGCTGCTCCACTCAGCTCCTGGAAGCAGCAGCACGGCCCCCTCCAGTGCTCCAGCCGGGCAGCAGGGTCAGGGACCAAGCCACACAGCTCCCAGAAGCAGTGACATGGCTCCCCCTCTGGCTCCTATGCACAGGGAAAGCCAAGGTCCTCCGCTCTGCACACTGCCCCCACAGCAACCATTGGCCAGGAATCACAGCCAATGGGAGCTGCAGGGGCGATGCCTGCGGACGGGGCAGCGTGCAGAGCTGCCGGGCCATGCCTCAGGTAGGAGCCAGAGAAGGGACATGCCACTGTTTCCAGGAGATGCTTGAGGTAAGCGCCGCCTGAAGCCTGCACCCCTGAGCCTCTTCCTGCACCCCAACCCCCTGGCCCAGCCCTGATCCCCCTCCCACCCTCCGAACCCCTTGGTCCCAGCCCAGAGCACCCTCCTACACCCCAAACTCCTCACCCCCAGCTGCACACCAGAGCCCACACCCCCAGCCAGAGCCCTCACTCCCCCCCCGCACCCCACTCCCCCACCCCAGCCTGGAGTCCCCTCCCGCACTGTGAACTCCTCATTTCTGGCCCCACCCCAGAGCCCACACCCCCAACCAGAGCCCTCACCGTGGGTTCGTTCTCCTCCCATATCCCAACCCCAATTTTGTGAGCATTCATGGCCCATCATGCAATTTCTATTCCCAGAGGTGGCCCTCGGGCCAAAAAGTTTTCCCTCCCCTGGCATAGGGAGTACACTTATAAAGTTTGCAGACAATACCAAGATGGGAGGGGCTGTAAGCGCTTTGAAGGACAGCGTTAGAATTAAAAATGATCCTGGCAAACTGGAAAAACAGTCTGAAATAAATAGCATGAAATGCAGTAAGGACAAATGCAAAGTACTGCATGTAGGAAAGAATAATCAGTTTCACAAATACAAAATGGGAAATGCCTATGGAGGAGTACTGCTGAAAAGGATCTGGGGGTTGGAGTGGATCATAAACTAAATAGGACTCAACAATTTAATACTGTTGCAAAAAACGCGAACATCATTCTGGCATGTATAAGCAGGAGTGCTGTAAGCAAGATGCAAGAAGTCATTCTTTCACTCTACTCAGCACTGATAAGGCCTCAACTATAATACTGTATCCTGTTCTGGGCACAAAACTTTGGGAAAGATGTGGGCATATTGGAGAACGTCCAGAGGAGAGCAAATAAAAAATTATTAAAGGTCCAGAAAACATGACCACTGAGGAAAGATGGAGAAAATATATTTCTCAATCAGATTTGTTTAGTCTGGAGAAGAGAAAACTGAGGGGAGACATAAGTCAGCAAGTACATAAAAGGTTGTTATAAAGAGGAGAGTGCTAAATTGTTCTCTTTATCCACTGAGGAAAGGACAAGAAGTAACGGACTTCATAGAATCATAGAATATCAGGGTTGGAAGGGACCTCAGGAGGTCATCTAGTCCAACCCCCTGCTCAAAGCAGGACCAATCCCCAATTAAATCATCCCAGCCAGGGCTTTGTCAAGCCTGACCTTAAAAACTTCTAAGGAAGGAGATTCTACCACCTCCCTAGGTAACGCATTCCAGTGTTTCACCATCCTCCTAGTGAAAAAGGTTTTCCTAATATCCAACCTAAACCTCCCCCACTGCAATTTGAGACCATTACTCCTTGTCCTGTCATCTTCTACCACTGAGAATAGTCTAGAACCATCCTCTTTGGAACCACCTCTCAGGTAGTTGAAAGCAGTTATCAAATCCCCCCTCATTCTTCTCTTCTGCAGACTAAACAATCCCAGTTCCCTCAGCCTCTCCTCATAAGTCATGTGTTCCAGACCCCTAATCATTTTTGTTGACCTTCGCTGGACTCTCTCCAATTTCTCCACATCCTTCTTGTAGTGTGGGGCCCAAAACTGGACACAGTACTCCAGATGAGGCCTCACCAATGTCGAATAGAGGGGAACGATCATGTCCCTCGATCCGCTGGCTATGCCCCTACTTATACATCCCAAAATGCCACTAGCCTTCTTGGCAACAAGGGCACACTGTTGACTCATATCCAGCTTCTCTTCCACTGTCACCCCTAGGTCCTTTTCCGCAGAACTGCTGCCTAGCCATTCGGTCCCTAATCTGTAGCGGTGCATTGGATTCTTCCGTCCTAAGTGCAGGACTCTGCACTTATCCTTGTTGAACCTCATCAGATTTCTTTTCGCCCAATCCTCCAATTTGTCTAGGGCCCTCTGTATCCTATCCCTACCTGCCACCGTATCTACCACTCCTCCTAGTTTAGTATCATCCGCAAATTTGCTGAGAGTGCAATCCACACTATCCTCCAGATCATTTATGAAGATATTGAACAAAACCAGCCCCAGGACCGACCCTTGGGGCACTCCACTTGATACCGGCTGCCATCTGGACATGGAGCCATTGATCACTACCCGTTGAGCCCGACAATCTAGCCAACTTTCTACCCACCTTATAGTGCATTCATCCAGCCCATACTTCTTTAACTTGCTGACAAGAATACTGTGGGAGACCGTGTCAAAAGCTTTGCTAAAGTCAAGAAACAATACATCCACTGCTTTCCCTTCATCCACAGAACCAGTTATCTCATCATAGAAGGCAATTAGATTAGTCAGGCATGACCTTCCCTTGGTGAATCCATGCTGACTGTTCCTGATCACTTTCCTCTCGTGTAAGTGCTTCAGGATTGATTCCTTGAGGACCTGCTCCATGATTTTTCCAGGGACTGAGGCGAGGCTGACTGGCCTGTACTTCCCAGGATCCTCTTTCTTCCCTTTTTTAAAGATGGCCACTACATTCGCCTTTTTCCAGTCGTCCGGGACTTCCCCCGATTGCCATGAGTTTTCAAAGATAATGGCCAATGGCTCTGCAATCACAGCCGCCAACTCCTTTAGCACTCTCAGATGCAACGCATCCGGCCCCATGGACTTGTGCTCGTCCAGCTTTTCTAAATAGTCCCGAACCACTTCCTTCTCCACAGAAGGCTGGCCACCTACTCCCCATGCTGTGTTGCCCAGCGCAGTAGTCTGGGAGCTGACTTTGTTCGTGAAGACAGAGGCAAAAAAAGCATTGAGTACATTAGCTTTTTCCACATCCTCTGTCACTAGGTTGCCTCCCTCATTCAGTAAGGGGCCCACACTTTCCTTGGCTTTCTTCTTGTTGCCAACATACTTGAAGAAACCCTTCTTGTTACTCTTAACATCTCTTGCTAGCTGCAGCTCCAGGTGCGATTTGGCCCTCCTGATTTCATTCCTACATGCCCGAGCAACATTTTTATACTCTTCCCTGGCCATTTGTCCAATCTTCCACTTCTTGTAAGCTTCTTTTTTATGTTTAAGATCCGCAAGGATTTCACTGTTAAGCCAAGCTGGTTGCCTGCCATATTTACTATTCTTTCGACACATCGGGATGGTTTGTCCCTGTAACCTCAATAGGGATTCTTTGAAATACAGCCAGCTCTCCTGGACTCCTTTCCCCCTCATGTTAATCCCCCAGGGGATCTTACCCATCAGTTCCCTGAGGGAGTCGAAGTCTGCTTTCCTGAAGTCCAGGGACCGTATTCTGCTGCTTACCTTTCTTGAATTGACTTGAATTGAATTGACTTGAATTGTAGCAAGGGAGATTTAGGTTAGACATTAGTAAAAACTTTCCAACTGTCAGGGTAGTTAAGCACTGGAACAAATTACCTAGGATGGTTGTGGAATCTCCATCATTGAAGGTTTTTAAGAACAGGTTGGAAAAACACCAGTAGGAGGTGGTCTAGATAATACTTAGTACTTACTTAGGGCTGTGAAATGGTTTTATAGGGTCTTAGATGACTCTCGCCTTTATACAGGCTCTCCTGGCTCTGCCCCCTTTAGTGTATGTCTACATTACACCAAGGAGCAAGACTTTCAGCCAGTGATGCTCGTGCTAGCACATTAAAAATAGCTCTGTAGACATTGCAACTCAGGCCTGAGCTCAGGCTCCCAAGCCCACCCCGGCTTGCGAGAGCGAGCTCCAGCCCAATCTGCAACATCTACACAGTTATATATAGCCCTCCAGCACAAGTCTGGGGACCCAGACTGGGAGGATCTCTCCCAAAGGCAATGTAGACATACCCATATTGTGCTCCTTCCTAGGCTTTGCTTTTTGCAAGCGTGATCCCCATGTTCCACCACTCTTGAGACAGGCCGTGCTGGAGGTAACACCCCTTTGTGTTATGATGGCACTTCAGTGAGTCCCAGTGATTTCAGACTCCTCATAAACACTGTCTCTTTTGGGGTGCTGCAGCCAGTAGGTATTTGCAGCAACACAATAGAGCCTTTTCAGAACAAGACTGCACTGCTTAGGCAACTGGAACACAGGATTTACAGATCCCTTGGTCACTCTGGGAAAGCAAACCTAAACTCTACATTCATTTTGGCAGAGTAATCTGCCTGGTTTTTCCAAAGCCTTCTTGATTTCATCTCTCTCTCTCTGTCTCCTACTCTCAGTCTCTTTGCCCTGAATAGCAGCAAACTTAAAGCCCAGTCTGTTTGTACCCTAGCTCCTGCATCCCAAAGTGCAGTGCAGTTGTGTTCCCATGTTCAGCTTCCCTTGGACCCAGTCATTACATGTTAACTTCCAGTCTTTGAGACTTCCATTATCCAGCGTGCTTCATTCACATGTGGACAGTTCTTGATAGTGTATTCATGTAAATGGAGGCAGGCCTATGTTACTTCAACAGCAATTACGTCCCCATCCCAGAAGACCCCAATTATGTCCCCCACCCTTCACACCCAGTGACTAACAAAGCAAACTGAGGGGGAAGCTGACCTGTGCATATTTTTCATTAAAAAAACCCTACTAAATAAATCCCCCATTCTCTAGAGGGAGACAAGGTCCAAGAAAAGCGCTAAGATAATGAATCAAAAAATCACAGAAACACATGGGTAGAAAGGACCTCAAGATGTCAGCTAGTCCATCCTCCAGCCCTGGGGCATGATCAAGTATACATAGACCATGGCTGACAGGTATTTTTCTATCACTTGCTTAAAAACCTCCAGTGATGGGATTCTACAACCTCTCCCTAAACTATTCTAGTTCTTATCTATCCTTATAGTTGGAAAGCTTTTCCTAATATCCAATCTAAACATCCCTTGCTGCAGATCAAGCCAATTACTTCTTTTCCTACCCGAGGGCACATGGAGAACAATTGATCACCATCCATTCAGTAGCCACAGAGTGTGGCCACCAACTCCTGCTGGTGGCCTCTCTTACAATTTTTCCTAAAATACTTAATTAACTTTAGGACAAACAAATAAATATACACATATACATGTCCAAATCATTGTAATTTATTTATGTAGGGTTTTTTTTGCAGATTCAATAATAAAAATAATGTACAGTTGTCTCTATTCTTTACTGGACCTAAACAGAATACAAACACAAATAAGGTGTTTTGCATGTTCTTGTCTTTTTTGTTGTTGTTTCTTTTGCTTTTCTGGTTGCCTTTAAAAAAAAAAAAAAGACTTGCTAGCTAGTAAGTGTGCTGCTGTGAAAAGTGGCATTTGTATATTTGTTAATATCACTTTTCACAGCAGACTTACTACCAAGCTGGGAGGCTGTGAAAAGTGATATTAACAAACATATAAATATCACTTTTCACAGCAGAATTACTCAGCCCTGGCAAGCCGGGAGACAAAGTAAGCCCTTGGTGGGGAACAGAAGAAAGGCCATACTGGATCAGACCAAAGGTCCATCCAGCCCAGTATCCTGTCTTCTGACAGTGACCAATGCCAGGTACTTCAGAGGGAATGAACAGCTAATTATCAAATGATCCGTCCCCTGTTGTCTGCTCCCAGCTTCTGGCAAACAGAGGACAGGGACACCATCACTGTCCATCCTGGTTAATAGCCATTGATGGACCTATCCTCCATGAATTTATCTCATTCTTTTTTTGAACCCTGTTATAGTCTTGGCCTTCACAACATCCTCTGGCAAATAGTTCCACAGGTTGACTGTGCGTTGTGTCAAGAAATATTTCCTTTTATTTGTTTTAAACCTACTGACTGTTAATTTCATTTGGTGACCCCTAGTTCTTGTGTTATGAGGAGTAAATAACATTTCCTTATTTACTGTCTCCAAACCCGTCCTGATTTTATAGACCTCTATCATATCCCCCCCTTAGTCGTCTCTTTTCCAAGATGAAAAGTCCCAGTCTTCTTAATCTCACCTCATACGAAAGCTGTTCCATATTCCTAATGATTTTTGTTGCCCTTCTCTGTAACTTTTCCAATTCCAATATATCTTTTTTGAGATGGGATGAACAGATCTGCAT
Organism: Chelonia mydas; assembly: GCF_015237465.2. NCBI lineage: Eukaryota > Metazoa > Chordata > Testudines > Cheloniidae > Chelonia > Chelonia mydas. The sequence continues at coordinate 24,798 of NC_057851.1, forward strand.
ACAGTATTCAAGATGTGGGCATCCCATGGATTTATATGAGGCAATATGATATTTTCTATCTTATTATCTATCCCTTTCCTAATGATTCCCAACATATTGTTAGCTTTTTTGACTGCTACTACACATTGAGTGGATGTTTTCAGAGAACTATCCACAATCACTCCAAAATCTCTTTCTTGAGTGGTAACAGCTAATTTAGACCACATCATTTTGTATGTGTAGTTGGGATTACGATTTAAAATGTGCATTACTTTGCATCTGCCATTTTGTCACCCAGTCTTGTGAGATCCCTTGGTAGCTCTTCACAGTCAGCTTTGGACTTTACTATCTTCAATAATTTTGTATCATCTGTAAACCATCTAGTCCTGGTAACTTATTAATGTTGAAATAATCAATTTGTTCCAAAACCTCCTCTATTGACACCAACGTGGGACATTTTCTCCAATTTGCCAGCTGCAAAGAATGGCTCGGGTGGAGGAAAGTCCCTCAAATTCTCGTCAGTGAAGACTGATGCAAAGGATTCATTTAGCTGCTCTGCAATGGCCTTGGCTTCCTTGAGTGTTCGTTTAGCATCTCAGTCACCCAGTGGCCGCACTGATGGTTTGGCAGGGTTCCTGCTTCTGATGTGACTTAAAAAAATGGTGTTAGTTTTTGTGACTTTTGCTAGTTGCTCTTCAAATTCTTTTTTTGGCCTGCCTAATTATACTTTTTACACTTGACTTCTCAGAGTTTATGCTCCTTTCTATTTTCCTCAGTAGGGTTTGACTTCCAATTTTTAAAGGATGCCTTTTTGCCTCTACCTGCCTTATTTACTCTGTTGTTTAGCCATGGTGGCATTTTTTTAGTCCTCTTACTGTTTCCCTGCCCCCCGCCCAATTTGGTGTACACATTTATTTTGAGCCTCTATTATAGTGTTTTTAAAAAGTTTCCATGCAGCTTGCAGGCATTTCACTTTTGTGAGTGCTCCTTTTAATTTCCATGTGTCTAGCTTTCTCACTTTTGTGTAGTTCCTCTTTCTGAAGTCAAATGCTACTGTCGTGGGCTTCTTTGGTATTTTCCCCCCTCACAAGCATGTTAAATTTAATTACATTATGGTCTCTATTACCAAGTGATTCAGCTGTATTCACCTTGTGGACCAGATCCTGTGTGCCTCTTAGGACTAAATCAAGAATTGCCTCTCCCCCTGTGGGTTCCAGGACTAGCTGCTCCAATAAGCAGTCATTACTGGTGTCTAAAAGCTTTCTCTCTGCATTCTGTCCTGAGGTGACATACCCAGTCAATATGGGGATAGTTGAAATTCCCAATTATTATTGTGTTCTATTTTTATAGCCTCTCTAATCTCACTGAACATTTCATAATCACCGTCACCATCCTGGCCACATGGTCAGTAGTATATTCCTACTGTTATACTCTTATTATTCAAGCATGGAATTTCTATCAGAGATTCTATGGCACAGTTTGATTCATTTAACATTTTTTACTATGACAGGTTTCAGAGTAGCAGCCGTGCCACAAGTACTCCTTTTATTTTTTTACTGTATTTGATTCTATGTTTTCTTTCACATATAGTGCCACTCCCCCACCATCACAACCTACTCTGTCATTTCTTGATATACCATGTCCTACCGATTATCACTCCACCAAGTTTCTGTGATGCCTATTATATCAATATCCTTATTTAAAACCAGATAGTCAAGTTCACCCATCTTAGTATTTAGCCTTCTTGCGTTTCTATACAAAAACTTATAAAATTTGTCAATATTTAGTTGTCTGTGATGTGATGTAATTGAACAGGACTCTTTCATTTGACCGTTTCTCTTCAGCTACTACCTCTCCTCTTTACTAGGATATAGAGAATTCCCATGAAAAGATCCTCTCCTAAGGGATTGCTCTGTCCGAACCATATGTTCCTCTACACCTAGTTGCCTTTCCCCCAGCACTTAGTTTAAAATCTCCTCTATGAACTTTTTAATTTGACATGCCAGAAGTCTGTTTCCATTTTGGCTTAGGTGGAGTCCATCCTTCCTGTACAGGCTCCTCCTTTCTGAAAAGACTTCCCAGTTTCTAATAAACCTAAAGCCCTAGTCACTACTATCATCAAATGACGAGTCTAAGGGATTGAAATTCACATGTGCAGCAAGATTACACCCACAGGGTTTCCAGCAATCTGCTGTCACAGTAATTGATTGGCACAAGAGGACATGCTATGGCCATTGAACCTGAGCTACACCATGCATCTGAGTCTGAGCCCTATCATTGACAACTGTCAAACAATGTGTGTTGTGTATTATTCTTATATGCTGTAGGAGTTTCTCTTGGAAGTTTTGCCCTGTTACCAACATTTCTGTATTAAGAACAATATTTTAAAGTGCTCTCAAATCTACACAGAGATATTGGACTCGTTGCTAATTAAGAGTTTTGCCAGCATAGATCTGCTGGTTAGTAGTGTGAAAAATCACATCCCCACCTGACACGGCTTGCCGGCAAAAGTGCAAAAAAGTCTATTAAAAAGAAATCAAGGAAATTAAATACCCATAAACAACATTAAAGCAGAGTTAAGGTTGCCCAGTGCTGCCACATGCCTTTCCAAGCATGTGGTTGGTGGCAAAAGTTAAAACCTCTGAAAAACAGGAAATGAAGGACTAAACTACACACCACCCCTGCAATGCAACCTTAACTCTGCTCCTACTCCCTAACCCTGGAGCTACCAAATATCACTGGGAATAGGTCAGTAAGGGTGGTGCAAAGATTAACAAATTATCCAAGGAAGTGGCAAATTTTCTATCTCGTGAAGTCTTCAAGTCAGGACAGAATGCCTTTCTGGAAGATGTTTTCATCAAACACAAGGTATTCGGCTCACTACAATGGTAACTGGATGAAACTCCATGGCCTGTATTACACAGGAGGTCAGACTAGATGACCTAACAGTCTCTCCTGGCCTTAAAATCTATTGATCAATAATCAGTGGAAGGAAGGACTAAGAACATGCCATTGTTTGTGTTGTGTTCTACAAATCTGAATACAAGCATTTATCCGCATGCACTCCAGCTGTGTGCACTGTGTCACTAGTGGCTTTACATGAACAGCAGAGGGATTAGTTGGAGCAGCTTGGCAGAGCTGTGACTGTGATATGAAGAGAGGTGCATGTGAAACTTGAAGGAACAGGTATTCCTCATTTCAGTGCTGAGTGTTGTAGATAGCATCAATAAAGGTGCACAAGGGTGTGTTCTTGCCACGAGGGTTGTCAGCTGTCTGGTGACATACATGCTAGTGGTCTCCAGGGCTCAGTAAGTGGTAAGTGAAGGCAGTGACTCAGAAGGAATCCTCACTGCAAAGGTAAAGGGGTGGTGACATTATGAAAGTCAGAGATGGACCGTGTGCAGTAGGCTCAGTGTTTGAGTGCAGGCCAAGGATAGGTAGCTTCTGTTCCCAAAGTGTTCTGTAGTGCGGAGGGTAGAGTGCTAGTCTATGTGTCATTGGCCTGCTGGGGTGTTGCTGAAACAGGGCAGAGTTGAGGTTGCATTGTGGGGTGTTGTGAACCTTAATTCTTCATTTCCCCTTCTAATAACCGAGGGGATAGGAATCCTTACCCAACGAGGTCACATTCTCATAGTTCTCCTGCATGACGTCTCTGTAGAGGGCTCTCTGAGCAGGGTCCAGCAGAGCCCACTCTTCTTTGGTGAAATACACAGCCACCTCCTTGAAAGTCACTAGCCCCTGAAAGAACAAGAGCCCCGCACTCAGTACCTGCTGCCCAGTGACAACCCCATCATTCACAGGGCAGGAGAGCCAATCACATGGAAGCTCTTGGAGGCAGGCAGGCAGCAGAGTTCCACCCCCACCCCATCAGAGCAGCCAGGAAGCATCAAGGTGAGGGGAAAAAGAGAGCCCCTCTCCCATTCTAGCAGACAGAGATGGCAGGGGTCTTCACATTCATCACTCACCTACTAGCCAGAGGCTGTTTCAGGAGATGGAGCCCCCAGCAGGACAGAGACAACTCCCTGGTGGCAATCCCAACACCCTCCCCATTGCCAGCAGCCGGATGGGAGGGGATGGGGTGTCTTTCCTAGGCCTCACTGTTGGGTGCCCCTTCATATCTTATAGCATCCTCTAGCTGGTAGGTTGAGGCTCCAGAACTTGGAGTTTCCCCAGACCAGTCCAGCAGGGTTGTTTCCTGTTCCACAAGTTAGGGAATTTCCACAAGCCCCCTGGGTCTGTTGCTAGGATCCAGGCCCTACAGTAAACAAATCCCAGCAGGGTTGTCACACCCTGTCCTCCTCCCCTTCTGCACACTCTGTATTTCCTGCCCCCTCCTCCCTCCAGACCACCACCCCCTCCAGAAGTGCCCAACTCCTATGTATTTACTGCCTTTCTCCCGCCAACAGGATCTCACCAGCAACTCCCTGATAATCCCTACCTGAACTGGCTCCATGGCAACCATTTCCCTTCCACGTCCTCCAGAAGGATGGGATGTTATGCTGCAGCCTGTCAGGGCAATTGGGGACACGTCAGAACAGTAATGTCATATCACAATTCCCCCCGGCTCTTTCCCCGCAGACTGATGTTCTAGACTCTGTCAAGCAAATAAATAACACAATTTAATTCAAAACACAATTCAAAATGGGAGTGGGGGGCGGTCTTTAACTACCCAGACACCTGTTAGAAAAGGAATTCAACCAAACACAAAGTGTCCAATAAGTTCTTGGAATGTGTTGAGGACACCTGTTTGCTTCAGAAGATGGAAGTAGTAACCAGGGGGACAGGCAGGAGTTAGTTAGGAAACTGCAGGTGGAAAGCAATATGGGCGAAAGTGTTCATGAAATGATGATTTCATGATTCTAAGAGAAGGAAGGCGTTAGAGCAGGAAAATAAGGACAATGGATTAAAATTCAAAATGACAAACTGGAGAAATGGTCTGAAGTAAATAGGATGAAATTCAATAAGGACAAATACAAAGTACTCCACTTAGGAAGGAACAATCTATTGCACACATACAAAAGGGGAAATGGCTGCCTAGGACGGGAGTACTGTGGAAAGGGATCTGAGGGTCAGAGTGTTGAGTGTTTATATCGTTCCAGCAGATTTTTCTTAAACAAATAGGTCCACTATGGCTCTTCCAAATTACTGCAATTAATATAGATCCGTTATTTCTTTTCCACGATTTTCCAAGTCTTGTCCGCAACTCAGCTGCAATTATTTGAAGATCATACTGCAATTCAGGTAGGGTCTTAATTAATATTAACCAAGAGGAGGAAGAAACAGAAACCACAACAGGGAAAGAACAGGTTAAAAAAATATTTAGATAAATTAGATGTATTAAAGTCAGTGAGACCTGATGAAATTCATCTTAGGGTACTTAAGGTATTAGCTGAAGCAATCTCGGAACCATTCACAATTATCTTTGAGAACTCCTGAAAGACAGTGAGGTCCCAGAAGACTGGAGAAGGGCAAACATAGTACCTATCTTTAAAAAGGGGAACAAAGAAGACTAGGGAATAAAGACCAGTCAAGCCTCACGTAGGTATCTGGAATGAACAAATTATTAAACAATTAATTTCTAAGCAAATAGACTCAGAGGACAGTAAGATTATAAATTATAGCCAGCATGGATTTTCAAAAACAAATCATGCCAAGTTAATCTAATTTCCTGCTTTTACAGGGGTACTGGTCTTATGGATCTGGGAGACAATGTAGACAGGACATATCTTGACTTTAGTCAGGCTTTTGAGACAGGCCTCCATGATATTCTCATAGCGAACTACGGAAATGTGGTGTACATGAAAGTACTATAAAATAGATGCAAATTTTGTTGAAAGGCTGTACTCAAACAGTAATCATTAGTGGTTCACTGTCCAACTGGGAGGATGTATATAAGGCAGTCTACGGGGGCCAGTCCTGGATCTGATACTGTTCAATATTTTCAGTTATTACTTGGAAAAACAGACTGGAGATCATGGTTTCTAAATATGCAGATAATACAAGCTGTGGGGGGTCACAAGCATGTTGGAGGACAGGATTGAAATTCAATATAACATTTACAAACTGGAGAAGTGGGCTGAATGAAAAGATGAAATTCAATACAGACAAGTGCAAAGTAATAGACTTAGGGAAGGAAAACTCAATGCACAACTACAAAGTGGGGAATAACTGGCTAGGGAGTAGTACAACTGAAAATGATCAGGGGTTATAGTAATCACAAATTGGAGCAGGGTCAATTATGTGATTCGATTGTGAAAAAACCTAACTAAGCACTGGAATAGATTAGCAACAGAGGTGGTGGAATCCCCATCATTGGTGGTTTTTAAGAACAGGATGGACAACACCTCAGTGCTGAGGCCTGGACTAGATGACCTCTCAAGGTCCATTCCAGCCGTACATTTCTACGATTCTATGCTGGGGAAATGTTTGGTCACTTTATTATAGCATTGACCCAGCCCCTCCTACCAGGACTAAACCACTAAGTCATTTTGAAACCCTCCCAGTAACAAAGTCTGGGAACCAAATGGGAGAGAAGAGCAGAACAAAAGGAGTGACTTTGGGGGATTTCCCCTGACATCATCCCCAGGGCAGCACATCTCACTGCAAGGGGAACAGGGAGAGTCAGGAACTGGCTTTTCCTTTTTCTGCACCTCACTTGCTCACAGGAAAGCGAATCTGCCCAGGAATGTTGCAATAAGTGTGTTTGGGCAGGCTAGAGATCTGGGAATCTCTCCCCCCAATTATTTCTCTCCCTGCCCCTTTAGGTCTCACTCTCTTTTTTCTCCTTGCGTTCCCCTTCCCCTGTCCTTCCCTTCTGACAGTCAGACATTCCTGGGTGTTGGCTCTCCTATGGCTGGATCAGTTCCTGCAGTTACTATGGGGAGGAGAGATGTGGGGTGAAGAGGGGCTGTTTGTGCAGAGTCACTTTCATGCACATCCCAAGCACGTTCCCTGAGGTCTCTATCAATCACCTGGAGTCTCTGGTTCAGATGTTGGTGTGGGCAGAGCCTAGGGTTGACCTATGGGTAGGGCCCTACCAAATTGACAGACATGATAAACGCGTCACAGACCGTGAAATCTGGTCTCCCCCCATGAAATCTGGTCTTTTGTGTGCTTTTACCCTATACCATACAGATTTCACGGGGGAGACCGGTGTTTCTCAAATTGGGGGTCCTAACCGAAAAGGGAGTTGCAGTGGGGGTTGCAAGGTTATTTTAGAGGGGTTGCGGTATTGTTACTGTTACGAATTACACCTGGTAGGACACGCACACAACTGCTGCGAATTACACCTGGTAGGACACGCACACAAATGCTACGAATTACACCTGGTAGGACACGCACACAAATGCTACGAATTATACCTGATAGGTCACGCACAGTTTGAATCTAGGCTGAGGCACATAAACAAAGTCCACAACTGCAGAGTTCCCAAAAAACACTAAGTTTATTACGCTCGAGTGTGGTGCTCCCCTGCTAGCCAGGAGGGGACCCCGAATACAGATTATACAAAGGTTACATACTTTTTAGCAAAGCATGTTGCCCTCGTGCATCGGAAACCTTAGCCAATAAACAAACCCTTTTCTTATCTACCACCTATCCCTGCTTGGTGCATTCCTCCTGCTAAACCAGTATGTTAATTACACAGCATGGTCCTAAAGCCATGCATCAGTAACTTTTATTATCAGGATGGGAGGCCTCACATCAAAGGCCAGGAGACAGGGAGTTAGGGGCTGACAAAAAAAAACAGATACTGGGAGTCAAGGCAGGCTGGAGACAAGGAGGAGGATTTTCACAGGAATGCAGTATCTAAGGAACACGCCTCCTGGTGCATGATGTGCTTGTTTTTAGACAATGGTGCGCCCCAAACCAAAATGGAGTCACATGTGCTAACTTTTCCTTAACATCACCCTTACTTCTGGCTGGAAAGCAACAGATGTTGGCCAGGCACCCAGCTCTGAAGGCAGTGTCCCACCAGCAGCAGCGCAGAAGTACGGGTGGCAATACCATACCATGCCATGCCATCCTTACTTCTGTGCTGCTGCTGGCAGTGGCTCTGCCTACGCAGCTGGGCTTTCGGCCAGTAGCTGCTGCTGCTCTCCAGCTGCCAAGCTCTGAAGGCAGCGCCGCCACCAGCAGCAGAGCAGAAATAAGGGTAGCAGTACCACAACCTCCACCCTACAATAACCTTGTGACCCCCCCACACACAACTTCTTTTTCGGTCAGGACCCCTACAATTACAACACCGTGAAATTTCAGATTTCAATAGCTGAAATCATTAAATTTACGATTTTTAAAATCCTTGGACCGTGAATTTGGTAGAGCCCTACCTATGACACTAATTGCAGCTGGAGAAAGTCCTCACCTTGGCTGGGCACAGAGGAAGCTTTACTCACAGCCACTCCCCAGCCCAGATCCCACCAGGGAACAGGAGCTGCTCAGCCTAGGCTCCCAGATCACAATAGAGGCAGCAGTGTCTGACCCAGGAAGCTCAACCCTAATATCCTGAGCAGAGAAAGAGAGAGAGAGAAACTGAGTATCTTTCCCCCCTTTAGCAACAACTGAAACCCACTCCCCACAGGGACAGATCTTATTTGCCCCCACATTAATTTGGAGTCACTCCTTGTCCTTCCCTACAGTGACTCTGGATTGACACTGGTCTCAGTGAGACCAGAAACATGGGTCAGTAGGGATGAGGCCAGAATCCTTTTAAACAGATCACTGCAGAAGGGGGTTATAACCTCCTTCCACCCTCCCTCACTCCTCATATTCTGAGGATTCACAGAAACAGTTTTCCCTCCAAAACCTGCTGTTGCTGCACTTTTGAAAGGCGGGAGGGAAGCAAAATCTGTGATGGTTTCATATCAACATTTGATAACTTTCTATCCATTTATTAGGAGCCCTTGCCAGCCATTCACACAGATGTAAGTAGCCCAGCATGATGCTTCTTTAACAGGAGAATGGACAGCATGAAGAAGCCAAAATTTTTAAGACATTTCCAGGCCCTGTGACTGGAAAATAATGGCTACCATAGACCCACCCCGAGCAGTGCTACAGGAAGCAACCCCTCATGGGGACCATTCATCATGGGGTTTTCTGGGGGATACTACTGGTGACTGTGATGAGGGGAAAGTGAGGGGTTAACACAGTAGCATGGAGATTCTCAGCTACTCTGGGCACTGCCTGGGGCAGCAAGGAGCCCATCACAGAGTGAACCCCTCATCCTGTGCCATCTGTGGAAAAGAAAAGGATCAGCCAACTACTGTCCTGTGAGCAGCTGGGAGACATTGTTCTCCAAAACAGGTGGAGGCTTCTGGCTTTGACGTGTATTAAATATGGGGAAAGTCACTTTCATCAGCCAACGTTTTAATGGAGATAAAGGGGGAAAGAAATGAGTCTCAAACAAGAGGGGAAAGTTGACCATTTAGTCCCATGCAACCGCCAGGATAGAGAATGGCTCAAGGCAACAAATTCCCTCTACAAATGGATAAGTTGCCGCAACTCAACACGGGAATACCACAGCACTTTTTAATGGACATTTGATAAATACACGGGGAAAAAGGGAAAATCTGATGCAGTTGCAATCGCCGTTCGGTCATTACACAGAGAAGGGTTGAAATGTGAAGAATTTCGGATGAGTTTTCACAAGCAAGAGAGAGGGAAGTGGGAAAATGTGAGGGCTGGGGGGTTTTCTACCAGTAGGGTCCCTAGCCAGTAAAAAGAAGGGGTAAACCTGAGTGACTGTCACAGCATTATTAGATGGAGAGGAAAGGGGTGAAACGCCCGCCAGGATTTTCTCTCCTTTGTGCAGCATGTGAGCCCAGGCGGAAACTGGAGGGGATTGCCAGTTATTGTGGGATCGCTAGCAGGACAGAGGAACTAGCCTTGGAGAGCATTTCACATCGGGGGCCAGTCACTACAGAGGAGGCGGTGGGCAACACGTTAGACCCTCGTAGGCTCCTTGCCTAGAGACAAGCTCAAGGTCCCCCACACCTCAGGCATATATCACCTCCCCGACCCGCCACCAGGCGGGGAAACGAGCGGCCGCCAATCAGGGAGCGGGGCCGGTGCACTGATGAGCGAGCTACCCCTCGCTGCGGGGGGAGGGATAGCTCAGTGGTTTGAGCATTGGCCTACTAAATCCAGAGTACTGAGTTCAATCCTTGATGGGGCCATTTAGGGATCTGGGGCAAAAACTGGGGATTGGTCCTGCTTTGAGCAGGGGGTTGGACTAGATGACCTCCTGAGGTCCCTTCCAACCCTGATAGTCTATGATTCTATGACCCCTAGAGAGAGAACTACGTTTCCCAGCGTGCCCCGGGAGAGAGGCAGGGCACATGGGCCACTTCCGCTTCCTGCGCTGGGGACAACGTCACTTCTAGCCAGATGAGCATCAGGGACTACACCTCCCACCCTGCCCCGCGGGCGCTTCCGTCCTCTCGGGGCCAGCCTTGAGGTCAACCTGACCCTCCCCCCCATCAAATTGTGATTCCCTTCCCCACCCACCCGTCTCGTAGTAATCCTGCCCCCACACAGCTCTGTACCTACGTCCGCCTGTGAGCCGGTGTCTGTGCCGCAGCCGCGAGAACGCCTCGCTGCTCCGAACCCGGAGGCAGGTTCGGCTTCGCTGACTCAGCCTGCACCGTGCCTTGCGTCAGGGGCTTGGCTGGCACTGAGCGTGGGCGCACCCGTGGCGCATGCTCAGTGGCATCTGCTGAAGCTGCTGCCCTTACTCTGCCCTGACTTGGCATTAAGGGGGCGTGGGCAGAGTCTGGGCAGGGGGCGGAAGCTGACTGTGCAGGAGTGTAAAGCAGCAGGCACTACATCTCCCATCATGCATTGCTTCACTTTTCCCTCCCCACCCACCCTGCTTCTCCTTGCTGGGGCAGCCTCAACCCTGAGTTTGTGGCCCCAGAATTTCACACGACCCCAAGCACCCCTCATAGAGATTGCAGGCGTGGTGGCCCCAGGGGCTAGGGTCACGAGTTGATGGGAGGATTGGGTACCCTGGGGCGCTCCCTGCAGACTTGGGGAGCTATAAAGAAGGGGAAGGTGGCCGTGCTCATGTTCCCAGACTACCAGAGAGACAGGGTGGGTGAGGTAATATCTGTTATTGAACCAGCTTCTGTTGCTGAGAGAGACAAATTTTCCAGCTTACACAGAGCTCCTCTTGAGGTCTGGGAAAGGTACGCAGAGCATCACAGCTACATACAGTGTGGAATCCTCTGCCCAGAAGACCAGACATTCCAGTACTGCTGGGAATTGCATGGTCCCAACCCCAGTGCCTAACCCAGAGGTGGCTGTATCTTAGCGCCAGGCCACCAGGGGTCACTGCCCCAAAAGGGGTACACACAGGCCACTACCCAACCTGACCACCAGGGGTCACTTCAGTGATGGAGGAGGGATACATGCAGGGCATGCCCTCATCTGGCCACCGGGGTCACTACTCCAATAGGGAGATACACAAAGGGCATTGCCCCACATGGCCACCAAGAGACCCTGCTCCCATTTGTAAGGTACATTAATGGCACTGCCTTGCCTGGCCACCAGGGGGCACTGCCACAATAGTGGTGATGGACAGGGGGGTTCACACAGGCCACTGTCCTAACTGGTCACCAGAGGTCACACAGCATACAGTGTCTTAGCTGGGCACCAGGGGTCACTGCCGCAATGGTCGTGGGAATATAAATAGGGCACTGCCACACCTGGCCACGGGGGGCAGGAGGGGATGGGTCACTGCTCTAATTGGTGGCACTAGACATAGGGCAGTGCCCCAGCTGGCCAGCAGGGGTCACTGCTTCAGTGTGTGGGGGAGGGAATAACCAGAGGGCACTGCCTCACTTAGCCACCAGGGGTCACTGTACAAACAGAGAGAGAGACACAGACACAGAGGGCCCACCTAGTTAGCAGGGGTCACTGCCCGAGGTGTGGGAAATACACAGGCTACTACCCTGTGTGGATACCAGGGATCGCTGCCCCCCCCCCTCCCCATGTGTGTGCAGGGGAGGCTGGGTGATACACACAGGGCACTGCATCAGTGGGGAGGGCTACACACAGGGTATCGGATCAGGGTCTGGTCCCAGCCAGGCTGGTGTCTGTGGTCAGACCAGGGTCAGAGGAAGGGGTAGGTAGGAGGGAGCAGAGCACCCGCCCCGCTGACAGGAGAGATGGGAATCCCATCCTCCGCCTGGCTTGTGGGGTGGGGCTGCCATGGCACTGCCCTGCAGCTCCCCCTCAACTGCCCAGCTTGGGGTGGAAAAGCCCAGTGCTGCCCTGTGGCTCCCCTCCTATGACCAGCTTCGTTGGCCCCGGACCGGGGCAGCACCGGAGAGGGCATTGGTCTTTTCAGTTCCTGCTGCTCAGGAGTTTCCCAATCTGAGGACTCCAGGGGATGATTTATTGCTCTCATCTCCCCTGGCCGTTAATGTCCACCCTCAGCTGCTCCACGGTGCAGGCTTTCTGCCCTGCATTTACTCTCCAGATACCTTAATGGGACCCATCACCCTGATACCTGGGAGCAGCCATCTCCTCCCTCAGCTTTTCAGGCCTAAAACTCTCTAAGCCCCTCTCACAATGTACAATCCTTTTGCACATTCATCCCACTAACTCACTGGGCCAGCACCCAGAGCATGTCCGGGGAGAGGTGGAGATGACACCTGTTCAGCTTCAGCCATGCAGTCCAGTTGGGATAGAGGAGATCCAGCCACACCCTTCCTAGCCCACCTGTGAGCTGCTTGTAGGAGGAGGAGCCTCTCTGCATATCGCTGACCCCGAGCTCCCCAGTCCTTTCAGATTCCGGCCTTCGTTCACCAGCTGAAGGACTGTTAGCGAGAGAGGTGGTGCAGATCAAGCATCGCCTCTGCCAGAAGAAGCAGACACAAGAAACCCAAGATCCTGAACTCCCACTGAAGTACAGGCAAGGACGTGATAAGCCTGGAGTGGGGTGTGTGTGCTGTGCAGGGGAGAACAGGACTCATTTGTCTGTATAGCACCAGGGCAGGGTGGGTTTGGCTGTACAGTACCAGAGTGAGTTTGAGGCATGTGGCACCTGCAGTGAGTCCATCCCGTCTGGAGCTGTCCCTGTCTCTACCGGTTCCTTGATAGTGGCTGGGTGCTCTCGCTAAAATTAGCATGCTACCCTTTTTATAGTCACTTACAATAGCTCCCCTCATTAATTAACATTGTCTAGCTTTTACCATATCTATATTTCTGATACCTTAATTGATATGCCTTCTACACCCTCATTGGCTATTTAATATTAAACATCTGTGTAAGTGCCATTACAGTAATTATCACCATAGACAGCCTCCTTCCCAACCATTCATATTTCATCTAAAACATTCATTAAAACCAGTTAGACATAAACGTGTCTACAATATGGCCTGGGGTCCTGTCCTAACGTACCTCTAAGCTGTCTCAGTACACTTCACCCACTATTTACCAGGCCTCACCAATATCAAGCCTAAATTCAGGCCCAAAAGCCTGTTCTCCACCTACTCTTCAGCACATTTCTGTTTAACACAAACATCACTTTAGAAGTTACAAACATTGAGAAACTGATTGGGAGTTGAAATACCAAAAATCTTGTTTTCCTCTTCCAATTTATGGATAAAAATAAGTCTGACATCTACTAGGTCCAAAACCATGACAGCCATAGTGACCAGAAACAATCAGTTCAATTCACTAATTACAGATCATACTTTGCTTTTAAGAAATCAGTTAGTTTGAAATACAGATATGTTTTGTTAAATTTTTTTATGTATCAAGCACATTTAAGGAATTTGACTTAACCAATAAAAAAAACAACTTTCAAATGCTGGTTTTATTGATTTATATCTGAATTCCAACCTGCAGCACTGAAAGCTCCTTCTACAAGGCAAACTGATAAACTTGTGTACGTTGCAATTTAACCAGACCAAACCCTGGCGCCCTTCTGGCCTCTGGGAAAGGGGGTTGTTACCTCCCAGGGGCTGAGGAGGTTCAGATAGGGACAGGATCCCATACCTCCAGCACCCAGTGGCGGCAGGAAGCAGAAGACTACAACTCCCAGCATGCAGTGGGATGCTACCAAGGAAGGTTCATATGGGTCTGAGCACAGCTGGTGAGTCAGGGGGCAGCACTGGGGCTGAGAGGGGGTGGGCAATGATCCTTGCCCTGGGGGGATGGCAGTGCAATTTGAGCCCTAGTTGTGCCTGCAGAAGGGTGAGGGGGCATCCGTTCTGTCAGAGCCCCAGGGTGCACCTGGGGGGCAGCCCCCATCTGGGGCAAAGGGAATGAGACCCCCAACCCCTCCCCCCCCGTAGAGATCCCCAGGCAGCTCCCCTCTAGTGTCCTGGCCCCACGGGGGTGGAAATATCCCCCACAATGTCAGCTGGAAACAGGATTATCTTTCATGTCCTGTCCAAAACGCTTGTGTGCTGCTGCCATTTGGCTGTTAAACAGCCCACATACTCCACCCCTGAAGCGGCTGCATCTTAGGGCTGGGCAAGGGGGTCCCTTTATAAACGTCCCCAGCCATACCCCACCCCAGAGGTGGCTTCAGCTCAGAACCAGGCGAGGGGTCCTTGAATAAATAGCCCCCTGCACCCCACCCCACCCCACCCCAGAGTCAGCTGCATCTCAGGGCCAGGTGCAGGGTCCCTGTATAAACAGGCCCCCCACCCCTCTCCAGAGGTGGCTGCATCTCAGAACCAGGCAAAGGATACCTGTATAAAGAGCCCTGACCCCCAAGGCGGCTTCATCTCAGGGCTGGGCGAGGGGTCCCTGTATCAACAGCTCCCCGCATCCCACCCCAGAGGTGACTTCATCTCAAAAGCAGGCGAAGGGTCCTTTTACAAACAGCCCCCTGCACCTCAACCCACCCCAGAGTCAGCAGCATCTCAGCACAGACTGCAGGGTTCCTGTATAAACAGCTGGGGTGTAAAATAGCTGGAAATTTTGAAGGCATGGGAAAAATGAAAATGTTGGGAAAAATTGAAATATCTGTAGTAGTTACTTGCTTATCAAAATTAAACTTTATTTATTTCTTTAAGAATCAGACAGGTATTATGTATAATTTAGTTAGCACATAACAAAATCCTGTTTAGTATATTTCTGAAATAAGTATAAATCATTTAGTTTTTATTCAAAAAATAATGACAAATATACCTAATATTGGGGCTGAATCTGCGGCACACTAAAGCACTTACATGTACTTTTTTGCCTATATTTGAACAAAAATATATAAAGTTGACAATAGAACACATCAATATTGTTGTAACCAAAGAGGAAGGTTGTAGCCTGTGGGCTCAGAAATGACCTGACATTATCATGCAGAAACAGAAGAAACTTGTGTTTCTAGAGAAACATTTGATTAATTGTAAAAATGTACTAGTTATTAGTAGACACCATTTTTGAAGGACTGAAGGGCAGCACTAAAACATTATTTTAAACATAACTCTAAAAATGCTTTCACTGTTCTTTCTGTATAAATAGCCCCTGTGCCCACCCCAGAGGTGGCTGCACCTCAGCTTTTGGCAAGAGGCCCCTGTTTGTGTAACTAGTTTGTTTTGGATCAGTGATAGGAAGGTGCTGGGGAAATGGGTGCTAGACTCTTCATAAAAGTTTTCCCCAGTGACTAAGCCAGCGCAAGGGCCGGTGGGAATCCACTGAGTGTCTGTGAGATGTGGCCAAAGTCCGCTCAAGTTTTGGTTGTGGTTCTGTGCTTGTGAACGGGGTAGGAGCCTGTCCTATCGAGAAGGCAGGGGGGAGAAAGTGAGGGGGGGCATTTATGGGGGTGTGGGTGAGGAGAGGGTTTGGAGGGAGTGGCTGGGGGAGTTTTAGGGATGGGTGACAATGGAGAACTTTGGGGGGTTGTGGCATTTGCAGGGAGTTTTCAGATAGTGGGGAGCAGGTGGGTGGGACCGAGAGAGGCCTGGGCCCCAGCTCTCATCCCCTCTGCTTTGCCTGTTCTCAGCTGCACTGCGGGATGATGACGCTAGGGAAACTGCGGGTGGTGGTGATTGGGGAAGGGCAGCCAGGCTATGCACGGCTCACCACATTGCTGCCTGCCCCAAGTCCTTTGCGCCCCCCGTGGTGTTCAAGGCATCCAGCCGTGTCGGGGGCACCTGGGTCTATACCAAGGAGACTGGATGGGCTTCCTGTCCACTCTAGCATGTATCGGGACCTCAGCCCCCCCGCATCCTCCCAGGAGGTCTGTCTCCTCACTGCTCCCCCACCATCCACACCTTCCCCATTTCCCACTGCAGCTGGGACCCCCTCTGCTACCCACATGGGCCGGTCCTGGGAGTGCCAAGCCCTGAAAGGGGAAGGCAGGTGCAGGAAGGAACAGGGACCTTGCGCAGGGAGGGCGGCACGTCCTTCTTGGCTAGGGGGCATTTATCAGTGTTCGCCCCCCCCAGGACCAACTTGCTCAAGGGGGTGATGGTGTTCCCAGACTTCCCCTTCGATCCCTCCTTGCCATCCTTCCTTCACCACCCTTCCTTCACCACTCAGACATGCTGGCCTATCTGGAGAGCTACGCTGACCACTTCCGTATCTGAGAGCATGTCAGGGTGAGCATGAGCCCAGGGGCCGGGTGGAGCAGGAACGCCTTGGGATCCCCATTGCCTGCCCCCGAAAGACCGGAGCTGAGCATGGAGCTGGGCCCTGGCAGGACAGGACCCCCCCCCAGGGGCACAGACTGGGGTTGCCAACTTTCTAATCACACAAAACCAGACACTCCTGCCCCTTCTCCGAGTCCCCGCACTCTTCTTCACCCTCACTCACTTTCACTGGGCTGGGACAGGGGGTTGGGGTGCAGGAGGAAGTATGGGCTTTGGGCTGGGGCTGCTGGTTCTGGGATGGGTCCAGGGATGAGGGGCTTTGGGCTGGGATGCAGGGGGTGAGAACTCTGACTGGGGGTGTGGGCTTTGGGGTGGAGCTGCGAGTTTGGGGTGCAGGAGGGAACTTAGGGCTGGGTGTTGGGAGGGGTGCAGGCTCCGGGAGGGAGTTTGGGTGTGGGAGGGGACTCTGGGCTGGGGCAGGGGATTGGGGTGCAGGAGAGGGTGCGGGGTCCCAGTGGCACTTACTGCAGCTTCCAGGAAGTGGCTGCCAGGTCCCTGCAGTGCAGCCCCTAGATGCATGGGCAGCCAGGGAGGCTCTGTGCGCTGCCCTTGAGCCTGCAGGCGCCACCCCTGTAGCTCCCATTGATCGCGGTTCCTGGCCAATGGGAGCTGCGGAGGCGGCACTAGGGGTGGCGCCAGCAGCAGCATGTGGAGCCTCCCTGGCCGCCCATCTGTCTAGGGTCTGCACTGCAGGGACCTGGCAGCCACTTCTGAGAGCCACACGGAGCCAGGGCAGGCAGGGAGCCTGCCTTAGCCCCGGGCCCCTGCTGCACTGCCGACCAGACTTTTAACGGCCCAGTCAGTGGTGCCGACCAGAGCCGCCAGGGTCCCTTTTCGAACAGGTGTTCTGGTCAAAAACTGGATGCCTGGCAACCTTAGGTGAGGGGTGGGGGGCAGGCTGCAGCTGAGGAGGGGCAGTGGGGAGGGGGAGGAACTGCAGTTGGGAGGAGGGTGGGCTGCTGGAGCGACACCCCGGGAAGTGACTCTGTCCCCCCGCCTGGAAATCCCCACATAACCCATTACAAACCATAAGGCAGGCACAGAGTGCCAGGGGTGGCATGTTATATGGGCCTGTGGTGCCCATGTTCCAGCAAATTCAGGGCTTGGGGGCACAGCTCCACCAATGTACGGGGCTGGGTCTCTTCCCCAGCCCCATCTGCCACCCCACTCGCGTCCCTGCCACTCCGCGCTGCCCTCCCTCGCTGGCTGCTGCCAGCTACAAAAGAGAATGGCATGGGTGGCAGGTTGAGGAAGGAGGCAGCTCCCCACCCCTGCACCCACCACAGGGTAGGTGTGACACTCTGTACTTCAGGGGAACACCCAGCATCCCCATGTTCATCCTTGTAAAATGATTGTGTGGTATCCAATGCAAAGTTTGTCATGTTAGGTGTCTTTGGAAGGCTCATGATGTACTGAGCATTGTTGTTATAGTGATGTTATAGGTTATAATTTCATGTATATAGTTACGAGGCTGAAAATGTATCCTCATGGCTTAAAGCAAGCCCAGACAAAAACTCTCCAGAAGCAGAGGGGCAGTTCACACCTCATCAGGGCATGGATGGGACAAACCCAGCCCTCATAGGAACAAAGGGTGCTGGCCTAGGCAGCAACAAAAGAATACGTTAGACTCTCGAGGGAGTCACCCCCCTTCCTTTGGTCAGTTTGGAACTGCGATGTGGTAATGCTCACCTGAATCGGGGGTGGGGGGTGCAAAGCCAAGAGGGAAGAAAGGACACGATAAAAGGGAGAGACATTTGCGATGCTCGCTCGCTCTCTCTTCCACCTACATCTACAGACACCACCACCACCACCACCTGACTGAAATGCTGATCAAAGGGGAGAGCCTGGCTGAAAAGCAACCATCCAGCCTGTGGTGAGAAGCATCTAAGTTTGTAAGGGCACAGAAAGTGTTAAGATCAGCTTAGAAAGCGTTTGGTTTTATTTCATTTGACTAAATCTGACTTGTTATGCTTTGACTTATAATCACTTAAAATCTATCTTCATAGTTAATAAATCTGTTTGTTTATTCTACCTGAAGCAGTGTGTTTGGTTTGCAGAGTGACAGAGACTCCCCTTAGGATAATAAGCCTGGTGCATATCAATTTCTGTTAAATTGATGAACTCATATAAGCTTGCAGCGTCCAGCAGGCATAACTGGACACTGCAAGACGGCGGTTCCTAGGGTTGTGTCTGGAACTGGAGATATTGGCTAGTGTTATTTGGTTGCACAATCCAAGGAGCAGCTGACATGCCAGAGGCTGTGCGTGAACAGCCCAGGAGTGGGGGGTTCTCACAGCAGAGCAGGGTAAGGCTGGCTCCCAGAGTCAAGGATTGGGGTGACTAGGAAATCACCGGTCCAGATAACACCAGAGGGGAACGTCACAGTGGTGCAGCGAGCAGGGTGTATGTACGGCTTGTTACTCCAAGTGAAGTTCACACTTACGGTTATAAGCAGTGATATTTGTGATTTTAAGTGAGTCTTAAGTGCAGTGGCTAAGAACAGTCAGGAGGAGGTCACAGTTTTGTTATTTTCTGTTTGCTTATTTTGGGAAAGGGAAGTAGGAACAGAAAAGTAAGAAAATGAGTGAAAGCAGTGAAGTGATTACGAAGTTGGAGCTTTTTAGGCTGCAGAAAAGGAGAGGGAGCCCCAGAGATCACTGCCACTGAAAGAACTGGAGATAAAAGAAAAAGAGGCGGCCAGAGAGGAGGATGCACACAGAAGGGCCATGGAAGAAAAAGAGAGAGAGAGAGAAAACACCAGCTGGACCTGCTAGAGAAGCAGAACCAGAACCCCTCGACCCCGACGACACCCATCATTTCAAAAATCCACAGGTGGGAACACTTATGTCCTGCATACAGTGAGGATGATACTGCTGAATGTCTGACTATCTTCGAAAGGCTACATGTAATACATGAAATCCCTGATGACAAGAGAGTTCCTACCCTGATTGTGAAATTAACTGATAAAGCTCAAAATTTATTCAATGGAATGCCTATTGAAGATGGTTTAGACTATTGTAAATTTAAAGATACTGTTTTGTAAAGTTTTCAGATTACCTCTGAAACATATAGAGTTAAATTTAGGAATCTTAAGAGGGATATTGGTATGAGTAATGGGGAATATGTAAACAAAATGAAAGATTTGTTGGGAAAATGGGTGAGGGGTAAAGAGGTGGCAAGTTTTGAGGGAATGTTGGATCTTGTTGCTCAAGACTATTTCCTAACCATATATAAGGCTGATGTAAAGCAGTGTCTATGGGACAAAAATGTAAAGTCTGTGGATGAGATGGCTTTTTTAGCTGATGCCTTTGAACAGAATCAGGCATCTAAGAGAGAAGGGATCTGGGAACCTAAACACTCTCTTACCCAAAAACATTCCTCTAACCCTCATCCCAAATCTCCTGTAAAAGCAGAAGAGCCCAGAAGGTGCTATCAGTGTAATTCCACTGATCATCTGAGGAATAAATGCCCTGTGCTAGGAGGAAGCAGGCAAACAATAGCTCATGTTAGTTCTGCTGTCCTCAACACAGAAACCCCCCAAGCAATTGAAACCTATCATATTGGTTCTGTGAGGTTAGCTTTTGCCAAACCAGATATGGAGCATGTTAAGGCTGTCCAAATTGATGGCAGGGAATACTTGGGGCAGAGGGATACAGGGGCCCAGACCTCTCTCTGCTTAAGCAGAGTGTGGTCCCAAAGGCCAGTATGCTACCTGGCCAAATGGCAGAGATTGTGGGGGTAGGCGAAAGCAGATTCCTCCTACCACTAGCTAAGATCCATGTGGTTTGGGAAGGTTTGGAAACTGTTTTGACTGTGGGGGTAATGGAACACCTCCTATTCGACCTGCACCTTGGTAATGATTTTTTCTGTGTAGCTCAGGTTAAAGGATAAAGGAGTTGGAGGCGCAAGTGGTGTTCTCGTCCATCCTCCCCGTGGAAGGAAAAGGCCTGGGTAGGGACCGTCGAATCGTGGAAGTCAACGAATGGCTACGCAGGTGGTGTCGGAGAGAAGGCTTTGGATTCTTTGACCATGGGATGGTGTTCCATGAAGGAGGAGTGCTGGGCAGAGACGGGCTCCATCTTACGAAGAGAGGGAAGAGCATCTTTGCCAGCAGGCTGGCTAACCTAGTGAGGAGGGCTTTAAACTAGGTTCACCGGGGGACGGAGACCAAAGCCCTGAGGTAAGTGGGAAAGCGGGATTCCGGGAGGAAGCACAGGCAGGAATGTCTGTGAGGGGAGGGCTCCTGCCTCATACTGGGAATGAGGGGCGATCAACAGGTTATCTCAAGTGCTTATATACAAATGCACAAAGCCTTGGAAACAAGCAGGGAGAACTGGAGGTCCTGGTGATGTCAAGGAACTATGACGTGATTGGAGTAACAGAGACTTGGTGGGATAACTCACATGACTGGAGTACAGTCATGGATGGTTATAAACTGTTTAGGAAGGACAGGCAGGGCAGAAAAGGTGGGGGAGTAGCACTGTATGTAAGGGAGCAGTATGACTGCTCAGAGCTCCGGTACGAAACTGTGGAAAAACCTGAGTGTCTATGGATTAAGTTTAGAAGTGTGTGCAACAAGAGTGATGTAGTGGTGGGAGTCTGCTATAGACCACCGGACCAGGGGGATGAGGTGGATGAGGCTTTCTTCCGGCAACTCACGGAAGCTACTAGATCGCATGCCCTGATTCTCATGGGTGACTTTAATTTTCCTGATATCTGCTGGGAGAGCAATACAGCGGTGCATAGACAATCCAGGAAGTTTTTGGAAAGCGTAGGGGACAATTTCCTGGTGCAAGTGCTAGGGGAGCCAACTAGGGGGGGCGCTTTTCTTGACCTGCTGCTCACAAACCAGGTAGAATTAGTGGGGGAAGCAAAAGTGGATGGGAATCTGGGAGGCAGTGACCATGAGTTGGTTGAGTTCAGGATCCTGACGCAGGGAAGGAAGGTAAGCAGCAGGATACGGACCCTGGACTTCAGGAAAGCAGACTTCGACTCCCTCAGGGAACAGATGGCCAGGATCCCCTGGGGGACTAACATGAAGGGGAAGGGAGTCCAGGAGAGCTGGCTGTATTTCAAGGAATCCCTGTTGAGGTTACAGGGACAAACCATCCCGATGAGTCGAAAGAATAGTAAATATGGCAGGCGACCAGCTTGGCTTAATGGTGAAATCCTAGCGGATCTTAAACATAAAAAAGAAGCTTACAAGAAGTGGAAGGTTGGACATATGACCAGGGAAGAGTATAAAAATATTGCTCGGGCATGTAGGAAAGATATCAGGAGGGCCAAATCGCACCTGGAGCTGCAGCTAGCAAGAGATGTCAAGAGTAACAAGAAGGGTTTCTTCAGGTATGTTGGCAACAAGAAGAAAGCCAAGGAAAGTGTGGGCCCCTTACTGAATGAGGGAGGCAACCTAGTGACAGAGGATGTGGAAAAAGCTAATGTACTCAATGCTTTTTTTGCCTCTGTTTTCACTAACAAGGTCAGCTCCCAGACTGCTGCGCTGGGCATCACAAAATGGGGAAGAGATGGCCAGCCCTCTGTAGAGATAGAGGTGGTTAGGGACTATTTAGAAAAGCTGGACGTGCACAAGTCCATGGGGCCGGACGAATTGCATCCGAGAGTGCTGAAGGAATTGGCGGCTGTGATTGCAGAGCCCTTGGCCATTATCTTTGAAAACTCGTGGCGAACGGGGGAAGTCCCGGATGACTGGAAAAAGGCTAATGTAGTGCCCATCTTTAAAAAAGGGAAGAAGGAGGATCCTGGGAACTACAGGCCAGTCAGCCTCACCTCAGTCCCTGGAAAAATCATGGAGCAGGTCCTCAAAGAATCAATCCTGAAGCACTTAGAGGAGAGGAAAGTGATCAGGAACAGTCAGCATGGATTCACCAAGGGAAGGTCATGCCTGACTAATCTAATCGCCTTTTATGATGAGATTACTGGTTCTGTGGATGAAGGGAAAGCAGTGGATGTATTGTTTCTTGACTTTAGCAAAGCTTTTGACACGGTCTCCCACAGCATTCTTGTCAGCAAGTTAAGGAAGTATGGGCTGGATGAATGCACTATAAGGTGGGTAGAAAGCTGGCTAGATTGTCGGGCTCAACGGGTAGTGATCAATGGCTCCATGTCTAGTTGGCAGCCGGTGTCAAGTGGAGTGCCCCAGGGGTCGGTCCTGGGGCCGGTTTTGTTCAATATCTTCATAAATGATCTGGAGGATGGTGTGGATTGCACTCTCAGCAAATTTGCGGATGATACTAAACTGGGAGGAGTGGTAGATACGCTGGAGGGGAGGGATAGGATACAGAAGGACCTAGACAAATTGGAGGATTGGGCCAAAAGAAATCTGATGAGGTTCAATAAGGATAAGTGCAGGGTCCTGCACTTAGGACGGAAGAACCCAATGCACCGCTACAGACTAGGGACCGAATGGCTAGGCAGCAGTTCTGCGGAAAAGGACCTAGGGGTGACAGTGGACGAGAAGATGGATATGAGTCAGCAGTGTGCCCTTGTTGCCAAGAAGGCCAATGGCATTTTGGGATGTATAAGTAGGGGCATAGCGAGCAGATCGAGGGACGTGATCGTTCCCCTCTATTCGACACTGGTGAGGCCTCATCTGGAGTACTGTGTCCAGTTTTGGGCCCCACACTACAAGAAGGATGTGGATAAATTGGAAAGAGTCCAGCGAAGGGCAACAAAAATGATTAGGGGTCTAGAGCACATGACTTATGAGGAGAGGCTGAGGGAGCTGGGATTGTTTAGTCTGCAGAAGAGAAGAATGAGGGGGGATTTGATAGCTGCTTTCAACTACCTGAAAGGGGGTTCCAAAGAGGATGGCTCTAGACTGTTCTCAATGGTAGCAGATGACAGAACGAGGAGTAATGGTCTCAAGTTGCAATGGGGGAGGTTTAGATTGGATATTAGGAAAAACTTTTTCACTAAGAGGGTGGTGAAACACTGGAATGCGTTACCTAGGGAGGTGGTAGAATCTCCTTCCTTAGAGGTTTTTAAGGTCAGGCTTGACAAAGCCCTGGCTGGGATGATTTAACTGGGACTTGGTCCTGCTTTGAGCAGGGGGTTGGACTAGATGACCTTCTGGGGTCCCTTCCAACCCTGATATTCTATGATTCTATGATTCTATGATTCTAAGTATTTGCCTTCAGCAGGAGGGAGTGTTATGCTGGGACCCCCCTGGGAAAGGGTAAGGTCTCAGAAACTGCTGAGAGAATGGCAGAGAGTCTCCTTGATTCTTCTGCAGCAGGGAGAAACCACATGCTTCCAGGTGGGAGGGTGGCTGAGACCAACTCCTGCACTGCAGCTGAAGGCAACACCACATCAGGAAGAGATGGTGGCGTAATGCCTGCCAGGGAGAGAACTGTACAGTTTATTATTACACATCATAAACATTTAAACACATTTAAACTAGGTTCACCGGGGGAAGGAGACCAAAGCCCTGAGGTAAGTGGGGAAGTGGGATACCGGGAAGAACCATGAGCAGGAGCGCGTGAGAGGGAAGGGCTCCTGCCTCATACTGAGAAAGAGGGGCGATCAGCAGGTTACCTCAAGTGCCTATATACAAATGCACGAAGCCTGGGAAACAAGCAGGGAGAACTGGAAGTCCTGGCAAAGTCAAAGAATTATGATGTGATTGGAATAACAGAGACTTGGTGGGATAACTCACATGACTGGAGTATTGTCATGTATGGATATAAGCTGTTCAGGAAGGACAGGAAGGGCAGAAAAGGTAGGGGAGTTGCACTGTATGTAAGGGAGCAGTATGACTGCTCAGAGCTCAAGTATGAAACTGCAGAAAAACCTGAGAGTCTCTAGATTAAGTTTAGAAGTGTGAGCAACAAGGGTGATGTCATGGTGGGAGTCTACTATAGACCACCAGACCAGGAGGATGAAGTGGACGAGGCTTTCTTCCGGCAACTTGCAGAAGTTACTAGATCGCAGGCCCTGGTTCTCATGGGAGACTTCAATCACCCTGATATCTGCTGGGAGAGCAATACAGCGGTGCACAGGCAATCCAGGAAGTTTTTGGAAAATGTAGGGGACAATTTCCTGGTGCAAGTGCTGGAGTAACCAACTAGGGGCAGAGCTCTTCTTGACCTGCTGCTCACAAACTGGGAAGAATTAGTAGGGGAAGCAAAAGTGGATGGGAACCTGGGAGGCAGTGACCATGAAATGGTCGAGTTCAGGATCCTGACACGGGAAGAAAGGAGAGCAGCAGAATACAGACCCTGGACTTCAGAAAAACAGACTTTGACTCCCTCAGGGAACTGATGGGCAAGATCCCCTGGGAGAATAACATGAGGGGGAAAGGAGTCCAGGAGAGCTGGCTGTATTTTAAAGAATCCTTATTGAGGTTACAGGGACAAACCATCCCGATGTGTAGAAAGAATAGTAAATATGGCAGGCGACCAGCTTGGCTTCACAGTGAAATCCTTGCTGATCTTAAATACAAAAAAGAAGCTTACAAGAAGTGGAAGATTGGACAAATGACCAGGGATGAGTATAAAAATATTGCTCGGGCATGCAGGAGTGAAATCAGGAAGCCCAAATCACACCTGGAGTTGCAGCTAGCAAGAGATGTTAAGAGTAACAAGAAGGGTTTCTTCAGGTATGTTAGCAACCAGAAGAAAGTCAAGGATAGTGTGGGCCCCTTACTGAATGAGGGAGGCAACCTCGTGACAGAGGATGTGGAAAAAGCTAATATGCTCAATACTTTTTTTGCCTCTGTCTTCACGAACAAGGTCAGCTCCCAGACTACTGCACTGGGTAGCACAGCATGGGGAGGAGGTGACCAGCCCTCTGTGGAGAAAGAAGTGGATCGGGACTATTTAGAAAAGCTGGACGAGCACAAGTCCATGGGGCCGGATGCGTTGCATCCGAGAGTGCTAAAGGAGTTGGCGGATGTGATTGCAGAGCCATTGGCCATTATCTTTGAAAACTCATGGCGATCAGGGGAGGTCCCAGATGACTGGAAAAAGGCGAATGTAGTGGCCATCTTTAAAAAAGGAAAGGAGGAGGATCCTGGGAACTACAGGCCAGTCAGCCTCGCCTCAGTCCCTGGAAAAATCATGGAGCAGGTCCTCAAGGAATCAATTCTGAAGCACTTAGAGGAGAGGAAAGTGATCAGGAACAGTCAGCATGGATTCACCAAGGGCAAGTCATGCCTGACTAATCTAATTGCCTTCTATGACGAGATAACTGGCTCTGTGGATGAAGGGAAAGCAGTGGATGTGTTGTTCCTTGAGTTTAGCAAAGCTTTTGACACGGTCTCCCACAGTATTCTTGCCAGCAAGTTAAAGAAGTATGGGCTGGATGAATGGACTATAAGGTGGATAGAAAGTTGGCTAGATTGTCGGGCTCTATAGGTAGTGATCAATGGCTCCATGTCTAGTTGGCAGCCGGTATCAAGCGGAGTGCCCCAGGGGTCGGTCCTGGGGCCGGTTTTGTTCAATATCTTCATAAATGATCTGGAGGATGGTGTGGATTGCACCCTCAGCAAGTTTGCAGATGACACTAAATGGGGGGAGTGGTAGATATGCTGGAGGGTAGGGATAGGATACAGAGGGACCTAGACAAATTGGAGAATTGGGCGAAAAGAAATCTGATGAGGTTCAACAAGGACAAGTGCAGAGTCCTGCACTTAGGATGGAAGAATCCCATGCACCGCTACAGACTCGGGACTGAATGGCTCGGCAGCAGTTCTGCAGAAAAGGACCTAGGGGTTACAGTGGACAAGAAGCTGGATATGAGTCAACAGTGTGCCCTTGTTGCCAAGAAGGCCAATGGCATTTTGGGATGTATAAGTAGGGGCATTGCCAGCAGATCGAGGGACTTGATCGTTCCCCTCTATTCGACATTGGTGAGGCCTCATCTGGAGTACTGTGTCCAGTTTTGGGCCCCACACTACAAGAAGGATGTGGAAAAATTGGAAAGAGTCCAGCGGAGGGCAACAAAAATGATTAGGGGACTGGAACACATGACTAATGAGGAGAGGCTGAGGGAACTGGGATTGTTTAGTCTGTGGAAGAGAAGAATGAGGGGGAATTTGATAGCTGCTTTCAACTACCTGAAAGGGGGTTCCAAAGAGGATGGCTGTAGACTGTTCTCAGCGGTAGCTGATGACAGAACAAGGAGTAATGGTCTCAAGTTGTAGTGGGGGAGGTTTAGGTTGGATATTAGGAAAAACTTTTTCACTAGGAGGGTGGTGAAACACTGGAATGCGTTACCTAGGGAGGTGGTAGAATCTCCTTCCTTAGAAGTTTTTAAGGTCAGGCTTGACAAAGCCCTGGCTGGGATGATTTAGTTGGGGATCGGTCCTGCTTTGAGCAGGGGGTTGGACTAGATGACCTCCTGAGGTCCCTTCCAACCCTGATATTCTATGATTCTATGACTAGTCTAGTCACACAGCAACTGTTGAAGGCTTCTTCTCTCATTAACTATTATTCCTCCACTACAGAATTTTGCAGAGTCCATGAGCTGTTCAGTGTTGACAATTGATTTGTCTTTTTGTTTTAAAAAAAAAAAAAAAGTATCAGGCACTTCTGGCTATTTAAACCCTTTTGACAAACTCCAATATATGTGTAGTGAGGGCACAGGATACTGTTTATAACTCCCATTTAGTTTAATAAGTAAACAAGTTCAGTTAACCCTAACAGCCACTTCAACTTTTAAACCCTAAACCCAACCCCCTAACCCTCACCCTACCCCCAAGTTTCCCCTCCCACACTTTGACACAACAGCCCCAAAAAAACAGGACTCCTGATTCTTACAGGCTTCCAGGTTAAAGTGACTTCAGTTACAGACACAGAAATGCCCCCTCCTCCGATAAAATTATCATATGCATTTGCTCGCATCTCTGCTCTTCTGGTGCAAATTGGTGATTCCGGTTCACAACTGCCACTGGGCTGCACTGTGCAGCAATCTCCACCCACACCACATAGTGACAGCTCTATTATCAGCGCTTTTAGAAAGCGTCAGCCCCACACACAGGGGTTACGCCCTGTAAATAACTAGAGAGGATGGCAGTGCTCCTTCCCTGTATTCTTCTTTCCTCTGCCCAGGCAGCAGGAATCACTCTTGCTTGATCCAACCTTTTCCTTGGCTGCTGCATGCCAAGCATGTGCACTAACTGGACAAGGCCCTTACAGCTCCACCCATTAGCTCTTTTAGAAAATGCCCTCTAATGGCAGTTCGGTTGGCCAGAGGTATTGGCTATCGCCAGCCCACACCAGTGGGCCCATAAACCAATACAGCAGCTGCAGCTTTCCTCAATCAGCCCCACAGAGCCACAGCACTCCTGGCCTATGCTCTTCTCCAGCAACCTAACCGGGACCTTCTCTGTCACTGCAGCCAACTAGTTTCTTTTGCATTACTGTTTGACATCAGGCATAGGCCACTATCAGAGACTAGTGGCTCACCCACAAAGCCACCTAGAGCAGTGGTTCCCAAACTAGGGGCACTCCTTGGGGGCCGGGCCAGTTTATTTGCCTGCCACATCCAGAGGTTCAGCCGATCGTAGCTCCCAGTGGCCGTAGTTTGCCATTCTTGGTCAATGGAGGCTACAGGAAGTGGCGTGGGCCATGCCGGCTGCCCTTCCCCCAGCCCCCATTGGCCTGGAGTGGCAAACCATGGCCAGTGGGAGCCACGATCGGCCGACTTTCCCGGAACAAGCAGCACCCCCTAGTTTGGGAACCACTAAGCTAGAGGGACGTACAACTTCTCTTCCCTCATTCATTCACCCAGGCTCCCTTACCCCACCTCGGGCAACATCTTTTCTCCTCAGGCTGACCACACCCCCAGTCAGTGCCAGGCTCTACCCAGGCAGGCTCCCAACAGGGTACACTAAAAAATGTGGGCCCCAACCTCAAAACTTACTCAAATTTTACCCCCATGTCCCCAAACTGCCAGCTTTTAATATGCAAATAAGCTACTGTCACGTTCAGTCAACTCCCCTTGCTCTCCTGATGAGCTAGTGTGTCACTCAGTCAACTCCCCTTGCTCCCCAGCAGGTGGCAGACAGCTCATAGAATCATAGAAGATCAGGGTTGGAAGGGACCTCTGGAGGTCATCTAGTCCAACCCCCTGCTCAAAGCAGGACCAATCCCCAACTAAATCATCACAGCCAGGGCTTTGTCAAGCCTGACCTTAAAAACCTCTAAGGAAGGAGATTCCACCACCTCCCTAGGGAACCAATTCCAGTGCTTCACCACCCTCCTAGTGAAAAAGTTTTTCCTAATATCCAACCTAAACCTCCCCCACTGCAACTTGAGACCATTACTCCTTTCTTTATATATAAGGGAGAAAGCTCATGCAAGTTGCATGTTTGCTCTTCTCATATCAAAATTTACCTGCAAAGGTAAGATGCCCACTTATTCTTTAAAATTTATGAAAGACTGGACATGAATATTGATAAAGCTCTATGGCTATTTCCCTGTTCTTTTGAAAGGACCTTCATATAAAAATGCCCACTTATCTTTTTTTAAAAAAAACTCCACTCAATAGCCTGCAAACAATTACATGTTCACCTTAACGTTGTCTCCTTGGCAACACACAAACTAGAGCTAAGGATCCAACAATGGTGAACTCGGGCACCCTAAACTGTCTCTGAACAGTGTTTTGTACAGCACATCTCTACAATACTTCAGAGGCAGTTAGACAAAACGTAAGCAGTTCTGGCAAGCAGGCCACCACCTGCACCGAACTCCAGCTGAATGTGGTGAGAGGCCTTACTAGTTATTAGCAGGGATCCTAGTTTATGAAGAACAAAATCCACATTTTTCCATGATTAAAATGAAACCTGACCGCAGAAGCTCTTGTACTTACCTCCGTTCTTGCACCAACTTACTCACACCTTCTTGTCAACTGTCTGAAATGGGCCACTCTCATTACCACTTCAAAAGTTATTTTTCCTCCCTTGATATCCTGCTGTCAATTGAATTGTCTCATTAGACTGACCTCACACTTGGTAAGGCAACTCACATCTTTTCATGTATTTATACCTGCTCCTGTTTTTTCCACTCCATGCATCTGATGAAGTGGGTTTTAGCCCACAAAAGCTTATGCCCAAATAAATGTGTTAGTCTCTAAGGTGCCATAAGGACTTCTTGTCATTTTTACATCAACCATGTTGGAGTCTAGCAGACACATATCTGTTATCCACTTCGGTTAGGAATCCAGGAATGTGGTGCTGCCCTGGGAGTACATACTTGTATACTTGGGATATTATTGCAAAGATAAAATTAGAATTTCTGTTAGACAATTCTAAAGGTAAAAACGTCTTGGTAAAAATGTTATTTATTGAAAGAAGTGCTGTACTGACAGCATGGTTATTGTGGCTACAAAACACTTTCCCTAGTGGGTGAAACAAGAAGTTAGAATTTAGAACATTACATTTTTTGTTTGGATGTTGGTACATATTTAATTTAGCTTATGTGTAGGTTTGTTTAAGGCTGACTGTTTTGACTACTTTAGAAAAATGTATTAAATTAGAAAACTCATTTCATGGGTGGTCCAATTTAAAATAAAGATTTCACAGAAGTAGCAAACTGTGAGAAGGCATACATCTGTCACAAAGCAGATACCCCCTAGGGGGTAATAGTGCCCTGACACTACAGAGAAGATGCTGGGATGTTCCCCCATCAGACATGAGGGTCTCCACATTAGGGTCATTGGTTGCCAGACAAGCTGGGTCCTGGGCTGGGGCTCCAGCTGGGCAGGGGCTAGTCTTTGTGCTGAGCAGGCTACGCCGGGAGCAGGAGAGGAAGGGGGAGATTTCCCTGGCTAGGGTTTTGGTGCCCGAGGAGGGTGAGATCTGGGGCAGGCTTTGGAGCAGGTTGTTCAGCAGCTGGGAGCCCAGTTGCTTGTCTGTCCCTGAGCGGCTGAGGAGCACAATGTACAGCTGGTCCATGAACTTGAGGTAGCCACTGCTGTAGTGCTGCTTCATGGCCAGGCTCTGCTTGGTGCTAGCTGCAAGAGATGGGGCAATATCAGAAACAGCATAGCAGATGGGGCCCAGGAGCTATTGGGGTAATCAGCTACCAGTCAAGCCCAGGAACCTGCCAGCCTGCAACATCACCATAAGTAAGGTTACGTTTTAGTCACAGGTATTTTTAGTAAAAGTAATGGACAGGGCAGGGCAGTAAAGAAAAATTCCTGGCCCATGACCTGTCCATGACTTTTACTAAAAATACCTGTGAATAAAACTGGGGGGGGGCTGCCCAGGGGTCCCATGGTGGGTGCTGCGGGGGGGGGGGAGTGGCATGTAGCCCAGGACCCTTGCTAGTGCTGGGGGTGGGGGGTTGGCAGGGCCGGCAGACTCCCTACCTGGCTCCGCGCCTCCCCTCACAGCAGCAGCAGCAGTGTTTGGTTGTGGGAGGGGGCAGGGGGTTGGGGCACAGGATGGGTGAGAAGGGCTCTGGGTGATGTTTACCTGGGAGGCTCCCCGGCACTGGTGACATCCCCCTCGCTCAGCTCCTAGGCAGAGGCATGGCCAGACAGCTCTGCACACTGCCACAGCCTGCAGGAAACTGCGGCCAGTGGGAGTTGTGCTGCACCATGATCTGCAGCATGTCAGCTTTCTGCTGCTTGGACTCCAGCAAGGAGTAGGGAGAGGCACCATTAATGAGTGATGGGGGGTACAAGGATTTGGGGACTCAGGGTGTTAGGAATACAAGGGGCTTGGGGGAAGGATGCAGACACCTATTCCCAAGCTGTAAGGGGGGGTGCTTCTAGGGACATTATGGGTAAGAACATAAGAACAGCCACACTGGGTCCGAGATTGGAGATTTAGACACTCAGAGCATAATGCTGCATCTCTGACCGTCTTGGCTGATAGCCATTGGTGGACCTATCCTCCAGGAATTTAGCTAATTCTTTTTCTAACCCAGTTACGCTTTTGGCCATCACAACATCTCCTGGCAATGTGTTCCACAGGTGAAGTGAAGGTGAAGTCATGTGAAGAAGTTCTTCCTTATGTTTGTTTGCTGCCTATTAATTTGAGTTGGTGATCCCTAGTTCTTGTGTTATGAGAAGGAGTAAATAATACTTCTTTATTCACTTTCTCCACACCAGTCATGATTTTATAGACCTCCATCATATTCTCCTGCAATTGTCATTTTTCTAAGCTGAACAGTCCAGGTCTTTTTAGTCTCTCCTCTGCTGCTGGGCATAGCTAGAGTGGAAATTTGGGTGGGCCCCGACTTTCAGGTGGATGGTCAATCACAGACTGTGCTAGGCTGCCATGCCAGCTGACTGTGCAGCCTGGCCAGGGCAGACAGCGCTGATCCCCTCAGCTGCACTTTGACTCGGCAGCAGGGAAAGAGGGAGCCATTGCCTCATAGCAGGGTATGAGCTGCTGTCCTTCAGCTGGGGACTCACATCTCCTGCGGGCAGTAGGACCCCTGTGTGGGGTCAGCTCCAGATGCACTGCAGGGGCATGAACAGGGGCTTGCCTGTGCAAGCAACTTGGCCCAGACTGTGTACTGAGTTGCCCAGCAAAGCTGGGAACGCTGCAGAGAGACTGGCCTCACCACTGTCTCCGGCCATGCAGGGGACGAGCCATGCAGAGAACGCCACTGGCCAATGGGCAGCCCCTGAGCACCTGCTAGCTCACCTTCTCCCCCAACGCCACACCCTCTTCCTAGCCCAGGTGCCCCCAGACACAGGACTTCACCTGCCGAGCTGGGCATGCATGGGGAAGCTCAGAAAATGGCAAGGCAGAGTTGCGGGAGTGTAGCTTTCTGAAGGGCGGGGGCAGTGTTCCGTCCTGGATTTCAGTGCCCAAGTGGCACTCCAGGCCACTGTGGCAGAACTACACCCCTGCTCAGATTTGAGTGGACCTGGATGCTAAGTGGGTGGGCCGATGCCCACCCAGGCCAGCTCGTGGCTACACCCCTGCTCCACTGGAAGCTGTTTCAGACCCCCTAATCTTTTTTGTTGCCCTTCTCTGTACTTTTTTTAATTCTAATGCATCGTTTTTGAGATAGAACAACCAGAACTGCATGCAGTTTTTAAGGGCTACATCAATATAGCGGCATTATCATATTTTTATTATCTGCCCCTTTCCTAATGGTTCCTAACATTTTGTTAGATTTTTTTGGACTGCTGCTGCACATTGAGCAGATGTTTTCAGAGATCTATCCACAATGGCTCCAAGATCTCTTTCTCAAGTGGCTAAAACTAATTTAGACCCCATCATTTGTACATATAGCTGGTTTTTGTTTTCCAATATGCATTCCTTTGCACTTATCAACATTGAATTTCATCTACCATTTTGTTGCCCAGTCACCCAATTTTGGGAGATCCCTTTGTAACTCATCGCAGTCAGCACTGGACTTAACTGTCTTGAATTATGTCTCTTCCCAGAAGGTTGCATCGGTGCAGCTGCACCATTGTAGCACTTCTAGTGTAGACTAGACCTAAGTTACATCCAGCAGCTGTAATTTAACCAATGCAAGCACCAACCAGTGTTGCCAACTCCACATAGCAGGAAATCACCAGACAACCCTGAAAAGTCGCTAGATGTAGCTGTTTAAGCACTCAAAAGGAGTCAAAAATGTCACTAAACAAAATATTCAGAAAATTCAACAGAATTCTATGGATATGCATGCCCACTCAAGTATAATCACAAAGTCATTCTCAAGCAGCTCAATAGTGAATTAGTATACAGACTAATGGGTTCAGCTAGTGGATTTTTGTTTTGAAATCTACTTTCTTGACTCCCTGCAGCACCAAGCTCAGGTCAGGTGAATGCCTTCTTCCCCCTGGCTCTGGGCACTCCCTGTTGGTTCAAATCCAGCCTGGCAAGAAAGGGAGGCTCACCTGAAATTAACCTACCCCAGCCTACTGAGGACATGCTCAATTGAGATGTAATGACATTGACTTGGTGTGCGAAAGAAGAACATGGAATGGATTTTAACAACACTATTGAGCTGCTTGCGAATGATTTTGTGACTATACATACTGGTGACTTCCCTGGCAGCACGGTTGACTGCCACTCTGTCCTGAGACTGGCTGGGCTCCGGGGTTAAAATCAGATCCTGGGTGTCGGGGAGAATAGATCCACCGCTCGCCTGTCTCCCATTCTCCTCATCCTGCTCTTCCTCATCCACAATGTCCTCCTCATTGTTGTCTGAGGTGGCTCAGGACTCAGACTCCTGGGAGGTATCCATGCTGAATCTTGGGCTACTTTGTGGGTCACTGCCGAGAATCGTATGCAACTCATGGTAAAAGCGGCATGTGTGTTGGGCACAGCCAGAAAGACTGTTCACCTCCCTTGTCTTCTGATACACTTGCCAAAGTTTTTATTTCCACATGTCCCTGCTGCGTGTCCCTGCTGCAGCCCTTCTCCTCCATGCCCCACGTGATCTTTGCATAGACGACAGAATTTCTTCTGCTGGATCGGAGCTGTGTCTGCACAGAGTCTTCTCCCCCCACAGCAATAAGATCAACCACATCCTGTGTACTCCAGACTGGAGCGCGTTCGGGGCATTGAGTCTCCATGATCAGCTGTGCTGGTGAGCTCTCCATGCTGATCAAACAGGAAATGAACATTCAAAAAGTTCCCAGGGCTTACCAGGGGAGGGGCTGCTCCTTTGTACCAGGATACCGTGCAGTAGAGTTGAAAACACTCCCCAGAGCGGTCACAGCGGAGCATTGTGGGACACCTTTGGGAGGCCAATTACTCAACGCAATGTCTGCACTACCTCTATGTTGACCTGTGAATATCGAATTAATTGCTATACCTCTCACGGAGGTGGAGTACAGAAGTAAACATTACAGGCGACTTAGGTCGGCGGAAGTAGTGTACACACATACATTATTAAGTTGTCTTATGGTGGCTTCTATCAACCTAACACTGTAGTGTAGACCAGGCCTTAGTCTCAATATTAATGGCGCATTTGAGAAGACAATGGTGCAGCCAAGTGCCAGGACATTTGTATCTAGCAATCAATGATCCAGTGGGCTATGAACTTCCCTTCCTTTCCTTAGGGATGCTGAACAACAACCCTCAGGTCGCGATCAAAGGACTGGAAAGGTATGAGGTGGGGAATAAGAGTTGGTTGCTGGAAGTTGTCAGGGCTTTCACCAGGAGTCCAAGGAAGGAGGTCAGACAAAGAGCTGGACAGAGCTTGGATGGGCTCCAGGCTAACCAGAACGGACTATGCTTTAACCATTATTTCTCTGTGCTACTCAAAGGACTTCCTATGCTGTGTTCCAGGTAAATAATAAAGCCCACTATTTTGAGAATGCTGTTTGAATGTCACTGCAAATGTTGGGTGAGCTGAATTAATTCCTGAATAGTGTACAAATCTCCATCAGGAGCCTGTCTCAGTTGGACTAGCTGAACAGAGCATATGGTGTAAAGCAGGAGTGCTGAAGGCCCAGAGGGCCAGTCTAAGAAGGTGGTGAAGCTGTGTGGCTTATCCTGGAGGAAGAGTGAGGTGCCTAGGGAGGCTAGCACACTGAAGGGGTTTCCAAGGTGGAGCCATAATATCAATCCAGTGGATGATACCATGTTCTGAGGTTCCACCACTTAGCCCAGTTCTTAGTGGTTTCACTGGAATGTAGGGACCCTCACTGCCAGTTCAGCTTCTGTGCAGTTTTTTACTGCAACACTGCCCCCACACCCAGGTTTAACACTTAACCTCTGGTAATCGCAGGACAGAAAAATAAACTCTGTCATTAAACACCAGGGAGGGGAGAAGAAAGTCAAACACTGTCTAGAACTCTTCAAGCAGACTCTACACCACCAGAATCCAACACTCCATCCTCTTTTCCCCCGGCATTTGGCATTCCTACCTGTGCTTAGCATGTGAGTTTCAGTTTAGGGTGACCCCCTCAAACAGGGCATGCTAAGTACAGTTCTGCTGCCCTTTACTCATACAATAAGGATAAGATTTCATTATCCCTGTATTCAATACTACAGTGAACGTAACCCAAATCCAGCCAAAATTATCTCTTTAGCAAAGCAGCTCCATCTGCTGAGTACCTAGGCAGCACAGTTGTATCTATGCAAATACTGTATGCTCCGGAAGTCTTTTCCCCCTAGTTCATCACTAGATGTCAGGGGAGAGCTCATTCAGACTCTGCTTACACTCACATGCTCAGGGTCTAATGCATAGTTATCAATTTTAAAGCTGAAGGTCCACCAAATCATCTAGTCCAGTGGTTCTCAAACTTTTGTACTGGTGAACCCTTTCACACAGAAAGCCTCTGAGTGTGACCCCTTCCTATAAATTAGAAACACTTTTTATATATTTAACACCATTATAAATGCTGGAGGCAAAGTGGGGTTTGGAGTGGAGGTTGACAGCTCGCAATACCCCATGTAAGAACCTTGTGACCCCCTGAGAGGTCCCGACCCTCAGTTTGAGAACCCCTGATCTAATCTGACCTCCTGTATATCACAGGCTACCAACACCACCCACATACTAAACCCAGCAATTAAAATTAAACCAAGTATTGCAGACCATAGGAGACTAGAATATTATGTGCCAAAGGGAGAGATGAGATTGGCAGTGACCTTTGTTTTTTTTTGGGGGGGGGTGGGTTGCCTTCCTCTGCAACATGTGGGTGGGGGTCATGTGCCAGGATTATCTGGGTATATCTCACATAATCATTTCCCTGCCATTGCAGGCCCCTCAAGCGTGGCACACCCTGGTCCCTCCTAGTCTATGCCTGTGGCACATTCATCTCCTGTGAACTGTAATGCTTTGATCTCATTTTGGTTGTTGGGTTTAGTGTGAGGGTGCTCGGTGGTGAGGTCAGATTAGATGATCTGGTAGTGCCTTCTGGATTTAGACTCTATGACTCTCTAAACTCTCATTAAGCTGAATTAGATTGGTTTTATGTTTTGGAACCTGGTGCCTAGGGCTGTTTCTGCTGCTCTCAGTGGATATTCTCACTAACTTGTACAACAAGGGGTTGCCTCAGGCAGTTTGTTATTTCAATATCTGCTGTGAAAACACAAATGCAATAGGAGCAAGTGACTCTCTTCTAAAGTCATTTGTTTATAAGCTTACACCGCACACCTTGCACAGTCAGCTTCAGGACCCACCATTCTTAGTGATTTTCTTTAGATTTATTTGGACTGAAATTTCTCTATACTTCTGAAAATTTTGTTTCAATTTCCTGCAAAGACACACAACTGTACTCAGGACCAGAGTGAGGCTTAAATCTCTGGTGGTGGAGCTTCTGGCCCAGGGAATGGTCCCACAGCATTTGGGGCAGCTTGGAGAGGCTGGGATGAATTTTCCCACTCCCCTGGTCTCTTGGATTCTTCACCTGGCTTCTCAGATGTATCCCCATCACACAGCGTCACTTTGTGCAGGAACTCCAGCTCCTTGTGGAGCAGGGCTTTGCCCAACTTTGTCCGAGGAAAAAACAATCTCATGACACTGAGAGAAAATATTAGTGGAAGAAGTGGGAGGCACATCAGCTCCATTTTGTGTAACACCAGCTATGAGGACAGTGGTTCTATAGCATCTCTCCTTGCACACATGGGGTTCAGTTAAGGCCTGGCTCACTATGGTAGCACCAAGTCCCTACTGCAGGAGGAAGCCTCAGAAATACTTTATAGTCTATAAAGGCCCCACTCAGAATTGCAAGGGGGGGAGCAGGGTGGGGTGCAATGCACTGGGCACTACAGACACACTGAGCAATGTTCCCTAGCTCAGTCTCAAATTCTCAATGCCAGCAGCTCTTTCAGGCAGCTATGTCCCTTAAGAAGGGTTCATCCATTCCACACTGCAGGGGGTGCCCCATGCTGCATCTCTGTGTTCCAGATTCAGCTTCACCCAATAGTCAGGCCACCCACTAAAGCAATAATGAGACCCTGGGCACAACAAGGGAAAGGAACCGGGGAATGTTCTATCTGCTACCTATTTTTATTTCAAGAATCTAAAAACAGACCTACATGTACACTGAAACGAAGAGAATGGATGGTGTGACTCCAAAGGTGAATACACACAGCAGCAGCACCAGACGCGAGATGGCAGGGACTGAAATAGATACAGCAGCATTACCAGAAGTGGAGATCAATGCCTGATGGGTTTCTGCAACCCTCAATGCACGGAAGACTAGCTGGGGAGACTTGTAAAAGGTGAAGGTGAACAGACTAAATGGCTTGGGTTTCTGTAGGCTCTACCTAGCCTAGCTGCTGGGACTAGCATGGAAAGGGTAAACTCACAGACAGGAACTTGGAGCTGGAGCTCCCAGCCTTGTCTGATGATGTATGACAACTGGGATCCAGACACCAAACATGAGCAGAGCTCAAAAGCTGCACTCTCTACGTCACCATATCTTGCAACGCATAGGTTGCTGTATAACTCTAACAGGTGAGCCACAGAGACAGCAGAAACTGTGCTAAGATGCTATCAGCTGGGAATGATTCCTCCTGTCTGAGCTGCACAGACCTACTTCCTGTTGGGAAGCATGTTTTACTGTCACTACAGAAGCGTTACTTGCTGGACTAGGAAAGCCCTCACTACTCACCGCAGTCTTCACTGGACGTAGCCCCTTTGTGATAGGTCACCAAGCTCCTCGTGCAAGTCTCACACTCTGTCTTCCCATAATGCTCATTGTAAGAACCCAGGGGGCAAGTGGCACATGTGACTGTATTCAGTGAGCTGTACAGCCCTGGGGAACAAGCAACTGTAAAACCATTAAAAGAAGAGATGCAGTGACATTTAGGGTCAGAGACTCAGACCGAGGATTCCTATCAGAGTTAAAGATTAGAGTGATGGAGCCGGTGCAGGAAAGAGCATCTTATTAATGGCTATCCCATGGCTCATCAAGAAAAGAAATGTTTGTGTGTACAACATTTTCCTACAGCCTCTATATACTTGTAATGAATTTTTACATGGTGAGTTTAAGAATAACTGCATCTTCATCTCCATTTCTAGACATTAGTATAACAAAAGTGGCTCCAGTGTGAAGTCTGTGATAGGAACAATCCCCAGTGAGGATTATACCCCACTGATGGGTGGAAAGATTTTTGACAATTGACTTACTGCAACAGTTGGAACACCCGTCTGTAGTGTTACTTTTACCAAACCCTGGCTTACAATGATCCACCTTATAGGCCAGAAGTGACCCAACTTTGTAGTGCAAAGGAGGCAGATTCCCCTCACGGATCTGAAACTCATTCAGCACCTCGATGGAGCGATGAATTCTCTCATAGGCCTGTGAGGAGTCAAGAAAACAATTAGCAGTATTCGCCAGGTCAATAACATCTATATTTCCCACTTCCCCCCAGCTCCCAGCCCACCAACCCCAGAGATAAAAAAACAGTATGCTGCCCTGGCAATGAGGGATGAAGAATCTCCCCCAAAGATGGAGGAGGAGATGCCATGTAGTCCCAAGACTGAGAGGTCATGGACCCCACGCCCAAGAGAAAACCAGGGATGGTGGTGATTGGTGACTCCCTTCTAATGGGAAAGGAGGCATCCATCTGCCAGCCAGTCAGATGTGCCAGGGGCCCATATCTGAGAGATTACAGAAGCATTGCTGAGGCTCATGCAGCTCTCTTGCCACTACTCCATGCTCCTTATCCATGTGGGCACTAATGATACTGCAAGGTATGACCCTGAGCAGATCAGAAATGACTACAGGGCTCTGGGAGTGATGGTGAAGGAGCTAGGGGCACAGGTGGTGTTCTCATCTATCCTTCCAGTCAGTGGTAGGGGCCCAGGCAATGACAGACACATCCTGGAGGTGACTGCATGGCTGTGCAGATGGTGTCAACAGGACAGCTTTGGCTTCCTCCACCATGTGATGTTGTTCTGAGAAGAAGGATGCTGAGTAGAGATGGGGTTCTTTGGATACAGACTGGCTAATCTAGTGAGGAAGGCTTTAAACTAGGTTAGATGGGGCAGGAGACAAAAGCCCATAGATAGATCCAAAACATAGAGACCTGGGTGAAGGGTCAGAATCTGGGAGGAACATGGGCAATCATAGCAGGGCAAAGGAGACAGGAGGGAATATAGAGGGGAAATTGAATGAACATCTTAGATGTCTATATACTAATGCAAGAAGTAGGGGGAATAAGCAGGAAGAACTAAAAATACTAGTGAATAATCACAATTATTACATAATTGGCATCACAGAGTCTTGGTGGGATAATTCACATGACTGGAATATTGGTATAGAAGAAGCTTGTTCAGAAAGGGCAGGCAGGGAAAAATGGAAGGTGTTTGGTGTTACCTTGTATCTCAAAAATGTATACTCTTGCACTGAGGTTGAGATAGAAGCAGGAAGCAGAACAGTTGAAAGTCTTTGGATAAAGGATAAAAGGGGTTTTAAAAGGATGATGTCATGGCAGGGGGTCTACTATATACCACCTAACTACGGAGAAGAGATGGATGAGAGTTTTTTTAAAAACCAACAACAAATCATCCAAAGCACATAATTTGGTGGTGATGGGAACTTCAACTACCCAGAAATCTGCTGGGAAAATAATACAGCAGAGTAATGATTATTCAACATGTTCTTGGAATGCATTGGAGATAATGTTTTATTGCAGAAGGTGGAGAAAGTGACTAGGGAAGAAGGTGTTCTAGATTTGATTCTAACAAACCATGATGAACTGGCTATGAATTTGAAGGCAGAAGGCAGCTTGAGTGAAAATGACCAGGAAATGATGAGTTCTAGATGCTAAGGAATGGTAGGAGAGAAGACAGCAGAGTAAAGACAATGGACTTCAAGAAAGCACACGTTAGCAAACTCAGGGAATTGGTAGGTAAGATACCATGGGAAGCAAGTCTAGGGGAAAAGGAGTCAGAGGAGTTGGCAGTTTTTTAAAGAGACGTTATTAAGGGCACAAGAGCAAACTATCCCAATGCATCAAAAACACAGGAAGTGTGGTAAGAAACCACCTGGCTTAACCAGGACATCTTCAATCATAGAGTCATAGAATATTAGGGTTGGAAGAGACCTCAGGAGGTCATCTAGTCCAATCCCCTACTCAAAGCAGAACCAACACCAACTAAATCATCCCAGCCAGGGCTTTGTCAAGCCAGGCCTTAAAAACCTCTAAGAATGGAGATTCCACCACCTCCCTGGGGAACCCATTCCACTGCTTCACCACCCTCCTAGTGAAATAGTGTTTCCTAATATCCAACCTAGACCTCCCCCATGGCAACTTGAGACCAGTGCTCCTTGTTCTATCATCTGCCACCACTGAGAACAGCCTACCTCCATCCTCTTTGGAACCCCACTTCAGGTAGTTGAAGGCTGCTATCAAATCCCCCCTCACTCTTCTTTTCTGCAGACTAAACCCCAGTTACCTTAGCCTCTCCTCATAAATCATGTGCCCCAGCCCTCTAATCATTTTCGTTGCCCTCTGCTGGACTCTCTCCAATTTGTCCACATCCATTCTGTAGTGGGGGGACCAAAACTGGACACAGTACTCCAGGTGTGGCCTCACAAGTGTCAAATAGAGGGGAATAATCACTTCCCTCGATCTGCTGGCAATGCTCCTGCTAATACAGCCCAATATGCCGTTGGCCTTCTTGGCAATGAGGGCACACTGCTGACTCATATCCAGCTTCTCATCCACTGTAATCCCCAGGTCCTTTTCTGCAGAACAGCTGCTTAGCCAGTCGGTCCCCAGCTAATGACCTGAAACTCAAAAAAGAGTCATACAAAAAGTGGAAACTAGGTCAAATTATGAAGGTTTCATAAAAAAAAAAAAAAAAAAAAAAGAACTCAAGTATATAGAGGAAAAATTAGAAGGACCAAGGCACAAAATGAGACTAAACTAGCTAGGGACATAAAGGGTAACATGAAAACATTTTACAAATGCATTAGAAGTGAGAGGAAGACCAA
The DNA here is from genome assembly GCF_015237465.2 of Chelonia mydas. NCBI lineage: Eukaryota > Metazoa > Chordata > Testudines > Cheloniidae > Chelonia > Chelonia mydas. The sequence goes on from NC_057851.1 coordinate 66,212, forward strand.
GGACAGGATAGGCCCATTACTCAATGAGAAGAAAATAACAGAAATCGTAGCAAAGGCCAAAGTGTAAAATGCTTTTTTTGGTTTCGGAGAGACAAGGTGGGTGAGGTAATATCTTTTATTGGACCAACTTCTGTTAGTGAGAGAGACAAGCTTTTGAGCCACACAGGGCTCTTCTTCAGGTCTGGGAAAGGTATTCCCAGCATCTCAGCTAAATGCAAGGTGGAACAGATTGTTTAGTATAAGTAGATAGCACATAATGTATAAGGGACCATTCAAAGTAGAGTGGCCAATTAACACCTCTGCAGTCATAAGACAAAAAGAGGGGGCTCGTGGGTTACAGATTGTTGTAATAAACCATAAATCCAGTGTCTCTGTTCAGTCCATGATTTTTAGTGAGTAGCAGATTAATGAATTTAAGCTCCCAGGCTCATCTTTTGAAAGTCTTGTGCAGATTTCCTTTGAGGACTGATAGGTCAGATACAGATTGATTGTTTTGTGAAAAGTGTTCACCTCCAGATAAGGTGATAGGAACAAAGAAGTAGAGCATACTTACAAGATGGGGAACTCAGTGACTGAGAAAGATTTGGGGGTCATGGTGGACCATCAGCTGAACATGAGCTCCCAGTGTGACGCTGGGGCCAAAAGAGCTAATGCAATCATAGGATGTATAAACAGGGAGATTTTGAGTAGCGGAGAAAGGTTATTTTACCTCTGTATCCTGTGTCTAGTTCTGGTGCCCACAATTCGAGAAGGAGGTTGATAAATTGGAGAGGGTTCAGAAAAGAGCCATGAGAATGAATAAAGGATTATATAACATGCCTCATAATGATAGGCTTAAAGAGGTCAATCTATTTAGCTTAACAAAGAAAAAGTTAAGGGGTGACTTGATTACAGTCTAAAAGCATTTACACATCTCACAATGCACTTTTCAGACTATCAGAGAAATATCTAACACAATCCAATGGCTGGAAGATGACACTAGACAAATTCACATTGGAAATAAGGCATACACTTTTTACAATTGAGGATAATTAACCATTGAAACAATTTACCAACGATCATGAAGGAATCTCCGTTATTGACAATTTTTAGATCAAGATTGGAACATTTTCTGCAAGATATGCTCTCGGAATTATTTTGGGGGATTTCTCTGGCCTTTCTTTACAGAAAGTCAGACTAGATGATCGCAATGGCTCCTTCTTGCCTTGGAATCTGTGAACGATCATCAACCTGGGACACTGCCCCAGCTTTCCAGCCATAATGATCTGTAATTCTTCTACGGTGTGTTTTAGTCAGTTTAGTAGACAATTTTGCTTTCTGAGCTAGGACTCTGATACTGATTTGGAATCTGGTACCAATTACAGCAGATACATCACCTCTTTAGAGCGATCCTTGATGTCTTGTTCACAGTTTTTGCTCATACTTTCTGGTGGGCAATGAATTTCCCACATGACTCCATAAGGAAACACTGTGGTGAAATAACAAAGCAAACACGGTCACTGACAGCTCTTGCACTGTCTCATAGTATTTATCCATCCATCCTTGTATGTTAGCATTTTGCAACTGTAAATGGCTACTGATGTCCAGATCATTCCAGACACTGTACACAATCCACAAAGCATAGCTACAAAGAAGTTGCTGTCATTTCTGAGAAGCATCTGTATGCCTCAATATGTCTCTGAATTCAGGCTTGGCTCTGGGTTCTAGCCTCGATTCCATCCTGGACACTGGGAATTGACTTTTCTCTCAGGAACAAGACAAATAAACCTGTTACTTGCATCCATATTCAACAGTACTGGGTTTAAGGGGGAAGAAAGTAGCATGCTCCCGTCTGAAAACAATATGCAATGTCTGAATGTACAATTCCCAGACATTTCCGAGCCTCCTGCAGACAGCTGCAATCCTGAAGTCAGCCTTCGCCAGATGCTGTAACCCAGGCTTCTCCAATAAATGCTAGTTTAGTAAGTTGACGACATAAACTGTTTGGGCCAAACTCTCTTCTTGCTTACCCAGTCATAACTCTCTTGATGTCAGCAGAGTACACCTGACTTATGCCACTGCAAGAGGAAAGGGGCCCTTGTGTTATTTTGTTACCTGATCAGTACTGCAGCAGCTTGAAGCCTGGTTTGTAGTCTGATCTTGGGCTTTTCACCACCTTATTCATGTCACCTTTGGCGAGGGGCTTTGGCTGTCTGAAGGAAGCTTGGAAATGCAAACTGTGATTAAATACATGTCCAGAGGCAATGGTGATGAGAAGGGCCAGCAAGGTCATGGGTGTAATTTCCTATCTGTAAACACATTAAGGGTTAAGTAACAAGCTCTGCTCTTACTCAGCACAGTCATCCGCACTTCAGAGTGGTTCCTTTCCTGCGAGTGCCAGATGCACTCAGTGTATTTTTCAAAGACCTCACAGCTGAGATTCCTCACTAGCCCATTCAGATGCTCCAGAAAGCTGTGGATGTAGATGCTGTTGGTTGCTGAGCTGCAGAGAGGAGAGTAAAAGGCAGACCGGATCTCCACACTCCTGTCTGGCCTGTGATAAGCTAAAGGGAAAGGACAGTGTTAACTCTATTAAACACTCAATTTGCATACAGTTTGCTAATCCCCATAGTGCTGCACAAGCAGCATCCTCCCCATCTATCCTGTGGGGAAGCTAATCCCTTTAGGGTATGTCTACACTGTGATAAAAGACCTACAGCATGGCCACAGCTGGCCCAGGTCAGGTGACTCAGGTTTATGGGGCTTGGTCGTGCGGGCTATAAAACTGCAGTGTAGGTGTTCGGGCTCAGGCAGGAGTCTGAGATCTGACACCCAGCAAGCGGGTAGAGTCTCAGAGCATGGGCTACAGCCCAAGCCCAAACATCTACATTTTAGCCCTCCAGCCCAAGCCCTAGAAACCCAGTGACCCAGGCTCTGAGACTTGGTGCCACTCCCTGTAGCTAGGACATTGACTCGGGGAGGCAGACTGAGGTTTGCCTTCATAAGTTCATGTACTTAGTGAAAAACGCAGTTTCAATCAGAAGCTTTTTAAAACTATTTTTATGAAATAAGAAGAAATAAAATGCATGTTTATGTGATTGTTCAGCATAGCAAATATTCAAGCATGCACAAAAATTCAAAGATTCAGAAATATAAAAGTATAGATCTGAACATGAAAGTGCTGTGTGACGTAAAGACTGTTCATGACACTAAAGTTTAAGTCTTCTTGGATAATAGTGCCTTCATTCCTCCACAAAGACATGCAAGGTTCAGTTTTCAAGTCAGATCACTTTCATATGACAGGAGAACTGTTTCTCTTTCTTTCATGGGTCATGCTCATCCTCAGGTGTGATAAAATTATTTTCAAATAAGAAAAGGATTTCTCACATGTTGCAGTTGATGCTCCAAACAACAAGACCACTACCGACATTTCAAAAATATATGGGAAAGCCTTATTTAAGTCCTTGGCAGCACCTAGAACTTCTTCAAATTCTTTGCAATTTTTTTTTAACTATCAGTGGTTTAAATTCACCCATTTGGGGGGGGGGGGGGAAGAGGGGGAGGAAGATGGCTGCCTAGTCCCAGACTTCTCACTCCCCATATATCAAGTCATCTCTAATAATTACTTTCCTAGCCCACTGCCAATAATTTTCTGTCATAAAAGTTTAAATTAAACCCCTGGATAAACTTCAAACTGTTGACTATGGATTCCAATGACAAAATGAGGGGCAACAAAAGACCTAAGCCTGAATCATCTGAGCAGCTGAAGTGGGAGAATGCAAGGCCACAGCAGAACCTAACTCAGGATATTGCAGCACTGAAAGAATTCCTCACAGACTAACTAGATTAAATATTGAAAGGTATTCATGGCCTCTCTAAAGATATATGTAATGTAAAATCCTGAATGGTTCACTTGGAAAATGAGCTACAAAAGACTACCATTGAAACAGTGAAATTAAAGAAGAAACTGACTCCTTAAAGCTCAGATTAGACAAACTGGAAGAAAATCAGGGTGATTTAAAAAACAAATCTTGAAAAAACAACTTTTGCCACTTGAGCACTGCTGAGGGCTTTGAGAGGATGGATATTATCATCTTTCTTCAGAAGGTTCCCCTGACCTACTTAAATTGGACCCCAGCTGCTCCCATTAGCTATTGAAAGGGCTCATTGAATACCTGGTACTAGAAAGCAGGTACGGGGTAGGGCCCAATTGAAAGATCCGGCTGGCCTGGGGTAGAGGGTGGGCGGGGTGCGCCCTCACGCAGGGCTCGGTTGAGATAAGCCTGAGCAGCGGGCGTCAAGGCAGCCTTCACCTCCTGAAGTACGCGCCGGGGGGTACGAGGTCTGGAGAGCCCCATGCGCCCAGCGAGCGTCAGGGGATCCAGCCAGTCTCCCCAGTCGTAGTCCAGGAGGTCTCCGATTCTCATGACTTCCGCCAGGACCAAACTCTGGCGCACCGAACGGGACTCCGCTGCCTGCACACGGAGCTGGGGGTTGTGTAGCAGGGGCTCCGCAAGGAGATCTGCTCCCACGGTGGCCGCCACGGACCTGGTTGTTGAAAACAGTTTCCAGGTCCGGAGGAGGTCCTGGTAGAACACCGGCAGCCCGGAGAGGTCTCGCGGAAAACCTCTCGGACAGAGATAAAAGAGCTGCCGGTCGTATCGGAGCCCTTGGAAGCTGCGCAGGAAGGCGTGCGCCAATATGCTCCACGTCGAACTACCTGCACTATAAAGGAGCCTCTGCAGGGCCTGGAGGCGGAAGACACGGACCTGAGTGTGCAGACACTTCAGGCCCTGCCCTCCTTCCTTCGGGGTAGATGAAGAACCCCAACAGGGGCCCAGTGCATTCCTGACCAAAAGAACTCTAGAATCGATGTCCGGAGGTCGGTCAGGAAACCCGGGGCCGGGACCAGGGTATTGAGCCGGTACCAGAGCGTGGACAGGACTAGTTGGTTAAGCACCAGTACTCTCCCTCGGAGGGAGAGACATCAGAGTAGCCTCGTCCATTTCCGGAGCCGCTCTATCACCCCGCCTTCTAAATTTTGCCAGTTCTCCGGCAGAGAAGGGTGTGTGGCAGAAAGGTAAACGCCTAGGTAGAGCAGTGGACCCACGCTCCACCGGATGGTCTGAAGCGCGGGTGGGAGGGAGCTCACCTGCCGCCAGTCCCCCACCGCCAAGCCAGAGCTCTTGACCCAGTTGACTCAGGCGGAGGAGGCTGCCAAATAGATGGCCTGGCAAGCCTCCACCAGAGCCAAGTCGCCCGGGTCCTGGACCACGAGGAGCACGTCATCGGCGTACACCGACAGGACCAGCTGCAGCTCCGGCTCCTGCAGCACCAACCCCGTCAACCTCCTGCAGAGGAGACAGAGGAAGGGCTCTATCACCAGAGCGTACAGCTGGCCCGAGAGGGGGCACCTCTGCTGTACTCCTCGCCCGAAGATGATCGGTTCAGTCAGGGTCCAGTTGAGCCTAACCAGACACTCCGCGGAAGCGTACAGCACCTGGAGAAAACTCACAAACTGAGGTCCGAATCCAAATGCCTGCAGAGTGCCCAGGAGGTACCCATGGTCCACTCTATCGAACGCCTTCTCCTGATCAAGAGACAGGAGGGTGAACGACAGACCGTCTCTACGCCCGAGTTCCAAAAGATCTCGGACTAGAAATAGGTTGTCAAAAATGCTGCGACCTGGGACAGTATAGGTCTGGTCTGGGTGGATCACGTCGGCCATCATGGACCCTAGCCGCAGCGAGATTGCTTTCGCTACGTTTTGTAATCCGTGCTAAGGAGCGAGACGGGACGCCAATTTCGTAAATCCCCCTTCTTTGGCAACAAGGCAAGTACCGTTCGCCTGCACGAAAGAGGGAGGACCCCGCCCTGCAAAGACTCAGCCCAGACAGTGGCTAGGTCTGGGCCAAGAATGTCCCAGAACGCGCGGTAGAACTCCACGGTCAGCCCATCCATGCCCGGAGATTTATTGGTGGGCATGCGACGGAGGGCTTCCGAGAACTCGGTCAGGGTGAGAGGCAGCTCTAGTCGGTCTCGGTCGCCCACGCTGACCGTGGGGAAGTTCCTCCCAGAGCACCCTGCAAGCGCCAGGATCAGTCGGATCCGGGGAGAAAAGGCTTGTGTAGAAGTCATGGGCCCTCCCACACATCTCCACCGGATCCATGAGGGGGGCGCCATCTTCTGCTAGAAGGCAGGTGACGTGTTTCTTGGCCCCCCTCATTTTCTCCAGGGTGTAGAAGAAACGGGAGCCGCGATCCATCTCCCGAAGGAGGCGGATGTGGGATCGAGCAAAGGCACCTCAGGCCCGATGGTCCTCGAGGGCCCGGAGCTCCTCCCGCTTCTCCCGGCACACTCCGCAGAGGAACGGGTCCTCGGGGCTGGCGGCCAGACACCTCTCCATCTCTAAGACCTCCCGTTCCAACTGCTCTATCGCTGCATTTCTCTGTCAGCTGGTGCCCCAGGTGTAGTCACGGCAGAAGAGCTTGGCGCGCACCTTCCCTAGATCCCACCATCGCCGCACCGAGGGAAAGGCACGCCGCTGCTCTCGCCAGGCCAGCCAAAACTCCTGGAAGGACGTCACGAAGCCCTCATCCTCCAACAGGCTGTTGTTAAAGTGCCAATAGGCCGGTCCCGGCCTCTCTGCACGGAGGGAGGCCGTTATGGTGGCTAGATGATGGTCGGAAAATGGGGCCGGCCGAATATTGGAGGAGTGGGCCTGTGAAAGATGGAAACGGGATAAATAAATACGGTCCAACCGAGAGTGGTGTGACTGATGGGCCTCGACCCGGACAAAGGTGAACGTGGAAGTGTCATCTGGGTGGTGGTCACGCCAGACGTCCACTAGGGAGTGATGTTCGACTATTTCTCAGACAATGTTCGCAGCGCCCGGGCTCAGCTCGGCCCCTGAGTGGTCCTGTTCCTCGAGGGTGGTGTTAAAGTCCCCTCCCAGGACTAAGCACTCGTGAGAATCTAGGGTGCCAAGGAAGTGGGACACCCGCTGATAGAATTGCGGCCGCTTCGGGCTCATTGTCGGGGCATAGATGTTAATGAGGTTGACCACGAGCCCCTCCATATGGACTCGGAGATGCAGCAGGTGGCCCGGCACGGCCTCAGTGACCCCTAGCACCTCGGGCCGTAGGTTGGGGGAGAACAGGGTCGCCACTCCAGCTTGTCGAATCGTGAAGTGGCTGAAGTAGACCCCGTCCCCCCACTCCAGCCACCAGCTGTCCTCGGCGGTCGGATCCGTATGGGTCTCCTGCAGGAAAACCACAGAGTACCCCCCTTCCTGAAGGTAAGAGAGCACCTGGGACCTGTGGAGAGCCATCCTACAGCCCCTGGTGTTCAAAGTTGCAATAATGAGGGGCGTCATGCGGCGGGCTGGGGGGGTGAGGGTTCCTTGTTGGCGGGGGTGTTCGCAGCCCCCGGCGGGTCGCGCAACAATCCGTGACCCATCCCGTAAGTGAGTAAATTATCACGGAAGCTGCGGGCCTGCCCGTAGGCCACGGCACCGTGCCTTCCTTTCCCTTTCCCCTCCTTTATAAGGGCCCTTGTGGCCTGGAGGATGTGATCAAAGTCCCCCCATAGCTGGAGAGCTAGCTGTACCCTGTTGCGGGAGCCACGGATGTCTTCTAAAAAACTGTCGCAACGCTTTTCGCAGCTCATGGGGGGGTGGGGTTGCGATTTCCGGCTTATTCCCTGGTGGGGCTCTTGGTGCAGCCTCATGGTCCGCTGAGGCGGGCAGGCAGGGTGCAGACCACCAACGGGGCGTCTGACAGGCTAAAGTTATTAGGTCCGTCTCAAGCCTTGGGGTAGAAGAGGATGGCGGAGGGAAAATTGCAGCTCCTAATGGGTCGCGGCAGGAAAATGCAAAGACTGTTCCTTGGGGGGGATCCGCAAAAAATGGGAAAGAAATAACCCCAGGGGTGGCAATAGCATTGCAGGAGGAGATGGATTGGGCAGGGACAGGGGTGAGGTGGGGGCGGGGGCAGAGGCGAGGCTCTGGGCTTTGGGAGGCAAACAGCTAAGAGGTGGTGCCTCCCGAACAGATTCGAGGGTTAAGGGGGTGGGGAGGGGGTTCCCAGTGATGCTAGGGGCAGGCTCTGTGGTGGATTTGGCAGCCATGGCTTCAGGTGGTGGACCACCTTCTACAGGGTGCTCGCCCGGCAAGGCGGTTAGGGGGAGGGAGCATGGGGAAAGGGGGACTGGGGTAAGGTTGCCCAGATCGAGGCCAGCCAGCAGTAGGTCATTCTCTCCCTGGGTGACCGGGGTCAAACCTGGGGCCTCGATCTCCTCATACATGGAGGAAAGGTCGTCTTCTGCCACCCGGGGGACTCCCCTCTGGCGCCCACTATGACGGTCGCTTCGGGGTTCGCGGGGGGTTCGGGTGATATTCGGGCAGAAGGGGCTTCCTCAGGGGTCTCGGAGGGGAGGGTCTCCCATGGAGGGGAGATTCTACCTTCCAGTGCTATTTTGTCTTCCCCTCCTGACACCAGCGGATGGATCTCTCTCGTGAGCATAGCGGAAGGCTCAGTGTCAGTGCCTCCCTTCCTGGTCTTCCGGGGGACCTCTGCATCGGATGGGTGCAGTGGAGCTCGAGCCTTCCGCTTGCCTCACTTTCCCTGGACTAGGGTCCAGCCCTCCATAGCATCATCTGGGGGCTGGTTAGCAGGGGTCGTGTCGGGGGGCAGAGGCGATGGTTCAGAGGCTCGGGGGGGTAATGGTGAGGCAACATGAAGGGGGGGCGGTTCTCCTTGGGGCGGGCCCTCTCCTATGCCCAGTAATATCTTTGCTGCACCCTCCTCCATAGGCTCTGCTGGATTGTTAACAGCAAGGGCAGGGCTCCCTCACTCGTCTGGGCATTGTAGGGGAGGTGTCTCTTGGGCCCGGGCAGGAGCAGCGGTGGATCAAGCAGGAGGAGAGGTGGTTTCAGATGTCGGGCGGCCAGGGGCACCGGCAACGATGGAGCCAATGTTCTGCCAGGTCTCAGGGGTCTCGGGTGCCCCTCCCCACCGGGCCAAGGGGCAGTCTCTTCGGACATGCCCCGCTGATCGGCAGAGGTAGCACCGGGCCTCTCCTGTGGAATAATAGACCCGATAGCGGGCTCCCTGGTAGGGGACTAGGAAGGACCCCTCGAGTGCCTCTCCGTCACATGCCGCTGGTGGCGGTAGAAGCTGCACTTGCCAGTGGAACGAGAGGATGTGACGGAGGGTGGGGTCCTTGCAGCCCAACGGGAGAGGGCTGATGACAGAAACGGGTTTCCCCAGGGTGGAGAGAGCGGGTAACAGGGCGACATTGGGTAGAAAAGGAGGGACGGAGGTCAGGACTAGGCGGACGCCCAGGTCTTCTAGCGGCTCCATGGGGACAAACACCCCCCCCCCAACCGCCAGGCCCTTTTCCACCGCCTCCTGGGCGGCAGCCTCCGATGCTAAGAAAAAGACGACCTTCCCGTATATTTTGGAGGCCGCCACAATAGCCGTGGGTCCTACCACCCTCGCCAATGCCTGCACGTATGTCTCCACGTGGGGCGAGGCGGGCCCCAGGAGGCAACGGACGCCATACTTCCTGGTCATGGTGGGAAAGGGGCCCCGGCCACTATTGATGGTAGTGGAGGCGGTGGGTGGGCGAGAAGACGAGGCGGCAGGTGGGGGGGGGGGCTGCCACTGCCCGGGCATATGCCCTGGGGGCCGGGGGAGGGACGCTCGCAGAGCTGGTGGAGGGAACAGCGGGGAGGGACGCCATGGTCGATGACGAGGCCACAGCGGTGGGGGCAGCCCCTGCCATGGAGGGCTTGGTGGTTGTGGCGGGGCCCTTCCCGTTCTTCGCACCCTGGCCTTTCCGGCTAACCGGGGGGGCTTTCCTAGAATCTGGGGGGGCGGTGGGCATAGCAGCGGTAATAGTCGCCCCGGTGCCTCCGGCTGCCGATGCCCCAGCGGGGGCGGTGGCAGGTGTTTTGGCAGCAGTGGTGGGGAGGGGGGCTTGGGGGTTGGGCAGGGGGGTAGGTGGGGGAGGGGCAACTGAGGTTGTTAGAGGGGCCTCACCCCTCTCATTCCCCGCCATCGTGAGCAGGGAGAGACGGGGAGACACCAGAAGGAGGAGGGGGGAGGGGGAAGCAGATTAACCACTTCTCCCTGTTGGGCTGCAGGCTTGGGGGGGCTAAATGGGTCGGACTGGACAGGGAAGGAAACAGGAGTTGGGGTCAGGTAGTAAGGGCAAACTGTGGGGTGGGCAGTCCGGGGGGGGAACGCGGACCCATGCGCGTTTATCCAAAGAGTCTCGTTTGGTCGGCTGTTGTGTCTGGTCCGGATGATGGAATTCAAAGCAAGCAGTTGAGGCTAGAGGCAGATGGCAGGTTGCCAGCAGGGATGGACAGCGGCGGGGGGCCGTGACGGTTGTAGTAGTGTTGGGGGGGGCACCGATGGATCGGGGGGCAGCTCTGTGCCACACCCCCTGTGCCCCTACAAACGCAGTTAAGACACAGTCAAACTCCCCCCACATGAGAGTACAGTTCAAAAGTTACTCAGTCTTACGGCCCCCTCCACGATGATTTGTAGCTTCCCTGGGCGATGTCTCTGTGAGCTGTCTTCTCTCCCGGTCTTTGTGGAGCATTCCAAAAATGCCAAGCAAAGATAAGAAAACGATTAATTGCGGGTCCACAAACAAACAGCAAAATGGTTGGATCTGGGGGCGTCCACTCCCCTCCTCCGGGGAGCAGGTCGGCAGTCCTCCCCCATCCTCCGGGGGTTGCAGCTGAAGCAATAGCAGCGTCTGAAGGCAGGCGTGGGGGGGCTGGCAGGCAAGCTGGCAGCCGACCAGCACTCGAACGGCAGCAAAAAAAAAAAAAGCAAAAAAAAAAAAAAAAACCAAAAAAAAAGCGTCTGGCCCAGTCGGGGCGGGAACTAAAGCAGGGGCAAAAATCAAGGAAAGCCCAGGCCAGAGGGTAGCAGGAGAGTGTTAGAAGAGAGCCTTATTCCCTGTATAGGGAAGAAAGTTTGCTATAAATTAATTAAAGCACCTGAAGCCAGTCACATGATAAAAACTCCCTGCTTCAATCAGACAAGAGGAGGAGTTGAAGCAGAGTGGATTGGCGTTAGAGCAGAGGGCAGTTTGGAGGAGTTGAAGCAGAGTGGAATGGCGTTGGAGCAGAGGGCAGTTTGGAGGAGTTGAAGCAGAGTGGATTGGCGTTGGAGCAGAGAGCAGTTTGGAGGGAAGGAGAGGAGAGTTTTGAAAAGTGCTGCGGTGGGCTAAGAAGACCAAGACCCTAGGTAAAGGGACACCTGGTTTGTACAGAGGGAGGGCAGGAAGCCCCATAAGCTGAAGGGCAGGAGAGGGAAGTAGCCCAGGGGAAGGAACCGCTAGTTCAAGCAGTTTATCACTATCCCTAGGGCCCCTGGGCTGGGACCCGGAGTAGAGGGTGGACCTAGGTCCCTCCCTCTCCACTCCCCTCCTCTAGGACACTAGTGGGGCAGATAATACCCCAGATCAGGGGCAAGAAACAGTGCCCTGACACACACACCCCCCCCAAGAAGAGAAAGCACGAGACCCACCATAGTAGTGCTGGCAATTTGCCACAAACCAAACAGTAAAGACAATTCTGTAGCACTGCAATGCACAGAGTAATAGTTTGACACTAAGCTGAGGTATACGCGCCATCTACAGACTGAAGTATTATCTGCACTAATCATCACAACTTGCATTGCCAGGCAGATTGTCTTCACCAGATTTGGTGGATGGATTGTGTTACAATAACCACTAATCCCTTGGAACAGTCAACACTCCTGACATGTAAAGCAGACTATAACCTAAATCTTAAATTGCACTAGCAATTCACTTGTGCAGGGCATATGATATACTATGAATGATTTGTTTTATATATTATTGTATTTTTCATATTTACATTTTGTATTTATATTTATCATTAGCCTATTGCCTTTCAAGTTCTCTTCCTTGCTCTCTTCTCAAATAGGCTTACCATGCAATTTATATGGTGTTTCCCCTCCAGTAGCTCTTTATACACATCAGCTTTGTTTGACACTGAAAAAAGCCTAGCTATGCAATTTGGTTCCCTCTCATCTTTTATATACACCTTAAGAGGCTTCCCACACCCAAAGAAAAATCCAATCTTGCATCTACGTGGGGCATCTTGCAATGCATTAAGATGATTACAGCATCTGATCTCACTAATTCTCTTCTCCTATCTCTCTGGGATAACCCACACCTCAGGATCAAGGCCAACTCCATGCTAAAGACAATTTGGATAGAAAAAGGATAAACAAAAATTAAAAATATAACACACAAAAATAGACTGGCCTCCTTTGATTACTTGTGCATAAGAACGGCCATACTGGATCAGACCAAAGGTCCATCAAGCCCAATATCCTATCCTCTGACAGTGGCCAATGGCAGGTGCCCCAAAGGGAATGAACAGACAGGTTATCATCAACTGATCCATGCCCTGTCACCCAATCTTAGCTTCTGGCAGACAGAGGCTAGGGACACCATTCCTGCCCATCCTAGCTAATAGCCATTGATGGACCTATCTAGCTCCCTTTTGAATCCCGTTATAGTATTGGCCTTCACAACACCCTCTGGCAAGGAGTTCCAGAGGTTGACAGTCCATTGCATGAAAAAATACTTTCTTGTGTTTGTTTTAAACCTGCTACCTATTTTCATGTGGTGGCCCCTTGTTCTTATATTATGAGAAGGAGTAAATAACACTTCCTTATTTACTTTCTCTATACCACTCATGATTTTATAGACCTCTATCATACCCCCCTTAGTCGCCTCTTTTCCAAGCTGAAAAGTCCCAGTCTTATTAATCTCTCCTCATACTGAAGCCGTTCTATACCCCTAATCATTTTTGTTGCCCTTTTCTGAACCTTTTCCAATCCCAATATATCTTTTTTGAGATGGGGCGACCACATCTGCACACTGTATTCAAGGTATGGGCGTACCATGGATTTATATAGAGGCAATATGATATTTTCTGTCTTATTATCCATCCCTTTCTTGATGATGTGTAACAAATATCAGCTACCGCTGGCTCACAGTTCCTTCTTTCAGTGGCTATGCTCATGGATTCATGCAAGTAGGGCCCTAGACAAATTAGAGGATTGGGCCAAAAGAAATCTGATGAGGTTCAACAAGGACAAGTGCAGAATCCGGCACTTAGGACGGAAGAATCCCATGCACCGCTACAGACTAGGGACCGAATGGCTCGGCAGCAGTTCTGCAGAAAAGGACCTAGGGGTTACAGTGGACGGGAAGCTGGATATGAGTCAACAGTGTGCCCTTGTTGCCAAGAAGGCCAATGGCATTTAGGGATGTATAAGTAGGGGTATTGCCAGCAGATCGAGGGACGTGATCGTTCCCCTTTATTTGACATTGGTGAGGCCTCATCTGGAGTACTGTGTCCAGTTTTGGGCCCCACACTACAAGAAGGATGTGGACAAATTGGAAAGCGTCCAGCAGAGGGCAACAAAAATGATTAGGGGACTGGAACGCATGATTTATGAGGAGAGGCTGAGGGAACTGGGATTGTTTAGTCTGCGGAAGAGAAGAACGAGGGGGGATTTGATAGCTGCTTTCAACTACCTGAAAGGGGTTCCAAAGAGGATGGATCTAGACTATTCTCAGTGGTAGAAGATGACAGGACAAGGAGTAATCGTCTCAAGTTGCAGTGGGGGAACTTTAGGTTGGATATTAGGAAAAACTTTTTTACTAGGAGGGTGGTGAAACACTGGAATGCGTTACCTAGGGAGGTGGTGGAATCTCCTTCCTTAGAAGTTTTTAAGCTCAAGCTTGACAAAGCCCTGGCTGGGATGATTTAGTTGGGTATTGGTCCTGCTTTGAGCAGGGGGTTGGACTAGATGACCTACTGAGGTCCCTTCCAACCCTGATATTCTTTGATTCTATGATTCTAAGTATAGGGGACAAGTGGTCGGTTTCAACTCTCTCACCTCTAGAAGAACATGTTAAGAAATATAGAAACAAAAGTCAAGTTGTAGGAATTACTTTAGATAAGGCTGTGTGTCTGTCATGGAGGTCATTGATTCCGTGACTTTCCGTGACCTCTGTGATTTCTGCAGTGGCTGGTGCGGCTGGCTCTGGGGCTGCCTAAGCAGATCAGGCAGCCCTGGGCCAGCTGCACTGGCTGCTGCTGGGGCAGTGGGTTGGGGTGTGGGGTGGCACTTACCTCAGAGGGCTCCCCCGAAGTGGCTGCCATGTCCCTACAGCTCCTAGGGGAAGGGGCCAGGAGGCTCAACATGCTGCCCCCACCCACAGGCGCTGCCCCCGCAACTCCCATTGACTGCAGTTCCAGGACACGGGCAGTGCACAGAGCCCCCCTTGGCCTTCCCTCCCCCACCCCTAGGAGCTGCAGGGACATGTGGAACCGGGTATGGAACCTGCCAGCCCTGCCAACCCTCCCACTCCCAGCACCAGCAGGGGTCCCAGGCCACACGACGACGCCTGCCCTCTCCCCCCGGCCCAAGTTTTAGTTAGGGGTATATAGTACAAGTCATGGACGGGTCACGGGTAGTGAATTTTTGTTTACTGCCCGTGACCTATCCATGACTTTTACTAATAATCCCCATGACTAAAATGAACAGGAGTACTTGTGGCACCTTAGAAACTAACAAATTTATTAGAGCATAAGCTTTCGTGGGCTACAGCCCACTTCATCGGATGCATAGAATGGAACATATAGTAAGAAGATTTTATATATATATACACATACATACAGAGAAGTTGGAAGTTTCCATACAAACTGTAAGAGGCTAATTAGTTAAGATGAGCTATTATCAGCAGGAGAAAAAAACTTTTGTAGTGATAATCAAGAAGGCTCATTTAGACAGTTGACAAGAAGGTGTGAGGATATTTAACTTAGGGAAATAGATTCAATATGTGTAATGACCCAGCCACTCCCAGTCTCTATTCAAACCCAAGTTAATGGTATCTAGTTTGCATATTAATTCAAGCTCAGCAGTTTCTCCTTGGAGGCTGTTTTTGAAGCTTTTCTGTTGCAAAATTGCCACCCTTAAATCTTTTACTGAGTGGCCAGAGAGGTTGAAGTGTTCTCCTACCGGTTTTTGAATGTTATGATTCCTGATGTCAGATTTGTGTCCATTTATTCTTTTGCATAGAGACTAGCTGGTTTGGCCAATGTACATGGCAGAGGGGCATTGCTGGCACATTGGTAGATGTGCAGGTGATCTCTATCAAGCATTCTTAAAACTACAATACCCACCTGCTGAAGTGAAAAAACAGATTGACAGAGCCAGAAGAGTACCCAGAAGTCACCTACTACAGGACAGGCCCAACAAAGAAAATAACAGAACGCCACTAGCCATTACCTTCAGCCCCCAACTAAAACCTCTCCAGCACATCAAAGATTTATAACCTATCCTGAAAAGTGATCCCTCACTCTCACAGATCTTGGGAGACAGACCAGTCCTTGCTTACAGACAGCCCCCCAACCTGAAGCAAATACTCACCAGCAACCACACACCACACAACAAAAACACTAACCCAGGAACCTATCCTTGCAACAAAGCCCGATGCCAACTCTGTCCACATATTTATTCAAGTGACACCATCATAGGACCTAATCACATTAGCCACGCCATCAGGAGCTCGTTCACCTGCACATCTACCAATGTGATATATGCCATCGTGTGCCAGCAATGCCCCTCTGCCATGTACATTAAATTGCTGGCAAGAATACTGTGGGAGACCACATCAAAAGCTTTGCTAAAATCAAGATATATCACATCCACCGCTTTCCCCATACCCACAGAGCCAATCAGGTTGGTCAGGCATGACTTGCCCTTGGTGAATCCATGTTGATTGTTCCTGATACCTTCTCTCCTCCAAGTGCTTCAGAATTGATTCCGTGAGGACCTGCTCCATGATTTTGCCAGGGACTTAAGTGAGGCTGACCGGTCTGTTGTTCCCCGGGTTCCCTTTCTTCCCTTTTTTAAATATAGGCACTATATTTGCCTTTTTACAATCATCCAGGACCTCCCCAGATCACCACGAATTTTCAAAGATAATGGCCAATGGCTCTGCAATCACATCAGCCAACTCCTTCAGCACCCTTGGATGCATTAGATCTGTACCCATGGGCTTGTGCATGTCCAGTTTTTCTAAATAGTCCTTAACCTGTTCTTTCACCACTAAGGACTGCTCACCTCCTCCCCATGCTGCGTTGCCCAGTGCAGCACTCTGGGTGCTGACCTTGTCTGTGAAGACCGAGGCAAAAAAAACATCGAGTACTTCAGCTTTTTCCACATCATCTCTCACTAGGCTGCCTCCCCCATTCATTAAGGATCCTAGACTTTCCCTGAACTTCTTCTGGTTGCTAACATACTTGTAGAAACCCTTCTTGTTACCTTTCACATCCCCTGCTAGCTGTAACTCCAATTGTGCCTTGGCCTTCCTGATTACACCCATGCATGCTTGAGCAATATTTTTATAATCCTCCCTAGTCATCTGTCCAAATTTCCACTTCCACGGCTTTTTGAGTTTAAGCTCACCGAAGATTTCACTAAAAGAAAAGGAGTACTTGTGGCACCTTAGAGACTAACCAATTTATTTGAGCATAAGGTTTCGTGAGCTACAGCTCACTTCATCGGATGCATACTGTGGAAACTGCAGAAGACATTATATACACAGAGACCATGAAACAATACCTCCTCCCACCCCACTCTCCTGCTGGTAATAGCTTATCTAAAGTGATCACTCTCCTTACAATGTGTATGATAATCAAGTTGGGCCATTTCCAGCACAAATCCAGGTTTTCTCACCCTCCGCCCCCCTCCACACAAACTCACGGTCACCTGCCATATTTGCTGTTCTTTCTGCACTTCGGTATGGTTTGTTCCTGCGTCCTCAATAAGGCTTCTTTAAAATACAGCCAGCTCTCCTGGACTCCTTGCCCCCTCATATTAGTTTCCCAGGGGATCCTGCCCATCAGTTCCCTAAGGGATTCAAAGTCTGCTTGTCTGAAGTCCAGGGTCTGTATTTTGCTGCTCTCCTTTCTTCCTTTTGTCAGGATCCTGAACTCGACCATCTCATGGTCACTGCTGCCTAGGTTGCCACCCACTTCTACTTCCCCTACCAATTCTTCCCTGTTTGTAAGCAGCAGGTCAAGAGAAGCACAGCCCCTAGTTGGTTCCTCCAACACTTGTACCAGGAAGTTGTCCCCAACACTCTCCAAAAGTGTCCTGGATTGTCTGTGCATTGCTGTATTGATCTCCCAGCAAACATCAGGGTGATTGAAGTCCACCATTAGAACCAGGGCCTGTGATCTGAAAACTTCTGTTAGTTGTCTGAAGAAAGCCTCGTCTACCTCATCCTTCTGATCCAGTGATCGATAGCACATGCCCACCACAACATCACCCTTGTTGCTCTCACCTCTAAACTTAACCCAAAGACTCAACAGGCTTTTCTCCAGTTTCAAACTGAAGCTCTGAGCAATCATACCGCTCTCTTACATACAATGCAACTCCTCCACCTTTCCTCACATACCTGTCCTTCCTGAACAGTTTATACCCATCCATGACAGTGCTCCAGTCATGTGAACTGCCCCACCAAGTTTCTGTTATTCCAATCATGTCATAGTTCCTTGATTGTGCCAGGACATCCAATTCTTCCTGCTTTTTTCCCAGGTTTCTTGCATTTGTGTACATACACCTAAGATAACTAGCTGATTGCCCTACTTTCTCATTATGAATCAGGAGGTTTCCCATCTTGTACCCTCCTCCTTGTGTTTCCTCCCAGTATCCCACTCCCCCACTTACCTCTAGGCTTAGGTCACCGTCCCCTGGCGAACCTAGTTTAAAGCCCTCCTCACTAGGTTAGCAAGCCTGCCTACGAAGATGCTTTTCCCTCTCTTCATTAGGTGGATCCCATCTCTTCCTAGCAATCCTTCTTCTCAGAACAACATCCCATCGTTGAAGAATCCAAAGCCCTCTCTCTGACATCACCTGGCCCCTGCGTAACCTCGCATTCACCTCCACAATTCGACAGTCCCTACCTGGGCCTTTTCCTTCAACAGGGAGGATGGACGAGAACAAAACTTGCGTCTCAAACTCCTTTATCCTTCTTCCCAGAGCCACGTAGTCGGCAGTGACCCGCTCAAGGTCATTCTTGGCAGCATCATTGGTGCCCACGTGGAGAAATAGGAAGGGGTAGCTGTCTGAGGTCTTGATCAGTCTCGGCAGACACTCAGTCACATCCTGAATTCTAGCTCCAGGCAAGCAGCACACTTCTCAAGTCTCCTAGTCTGGTTGGCAGATGGATGACTCCGTCCCCCTTAGGAGGGAGTCCCCAACCACCACCACCGGTCTCCTCCTCTTGGGAGTGGTGGTCATGGAACCCCCATCCCTAGGACAATGCATCCCATGCCTTCCGGATGATGGGGTCTCCTTCTGATCCCTTCCCTCAGAGGGCTCTTCCAAATCCTTCTCCCCAGCAGTACCTGTGCAGAGAGCCTGACAATGATTTTGCAGCTCTATCTGCACTGGGGGTACATAGGACCCTGGATGCTTGGTCCCAGGCTTGTGTTGAGTTTTCTGCGCGCCACTGTCTCTTTCCCTCAGGGCATGCTGGAAACTGCAGCTGCCAGGAACCCTCTAGCTCATATTTGCTTCGTCTTCCATGTGTGAGCTGTGCTCTGCAGGGTCCAGCAGCCCCAAGTGGTGGCTAGCAGCACTGCAGCCCATTTCTGTGGGAGGAAGAAAATTCTGCATGTACAACGGTAATTTCTGCAAACTTCTGTATTGCGCAGTGGCGCAGAATTCCCCCAGGAGTAGAGAGAGTGTGGGCTGACTAGAGCTGGAACGCACCTCTAGAGTCCATAAGAAACCTTAGATAGTCTGCCCAGGGGGCCTGGGACAGTACTGCAGAGTCAAGGAAGGGGAACTCCTAGACTGACTGACCACAGGGTTAAAGCTTGTAATGTTCTGAACCTGATGGCTATTATGAGTTATGGACATAGACTTTGGCTTTATGTATTTGTATACATAAAACTGTGTTCATAATTTTTGCTGCAACATTCAGCTCCACCGCACTACAGAGAAGTAAAACAATCAGACAGGGAGGGGCCACCTCCCCAAACAGATGAGACAAGCTCCAAGTACCTAGCGTTGTACAACCCAGCAAAGACAATGATGGACCATTAAAATTATTGGGAAAACACTGAAGCAACTTGAAAACAGAAAACAAGACCTTAGTAATGGAAAATTTAAAAAGGAGGGAACTTTTCCCACTTATCAGGGTTCAAAAGTGTAAAATGAGCATTAGTAGTCCCAGACTTATCATGAATTGATCAAGGAAACCAATGGCGAATTGCAAAGGAAATTTGTTGAGAACACCACCAAGTTATACAAAAGCTTTTCAGTAATCTATTCTACCAGCTCGCCAGACTTCTTGAAATAGGAATCACTGTGTGCTTTGATTGACTTGCTTGGATTAGATACTGAGAAGGTGAAACTTCAAATGGGTGTATTTTTTGTATATAAACTATAAACATGTAACACTTTCACAAGATAGAAATACAAAACAGACAACAAAATTCAAAGTTAAATATTTGTAAAACCTAAAAAAAATACAAAAAACCCCAAAAATAAAACTGAACCCATAGAAGTCATACAAGGGCATCAATTATTCAAATGACTAAAGAGATAAATTAGTGACACCATAACTAAGGCTAAGATTTTGTCATGGATATTTTTAGTAAACGTCAGGGACAGGCTACGGGCTTCCATGAATTTTTCTTTATTAGCCTGTCCCTGATGTTTACTAAAAATATCCATGACAAAATGGGGAGCCGCTGCGGCGGGGTCGGCTGGGAGCTCGGGGGGGGCTCTCACCATCTGTGCGGGCTTGGAGTTCCAGGGTTCCCCTCTCCCTCCCCCTCCCCCCACAGCTCAAAGCTGCAGAGGTGGCCAGCAGCTGCGGGATCCCCCGCAGTGGCTCGGAGCCCCCAGGCGCCCATGGTGGTGAGGAGCAGCGGGGTACCCCTGCCCTGCAGTGGCAGGCAGGAGTTGTGGGGCAGCGGCCGGGAACTCCGGGGTCCCCCCACCATCCACGAGCTCCAAGGTACCCCTGCCACCCACAGGCGCTCGGAGGGCCTCACCACCTCAGGTGGCAGGGGTACCCTGCATCTCCCGGCCACCATGGGTGGCAGCAGGACCCTGTAGCTCTCAGCTGGCAGTTGGCTGAAGTCACAGAGGTCTTTGGAAGTCACAGATTTCACTATTTTTTGCCACTAAATTAGATACCACAATCCATTTCTTAATGTTAATTGGTAAAGCCAACTCATCCAGCACCCCTAAAATAACACAAGCTTGGAGAAAGAGAGAAAAGTTTTTGAGAGAGCACTGACTATGATGTTCCAGAACACATGCATTTTTGGAGAAATATAGAGCAGCAGTTCTCAAACTTTAGCAAGCTGAGGACTCCCATTTTGATTTAAAAATTTTTGTGGATCCCCAAGCCAGCTTTTAATTTTTCCCCGGGGGCGCTCAACAGCTGTTCCGAGGCGTGCAGGAGGCACTGGGAGGGAGAGGAGTTGATCAGCAGAGCTGCCGGCCCTGGACATGACTCGTGGACTGCCTAGAGCCAGACATGACTCGCAGATGCTGGGGTGTACTCTCGCAGAGCCCCAGGGGGGCCGTGAACCTCAGTTTAAGAACCGCTGGTATAGAGGATGTATGAAAGGTTGTCATGTGGCTGTTTGCATGTCCAGCATTCACTGTGTGTGGCCAATTTAGCCTTAAACAAACGCTGAGTCCAGTATATCTTGTTCTGGAAGAATAGTAAGTCTAAAGACAACCAGTTTGACTCTAATAAATTTGATCTTTTCATTGAAGGTCTACCTTTTTAATACCATAACTTCAGAATAAGTGTGCTTATGGAAAAAGCTATCACAAGAGATCAAACAGGTTATAAAATATAGCCTCTCTCTGTCTGAAAGGAATTCTTGCCTCCCTTCCAAACAGGCAGGCAGGGTCTGGTCACAGAAACTCAAGCATAGAACCATGTGCCCCCACTTTGCAGAGACTTTCTTGCCCATCTTTTTTTATGGCAGCAATGTAATGCAGTCACCACACTTCATTTAGCTGAAACACGGTCACTAACATGCCCCACCCCCAAGGGCTACTGCAACTGTGACTACTACTTTGTGGCTTTAGGACTACAATCACCCATCTGAGGAAACTCAGAAAAGAAACTGGGGAAGAAAAACCGGAACATCTTATTTATGAGAACAAACAAATGTACAGGGGGGCAGTGCCTGCTCATGCTCCCCCTTAGCTATGGGGCTGTGCGATGGGTTTTCTTAATCTCCGTGTAGGCATACCCATAGTGACCCACAGTTATTCCCACTGGCACTCTCCTCAACACCCTAACCTGCGTCAATACCCAGACCCCCGGGTCTCTCCAGTATAGGAGATCATGCTCCCCACTTTAGTCATGGCAATCATTTATCTCTGGCATCTTGACCTGTTCTTCACAAAGCAGCTAATCCCTCTCCCGCACCTCTCTGCACCTTGGGCAGCTTTACTACATACCATACCCCTGACAAAGAAATGGAAGTGCTTTGTGTAGCGCTTGCCCTCCTTGGAATAGGAGACACTGCATTTGTAGATTCCAGACTGCTCTGGGCCGAAGTCCTTGAAAGCTAGGGATCCATTCTCCAGTATGGAGCAATATTTGGAATCTAGAAGAGATAGAGAGATTATAGATTGTGGTCTTCTGTTCCAGCCACAGAGCTCCAAATCCAGCAGGTTATGACAAAATACTAAGCATGTTAATTAACCAGACATCCTGGGACACATTGACTACACTCTCAGTTTGTTCTTATTTGGTTTCTTGAACGTTTATAACTAAATTTGCCCAAATTTATTGTCAAAAGACAAAGCAGTATAATATGAAAGAGAGACATACATACTCTCCTTCTAGGAAGCACTCTTGCAGCATGTTCACCTTACACAAGTGTGCTTCAAAGATACTCATTTCAGATAGTATGATTTTACAAATTATGCATCACTAGAAGTTTAAGTTTAACCCACTAGTTTGTGCCAGCTTGCCATTAGTACTTCCCTACACTTTCCCATATCTTGTTTTGAATACAACATTCCAACCATTGATGAGCCACAAAAGTACTTCCTAACCATATTTGATACAAAGTATTAATGAATCTTTGCTTTGACAAGTTTCCTGTTTTCTAATATCAAAGCTGACTTCAGCTTTGGACAGTGTTGTGAGATGTCTGACATGGGTGAACAGAATTATGGGAAGAGCATAATACATTCAGTTAACATAACTTCCCAGCACTTTATTTATATAATACATATTATATAAATAATGTGTGCGTAATACCCATTAATGTGGTGTATACTACACCTAACATGTATTGGCTAACAAGCAATTTAAAAAACTTCTCACACATATATGATCTATTCATCCACCACTGAAAAATGCAGCCATCTCTGGGATGTTACATAGCAGATGTTTAACAGTCAAGCATCCCTCATGCACAACAATTCAAGACAAGAAGTAAAGAAGAACCCTACATCCAACTGAAACTAGAGGGAGGAGGCAATAATTTAGGGAAACAAAAATTAAATTTCCAGAGGTCTTCAGTTTTAAATATGAACCAAAAATGGCACTTCCAGCAGCACAGCCCCACTCCCAGCACAATTCTGAGGCATTAGGGTCAGTACTGCCTCAAGGGGGAGAGCACACCCTACTATGTCACCAACACTGCTTCCTGCAGTACAGCCCCATCTGGGGTCATGTCGGGGTACTGATATCAAAATGACTGAGCACACGGTAGATTTCTCCATCCCTTGTTTTTTCTCTTGAAGTCTCGTCTATATTACAGGATCAGAAAAGTAAGACAGATGAAAAAGGCTTTATACATCATCGACTCCCAACTTCTTCTTCTGTACATTATCGAGAGTTTATCGCTCTACAATTAAGTAGCACATTTTGAAGGGGCCTCACTTTCATCTGCAGAAGTTCCTTGATCATGCAAACAAATGACATGATCACAAGCTAACTGTCTAAACATCAGTTGTGCACACATACTGCAGGGCTCTACATGTACTAAAAATTGAAGACACAGTTTCATGCCCTAAATGCTCATGTACAGGCTGGTGCCCTGACTCCTTTCAGCTTGGGAGACCCAGGTGCCCTGGATGAAGGATAAACCCATTAAAACTCGGGCTGTCAAGCAATTAAAAAAATTAATTACAATTAATCACGCAATTAATTGTGCTGTTAAACTATAATAGAATGCCATTTAAATATTTTGGGATGTCTTCTACATTTTCAAATATATTGATTTCAATTATAATATAATACAAAGCATACAGTGCTCACTTTATATTTATTTTTGATTACAAGTATTTGCACTATAAAAAAATGAAAGAAATAGTATTTTTCAATTCACCTAATACAAGTACTGTAGTGCAATCTCTTTATCATGAAAGTTGAACCTGTACAAAAAAAAACTGCATTCAGAAATAAAACAATGTGAAATTTTAGAGCCCGCAAGTCCACTCAGTCCTACTTCTTGTTCAGCCAATTGCTCAGACAAACAAGTGTGTTTACATTTTCAGGAGATCATGCTGCCTGCTTTTGTTTACAATGTCACCTGAAATGAGAACAGGCATTCTCATGGCACTGCTGTAGCCAGCGTTGCAAGATATTTACGTGCCAGATGCGCTAAAGATGTATATGTCACTTCATGCTTCAATCATCATTCCAGGGGACATTCTGATGATGGGTTCTGCTCAATAACAATCCAAAGCAGTGCGGACCGACGCATGTTCGTTTTCATCATCTAAGTCAGATGCCACCAGCAGAAGGCTGATTTTCTTTTTTGGTGGTTCAGGTTCTGTAGTTTCCACATTAGAGTGTTGCTCTTTTAAGACTTCTGAAAGCATGCTCCATACTTTGTCCCTCTCAGATTTTGGAAGGTACTTCAGATTCTTAAACCTTGGGTCGAGTGCTGTAGCTATCTTAGAAATCTCACATTGATACCTTCTTTGAGTTTTGTGAAATCTGCAGTGAAAGTGTTCTTAAAATGAACAACGTGTGTTGAGTCATCATCTGAGACTGCTATAACATTAAATATATGGCAGAATGCCAGTAAAACAGAACAGGAGACATACAATTCTCCCCTCAAGGAGTTCAGTCACAAATGTAATTAACACATTTTTTTAATGAGCGTCATCAGCATGGAAGCATGTCCTCTGGAATGGTGGCCGAAGCATGAAGGGGCATACGAATATTTAGCATATCTGGTATGTAAATACCTTGCAATGCCAGCTACAAAAGTGCCATGCAAACGTCTGTTCTCACTTTCTGGTGACATTGTAATAAGAAGAGGGCAGCATTATCTCCTGTAAATGTAAATAAACTTGTTTGTCTTAGCGACTGGCTGAACAAGAAGTAGGACTGAGTAGACCTGTAAGCTCTGCATTTTTACATTTTGTTTCTGAATGCAGTTTTGTAACAAAAAAAAAAAATCTACATTTGTAAGTTGCACTACAGTACTTGTATGAGGTGAATAGAAAAATAAAATTTCTTATTTTTACAGTGCAAATATTTATAATAAAAAATAATATACACTGATTTCAATTACAACACAACTACAATATATATGAAAATGTAGAAAAACGTCCAAAATATTTAGTAAATTTCAATTGGTGTTCTATCATTTAACAGTGTCATTAATTTTTTTAATCGCAATTAACATTTTTAGTTAATTGTGTGAGTTAATTGACAGCCCTAATTAAAAAACAAAATTTGGGAGCTGGCTGCAGCTCCATTGGAAATAGGTGCCAAGTTCTTATAAGTATCATGGGGCCATTCACTCGCTCAAAAATTAGTTATTGGGCTCGATACAGGATACACAAAGTGAAATGCTCTGACCTGTGCTATGCAGGAGGTTGGACTAGATAATTGCAATGGTTGCTTCTGTCCTTAGAACCCATGATTCTGTCCCAAATGGAGGTGCCAGATAACAATACATCTGAGCAACGTTTGAGGACTATGGGTGAATTAGCACATATGAAAAGATCAGGACAAGTCTTGGAAGATTCAGGTGCTCCTAGGCCTTCTCTCCTGGGGTAAATTTCACCCTAAAGGTGAAGAAGTGAGCTGGAGATGCTGGTCCCAGCACAATAACACTAGAAGCTGGACTAGTTCCTTATGCTCGTGACTGACAACAGGCTAAACTGACACAAAGTGTGCTCAAAGCATTTGTAACAGCAAGTAAGGCTGATGGACCCAACTCTTACAAGTAAGAGGAGGCAAAGCAGCCAATAAATTAATCACAGAGAAAATCTAGATGAGCACCTTTTTTTGTCCAGTAGCAAAGCAGTGACTCCAGGCTCAAGCCAGCACTGGTCAGGAACACAATGAATACACCAGAAGAGATCTCACAAATACTGGATCCAATGCAAACCATTTGCGGGACAGAGAAGAGACAAATGGGGTGATATCCGGTAAGTTCTCTACCTTAACGAAGGGAGGCCTGGATTCATGCCACCTGCCTAGCCAACACGGGAATTAACAGAGAGCTTCAGTACTAAGAGGGACGTTGGAGGGCTTACAGCACCTTGAATTTCCTGCCCAGTGTCCTTGGTCCATTTGTAAACTTGATCCATCCATGTCTTTGTCCCCAGCTGTTCAGAGGAGCAGGGCAGGACTGTCCCTGCACTGTTAATGCGGATGAAGACATAAACTAAGGTACAACAAAGATTGTTGTTAGTCATCTCTACACAAAATGTAGATGCTGGGGCCAGACAAGGGGGTGGAGACTATGGGGCTCCACCGAATGAGTTACTGCCCCCAAGTAGAGCATTGGGTGGGGATGGAGGATGCCCTTCAGGCACTTACCCATCTCATTTTCCCTCCCATAGATGAGCTGGTTCATGTTCTCTCCTTGTGGGTGCCTTGACAATACTGGCTGAGCTTTAGCCCTTTGTAATGGAAGGATTTTTCGGGTTGGAATTGGAACATGAACAAACCCTGCAGAGGCAGGAGGAAGGGGAAACCTCACTCATTCTGGCACCCCACAAAACAAGCCACCACAGACAATAACTAGACAGAAAAGATCTCCTTGTGCTTCTCAGGCACATACAGGATCACTGCACCCACCATAGGAAGGTGAACACCAGCCATTCTACACATGCACAGTAGTATCACACTTTGGGGACCTTCTCTAGAAGCCTTAAGTCTATGACCAGCCCACACTTTTCTACTGAAAGTCTCTAGTTCCAATTCTAGGCCAAATAAGGGCCTGGAACCCACAGAAAGAGGCCAGAGGATTCCCAAGCCTCATCAGGAAAGCTTTGGGTTGATGTTTGTTAGAACCCCTTTTGACTGTTGGAGACTAACTTTCTCAGAAATGACATGCTATCATTGCTCAACTGAGGAAATGCGGTCAATATGACCCATAATAATCACTGGTGTTAATGACCAATGTAAGAGCTATCTTCATATCCCCATCACCATTAATGACCTGAGCTTTCACCAAATACAGCCCCAATAATCAGAAGGAGGCAGAAGATCTGGGACTTCCAGCCCTCCATGGGGAAGATCCATCTAGACGGCCTGCACAGCTAGGGCCCTTCTCTCCCTTACGCCCCCACTCTCCCAGTTACTATAATATAATTAGAGCTTGCTACAAGAATTCTCAGCTGTGACCTCAGCACCTGAAAAATCTAAAGGATACTTTCCACCCTTGGAGCTTCAAGTGCCTGAGCATTCCTCTGTGTGCTAAGTAACAGGGTGTCAGCTGTCTTTTCAACTTGATCATGGAATTGCTGAAAGTCATTGTAATTAGGGAGAGGAGCTACAGATGACTAGTCCACATTATCAGATAAAGTGATGTCAGACTCCCTGAGTCACTATATCAATAGGAACAACTGGTGGAACATACTCCGTTTCCAAGAGAGTATCAGTAATTATCAAACACTGGAGAGTAAGCTGGAAGTGGTTCCTGTACAACCTGAGTACATAACATAAAAACGGCCATACGCGGTCAGACCAATGGTCAGGGCCATCCCTAGCCATTTTGGTGCCCTACACAGCCCACCGCATGTGTGTGGTTCCAGGCCTCCACGGGGAGTGGGGCGGGGAGGAGCAGGCTTGGGGGCCAGGGCGGGAACCTCCCCCAAGCACTCACCAGCGGCGCAGAGCGGGTTGGGGCCAAGTTGCTCCACTTCCTGCCGTCCGGTGAGCAGGGTGGGCTTGACCCCTCACTCACGGGGCAGCAGGAAGTGGAGTGACCCGGCTCCAGCCTGCTCCGCTCTCCTCCCCTGGCTCCCAGCCTTGGGGGGCAGGGGAGAACCGCGCCCCAGCACTCACCGGTGGCGCGGCTGGGAGCCAGAGGCGCGGAGTGGCCTGGGGCCGGGTCACTCCACTTACCGCTGCCCAGTGAGTGCAGGGCAGGCCCAACCCCTGCTGCAGTCCTCAGGGGAAGGGGTAGAGTGGGATGGGGCTGGGGCAGAGCAGGAGCAGGGCCATGGAGAAGAGGCAGAGCAGGGGTGGAGCAGCATGCAGCTATGTAGGGCACCAGGAAATTTGGTGCCCTACACAGCTACATACTTTACGTATGGGAAGGACAGCTCTGCCAATGGTGTATCTAACCCAGTATCTTGTCTTCCGACAGTGGCCAGTGCCTCAGAGGGAAAGAACAGAACAGGGCAATCATCAAGTGATGCATCCCATTGTCCAGTCCCAGCTTCTGGCAGTCAGAGGTTTAGGGACACCCAGAGCATGGGGTTGTGCCCCTGACCATCTTGGCGAATAGCCTTTGATAGACCCATCCTCCATGAACTTCTCATTTTTTTTTGAACCCAGTTATGCTTTTGGCCTTCTCAACATCCCCTGGCAACAACTGCCACAGGCTGATTGTGCATTGTGTGAAGACTTATTTTCTTATGTTTGTTTTAAACCTGCTGCCCATTAATTGAATTGGGTGACTGCTGGTTTGTGTGTTATACAAAGGGGTAAATAACCCTTCCCTATTCACTTTCTCCACACCATTCATGATTTTATAGATCTCTATCATATCCCCCTCCTCAGTCACCTCTTTTCTGTCTTTATTCTCTCCTCCTGTGGAAACTGTTCCATACCCCTAATAATTTTTATTGCCCTTCTCAGTACTTTTGCCAACTCTAATATCTTTTTTTGAGATGGGGAAGGCCCGAATCGCACACAGTATTCAAGGTGTGGGCATACCATGGATTTCTATAGTTATTACAATATTTTCTGTCTTAGTATCTATCCCTTTCCTAATGGTTCCTAACATTGTTAGCTTTTTTTGACTGCTGCTGCACACTGAGCAGATGTTTTCAGAGAACAATCTACAATGACTCCAAGGTCTCTTTCTGGAGTGGTAACAGCTAATTTAGACCCCCTCATTTTGTATGTATAGTTGGGATTATGTTTTCCAATGTGAATTACTTTGTGTTTATGAACATTGGATTTCATCTGCCATTTTGTTGCCCGGTCACCTAATTTTGTGAGATCCCTTTGTAACTCTTCAGAGTCACCTTTGGATTTAACTATCTTGAGTAGTTTTGTATCATCTGCAAATGTTGACACCTCACTGTTCACCCCTTCTTCCAGATCATTTATGAATATGTTGAACAACAGTAGCCTTAGTACAGATCCTTAGGAGACCCTGCTATTTACCTCTCCACTGTGAAAACTGTTTATTCCTACCCATTGTTTCCTATCTGTTAACCAGTTACTGATCCATGAAAGTCCAAGAACACTATATCCACTGGATCATCCTTGCCACATGCTTGTTGACCCTCTAAAAGAATTCTAATAGATTAGTGAGACATGATTTCAGTTTATAAAAGCCCTGTTGACTCTTCCAATATATCATATTCATGTCTGTGTCTTATAATTCTGTTCTTTACTATAGTTCCAACCAATTTGCCTGGTACTGAAATTAGGCTTACCGGCCTGTAATTGCCAGGATCGCCGCTGGAACCTCAAAATTAAAAAATAATAAAAAAAAAAATCAGCAGTACATTAGCTATCCACCAGTCATCTGGTACAGAGGCCCGTTTAAGTCATATTACTGTTTAATTTATCAATTTCTTCCACAACCTCCTCTCTTGCCACCTCAGTGTGGGACAGTTTCTCAGATTTGTCACCTAAAAAGAATGGCTCAGGTGTGGGAATCTCCCTCACATCCTCTGCAGTGAAGATGGATGCAAAAAAATTCATGTAGCTTCTCTGCAATGGCTTGTCTTCCTTGAGTGCCCCTTTAGCATCTTGATCCTCCAGTGGCCCCACTGATTACTTGGCAGGCTTTCTGCTTCTGATGTACTTAAAAATACTTTGCTGTTAGTTCTTATGTCTAAAAGATGTTCCTCAAATACCACCTTGGACACTGCTGGTACTTTTCCTCTGTAGGGAGATGGGGATCAAACAAAGGTTTCCTGCCTTACGTAAATCCTTTTAAGGCTAGGGAAGGGGTTAATCTGGACTCTCTTCCATTGCCTACCCAAGAAGGACTGCTGAAAGATCCAGAAGAGATGAAAGAACTAACCTGAAGGGAAAGGCAAGGGTGAGTCCTGACTGAGACTGGGGTCCAGTCTGTAAGAAAAAATAACTGGAACTCTAAGCTACAGGAATGCTGCAACTTACCTAAAATAACATTTAGGTTGAGGAATTGCTTCTTGAAACCAGTATCTGTAAGATCTTAAAGTTTAGTATGCGTGTTTTGTTTTATTTGCTTTGTTATGTTTTCTATCCCTTATAATCACTTAAAATCTACCTTTTATAGTTAATAAACATATTTTTGTTTATTATTAAACCTAGTTTGTGCAATCCATATTGGGGGGCAAGAAGCTGTGCATATCTCTCTTCACATTGAGGGAGAGAGGGAATTTTTATGAGCTTGCACTGTGCAGATCTTTCTATACAGCTCAAGACAGTATTATTTTGGGTTTACTCTCCAAAAGGGGTGTGAACGTGAGTACTGGGTGAATCCTCTCACACAGAGCTGACTTCAGTCTGTGTCTGCAGCTGGATGTGGCCCTACCCACATGTGTGTGCTGCAAGAGGCCGGAGAGCCTAATTCAGCAAAACAGGGAGAGGGAATCCAGCCTGGTGGAGCAGGAGGGGCTCAGTGAAACTCCAGTACATCAGGTGGCATCCCAGAAAGGCAGTCCAACCTGTCACAGCAGATTCTGGTTACAGGAACCAAATATATCAAACCCAGCTCTTCTGCAGATTCTTCAGATGTGGAATATATCTCATAGGTAGGAGCTCAAGGAAACTGCACTGATGAAGTAGAGGTGTTGCCTGTAGGGCATACCAATGTAGTCATCATCAAGGGGGGTCAGATCCAGACCCCATAGGTGCAAAATCATAGTTCTCTCAAGAGCAATGCTGCTGCTTCTCTTTTTCTTATATTTTCCCCTCAGCACCAGATAGAAGAAAGAGAGAGCCTGACAAAATCTGTTTCTAGAGTTGATGGGGAGGAAGCAGCTGGCACCAGGGATGAACTTAGACCATGTCTATACTACCAAGTTATGTTGACACCCAAAAGTCTACATAATAAAAATCGGAATTGGGGGACAGTGATATCAGATACCAAGCTGGAAGGAGGAGGCTTCTGGACTGGGAAGAGAGAGCAGCCAGAGCCCACCTGGATGCAGGAGAGACCTATATGTATTGTGCTGAGGGTTGCTAGGCCTGTGGGCTCAGAGTTTCCTGTGCTGGGTTCAGATGCTCAATAAAACCTTCTGTTTTACGCTGGCTGAGAGTCACTCCGGTCTAGAGATCAGGGTGGCATTATTCCTTCTGGGAGTGGAGGCCCCAAGGGTCCAGTGCGAGTGGACTTCATAGGGGAGGGGGGAGAGACAGGCATGCTGAAGGCTCAGAGACGGCTGGTTCCAGGAGGCGGATGGGCCTATGGCTTAACCCTTGAGAGAGTGGACCCATGAGAAGGGCTGTCGCACTGAAGGGGGTTCCTCCCAGGGATCATACAGAGCCGAGAGACAGCACAAATCCTGAGAGTCCGTGACAACTTGGTAGCAGAAGATGGTTGGTGGATGCACCTTGTAGACAGTTGGCTGCGAGCGGAGGGGCTCTCCAGTGAGTGGATGCCAGCAATAAGACAAGGGAATTAAAGGAACCAGTGAGGAAACGGCCTATAACCAGCTCCCTAAAAGGGATATTGCACGTCTGTGCAGGGATGGATGGCTAGGCATTGGGAGGCTCACCAAGGAGCAGCTGATTGCCTGGCTGGTAGAGAGTGACCAGTCTGAGGAGCAAGTTACAGATCCCAGCAGGGCTTCTGGGATGCCCGGAGAGCCTGGGCGTAGCCAAGGGTGCAGTCAGCGTAGCAGCCGGGAGTCTATCAGACCTGATTCCCTGGTCAGCAGGGGGTTGCCCAATCAGGTTTCTCCCCAGAGGAGCTGTGGAGACTGGAGCTGTAGAGGAGAGCGAAGGAGATGGAACTGGAGGAGCTGAGGCTGGTGGACAGAGAGAACGAGAGTACCATGCAGAACAGCAAAAGCAGGAACTGGAATTGGAGGAGAGGTGGGCCAAGAGGGCCTGCTGGGGAGCGGAGGAGGGAAGGGGGTAAAGTGGAGAAGGACCCTGAGATGCCAGTTCTACAGGGAATCTGGACACCAAGTTGTTGTCGCAGTTTAAGGGGATGGGGGAGATATTGATGCCTACCTCACAGCCTTTGAGAAAGCTTGTGATTTGAACCAGATTGACCTCGTGGACAGGCTCCGCTGTCTAATCCCCATGCTGGGTCTCAAGGCCACAGAGGCGTTCAGCCAAATGTATGGTATTGAGACTGGGGACTATGAACTGTTCAAACAGGCTTTGCTGCTAAAGTTTCAATTGACCCCTGAGTCATACAGGAAAAGATTCCAAGGTTATGCAAGACTGCAGGTGTCACTTACAAGGAGGTCACCAACCTGCTGGGGGAATCTCTCTGCAAGTGGGAAAAGGGTGCAGGGGCCACTACCGCAGAGAGCATGTATAACCTGGTGGGCACTGGAGCAGCTGTATGACAACTGCCCTCCAAAATGTAAGATGTGGTTAGTGGACAGGAAGCCTAAAGATCTGTGCAGTGCAGGTAAACTGGCAAATGAGTTTGTGGACAGCAGATCAGGGGCAGGAGGGAGACCCCCATCAGGGACTCAGAAGGGGAGTCACCCACAGACCCCTCAAAGGTGGGATTCCAGTGTTGCTGGCACCCAGTGCCAGAGGCGAACAACAGCAAGGTTCGTTGCCCAGTATGCATCACCCAATAATCACAACGGGGTGGAGAAGCAGAAAAGTTTATTTGCAGCTGCAAACAAGGTACAGGGAGAATAGAATCTCAAATCCTGCACACCGAGCAGGAAGTTACACAGGCTTTTATACATCCTTTCTTCAGCATACTTATCCAATAGCAAACTGCCCTAAGTATCCATATAGCCAGCCAATCCAGTTACCAGCTAGTTCCCTTGTTCTCTGTACCATCTGTTAAACCATACATAAAGTTGCATTATTCAGCATTGTTCTTCCATATCTGCCCTGTTTGGCCTTGTTTAGTTTCAGGCAGTCTGACTCTGCAACATATTGTTGCAGATCCTCAGCATAACTGCTGCGAGTGCTTCCAGGCGGGGGGGCCAAGGACACTTGGGCCTAGTGTAAGGGGGCTTCATCGACACTCGTGGTCTTCCATCCCCTCGAGTTACCTAGTGGCCATGCCCCAGTGTCCCCAACACCAGGAAGTACCTCTCAGGGGTGCTCATGAATGCTGGGATGGGCCAACCCCCCTCATGGGACTTGAGGGACCTGAAATGTAATTACTGTGGCCAAAAAGGACACAAGGTGGCGCAATGCCTGAAGATGAAGGAAATGGTGGCCAAGCAGAACCCTCGGAGTGTCAACAGGGTGGAAGCCCACCCACAGGGAGCAGCACCAGTCCAGGGGGCCGTGGTCGATGTGGTAGGACCAGGGGGAGGGGAGGGTCAGGCCAGGCCAGGCCAGCTGGGGAAGGCAGGGGCTCCAGCCCCAGAGCGCCTGCACTCAATTCACTGGGTGAGCATGGGACAGACCCCTGGAGACAATGCCACATCATCCCTATTGAGGTGAGGGGAAGGAGTGTCCAGGGGTTCTGGGACACAGGTGTGGAGGTGACACTGGCCTGTCCGGAGATGGTGAACCCAGAGCAGCTAGTGCCCAATGCATACCTGACTGAGCGGGATGTTCGGGCCCCCCATCAATGTGCCTGTAGAGAGGATACATCTGAAATGGGGGGCTAAGGAGGTGCTCTAAAGAGGTCGGGGTGCATGTTCAGCTACCCATGGAGGTGCTAATGGGTAATGACTTGGAGGACTGGTTGGATGGCCCTCAGAGCGCCCTGGTCCTTACCTGGAGCCAGAGCCAGCAACGGACACCCGGTCCCAGTCTGACAGCACGGAACCTCCCAATGGAGGGGGGCTGGGGGAGCGAAGCACCGAAGGTAGAGCCTGAACCTCTGTCCCAAAGTGGGGAAACTGCACAACCTTGTCCAACCAGAGCTGTGCCCTAAACCCAGCAGCTGAGTTCCAGACAGAGCTATAGGAGGATCCCTCCTTAGAGAAGCTGAGGGCCCTTGCTGGCCACAGTGGTGCAGGACCCCTGGGGAGGACCACCACTAGAGATTCTGGTGGGAGAAGGGATTCCTGTACCAGAAATGGGCTGGTCCGGGGCACACTGAACTTTGGAAAGTCAGGAAGCAGCTGGTGGTTCCCCAGACTGTTCCCCACACACTGCTGTACTTGGCCCATGATATTCCCTTTTTGGGGCATCAGGGAATCTGGTGCACAAGGCAGAGGCTGCTGCAGAACTTTTACTGGCCCGGGGTCTTTAGCACAGTCCAACAGTATTGCAGTGGACTTGGGAGACAACGATATCGGATACCCAGCTGGACGGAGGGGGCTTCTGGACTGGGGGAAGAGGCAGCCAGAGCCCACTTGGATAGACCTAGATGTACTGTGCTGTGGGATGCTAGGCCCGAGGGCCCAGAGAGTTTCTTGTGCTGGGTTCAGATGCTCAATAAAGCCTGTTTTATGCTGGCTGAAAGTCACTCCGGTCTAGAGATCAGGGTTGCATTATTCCCTCTGGAAGCGGAGGCTCCAGGGGTCCAGAGCGAGCGGACTCCCTGGAGGGGCCCCTCGGCGAGAGATAGGTGTGCTGAGAGGTGCGATTCCAGAAGGCGGAGGGGCCTATGGCTTAACCCCCAAGAGAGAGTGGACCTCTGAGAAGGGCTGCCACGCTGAAAGGGGTTCCTTCCAGGGATCATACAGAGCCAAGAGAGAGCACGACTCCTATGAGTCTATAACACAATGGTGACATTTGGTGCCTTATATTCCAGTAAGAAAATGATTAAAATGCCTGTGCATGTATTGGCAGTGCCTGCAATCGCCATGTGTAGGAAAAAAAATAAAAATGATTTACCATTATAAAACTTTGTGTTTCTTGCACAAGAAACAGTGCACAGAAACACACAGATGCTTGGTGGTAAAGGAGTAACTAGGGAATAGAATCATAGAATATCAGGGTTGGAAGGGACCTCAGGAGGTCATCTAGTCCAACCCCCTGCTCAAAGCAGGACCAATCCCCAATCAAATCATCCCAGCCAAGGCTTTGTCAAGCCTGACCTTAAAAACTTCCAAGGAAGGAGATTCTACCACCTCCCTAGGTAACGCATTCCAGTGTTTCACCACCCTCTTAGTGAAAAAGTTTTTCCTCATATCCAACCTAAACCTCCCCCACTGCAACTTGAGACCATTACTCCTTGTCCTGTCCTCTTCTACCACTGAGAATAGTCTAGAACCATCCTCTCTGGAACCACCTTTCAGGTAGTTGAAAGCAGCTATCAAATCCCCCCTCATTCTTCTTTTCCGCAGACTAAACAATCCCAGTTCCCTCAGCCTCTCCTCATAAGTCATGTGTTCCAGACCCCTAATCATTTTTGTTGCCCTTCGCTGGACTCTCTCCAATTTATCCACATCCTCCTTGTAGTGTGGGGCCCAAAACTGGACACAGTACTCCAGATGAGGCCTCACCAATGTCGAATAGAGGGGAATGATCACGTCCCTCGATCTGCTCGCTATGCCCCTACTTATACATCCCAAAATGCCATTGGCCTTCTTGGCAACAAGGGCACACTGCTGACTCATATCCAGCTTCTCGTCCACTGTCACCCCTAGGTCCTTTTCCGCAGAACTGCTGCCTAGCCATTCGGTCCCTAGTCTGTAGCTGTGCATTGGGTTCTTCCGTCCTAAGTGCAGGACCCTGCACTTATCCTTATTGAACCTCATCAGGTTTCTTTTGGCCCAATCCTCCAATTTGTCTAGGTCCCTCTGTATCCTATCCCTGCCCTCCAGCGTATCTATCACTCCTCCCAGTTTAGTATCATCCGCAAATTTGCTGAGAGTGCAATCCACACTATCCTCCAGATCATTTATGAAGATACTGAACAAAACCGGCCCCAGGACCGACCCCTGGGGCACTCCACTTGACACCGGCTGCCAACTAGACATGGAGCCATTGATCACTACCCGTTGAGCCTGACAATCTAGCCAACTTTCTACCCACCTTATAGTGCATTCATCCAGCCCATACTTCTTTAACTTGCTGACAAGAATACTGTGGGAGACCGTGTCAAAAGCTTTGCTAAAGTCAAGAAACAATACATCCACTGCTTTCCCTTCATCCACAGAATCAGTAATCTCATCATAGAAGGCTATTAGATTAGTCAGGCATGACCTACCCTTGGTGAATCCATGCTGATCACTTTCCTCTCGTGTAAGTGCTTCAGGATTGATTCCTTGAGGACCTGTTCCATGATTTTTCCAGGGACTGAGGTGAGGCTGACTGGCCTGTACTTCCCAGGATCCTCCTTCTTCCCTTTTTTAAAGATGGGCACTACATTAGCCTTTTTCCAGTCATTTGGGACTTCCCCTGTTTGCCACGAGTTTTCAAAGATAATGGCCAATGGCTCTGCAATCACATCCGCCAATTCCTTTAGCACTCTCGGATGCAACTCGTCCGGCCCCATAGACTTTTGCACGTCCAGCTTTTCTAAATAGTCCCTAACCACCTCTTTCTCCACAGAGGGCTGGCCATCTACTCCCCATGTTGTGATGCCCAGCGCAGCAGTCTGGGAGCTGTCCTTGTTAGTGAAGACAGAGGCAAAAAAAGCATTGAGCACATTAGCTTTTTCCACATCCTCTGTCACTAGGTTGCCTCCCTCATTCAGTAAGGGGCCCACACTTTCCTTGGCTTTCTTCTTGTTGCCAACATACCTGAAGAAACCCTTCTTGTTACTCTTGACATCTCTTGCTAGCTGCAGCTCCAGGTGCGATTTAGCCCTCCTGATTTCATTCCTACATGCCCGAGCAATATTTTTATACTCTTCCCTGGTCATATGTCCAACCTTCCACTTCTTGTAAGCTTCTTTTTTATGTTTAAGATCCGCTAGGATTTCACTGTTAAGCCAAGCTGGTCGCCTGCCATATTTACTATTCTTTCGACTCATCGGGATGGTTTGTCCCTGTAACCTCAACAGGGATTCCTTGAAATACAGCCAGCTCTCCTGGACTCCTTTCCCCTTCATGTTAGTCCCCCAGGGGATCCTACCCATCCGCTCCCTGAGGGAGTCGAAGTCTGCTTTCCTGAAGTCCAGGGTCCGTATCCTGCTGCTTACCTTTCTTCCCTGTGTCAGGATCCTGAACTCAACCAACTCATGGTCACTGCCTCCCAGATTCCCGTCCACTTTTGCTTCCCCCACTAATTCTTCCCTGTTTGTGAGCAGCAGGTCAAGAAAAGCTCCCCCCCTAGTTGGCTCTTCTAGCACTTGCACCAGGAAATTGTCCCCTACGCTTTCCAAAAACTTCCTGGATTGTCTATGCACCGCTGTATTGCTCTCCCAGCAAATATCAGGAAAATTAAAGTCACCCATGAGAACCAGGGCGTGCGATCTAGTAGCTTCTGCGAGTTGCCGGAAGAAAGCCTCATCCACCTCATCCCCCTGGTCCGGGGTCTATAGCAGACTCCCACCACTACATCACTCTTGTTGCTCACACTTCTAAACTTAATCCATAGACACTCAGGTTTTTCTGCAGTTTCATACCGGAGCTCTGAGCAGTCATACTGCTCCCTTACATACAGTGCTACTCCACCACCTTTTCTGCCCTGCCTGTCCTTCCTGAACAGTTTATAACCATCCATGACAGTACTCCAGTCATGTGAGTTATCCCACCAAGTCTCTGTTATTCCAATGACATCATAATTCCTTGACATCACCAGGACCTCCAGTTCTCCCTGCTTGTTTCCAAGACTTTGTGCATTTGTATACAAGCACTTGAGATAACCTGCTGATCGCCCCTCCTTCTCAGTATGAGGCAGGAGCCCGCCCCTCACAGACGTTCCTGCCTGTGTTTCCTCCCGGTATCCCGCTTTCCCACTTACTTCAGGGCTTTGGTCTCCTTCCCCCGGTGAACCTAGTTTAAAGCCCTCCTCACTAGGTTAGCCAGCCTGCTTGCAAAAATGCTCTTCCCTCTCTTTGTAAGATGGAGCCCATCTCTGCCCAGCACTCCTCCTTCATGGAACACCATCCCATGGTCAAAGAATCCAAAGCTTTCTCTCCGACACCACCTGCGTAGCCATTCGTTGACTTCCACGATCCGACGGTCCCTGCCCTGTCCTTTTCTTTCCATGGGGAGGCTGGACGAGAACACCACTTGCGCCTCCAACTCCTTTATCCTTCTTCCCAGAGCCACGTAGTCCGCAGTGATCCGCTCAAGGTCATTCTTGGCAGTATCATTGGTGCCCACGTGGAGAAGCAGGAAGGGGTAGCGATCCGAGGGCTTGATGAGTCTCGGCAGTCTCTCCGTCACATCACGAATCTTAGCCCCTGGCAAGCAGCAGACTTCTCGGTTTTCCCGGTCAGGGCGGCAGATAGATGACTCAGTCCCCCGGAGGAGAGAGTCCCCGACCACCACCACCCGCCTCCTTCTCTTGGGAGTGGTGGTCGTGGAACCCCCCATCTCAGGACAGTGCATCTCATGCCTTCCAACCAGCGGAGTCTCCTTCTGCTCCCTTCCCTCAGACGTATCATCTGGTCCACTCTCCGCATTAGTACCTGTGGAGAGAACATGAAAGCGGTTAGTTACCTGTGTCTGCGTTGCTGAAACCCGGACATCCCTCCTTCTTCTTCTGGAGGTCACATGTTGCCAAGCCTCTTCACTGGCCTCTTGGCTCCGCTGTGCAACCTGCTCTAAATTTTTAGAGCTTTGTGCCCGTAGAAGCATATCCTGACTTTTGTCCAGGAAATCCTCAGTTTATCGTATGCAACGCAGGGTTGTTATCTGTTGCTCCAGACCTTCAATCTTCTCTTCCAATATGGAGACCAGCTTGCACTTTGTACAGACAAAGTCGCTTCTGTCCTGTGGAAGAAAGACAAACATGGCACATCCAGCGCAAGTCACAATAGCTGAACCCCCCCCTTCCATATCACCTTCCTACTATGAGCTTCCTCAGAGAAGTTGGCAAGATGTAAGCCTCACTGGGCTCACTCCAGGCAAACTCCCAGGCAAACTCCTGCTGTGTGCTGCTCTGCTGTCCCCCGCTGCTCAGCTGGTTCGCCGCCGCTCAGCTGGTTCGAGAAGCTCTGGCTATTTTTAAACAGCCAGGCTTCCCTGAAACAAACAAGCAGACAGCCCCAAGGCCCGCCCCCTGCAGGCTACCAGCCAATCAGGCACTCGCTCAGGCTCTCACACTGCCCTCCCAGCAAACACACACACGCTTGGATACTTACTCAGCAAACAAGCACTCGGATACTCACCAATCCCAGGCAAACTCCTGCAGACTTTCATAACTGTGTGTAGGCCTAGCTATCATCGTGAAAGTTGTAGGACGGGGTGGAATGAAGGAGAAACCGAGAAGTCCCGGAAAGTGGAAAGGACGGTGTGGGCAGAGTTGGGGGGAGGAGGGGCAATGGAACAGTTTGGAACGTACTGCAGTGGAGGCAGAGCACGGATCTGCTCAGTCTGCAGCATTAAGGACATCAGGATCTACCTTTGCTCCTCCATTACTTTAATCATCCACTCAGTTGCATCATTAACAAACACGTGATTCTCTTTTCTATCCTGCCATTCAGCTTCCCAGCACTCCTTGCGTTCCCTTTTTTCTTCATTGGCGCACTGCAGTACCTCCCAGAACATTTCTTTGCTGCATCTTGGACGCTTTCTTATCTGGTGGAGACGCTTGACCAGGGTGCCAGGAGTGTTCCTGAAGGTGTTTGCATCTGGTGAAGCACAGGAGACAATGCACAGAAGCGGGATTGTTAAATTCATGCACAGTATTGAAACATTTCAGTTAAATACACCTTTTGCAACATTGCAATCACTTTCTCACTGACCCTAGCCAGGCACACATCTCTGTGAACACCCAAAACATGGTAAGTGTTGGCGTGTGCATGGGGGGGGGGGGGGGGCGGAATGGGAGGGCACTCCACATGGGGAAAAGAGCACACACTCTTTGCAAGGGTCGTGGTGAAGCATTCTAGCATCCCACATGTTAGGATATAGATATTCAGGCCTGTCGGTAAAGGCCTGTACTCGAAGAATTTAGGTGTATTCTTATCACTTGGCTAGTTAGAGGTATAAAAGAAAGAATCAAAATCACTGTCTGCCAGTGTAAGGTCCTTCTCTTACTGTGACAGTCTGAAGCCCTATTCTTAGATTAAGGCCTTTGGCTAAGCAACAGGCAGCCATAAACGGGGAAGCACCGGTCGCATCCTCACATTCCAAACTAGGCACATTGAAAGAAGGTCGCTATTCGGCTGTTAGGAATACAATCCTGTCCTGAAAAAAGAAAAGGAGTACTTGTGGCACCTTAGAGACTAACCAATTTATTTGAGCATAAGCTTTCGTGAGCTACAGCTCACTTCATCGGATGCATCCAATGAAGTGAGCTGTAGCTCACGAAAGCTTATGCTCAAATAAATTGGTTAGTCTCTAAGATGCCACAAGTACTCCTTTTCTTTTTGTGAACACAGACTAACACGGCTGTTACTCTGAAACCAATCCTGTCCTGATAGTGCCTATCACCTCCACAGAAGGGGAAGTGCCTAGAAAATGTAAAAGGAAACTTAGTTTGATAGCATCCTGTCTGGCAAGAACTCACTTATCAATAGCTAGGATGTGAAATCCTCACTTCTGTATTGTTTTGTCATTATGGTT
Source organism: Chelonia mydas (assembly GCF_015237465.2). NCBI lineage: Eukaryota > Metazoa > Chordata > Testudines > Cheloniidae > Chelonia > Chelonia mydas. The sequence goes on from NC_057851.1 coordinate 106,483, forward strand.
CCCACTTTGCTATTCAAGAATTATAACATTCATAAACCAGTCGGAGAACACTTCAATCTCTCTGGTCACGCAATCACAGACATGAGGGTCGCTATCTTAAAGCAAAAAAACTTCAAAACCAGACTCCAGCGAGAAACTGCTGAATTGGAATTCATTTGCAAATTGGATACTATTAATTTGGGCTTGAATAGAGACTGGGAGTGGCTAAGTCATTATGCAAGGTAGCCTATCTCCCCTTGTTTTTTTCCTACAACCCCCCCCCCGCAAGACGTTCTGGTTAAACTTGGATTATTGCTGTGCACATTGTAAGATAAGTTATTGCCAGCAGGAGAGTGAGTTTGTGTGTGTGGTTTTTGGAGGGGGGTGTGTGGGGGGGGGGGTGAGAAAACCTGGATTAGTGCTGGAAATGACCCACCTTGATTATCATGCGCATTATAAAGAGAGGTTTCAAAGAGGGATGGGCTGGGATTTGTGCTGGAAATGGCTCTACTTGATGATCACTTTAGATAAGCTGTTACCAGCAGGAGAGTGGGGTGGGAGGAAGTTTTGTTTCATGGTCTCTGTGTGTATATAATGTCTTCTGCAGTTTCCACGATATGCTATGCATCCGATGAAATGAGCTGTAGCTCACGAAAGCTCATGCTCAAATAAACTGGTTAGTCTCTAAGGTGCCACAAGTACTCCTTTTCTTTTTACGAATACAGACTAACACGGCTGTTACTCTGAAACCTGTCACTTTGCTATTGTTTGTCTGTATAATCTCTGTCTGGTTCTGTGATTGTTCCTGTCTGCTGTATAATTAATTTTGCTGGGTGTAAACTAATTAAGGTGGTGGGATATAATTGGTTACATAATCATGTTACAATATGTTAGGATTGGTTAGTTAAATTTCAGGAAAATGATTGGTTAAGGTATAGCTAAGCAGAACTCAAGTTTTACTATATAGTCTGCAGTCAATCAGGAAGTGAGGGGGTGTGGGTAGGGGAGATGGGAAAAGGGAATGGGGGTAAGGAAATTGTAATCATGTTTTGCTAAAGTGGGAGGATGGGAACAGGGAATGGGGGTGGGGAAATTGGAATCATGTTTAGCTAAGGGCAGAAATGGGAACAGGGAATGGGGGTAAGGAAATTGGAATCATGTTTGGCTAAGGGCAGGAATGGGAACAAGGACACAGGCGTAAGGCTCTGTGGTGTCAGAGCTGGGAAGGGGGACACTAAGGAAGGAAACTGGAATCATGCTTGCTGGAAGTTCACCCCAATAAACATCAAATTGTTTGCACCTTTGGACTTCGGGTATTGTTGCTCTCTGTTCATGCGAGAAGGACCAGGGAAGTAAGTGGGTGAAGGAATAAGCCCCCAACACCACACTTTTCCACAGACGGGGCATTCCAGCAGACATCTCACTGCTAAGGGTAAGCAGGAAAATGAAGGTACATCTACTCCATGCTTGTGGCTTCCGCTCTGCTCCGTATGCTGCTCCCCGATGTGCCGCTTTGGTCCCTGCACAAATGATTGCCTAATGGCACAGGAAAGTTTCCTACAATGGGGGAAGGAACAAAGCTGCTCTGTCATGGAACCTTTGGCAAAGGATTGCCGAGTACCTCCAGGAAACTTTCCTGGAGATCTCTCTGGAGTATTCCCGTGAGATCTCAGCATGCATCAACACCCTATTCTGCTGTACTGATTAGCTACGCAGGGAAATGTCCAGCTCACAGAAACACAGCCAGCCTTGTACATGTCTATACCCTGAACCCAACTCTGCACTACACAAGCCACGGCCATTGACCCGGCATCTCATCTCCTGGTTCTTGCTCCTCAGAGAGCAACTGCTGAGACTGGCTAGGCACCTCTGGAGTGGAGAACAGTTCCTGGCTACCTGCCCCACCGGGAACTGCACATCCTTGTCTAACTCCACCTCTTCATCAATAACTTCGTCCTCTGGGTTAGATCCTCTTTCCGCTGACTCCCTGCCCTCCGAAATATCTACGGGGCTCTTGGCGGTGGAGGTGGGGTCACCACCGAGGATGCCGTCCAGCTCCCTATAGAACCGGCAGGTGTTAGGTGAAGCACCCGAGCAATGGTTTGTGTCCCTCGCCTTATGGTTCACCTGCCTCAGCTCCTTTATCTTCGCTCTGCACTGCAGCATGTCCTGATCATAGCCCTTTTCGCACAAGCCACAAGAAATCTGCCCGTAGGTATCTCAATCCCTATGGCTCAGGACCAGCTGGGACTGCACAGCCTCATCTCCCCATATACTGATCAGATCCAACAGCTCCACAGTGGTCCAACGGGAGAGCGTTTGGTGTGATAACCCACCATGGTCATCTGGGAAGATGCGATGAGACCTCTCCACACCAAGCCATCAGGAAACTGAATGTAAAAAATTCCTGGGGCTTCTAAGGGGGAAGGGCAGATATTTGGTTACCTGGCTGCAGGGCAGTGGAGTTCAAACAGCTGACCAGAGAGGTCAGGATGGACATTGTGGGACACCTCCTGGAGGCCAATTAAAGCAATGAAATCAGGCGTGGTCTCTACACTGGCACTTTGTCGAGAAAAACATAGAGGAAAAAGATGCAAGTCTCTCATTGGGGTGGATGTATTTAGTCGCCAAAACCAGACATTTTTCCTGACAAAAGTCATATCGCAGTGTGTATGCACTCACTGTTTGGTCGAAAAAGGCAGTTTTTGGTGACAAAACTTGGTAGCGTAGACAAGGCCTCAGAGATAGCACCAGAGATGTAGGTGACACTGGAACTCTGGAGCTGCCCATGGTGCTGAGGTTGTAGCCAGCACCAAGATGTCAGCACTCAAGTGCATCACTAACTTTTGGGGTTCAACTATCAAATGGAAGCTCTTAGAAGACATAGGCACTGCAGTCTTGTCACCAGGTAGTAGCCAAGGAGTTCTTTGGCACCAGCTGGAAATAGGACGGAGCTGGGGCCAAAGTCTTTGGCAGCTAAGACCTTGCATGTCAGAGCACACACTTAGTTCACGAGCCCCTCCAGGCTTCTTCTTTCCTACCATAACCAAATCCTTACTTTGCACTGCTAATGGTGCCAAAGTAATTTTATGGAGCCCAGGAGGATTTTGGAGCTGACAAAAACTGCCTTGAGCCATGCATATTGCTCCAGCTTGTAGCTGCCAAGGGTTCTTCCTACTTCTTTCTTAGCCCTGGTCTACACTACGCGTTTAGGTCGAATTTAGCAGCATTTGATTTAACCCTGCATCCGTCCACACGACCAAGCCTGTTTTGTCAACTTAAAGGGCTCTTAAAATCGATTTCTGTACTCCTCCCTGGCGAGAGGAGTAGCGCTAAAATTGACCTTGCTGGGTCAAATTTGGGGTAGTGTGGACGCAATTCGATGGTATTTGCCTCCAGGAGCTATCCCAGAGTGCTCCGTTGTGACTGCTCTGGACAGCACTCTCAACTTCGATGCACTGGCCAGGTAGACAGGAAAAGCCCCAGGAACTTTTGAATTTCATTTCCTGTTTGGCCAGCGTGGTGAGCTGATCAGCACAGGTGACCATGGAGTCCCAGAATAGCAAAAGAGCTCCAGCATGGACCTAATGGGAGACACTGGATCTGATTGCTGTATGGGGAGAAGAATCCGTGCAGGCAGAACTCCAAAAAGACAAAATGCCAATATATTTGCCAAAATCTCCAAGGGCATGATGGACAGAGGCTACAACAGGGACACAGCAGTGCCGCGTGAAAGTTAAGGAGCTGAGGCAAGCCTACCAAAAAATAAAGGATGCAAACATTCGCTCCGGGTCAGAGCCCCATACATGCCGCTTCTATGATGAGCTGCATGCATTTCTAGGGAGCGCCCCTACCCCTACCCCACCACTGTCCATGGACACTTGCAAGGGGGTAGTCTCATACAACAGGGATGTGGATTTTGTGGAGGAGAAGGAGGTTGAGGATAGCACACAGCAGGCAAGCGGAGAATCCCTTCTCCCTGGCAGCCAGGAACTGTTCATCACCCTGGAGCCAATACCCTCCCAAGGTGGGCTCCCGGACCATGAAACCGGAGAAGGCACCTCTTGTGAGTGTACCTTTGTAAATATAATACAGGGTTTAAAAGCAAGCATGTTTAATGATTAATTTGCCCTGAAGACTTGGGATGCATTCGCGGCCAGTATAGCTACTGGAAAAGTCTGTTAACGTGTCTGGGGATGGAGCAGGAATCCTCCAGGGACATGTCCATGAAGCTCTCCTGGAGGTTCTCTAAAAGCCTTTACAGAAGGTTTCTGGGGAGATCAGCCTTATTCCGTCCTCCATGGTAGGACACTTACCACGCCAAGCCAGTAGCAAGTAGTCTGGAACCATTGCAGAACAAAGCATTGCAGTGAATGGGCCTGGGCTTTGGTGGCATTCAAGCAACATCTGTTCTTTTTCTCTTTGTGTTAGCCTCAGGAGAGTGATATCATTCATCGTCACCTGGTTCAAATATGGGAAATTTGTTTAAGGGGACATTCAGAGGTGCCCGTTCCTGCTGGGCTGTTTGCCTTTGGCTGAAAAGAAATCATCCCCGCTGTTAGCCATGCAGTGGGGGAGGCCCGTTCATGCTGAGCTGTTTGCGTTTGGCTGACAGAGATCTTCCCTGATACTCGCCATGTGGTGCAAGTGTGTGTGTGGGGGGTGTGTGTGAAGCGATCATCCCAGAGAATTAGGTGTGTGTGTGGGGGGGTTGGGTTGTGCTGCACATTCACCCTAAAACCGCAGCCCCTCCTTTTAAATGGCCAACCCAACGGGCTTTGCTTGGTATGGGAAAGGAGAGCGCTGCTGTTTGAAACCATTCCCACGTTATGAAGGTTGAAGAAGTTGAAACCCTTTTCCTCACCATGGCCGCCTGGAAGCCGAATTCTGTTGCCCAGCTGAGCATGTGTGATGTCTCACACCAAACCAGCAGGCACTCAATATAAGAGGCAAAATGTGACCTTGTACCAAAAGCACGTGCTATGTAATGTGAATCGCTTGATCAGTGTGAAATAGTCTTCCCTTTGTTCTCTAAAATGCATCTTTTTAAATACTACTCTCCCTTTTTTTTTTCTGCAGCTGCAAATGTTTCTACACTCCCCCATCATCTCCGTCCCAGAGGCTAGTGCAGATTAGAAGGTGAAAAAAACGCACTTGCGATGAAATGTTCTCAGAGCTCACGCAGTCCTCCCGCACTGAAAGAGCTCAGCAGAATGCATGGAGGCAAACAATGGCAGAGACCAGGAAAGCATTAAATGAACATGATGAGAGGAGGCAGGATGCAATGCTGAATAATGGGGGAGCAAACTGACATGTTCAGGCATCTGGTGGAGCTGCAGGAAAGGCAGCAGGAGCACAGACCACCTCTGCAGCCCCTGTATAACTGCCTGCCCTCCTCCCCAAGTTCCATATCCTCCTCACCCAGACGCCCAAGAACGCAGGGGGGTGAGGGAGGGGGCGGCTACCGGCACCCAGCCACTCCACCCCAGAGGATTGCCCAAGCAACAGAAGGCTGGCATTCAATAATTTTTGAACCGTAGTGTGGCCTTATCCTTCCCTCCTCCCCTCACCCACCCCTCCCGGGCTACCTTGAGAGTTTTCCCCCATCTGTGTGATGAATTAAGAAAGAATGCATGATTTTGAAACAATGACTTTATTGACTCAGAAAGCGATGATCAAAGTGGGGAGAGCGGTTGGCTTACAGGGAAGTAGAGTCAACCAAGGGAGCAGGTTTTCATCAAGGAGAAACAAACAGAACTGTCATACTGTAGCCTGGCCAGTCATGAAACTGGTTTTCAAAGCTTCTCTGATGCACAGGGTGCCCAGCTGTGCTCTTCTAATCGCTCTGGTGTCTGGCTGAATGTAATTGGCTGCCAGGCGATTTGCCTCAACCTCCCACCCCGTCATAAACATCTCCCCCTTACTCTCACAGATATTGTGGAGCACACAGCAAGCAGCAATAACAATGGGAATACTGGTTTCACTGAGGTCTAGTCAGTAAACTGTGCCAGCGCGCTTTTAAAATGTCCAAATGCATATTCTACCACCATTCTGCACTTGATCAGCCTAGAGTTGAACTGCTCCTGACTACTGTCCAGGATGCCTGTGTATGGCTTCATGAGCTGTGGCATCAAGGGGTAGGCTGGGTCCCCAAGGATAACGATAGGCATTTCAACATCCCCAACGGTAATTTTCTGGTCTGGGAAGTAAGTTCCTTCCTGCAGCTGTTCAAACAGACCAGAGTTCCTGAAGATGCAAGCATCATGCAGCTTTCCCGGCCATCCCACGTTGATGTCAGTGAAACGTCCCTTGTGATCCACAAGCGCTTGCAGCACCATTGAAAAGTACCCCTTGAGGTTTACATACTGGCTGCCAAGGGTGGTGCGGTCCCAAGACAGGGATATGCGTTCCGTCTATCGCCCCACCACAGTTTGGGAAATGTGCAGGTCATAGTGGATGGCTTTGCTGCAATGGGGTTCCCTGAGTCACTACCCTTGATAGGTTTCAGAGTAGCAGCCGTGTTAGTCTGTTTTGGCAAGAAGAAAAGGAGGACTTGTGGCACCTTAGAGACTAACAAATTTATTAGAGCATAAGCTTTCGTGAGCCACAGCTCACTTCATCGGATGCATTCAGTGGAAAATACAGTGGGGAGATTTATATACATAGAGAACAGGAAACAATGGGTGTTACCATACAGACTGTAATGAGAGTGATCACTTAAGGTGAGCTATTAACCAGCAGGAGAGCGGGGGGGGGGGGGGGGGGGGGAGGGCGGGACATTTTGTCATGATAATCAAGGTGGGCCATTTCTAGCAGTTGACAAGAACATCTGATAGCAGCAGCTCAGTGACTGTGTTGGCTACTTGGATCACAGCAGCCCCCACAGTAGATTTGCCCACTCCAAACTGATTCCCGACTGACCGGAAGCTGTCTGGCGTTGCAAGCTTCCAGAGGGCTATCACCACTCACTTCTCAACTGTGTGGGCTGCTCTCATCTTGGTATTCTTGCGCTTCAGGGCAGGGAAAAGCAAGTCACAAAGCTCCATGAAAGTGCCCTTATGCATGTGAAAATTTCGCACCCACTGGGAATCATCCCAGACCTGCAACACTATGCGGTCCTACCAGTCTGTGCTTGTTTCCAGGGCCCAGAATCGGCATTCCACGGCATGAACCTGCCCCATTACCACCATGATGTCCAATTTGCCAGGGCCCGTGCTTTGAGAGAAGTCTGTGTCCATGTCCTCATCACTATCGTGATCACGCTGTCATCGCCTCCTCTTGCAGGTTCTGCACATAGTGCAGGATAATGCATGAGGTGTTTGCAATGCTCAAAACAGCAGCGGTGAGCTGAGCGGGCTCCATGCTTGCCATGGTATGGCGTCTGCAGGACAGCAGAGTTGCAGCAGAAATGGTAGATGATGATGGATGCCATGAGAATAGATATTTATACAGAACAATGAGAGGACCTGGGCCAAAAGAAATCTGATGAGGTTCAACAAGGACAAGTGCAGAGTCCAGCATTTAGGACGGAAGAATCCCATGCACCGCTACAGACTAGGGACCAAATGGCTGGGCAGCAGTTCTGCAGAAAAGGACCTAGGGGTTAGAGTGGAAGAGAAGCTGGATATGAGTCAACAGTGTGCCCTTGTTGCCAAGAAAGCCAATGGCATTTTGGGATGTATAAGTAGGGGCACTGCCAGCAGATCGAGGGACGTGATTGTTCCCCTCTATTCGACATTGGTGAGGCCTCATCTGGAGTACTGTGTCCAGTTTTGGGCCTCACACTACAAGAAGGATGTGGAAAAATTGGAAAACATCCAGCGGAGGGCAACAAAAATTATTAGGGGGCTGGAACACATGACTTATGAGGAGAGGCTGAGGGAACTGGGATTGTTTAGTCTGCGGAAGAGAAGAATGAGGGGGGATTTGATAGCTGCTTTCAATTACCTGAAAGGGGGTTCCAAAGAGGATGGATCTAGACTGTTCTCAGTGGTAGCAGATGACAGAACGAGGAGTAATGGTCTCAAGTTGCAGTGGGGGAAGTTTAGGTTGGATATTAGGAAAAACATTTTCACTAGGAGGGTGGTGAAGCACTGTAATGCGTTTACTAGGGAGGTGGTGGAATCTCCTTCCTTTGAGGCTTTGAAGGTCAGGCTTGACAAAGCCCTGGCTGGGATGATGTAGTTGGGGATTGGTCCTGCTCTGAGCAGGGGGTTGGACTAGATGACCTCCTGAGGTCCCTTCCAACCCTGATATTCTATGATTCTATGACCTGCGAGGTGGATTCATGGCACCAGGAGAGCAGAGTTGCAGCGGAAGCGGTGGAGAACGACAGTTAGCACTGCACACATTTCCCGAGGAAGAACACAAGTACCTGGGAGCACATGACAGACAACATGGGGAAATTCGCTATTGAGACAAGAGCAGCAGAGCAGAGATGCAGCGGAAGCTGTGGATGATGACAACGGTTAGCAGTCCTACTGCACCATCTGCTGACAGCAGTATGTCGTCTGCACGGAAAAAAGACATGAAATGATTGTCTGCTGTTTCTTTTATGGAAAGAAGGGCAACTGACAACATGTACCCAAAACCACCCATGACAATGTTTTTGCCCCATCAGGCATTGGGAGCTCAAGCCAGAATTCCAATGGGCAGCGGAGACTGCGGGAACTGTGGGATAGCTACCCACAGTGCAACGCTCTGAAAGTCGACGCTTGCCATAGTACTGTGGATGCACTCCATCAACTTAATGCGCTTAGTGTAGTCATACGCAATTCACTGTATAAAATCGATTTCTAAAAATCCACTTCTATAAGATCGACCTAATTTCGTAGTGTAGACATACCCCTAGTTACTGCTTCAATACAAAGGCCTGAATTGTTGCCAGGTCCAAGAGAAACTGTCAGAATTTGCATGGTTCAGGAGGTGGTGAAAAATCTGTTTCCCTGAGAGGCAGCAGATGCATGAATGAAGGCTTTATAATCTCTTTTTGAGGTCTGCCATGACTGGCACCAACTTGACTAAACTGCCGTAACACACTGAGGTAAAACATAGTTCTTTATTCAGTTCTACTGTTTTGAGGTAAATGTGAGACACCTAATCTAACATTCTTATCTCCATTCAAAAAAAGAAAAAAAGGTGTTCAGGTTAAAGCTGCCTGAAAAAGTCAGATCGTTACAACAGCAAGGTTACTCACATATCTATAGCCAATGGCAGCCAAAGGAGCTGACATCAGTGGAGCTCCGCCTTTTTTATTTAACTCCTGCTCCAAAACACAATGCCCAAAGGGCATGACTTTCGAAAAGGTTCCAAATCACCATGACACAACACAGGCACCTTGAATCCTACCAGTGGGAATACATAAGAGGCATCTGATGATGAAGGGGCAGTATGTGACATCTTTCTCGCAGAGACATTTTTGAGTTACTGTATGGATAAAAAGAAAAGGAGGACTTGTGGCACCTTAGAGACTAACCAATTTATTTGAGCATAAGCTTTCGTGAATGCATCCGATGAAGTGAGTTGTAGCTCACGAAAGCTTATGCTCAAATAAATTGGTTAGTCTCTAAGGTGCCACAAGTCCTCCTATTCTTTTTGCGAATACAGACTAACACGGCTGCTACTCTGAAATCTGTATGGATAAAAGCTGCTGCAGAGGAGGGTTGTCTACCTCCAGGTAGCAGCTTTGTGGTAGGAGCAGACAAATGCAATTACTAGTCTAAATCTCAGTAAAAATACAGTAGAACCTCAATTATAAAGACCTCGAATGGAGGTTGTTCATTACTCTGGAATGTTTGTAACTCTGAACAAGGCGTTATCGTGGTTCTTTCAAAAGTTTACAACTGAACATTGACTTAACACCGCTTTGAAACTTTACTATGCAGAAGAAAAATGCTGCTTTTAAACATCTTAATTTAAATAAAACAAGCACAGAAACAGTTTACTTATCCTGTCAAATGTTTGTTTAAACTTTCCTTTTTTAAAGTAGTTTATGTTTAGCACAGTGCTGTAATGTATTTGCAGTTTTTTGGTCTCTGCTGCTGCTGCCTGATTGTGTATTTCTGGTTCCAAATGAGGTGTGTGATTGACTGGTCAGTTCACAACTCAGAGGTTCTACTGTACATTTAGTGGATACAAGTGGGAAAAGAAGCTTTGAGTTGTGAGCTGGACATGTCACTTGTGGAGGTGACTAAATTTTCAGAAGGGCAAAGAAGAAATGGTTACCTACCTTTCGTAACTGTTATTCTTTGAGATGTGTTGCTCATGTCCATTCCATTCTAGGTGTACGTGCGCCCATGTGCATAGTCGTCTGAGACTTTTGCCTTAGCAGTATCCACAGGGTCAGCTGTGATGCCTCCTTGAGTGCTGCAGTCATGCGTTGGTATATCGGGTGCCACCAACCCAACGACCTTCTCAGTTCCTTCTTGCCTGCAACTCCAACATAGGGGCAGGAGGGCAGGTAATTGAATGGATGTGAGCAAAACATCTCAAAGAACAACAGTTATGAAAAGCAGGTAACCGTTTTTTTCTTCGAGTGCTTGCTCATGTTGATTCCATTCTAGGTGACTCATAAGCAGTATCCTCGGAGGTGGGCTCAGAGTTCACAGCCTAGCTGCTTGCAGTACTGCTTTACCGAAGCCAGCATTGTCCCAGGCCTGTTGGGTAAGCATGTAATGGGACGTGAACATGTGGACAGATGACCAGATGCCGCCATACAGATGTCCTGGACAGACACTTGGGCTACGAAAGCTGCTGAAGAGGCTTGCTCTCTGGTTGAGTGGGCAGTGACAATCGCTGGAGGTGGCACCTTCGTCTGGTCATAGCAGTAGCAAATGCAGGCAGTGATCCAAGAAGAAAGTCTTTGAGCGGACACCAGATGACGTTTTATCCTGTCAGCCACCGCGATGAACAGCTGTGTCGATTTGCGGAATGGCTTGGTCCCTTGAATGTAGAAGGCTAGCGCCCTTCTGACATCTAGGGAATGCAGCTACTCTCCTCCTCCAGCTTATGTGGTTTTGGAAAAAAGACGGGCAGATAAATGTCCTGGCCCATGTGAGACTGGGAGACCACCTTAGGCAGGAAAGCCGGGTGTGGATGCAATTGGACCTTGTCCTTGTAAAAGACTGTATAGGGTGATTCCAAGGTAAGTGCTCTAATCGCAGAGATCCTGTGGACTGAATTTATTGTGACCAAGAATGCAACCTTCCAAGAAAGGAAGAGGAGAGAACAGAAAGCCAGAGGCTTGAAGGAGGGTTGCCACAAATTGCAGCATGAAGCCCAAAGAAACTGTGTTGAGCACCCAACAGTCCGAGGTCAGCTGCAACCGGGCTGACAGAAGGGGTGTAGACAGTTGAGGAAAAAGCAGGAGGTGGATCCTGGGCAGTGGCTGGGCTGCCATCCTTGGGCGCATCCTCAAAATGCCTGTTTCTGGCTGCCCTGGTCTCTAGAGGGGGTAGGCTGGGCAGAAGAGTGGGAAGACGAAGTGTGCCATTGCCTAAACCCCTTGTCTTTCTCCTTCTTTCTGTAGAAGCTGGATTTGGGGACACCCCACAACAGTGACTGAGGCAAAGGAGGCAGAAGCCGGAATGGCGTTCTAGCTTGTTGAAGGGTGTGCAGCTCTGCAGTCACAGGACAAAAAAGGGGGGTTAGTGGGTACAGACTGTTGTAACAAGCCATAAATCCAGTGTCGCTAATAAGACCATGATTTTTAGCATCCAGCTAAATTAAGGTGGCGTGCAAGTACCCCATCTGGATGAGGGCTGAGAAGTCTGATACGGAGTGGCTGCTTTGTGAAAAAGTGTTCGCTCCTATGATATGGCTTTTTACAACCATCTGTAGCCCACTAACCCCCTTCTTTGTCCTATGACTGCAGAGATGTTAACGGGCCACTTCACCTTGAATAGTTTCCCAGACCTGAAGAAGAGCTCTCTGTAGCTCGAAAGCTTGTCTCTTTCACCAACAGGAGTTGGTCCAATCAATGATATTACCTCAACCACCATGTCTCTCTAATATCCTGGGGCCAGCACGGCTACAATACTGCAAACAAAATAGAAATAAGGAGCACATTTTTAATAATGATTATAATTAACCATTGGAACAACATACCTAGAAACACAGTGAATTTTCTCACTTGAAGTTTAAAATCAAGACTGGATATTTTTCTAAAACATATGATTTTGCTCAACCAGAAATTATGGGACTGATGTAGTGATTACAGAGTGTGATTTTATGGCTTGTGCATGTAGGTGGTTGGACTACATGATACTAGTGATCCCTTCTGTCTTTAAAATTTACGAAAAAAACTCCTGATGATGGATAATGTATATAGCAAATAAGTAACTGTAGGTAATGGGAAGATTTCCGTCTTCCTGACTTGGATAGCACCCTTCATTTTGCTTGTCTTGGGGGCCAAAAAGTTTTAGAACTATTTGGAATAAGAATGAAACTGATGCGTAATTGTAGGTGGCCAGCACAGTGCCCACAACACTATGCAGGGTATTGGTTCATTTCTGACTGAGCGGGAAGGAGCACCAGCTACTGAATCACTAACAACACTTCCTGCAGCACCTGCGTTTTCAGTGTCTCTGGTCACAGGATGAAATGCCATTTAGCTTCACAGCTCAAGATACTATGGCTTCAGGCACACAGCTCACTCCCAGTGTTGTGCCTCTGGGTGTGCTGCAAGCATACAGAGCAAGCTTATTCAATGAACCTCCCATGAAGTTCAACTCTGTCATTCCCAATCACCACTAAGCCATTTGTCAATAGCAAAAATACTTTATAATAAATTACAAAACAAAATAAAATGTCAAACATGGGATTGCAGTGACATTTCAGTTACCCTGTTTCAGTCACTCAGAGAAAACTCCATTTAGAAACAGTTCCTGAAAAGACCTTTCCAGCCTCTGACCAAATTTTAGCTACAGAATTTAATAGGGAATACATTTAAAATTGAGGCTCTGGCTATCATCACACAAGACTATTGCCCCAACCCTCTGAATTTGAGCCACCACCATAACTAAAGGGAGACAATTCCCAGAAGAGCCTTCCAGCAGAGGTCTCACCCATCCCCTGCACCCAACAGAAACCATAAGCTTTGAATGTGGGGATGGTGTTGAACTCCCAGGGGTGGACCAAAGCTTCAGACAATAATGATGACACACCAGGAATTCAAGTTCCCAACAATGCGGAGCAAAACTATTTGGAGAAAAGGAAAAAGTGCAATCCTTATTTTGTTTTAAAAGTCACAATGGCAAAAGGTTAAACACCTGAAGTCAGAACTCCAGCTCACAGTAACCAGCTGATTTTGCAAGTACAGATATTTAAGTATCAGAGAAAGTGCTTCACAGAAGTTAGATTGCATACAAGGCTGCACTGGTGTCTTCACAGCACAGAAGGTGGTGGACACTTTGCTCTTGCTGTTCCCTCCAGTCGAAGGGTTTGCAGCGCTTTGCTTCTGAAAGTCTCTTAGTGGCTGCTTCTATTCTGGTACTTCATCCTGGTCTCCTGCATGAAGTTTCTGAAGGCTGGTTCTTCTTGGCTTTCTTCAGTGACTTGGGGGGGGAAGACGGGGGGGCGGGGGGGAGAGAACAAACATACATAATTCAGTACTAAGCCAGCTCCTACCCTACTTAAGGTTCTGAGTTAAGGTGGGAGTAAGGCTACTGGGAACACAGAGTAGGATGTAAAATGTCTATCTAGGTCTTCATCTATTTGCAGTTCCCTTCTCCTTGGCCCACTCAAGTCCTAGAAATTCCCAGGAGAGGAATATGAGAAGCTAGAGAGAATTGGACAGGGAAGAGGAACACACACACTGTCTCTGCCTCTCCCCGCCATGCTCCCTGTCACTCCCCCCTACACACACCAGTTGAAAAGTGGCTGGCAATTTAGTAGGATCCCCATGGAACATTGGGATTAAAAAACCTGCATCATATGACACTGTACCTGCCTCATGAGGCATTGCAAACCTTTCCCAAAGCACCCTGTGGCCAGTTGCACAGTGGGATAGCTACCCACAGTGCACTGCTCTCAGTGTCAATGCAAGAGCTGCTAGCGTGGATGCACTCTGCCAACACAAGAAGCATAATGTGGACATGCAATAGTGGTTTAATTAAAGTGCTTTAATGAAAACAGCATAACTTTTGGCGACAAAACTCTGCAGTGTAGACATAGCCTAAGACATAGCCTTTCCTAACCATCCACACAGCTAAAACTCTCATCCAAGTCTCACATTTCAATTACTGAAACATTCTTCTCGCTAGCCTTAACAAATGCAATCTTGCCTCACTAATATCCATTCAGAATGCTGGCTGCAAAGAATTTTCCTAGCCTCTCTCTTTGACCAGCTCACCCATCTCTTGCATCCCTCTTCTGGCTCTCCCTTCTCTATCACATCAAACATAAACCTGCTTGCATTCGTTTTCAAGGCCCTTCACGGTCAATCCTCACTTTACCAATTATCTCATTTGCTAATGAGCTGTTGATGCTTGCCTCTGATCCACCCATGGTGGCAGCCTCCACTGCACATTTGTTATACTTTCAAACAAGCATTTTCTCCAGTGCTGCTCCTCACACTTGGGAGGTGCTCCTCCAAACTTCCACAAAGCTATCTCATTCTCGACTTTCAAATCCCTCCTCAAAACTCTTTGCCATGATGCCTACAAAAAGGTTGACAATGGTTAGGCTACTGGTGAGCTAAGACCACTGTTTATCATGCTGACTCCATGTACTCCTCCATCCATTTGTTATCTCTTTGTCCTATATTTAGACTGTAAGCTCCTTTAGGTGAGTACTGTCTTTCTGTTCTGTTTGTACAGCACCTAGCACAATGGGGCACTGGTCCACAAAAAATAGTTACTAACCTTCCGTAATGGTTGTTCTTCGAGATGTGTTGCTCATGTCCATTCCATACTAGTTGTGCACACAACACATGCACAGTTGCTGGAGATTTTTCCCTTAGTGGTATCTGTAGGGACAGCCCTAGCGCCCCCTGGAGCCCTGCATTTATGTGCCCATATAAGGAGAGCCGCCAGCCCTGCACCCTCTCAGTTCCTTCTTGCTAGCAACTCCGACAGAGGGACAGGAGGGCAGGCCATGGAATGGACATGAGCAACACATCTCAAAAAACAGTTACAGAAGGTTAGTAACCGTTTTTTCTTCAAGTGCTTGATCATGTCAATTCCATTCTAGGTGACTCACAAGGAATATCCGATCTGGCAGTGGGCTCAGGGTTCACGGACATGTCGATTGCAACACTGCTCTCCTAAAACTGGAATTGTCACGGGCCTGCTGGATGATGGCGTAGTGGGATGCGAAGGTATGGATCAATGACCACATTGCAGTCCTGCAGATGTCCTGGACTGGAATCTGTGCAAGGAATGCTGCTGATAAAGCCTGGGCCCTTGTACAGTGGACTGTCACAATGGCCGGCAGCGGGATTTTGGCCTGCTCGTAGCACGCCCAGATGCAGGCAGTTATCCAGGAGATCTTCAAATGATACTGGCAGACCTTTCATCCTGTCCACCACCGCTATAAAGAGCTGCGCTGATTTGAAGGCCAGGGCCCACCTATCGTCTAAGGTATGTAGTTGATGATCCTCATCTGATAGGTGAAGCTTCGGAAAGAAGACAGGCAGAAAAATGTCCTGGTTGTTATGGAACCGTGAAACCACCTTGGGCAGGAAGGTTGGGGTGGGGGTGCAGCCAGACCTCATCTTCGAAGAACACCTTATAAGGGGTTCTGAAATCAGGGTTCTGATTTCAGAGACCCTTCTGGCCAACCTAATTGCCACCAAGAATGCCGCCTTCCATGACAGTGGTAGCAGGGAACAAGATGCCAATGGCTCAAAGAGGGGCCCCCCATGAGCTTTGACAGTACCAGATTCAAGTCCTATGGGGGAATCAGGTCACAAACCTGTGGGTAATGTCTTTCCAAGCCTTTATGGAACCTGACTGTCATCTCGTGTGAGAAGACTAATTTACCCTGGACCGGAAGGATGGAAGGCCGAGATCACAGAATATCAGGGTTGGAAGGGACCTCGGCACTGGATGGGGCGGTGTTGTGGTTCGCCTCTCAGATACCACCAAGGACGACATCTGGGACTAAGGTCCCAGCATTGACGGGAAACACCCTCCCCTCCCCACCCCCCAGGTTCCAATATTGCCAGTGCACTGGCCACTGCCCTGGTGGCCAAGCGCCTGCAGAAGGTTCGGCACCGAAGTCCGGTGCATACAAGCTGATGCCAGTGTCTCCTTGGGGGAGGGATGGATTCACACCTGTATTCTGATGAGGACTCTTCCCTCAGAGACAATAGTGGAGCCGTTGCCACTTCCGTCTATTGGCTGTGATGGGGAGCCAGGGAGTGGTGCCAGGAAGCTGGAGATCGGAGCAATGGAGCAGGCGATCATTGTCAGGGGACTGGAGATAGGTGTCACCAAGCTGGGGATCGGTGCCTTGAAGCTGGCAACTGGGAAGCCGGCGACCGGTGCTGCAAAGCCTGAGACCACTGAAGTGGGCCCATAGAGGGTTTCTCTCTGCCATCGACGATTCCGCTGGTTGAGGTTCTTGGGGTGTGGGTGGCACTGGGAGCGACATTAGGTCTCTTGACACCTGGAATGCCTCCAGCATCAATGGGCTTGCAAGTGTAGAGTGCCCCAACTGCTCCCAGGAGTCAGTGGTGGATCCTGGACCGGGCTTGGTGCCCTGGGTGGAGTTGCCACCGCCAATCTGCAGAGGACAAGTGGGGCAGCACCTTGTCAACCATTCCCCGCCTATCCTTCTTCGGCACTGGGGAGTGCCCTCTTGGGTGCGCTGTTTCCTGTGCCTTTCCCTCAGCACTGGAGATGGCAAATGGTGCTGGGGAGGGCGTGGTGCTGGTGGAGCACTCCGTACCGAGGCTGATGTGCTCAGCACTGAATCGGACCGGCACATCTCTGAAGTTGGTCTAAGTGCTGCTTCCATTAACAGGGCCTTAAACGAGTCTCCCTGTCCTTGTGTGCGCGTGGCCTGAAGCCCCTGCAGATCCTGCACCTGTCCTTAATATGGGCTTCCCTGAGGAACTTTAAGCAGCTCGAATGGGGGGTTGCTCACTGGCACAGGCTTAACGTAAGTGGCACATGGTTTGAAACCTAGGGACTGGGGCATGCCCCGCCCCTAGGACTATGTCCCAATATGGGACCGCTATCTACTTAACTAACTATAGCTAACAACTAAACTTTTAACTATATACAGATCAGCAAAGTCCAAAAACCATTAGAAAGCTTGCAAGTGCAAGAGAAGTTCCAGCAACCATCATGGGCAGTAAGAAGCAACTGAGAGGGCATGAGGCTGGTGGTGACCCATGTACAAACACATAACCCTGCGGCTCCAGGGGATACTAAGGCCAGCCCTATGGATACCACTACGGGAAGCATCTCCAGCCACTACACAGGTGGCACGCGCACGCCTAGCATGGAATCGACATGAGCAAGCACTCAAAGAAGGACTTGGGCTTTTAGGTGCTATGGTAATACAAGTAACAACAATGGGAAATCATAATGGAATAGGCTGGTTCTAGTGGAGTTCGACCCAATGCTATTTCATCTTTTTATCAATGATCTGGAAGTAAATATAAAACCACTGCTGATAAAATTTGCAGATTATACAAAAATCGGTGGAGTGGTGAAGAACGATAAAGAAAGTTCAGTTCTCAGAGTGACCGAGATCACTTGTAAGATAGGCCCACTTGAACTGTGTGCATTTTTTATGTAGTAAAATGCAGGGTCACACATCTGGGATCAAAGAATGCAAACTACAGCTCCAGAACGGGAGACTGTATCCTGGAACGCAGTGACTGTCTGAAAAGGACTTAGGAATCATAGTACACAAATAATTGAACATGAGCTCCCCATGCAATGCTGTGCCAAAAAGGGCCAATGTGATTCTCAGGTATATAAACAGGGAAGCACTGTGCAAGACTAGAGAGATTATTTTACTTTTGTATACAGCTTTAGTGAGAACAATACCGGATTAATGCATCCAATTCTGATGTCCACATTTTAGGAAGGCTGCTGAAAAACTGGAGAGGGTGCAGAAGGGAAAAGTTATTGGAAGCTTGGAAAAAAATGCCTTAGAATGAGAGATTATGGGTATGTCGATTACACACATTTTGGGGCCTCTCAGCTCTGGTTGACAGAAATAGAAATAGCTACATAGATAGTGCTTAAAAGGTTTAGCTTGGACTGGAGCTCAGGCTCAGAAGCATTTGGAAGATATGATTTGGTCAAATACAAGTTATTGGGCTAGATACAGGAGTAACTGGATGAAATTTTATGGCTTGTGTTATACAGGAGGTCAGACTAGATCTGATGATGCCTTGTGGCCTTAAAAAAAATCTATGAAACCTGAAACTAGAAACATTTAAAACAAGAAACAGAGTTTAATTAATCTTTGAAACAACTTACCTAGGGAAGTGGTGAATTTTCCCTCATTTGAATCGTTTAAATCAAGACTTGATATCTTTCTAATAGATATGTTATTGCTCAAACAGAAGTTAAGGGCGGAATGCCGGACTTACTGGGTGAGGTTCTCTAGCCTGTGTTATGCTGACTTCAGATCAGATGATCACAATAGTCCTTTCCGGCCTTAAAATAAAATCTATGAATTGTAATGTTGTAAAAACCATTTCTGCAGCACTGCCCACATGAACCAGTCAGGCAAGAATCCACAATAGGGACATAAAATATTTTTTTAAAATTGTACCAAAAAGTGACAATCTGGAATTGTCAAACAACCTTATTTGTTGTCATACTCTCCTGCTCCCACCCTTTTACCCATTATGCTTGTAACTACCTTCATTATAAGTCACATCTTTGGGTACAGTTCAAAACAATAAGAAAAAACAATTTCAGAAGTCAGTAAAGATTCTTAATTGACAATAGTTGGGGTTGGTCCTGCTTTGAGCAGGGGGTTGGACTAGATGACCTCCTGAGGTCTCTTCCAACCCTGATATTCTATGATTCTATGAAATTATTTACTTATCAGGCAACTTTAAAAGTTCAAACAGGAATAGCAAGGAAATGAGTAACTAACTCTCTTACATTCTAATAAACACATTCATATCTAGTACAAACGTGTATTTCTTCACAACAGCCTTAAATTCTACAGCCGGGCAAAATTTTTCACATGAAACTGACAAAAAATGCCATCAAAATGTTTTGCAAATTTTTGTAGATTTCACCAAACTGAAAGAGAAAAAAATCCTTAAAAATGCAAAAAACAAAAAACCCTCAACTTTTCATTTAAACATTTTCAAAAGAAATGTTTTGATATTTTGGTTTGAAATGACTTTTCATTTAAAAATTTCCTTTAATTTTATTAAATACACGCCTTTTAAAATGGCTGAAATCAAAATAAAACATATCATTTGACTGGAAATGAAATTTTTGGGACTGTTTCAATCACCAATTTAAAAAAAAAATCCATTATTTGCCAGCTCTATTTAATTGTAATTCATGGATGATATAGGCTTTAATATAATTTTATCTTCATTTCGCTATATAAATGTTTTAAAAGGGGCACCCCTCCAGCACCCACGATTCTCTGCTTAACTCCTCTATAACTTTTAATTCACTGGCCAGAAGGGACTTTACAAGATCATCTGGTCTAACCTCCTATATAACACAGGCCACAGAATTTTACCCAGTTCCTCCGTATGCAGTCACATAAATCGTGTTTGGCTAAAGGATATCTTCCAGAAAGGCCTCCAGTCTTAATCTGATGATACCACCCCACTAGACTCTCCTCTATTCTCAAACCCGTCCCTGCCTCCCAGTTTCCTAAGAAATGCCCATTCCCTCTCCAACAGGAGTCTGCAGTCTTTTCAAGTTCTTCTCCCTTCAACCCATGTTGCTCTCAGAAACTCAGATTCCCTTCAGACACAGCTCCTGCTGCCTTCTCCTTCTCACATCCTCTACCCTCAAGCTTCTATGTAACTCCCGTCGAAGGACGGGGATGCTAATTTAATGTAATTCCTCCAGTTACCAGCCCCTTTGACGCCATCCCTTAGAAAGGTTCTCATATATTAGTTCATAGAATCATAGAATATCAGGGTTGGAAGGGACCTCAGGAGATCATCTAGTCCAATCCCCTGATCAAAGCAGGACCTAATCCCCAACTAAATCATCCCAGCCAGGGTTTTGTCAAGCCTGACCTTAAAAACCTCTAAGAAAGGAGATTCCACCATCTCCCTAGGGAACCCATTCCAGTACTTCACCACCCTTCTAGTGAAAAAGTTTTTTCTGATATCCAACCTAAACCTCCCACTGCAACTTGAGACCACTACTCCTTGTTCTATCATCTGGTACCACTGAGAACAGCCTAGATACATCTTCTTTGAAACCCCCTTTCAGGTAGTTGAAAGCAGCTATCAAATCCCCCCTCATTCTTCTCTTCTGCAGACTAAATAATCCCAGTTCCCTCAGCCTCTCCTCACAAGTCATGTGTTCCAGCCCCTTAATCATTTTTGTTGCCCACCGCTGGACTCTTTCCAATTTTTCCACATCCTCCTTGTAGTGTGGGGCCCAAAACTGGACACAGTACTCCAGATGAGGCCTCACCAATGTCGAATAGAGGGTAACGATCACGTCCCTCGATCTGCTGGCAATGCTCCTACTTATACATCCCAAAATGCCATTGGCCTTCTTGGCAACAAGGGCACACTGTTGACTCATACCCAACTTCTCGTCCACCATAACCCCTAGGTCCTTTTCTGCAGAACTGCTGCTTAGCCACTCGGTCCCCTAGTCTGTAGCAGTGCATGGGATTCTTCCTTCCTAAGTGCAGGACTCTGCATTTGTCCTTGTTGAACCCCATCAGATTTCTTTTGGCCCAATCCTCTAAGTTGTCTAGGTCCCTCTGTATCCTATCCCTACCCTCCAGCGTATCTACCACTCCTCCCAGTTTAGTGTCATCTGCAAACTTGTGAGGGTGCAATCCACGGCATCCTCCAGATCATTAATGAAGATATTGAACAAAATTGGCCCCAGGACTGACCCTTGGGGCACTCTGCTTGATAACGGCTGCCAACTAGACATGGAGCCATTGATCACTACCCATTGAGCCCGACAATCTAGCCAACCTTCTATCCACCTTATAGTCCATTCATCCAGCCCATACTTTAACTTGCTGGCAAGAATACTGTGGGAGACCCTATCGAAAGCTTTGCTAAAGTCAAGGATTCTCCATGGACCAACAGACCAAGAAAGGATTTTTGAATAAATACCCTGGTTTTAAATAAACTCTGGGCCTTCTTCCTGATCCAGCAAACAGAAAGGACCTCAAGTCCACAGAGGGCCCTAATCCTTAGGGAAGGATTGAAAGGACTAGGCCTACTGAGGCGCCATAAGACCATGTGCTTGGTCTAGGCTGGAGCTGTGATGAACATGAATCCACAAGGAAATCCCTTAGATGGGGTGTTGAAGGACTGCTCCTGCCAGAGCCCATGTTAGGGTTGGGGTGATCTCTGGTAAGCTTATTAGCAACTGTTTAGGTTCTTTATTGTTTTTAGTATGTTTTCCTTTGTAGTGTTTTTACCTTAAGAATAAAATGGGCTTGCATAAAAAGAGCTGTGCTGTAACTAACTGTAAGTGTGGACAGTCACACTTCTCTCCATGTCTGAAGAGAAAGCACGCAGCTGTGCTTGGGTAGCGTGCCTCTGCTAGGAATAATACAGTGAAGGCAGGGAACTGTGCAGCATGGGAATACCTGAGTCAGAAGGGAGTGCTCAAGAAAGGCAATTGCTGGAGAGCTGGAAGCATGAGAGTTACGTGTCCTTGATGGACCACTGAGGGGAAACAGAGGTGCAGTTGCTCTGAACTCTCCCACATGGTGGTCACAGATTTCTCTTCCACTCTTGTCATTTCCAACCTCTCCTCCTTCACCTCATTCTTTTGAAGCATGACTCCATCTGACTCCCCCCTTCCTGTTCCACATCACAGTTACCTGCCTCTCCCTGACTGTGACCCATTCACCTTCCTCTCCAATTTTGGATTCATAGCTGTCGCTCTTGCTCTCTTCACAGTTTCCCACCCTTGGTGTCTCCAATGGCTACACTGATGACCTCTCTGATCCCTGGCCTCCCACCTCATTTGACCTTAAACTCTGAATCAGCTCTCTCACTCACCATAACAGCCATGCACTTGACCTCTGATCTCCCCTCACAGGGGGCACGTTGTGTAATCCAAGCCACAGGCAGCCTTGATTTCCCTTACCTTGATGGTCAATATCATCAGTATCACTCACTCTCTCTTCATCTTCCTCATCCAAAGTTCCTCGTGTCATGATCAAGTCAGAGGGGCCCAATGCAGAAGTGTCAGAAGAATCTAGTGAGAAATAGAAGCTTCTAAAGAAAGTCTCATACTGACGACAACCTAATTCCCTAATATGTCATAACGTAAGCATCTGTGCACAGCAACCACAGCTACTGGTACCTACCCTACAAGTATGGACCACACCCCATGGCCCCCATAGACACAAATACATGCTCTAAAATGTGAGATGCTACACAGTAGCATGTCCCTGTAGAACCCCACAGATTACAGCTCCACCCATATTGTTGAATTCTTGCTGGACGCCAATTTAATTATGTCATGTCACCCTGCCTCGAATGTTTTATCAACGCAATCTATTTATTTCTAGCATGCCCACTCCCCTATTGGCTAGGCACCAGGGTTCTTCTTTCCCTGACCTTCTGCTGGGGTTAATGCATAGAACAGAGGTTCTCAAACTGTGGTCCGCAAGCTCCATTCAGGTGGTCCACGGATTGTTCCCTCTAAGGTGCAGGCCTGGGCAGCCGCACATGAGAGAATGAAGGGCCACTCACCTAACTGTGGAGCCACGCAAGTGTGGCTCCACTAATTAGGTGCCTGGACCCTGGAGAAGACGCACATGTAAGGTTAGGTGGTGGCCTTGGGGGAATAGGGTGTAAGCGGAAGGGGCAGAGAGGTGAGAAGAGGGGGTGGGGGAATTTGGGATGTGCAGGGCTGCGGCAGTCAGAGAAAGAGGCGACTTTCCCCAGCTCCAGGGCTGTGGCTGCCAGGGAGAGACAGCCCTCCTTCCTAGCCTCAGCTCTGTGGCTGCTGTGGTGGGGGAAGAGACCCCACTCTTCCCCAGCTCCAGCTCGGGGGCTGGTGCAGCAGGGGAGAGAGGACACATCCATCACATTGGAAAGGTAAGACTATTGATATTAAAATATTAGTTGTGTGCTTTTATTTGTAGAACAAAAAATATTAATTAAGGGTTTTTTTATATAGCGATTTTATCCAAAGTGCTTTACAATAGTTATCTAACGGTGCAAACAACATTTGGAAAGATCATTAAGTGGTCCGCTGAGACCCTCAGCAATTTTCAAGTGGTCCGCGGAAAATGAAGTTTGAGAATCACTGGCATAGAAGATGAGACCCTCCCACAGGAAAATGGTCTGTGCCCTTCACTGGGACTAAGTTGCTTTTATAAAAAGAAAAGAAAAGCTCCAGAGAATTTTCAAGGCAAACTCTACAGAGACTCGTCTGAAGTTAAATTACTTCACCACACAAAACCCTTTCATTACCTGCAAGTGAGTTGCTCTCCATAGCCACAGAGCCCATGTCTTTCCACAAACGTTCCAGCTGCTCTTTCTGCTGCTTGCTCTGGGCTTTTGCCTACACAAGGAAACATTTTAGTGTGATTAATATAACACCCACCACAGGGTCTCTGGACACAGTTAAAGTAACACAAGTAAAACAATATTACCACTCCAGAAGAGAGGTCTACCCAAACATTGGAAAAAGGTATGAGTCAATAAATGGACTTTACAACAGAATTTGTTGGACCAGAGGAGGGAAGTGAATTCTAGAGCTGAGGAACCTCCACCAGGAGCACTTTAAGCCATCCAGTGTCAACTGTCACACTAGTGCACTGAGAGAGGTGATTCCTGGATATCCAGAACTCAAAGCATGTAGGGGTACAATCTGTTTTGTTTCAGTGGAATACACTAACTTTAATTAGTTACTCTTGAGTCATTGAAAACAGAATTTGGACCACAGGACTTTAAACACTATCAACACCTAAAGCTGCAACTTGAAAGGAACAGAAAGCCAGCAGAGTCTTTAGAGAACTGGCACAGTAAGTTCCACAGTCAAAAATGCTCAACTGATCAACATTCCATGTCAGCTGGAGTGTGACAGCACTAGTCTACATGGGGCGTATTGCAGAAATACGATTTGGTGGTTACAAATTATTCTCTCTGAAAAATATTTCTGCACCCTAGACAGGAACTTTGGGGTAGGAGCAGGGATCATAAAGATGAGTCTAGCTATTGTTCAAAGTTGTGCATAGTGAAAGGTAAAACTCAAATTGTCTGGAGGTTCAGATCACTTTATATTTTATCTCAGTCAGTTCACTCATCCCTAGAGGTCATGGAGTGGCAGACTCTGTGACCCTAGGACACAGACTTGGAAGGGCTAATAGCATAACTGAGGGCAAATGAGAGTAGACTATGGAAAGCATATGAGGAAATAATAAAGGAGCATAACAAGACGCAATTATCCAACAAGTTCTTGGAATGTATTGGAGCCAATTTTTTATTTCAGAAGGTGGAGAAAGCTACTAGGGAAGAAGTTGTTCTAGATTTGATTTTGACAAATAGGGAGGAACTAGTTGAGAATCTGAAAGTGGAAGGCAGATTGGGTGAAAGTGATCATGAAATGGTAGAGTTCATGATTCCAAGGAATGGTAGGAGGGATAACAGCAAAATAAAGACAATGGATTTCAAGAAGGCAGACTTTAGCAAACTCAGGGAGTTGGTAGGTAAGATCCCATGGGAAGCAAGTCTAAGCGGAAAAGCAACTGAACACAGTCGACAGTTCTTCAAAGAGACATTATAAAGGGCACAAGAGCAAACTATCCCACTGCGTAGGAAGACAGGAAGTCTGGCAAGAGACCATTCTGGCTTAACTAGGAGATCTTCAATGATCTAAAAATCAAAAAAGAGTCCTACAAAAAGTGGAAACTAGGTCAAATTACAAAGGAAGAATATAAACAAATAACACAAGTATGTAGGGAAAAAATTAGAAAGGCCAAAGCACAAAATGAGTTCAAACTAGCTAGAGACAAAGGGTAACAAGAAAACATTCTACAAATACATTAGAAGCAAGAGGAAGACCAAGGACAGGGTAGGCCCGTTACTCAATGGGGGGGGAAAACAATAGCAGAAAACATGGAAATGGCAGAGGTGCTTAATGACTTCGTTTCGGTTTTCACCAAGGCAGTTGGTGGTGATTGGACATCTAACATTGTGAAAGTGAGGTAGGATCAGAGGCTAAAATAGGGAAAGAACAAGTTACAAATTATTTAGACAAGTTAGATGTCTTCAAGTTACCAGGCCTGATGAAATGCATCCTAGAATATTCAAGGAGCTTACTGAGGAGATCTCAGCCACTAGCAATTAACTTTGAAAAGTCATGGAAGACGGGAGAGATTCCAGAAGACTGGAAAAGGGCAAATATAGTGCCAATCTATAAAAAGGGAAATAAGGCCAACCCGGGGAATTACAGACCAGCCAGCTTAACTTCTGTACCTGGAAAGATAATGGAGCAAATAATTAATCAATCAATTTGCAAACATCTAGAAGACAATAAGGTGATAAGTAACTGTCAGCATGGATTTGTCAAGAACAAATCTGCGTGAAACCAACCTGATAGCTTTCTTTGACAGGATAATAAGCCTTGTGGATAAGGGGGAAGTGGCAGACATGGTATATCTGACTTTAGTAAAGCTTTTGATACTGTCTCACATGGCCTTCTCATAAATAAATTAGGGAAATGCAACCTAGATGGAGATACTATAAGGTGGGTATACAACTGGTTAGAAAACCATTCCCAGAGTAGTTATCAGTGGTTCACAGTCATGGTGGAAGGGCATAACGAGTGGGTTCACACAGGGACCAGTTCTGGGTCCGGTTCTGTTCAATATCTTCATCAATGATTCAGATAATGGCATAGAGATTACACTTATAAAAAGTTTGCAGACGATACCAAGCTGGGAGGGGTTTTGCAAGTGCTTTGGAAGATGGGATTATAATTCAAAATGATCTGGACAAACTGGAGAAATGGTTTGAAGGAAATAGGATGAAATTCAATAAGGACTAATGCAAAATACTCCACTTAGGAAGGAACAATCAGTTGCACACACATAACATGGGAAATGACGGCCTAGGAAGGAGTACTGCGGAAAGGGATCTGGGGTCATAGTGGACCACAAGCTAAATATGAGTCAACAGTATAACGGGGGGGGAGGGCAGCGAACATCATTCTGGGACATATTAGCAGGAGTGTTGTAAGCAAGACATGAGAAATAATTCTTCCACTCTACTCCACTTTGATTAGGCCTCAACTGAAGTATTGTGTCCAGTTCTGGGTGCCACATTTCAGGAAAAATGTGGACAAATTGGAGCCAGTCCAGAGAAGAGCAACAAAAACGATTAAAGGTCTAGAAAACACGACCTATAAGGGAAGATTGAAAAAACTGTGTTTGTTTAGTCTGGAAAAGAGAAAACTGAGAGGCAACATGATAACAGTTTTCAAGTACATAGAAGATTGTTACAAGGAGGAGGGAAAAAAATTGTTCTTAATCTCTGAGGATAGGACAAGAAGCAGTGGGCTTAAATTGCAGCCAGGGAGATTTAAGTTGGACATTAGGAAAAACTTCTTAACTGTCAGGGTGGTTAAGCACTGGAATAAATTGCATAGGGAGGTTGTGGAATCTTTATCCCTGGAAATTTTTAAAAGCAGGTTAGCTAAACACCTCTCACGGATGGTCTAGATAATACTTTGTCCTGCCATGAGCGCAGGGGACTGGACTAAATGACCTCTCGAGATCCCTTCCAGTCCTATGATTCTATTCTATGGTATCAGAAAAGTTCAGGATGGCAAGGGACAGCCCAGAGGAAGAGAAAAAAAGGGTACAGTAACCTACCAGACTGGAGCTAGAATCCAAACTTTGCATAAAACAGGGCAGCCAGAAGACATTTTTCATCTCTAACATGAAAGTTACATCTCTGTCTTCTACTTTATTAACACACTTGATATCTTCATGTAAGCCAAAATGGGAATTTGAGGTGGTATACAAAGACCTAAAACGTCACTTTGGAAGGTCATAACAAATGGTGCCCTCCACCCCTCAAGGTACATGAATCCTTCTAGATTAGTAACCCCTTGAAGATAAGTGACTATAACCATGCCCAGGATTCCAGGAGTAATTTCTCTACAGCTTGTATAGTAGAATTATTCACTCCTTGCTTTATAATTTATTCCCCACCGTACACACACTACACCTTATTTGCCTTCCTCATGGCTCTCAGACACACTGTCCAAGTCTTACCACATTCAGTTACTAGCATTAAAGCATTTGGAGGGTGCGTGGTTTGTAGAAAAGACTGCTGTACAAAATAAAACCACACCATACCAAATCTAGCAAAGGAGAGACCGAGAATGGGTCTCAGGAAAGGGCTTTTCACTGTAAGTGTGATTAGTAAATTAAATAACGGGCCTCTGCAGTGCAGTGGAAATTTAAATCCAGATTGGATAAGTCTTTTAAGGAAAATAACCAGAATATACTCCGAGAAGCTGGGGTTCTGAAGGAAAGCTGGAGCAGACTAGTTGGCACTCTGACCCCAGAATACACTGCCTGTGTGTGAAATACTTGTAAACCTTTACCAACGATTTTCTCAGACGCTCATATTCTGGACGATACTCCCTGAAAAGAGAAACATTTTGAACATTTACTTATAAACAACATCTGCCCATTACCTTAGCCTCTGAGCATACTTCCACTAATCTCCTCCCACACTATGAACCCCTTGGCCCCAGCCCAGAGCCCGCACCCCCTCCCAAGCCCAAACTCCCTAACCCAGCCCAGTGAAAGCGAGTGAGGGTGAGCGACAGCGAGTGACCAAGAGAGGGGTGGATAGAGTGAGCAGGGCAGGGTTTTAGGGAAGTGGGGGGGCCTCAGGGAAGGGGCAGGATAGATCCTGGGATGCCTTTAAATTCAAAAAGTAATTTTGGGCATAAAAAGGTTGGAGACCACTGGCATAGAACATCTTCACCAGACATGCTACAGCAGTGCAGCTGCACTGATGTAGTGCTTCTAGTGTAGACTAGCCCTACCATTCAAGGTGAAGTGACCCGTTAACACCGCTGTGGTCATAGGACAAAAAGGGGGGTTGGTGGGTTACAGATCCTGTCTTTATTAAAACCATGATTTTTAGTGTCTAGCAAACTCATGAATTTAAGCTCCCAGACTCATCTTTTGAAACAGATAGGTCAGACATGGAGTGATTGCTTTGTGAAAAGTGTTCACCCACAGGTGACAGGGTGTTTTTGTGTTAGGATTTTCCTGTCAGAGTTCATTTAAGACAGTGGTTCTTAACCTGTAGTGCACTCACCCCCTGGGGGTGCAAGATGCCCTTTCTGAGGGTTGTGAGACTGGCCAGACTTTTTTAGAAGGTAAATCATCGAAAACACAAATTAAGCACAGGCACGTAAGTACAACTACTTTGTTTCATCAAACCTATGTTTATATGTACATAATTCTCTCTCATTCTATAGTTATGTTATATCTAGGTTTAAAGAACTGACCTACTTCAACGATTTTTGATAAGGGGTGCGAGAACATATTTTGAGAACCAAATGGGTGCAGGCTGCAGTAAAGGTTAAGAACCACTGATTTAAGAACACAATGATTGTCTGGATCCCTAGATCTTGAAAGGTGTGTTGGGGGTGGGTGGGATGTCCTATTGAGTATGGGTTGTAGTTGTTTCATAATACTCCATATGGGTTCCAGTGTGGGGTGGTAGGTGACAACTAGGGTTAGGAGTAGACACAGGTGTCTCACGGGTTTGCAATTCGTGGGCCTGATTAGAGGGGCTAATTCCTGGCAGCACTCCCTTGCCTAGAGTACTTTTTGCATCTGTACCTAGTAAAAAGAGAGAGATTTACCTCTCACAGATGCAGGACTTGTTATAGTTTTCCAAGACTTTCTTACCTCACGATTACACTACTCTGGCACGCTTTACATAGCGCTACACAGTGGGACTATTTGGAAGCTAAAGCTATTGCAGAATGCTACTTATTCATTAGGGTTTCACATAGGCAGCACATTTCACCAGTGCTCCATGACCTACAGTCTACTCACAGGTGTCAAGTTGGAGTTCAAGGTGTTGGGTTTGACTGTATAAGGCAACCAAACAATCTGGCAGTGTTCCATGAGGGGAGAGGCACAACTGCAATGAGCAGAGATGCCTGACCTGGAGCTTCACCAGTTTAAACAGGAGAGGGCTTGCTGGCAGGATGTTTTCTGTGAAGGTTCCTTGCATTTGCTCACCACTGAGTCTGTCAGAGCCCTCTTGTGTTTGCCTTCTGGACACAATACAAACCTAGACTATCCTGAGGCAAATCTAAGGAGGAGGTGGGTTGAAGGCGTTCTCTGTACTGGTGTTTTGTGGATTTTCTATTGAGCAGTTACCAATTTTGAAATTCATGTCTGGACAGTTTGTGTGTTTGAATGTCTTATTTGTGTACTCTAGCATACACAGGACAGGTATTCTATAACAAATACTCTAGGCCAGTGGTCCCCAAACTTTTTTGGTTGTCACCCCCCCACACACACACCCCGGAGCCATGGTTGGGAGCCAGGACTGGGGCCAGAGTCATAGTCCAATGCAGAGCAGCAGCTGGGCTGAGCTGGATAGCACTCCCTCACCATCCCCTGTGGGGGCTGGTCTGGGCCCCACTGCACCCTCCTAAACATTCCTCCACATCCCTCCACGCCCCACAGTTCGGGGCCACTGTTCTAGGCCAACTGAGCTGCAAAAGACCAGCACGTCTTCAAGCAAGGGAACAAGCACATGAATTGGTAGCTGAGCAGCATTCTTTAGATCAAGGACACTTTCCCTCACACTGAAAACCACCACCTCACCTCTCATATTCATCTACAGCTTCAGAGACTTTCACAAAAAATTCATCCAGTCCTGTACCCAGCACAGCAGAAACACCAACCACCTACAAAAGAAATGTAGGTTCCAGAAACTAAATGAGACACAGTTCATACAAAGGATTATAAATAATGTGACAAAGTTCCTCCTCTGCCTTGGTGGGTCCTGCACTTATTGGCGGATTTTCTCGCCTCAGAGGTTCACAGCAGCCCTCAGTTTGGCCACTTTCATGTCTCAAATCTGCCGTTTACTCAGTTAGCCTCATCACTGGCAAGCATGCGGAAAGGAAGAAGAACAATCCCTGCAGTCTCTGCTGATCCACCTAGTGGACCGGGAACAGGCCAGAGACATTCCCCTCTGGTGGAACCCACAGTCCAGTTCAACTCTTCCAGTATCAAGTAGGGAGTTTGAGGGGAACCCGGGCCCATCCTCTACTCCGGGTTCCAGCCCAGGGCCCTGTGATTGCAGCTGTCTACAATGGCTCCTGTAACAGCTGCGCAACAGCTACAACTCCCTGGGTTACTTCCATGGCCTCCTCCCAACACCTTCATTATTCTCGCCACAGGACCTCCCTCCTGATGTCTGATAATGCTTGTACTTCTCATTCTTCCAGTAGTATACCTTCTCACTCTCAGCTTCTCGCGCCTCTTGCTCCCAGCTCCTTGCACGCACCACAAACTGAAAAGAGCTCCTTTTTAAACCCAGGTGCCCTGATTAGCCTGCCTTAATTGATTCTAGCAGCTTCTTGATTGGCTGCAGGTGTTCTAATCAGCCTATCTGCCTTAATTGTTTCCAGAAAGTTCCTGATTGTTCTGGAACCTTCCCTGTTATCTTACCCAGGGAAAAGGGACCTACTTAACCTGGGGCTAATATATCTGCCTTCTATCACTCTCCTGTAGCCATCCGGCCCGACCCTGTCACACTAACCTTTGTGGGAGATGAATTCTGGAGTTACCAATCAAAACAATGACTGGGGAAATGACCCATGGGGACTGCTATCAATTTTAAATATATTATAACTACAATCCTTCAAATGACCCAGAACCATCAAGCTGAGTATACAGCCTACGTTCCTGTCATTGCTACATTCATCATCTCTTCCTCACTCACTCAGTTTGTTACACCCACTTATTTTGTTTTGTCTTTAGACTAAGTTCTTTGGGGCAAAGACTAGGTCCTTCCTATACATGTGTATAGCGTCTAGCACAACAGGGCTCCAGGGACCCAGCCCTCATTGGGGCTTTTAAGCACTGCCACCGCATAAATAATAAAGACAATGTGACACTGACAATATAGTATCTTTACATTCATAATGTTCAGCTGAATCATAGTAAAAAATATGGGCAACACAATCCAATGCACGAAAATAATGAATTCCTTGTATATAGTAGAGAGGATGGGCAAGTGCAGGGATAAAAAAATCAAGTCTGTTTTCTAATTAAAGACAAGATGGGTTATCATGGGGTATAGAGCAAATCTCTCATTCTGGGACAGAAACTAAAAACTCATCTTTTAAACATATATGTTATGGGCTCCTAGAGTGATACTGAGGCAAATACATAGATTCCTAAGGCCAGAAGGGAACCTTGTATTTATACAGGTAAGATTAGAACTACTGGTTTCTCTTCTTCTTCTTTCTTTTTTCCCAGCTAGCTGTGGTTGGGTCACTGGATCAGTCTGACATGATTGCCAGCCCAATGCTCAATCCATACCCACTTTGTGAGCCCGTACACAGTGTATCCACAATTTTCTCAGGTGTCCTTTTATTCTCTGCCTATGAACTCTAGTTTCAAACATCTCCCTAACAGGATTCCCTTCATTCATCCTTCGTACATGCCCAAACATCTCAGCCTCCACTCTTGCTGCTTCTCTCCAATAACACAGATCTTGGTCTCACTCCTGAAAACATCATTCCACTTGAGGTCCAGCGATGTCACTCCCTCAATGCCTTTAAACATCTCACTTCAATAGTTTCAAGTCTTCTCAAGTGCCTCTCTTCGGTCACCCACATCTCTGATCTGTATAGAAGAGCTGGTTTTACCATGGTTTTGTGTAGTTGTCCCTTAAGTTGCAAGGACATCCATTTATCATAGAACACTATAGTTCCGCTGCACCAGACTTCTCCTGCACTCAACAGCCTTGCTTGTGGTTCTCTGTTGATTTAGCCATTTGCCGTTAATGAGCCCAAAAGATACTTACTGCAGAAGCCTGATTTAGGTGCTGGCTCTCAATGTTGGTATTTGTCTATCTTGGTTCCAGCCAAACCACCCCACACGATTTTAGTCTTTGCTTTACTCATTCTGAGGTTACAATTTGTTAATTGCCTGGACCAAATCCTCCTCAGCACTGGGCATTAGAGAAATATTGTCTACAAAGATCAATTTAGAACAATATTCCATTTTTTATTTTCTTATTGATGAAATTCATCACAATTATGAATAGTGAGGGACTAAGCATTGATCCCTGGTGGAGCCCACCTTGCACCTCAATACCCTCTGTTACACCAAAGGGCATCCACACTGTAGTCATGGAACTGTCTATTAGTCTCTCCTGGCCTCAAAATTTATGCAGAAAGCTACCATTCAGAGTTTCGGTCTTGTATTATAAAGCAGCTCAGTACAATTAACTATTTAGGACGATAAGTGTGCATAGCATTATTTTAATGACTTATATGATGCCATGATTTGCCAGATGCTTAACACAATTAATATTGACAAGGGGGAAGGAATACAAGCCAGAATACGGAATAAAGACTATTTAGATAAATCAGAATAAAATTCACCCTAAGGTACTTAAACTAGCAAAAGCAATCTTGGAACCTTTGCCGATTACATTCAGGAACTCATGGAGGACAGGTGATGCCCCGCAGGGCTGGAGAAGGGCAAACATAGTACCCATCTTTAAAAAGGAGAAGAGAACCCAGGGAATTATTGACCAGTCAGCCTAACCTCAACATCTGGAAAATACTGGAACAAATGATTAAACAATCAATTTTTAAGCACCTAGAGGATAATAAGAATAGGTGTAATAAGAAATACCCAGCATGGGTAGTCAAGAACAAATCATGCCAAGCCAACTTAATTTCCTTCTTTGACAAGGTTACTGGCCTAACAGAAAGAGGGGAAGCATTAGATGCGATATATCTTGCTTTTAGTAGGCTTCTGATATAGTCCCACATGACATTATGATATGCAAACTAGGGAATCATAGAATCATAGAATATCAGGGTTGGAAGGGACCCCAGAAGGTCATCTAGTCCAACCCCCAAATGTAGTCTAGATGAAATTACTATAAAGGGGCTTTACTTTCAAAGAGTGGGCATATCTAGTGGGATCCCACAGGGGTCAGTCCTGGGTCTAACTACTATTCATATTTTCATTAATAATTTTCATAATGGAGCGGAGAGTATACTTATAAAATGTGTGGATGACACCAAGGTGGGAGGGGTTGCAAGCACTTTCAAGGACAGGATTAAACATAAGAACAGCCATACCGGGTCAGACCAAAGATCCATCTAGCCCAGTAGCCTGTCTTCTGACAGTGGCCAATGCCAGTTACCCCAGAGGGAATGAACAGAACAGGTAATCATCAAGTGATCCATCCCCTGTCACCCATTCCCAGCTTCTGGCAAAAAGAGGCCAGGGACACTATCCCTGCCCATCCCGGCTAATAGCCATTTAGGGACCTATCCTCCATGAATTTATTTTATTCTTTTTTGAAGCCTGTTATAGTCTTGGACTACACAACCACCTCTGGCAAAGAGTTCCACCGGATGACTGTGTGTTGTGTGATAAAATACTTTCTTTTGTTTGTTTTAAACCTGCTGCCTATTAATTTCATTTGGTGACCCCTAGTTCTTGTGAGTAAATAACACTTCCTTATTTACTTTCTCCACACCAATCATGATTTTATAGACCTCAATCATATCCCCCCCACAGTCGTCTCTTTTCCAAGCTGAAAAGTCGCAATCTTATTAATCTCTCCTCATACAGAAGCTGTTCCATACCCCTAATCATTTTGGTTCCCTTCTCTGTACTTTTCCAAGTCCAATATATTTTTTATGAGATGGGGCAACCACATCTGCAGATCATTTATGAATATGTTGAATAGGACTGGTTCCAGTACAGACCCCTGGGGACGCCACTATTTACCTCTTTCCATTATGAAAACTGACCATTTATTCCTACCCTTTGTTTCCTAAAACATAAGAATGGCCACATGGGTCAGATCAAATTGTCCACCGAGCCCAGTATCTTGTCTTCTGGCAGCAGCCAATGCCAGATGCTTCAAAGGGAAAGAACAGAACAGGGTTATCAAGTGATCCATCCAGTGTCTGGCATTCAGAGGCTTAGGGACACCCAAAGCATGGGATTGCATCCTGACCATCTTGGCTAATAGCCACTGATGGACCTATCCTCCATGAATTTATCTAATTCTTGTTTTAATCCAGTTATAATTTTGGCCTTCACAACATCCCCTGGCAATGAGTTCCACAGGTTGACTGTGCATTGTGTGAAGTAGTAATTCCTTTTGTTTTAAACCTGCCGCCTATTAATTTCATTGAGTAAGCCCTGGTTGTTGAGTTAAGTGATGGGTAAACCACACTTCCCTGTTCACTTTGTCCACACCATTCATGATTTTATACACCTCTATCATATTCTCCCCCTCCCCCCCGCAGTAGTCTCTTTTCCCAGCTAAACAGTACCAATCTTTTAAATTTCTCCTCATATGGAAGATGTTCCATATCCTTATCATTTATTGATCTTTCTGTTTTTTCCAAAATATCTTTTTTGAGATGGGGCGACCAGAACTTCCACACCTTGAATACTGTGTGGAGTACCATGGATTGATATACTGACATTATGATGGAGAGTTTGTCTTATTTCCTCTTTCCTAATGGTTCGTAACATTCTGTTAGCTTTTTTGACTGCCACAGCACATTGAGCCAGATGTTTTCAGAGAACTACTTGCTATGGCTCTCAGATCTTTTTCCTGAGTGCTAAAAGCTAATTTAGACCCCATCATTTTGTATATACAGTTGGGATTATAGCTATTATATTAAAAAAAAAAAAAAATTACTTTGCATTTATCAACACCGAATTTCATTTGCCATTTTGTTGCCCAGTCAACCAGTTTTGTGAAATCCCTTTGTAACTCTTCACAGTCTGCGTTGGACTTAACTATCTCGAGTAATTTTGTATCATCTGCAAACTTTGCCACTTCACTGTTTACCCCTTTTTCCAGATCATTTGTGAACATGTTGATCAGCACAGGTCCCAGTACAGATCGCTGGGGGACACTTACTTACCTCTCTCCATTCTGAAAACTGTCCCAGACTGAGGTGTCAATATAAGAGGTTTTCGAAGAAATTGATAAATTAAACAGTAATAAATCACCAGAACCAGATGGCATTCACCCAATGGTTCTGAAGGAACTCTAATATGAAACTGAAGAACTACTAACTGTGGTATGTAACCTCTCACTTAAATCAGCTTCTGTACTAAATGACTGGCAGATAGCTAATGTGATGCCAATTAGAATTCAAAGTGATCTTGACAAATTAGGGAATTGGTCTGAATCCAACAAGATTAAATTCAGTAAAGATGAGTGCAAAGTACTACACTTAAAAAGGAAAAATCAAATGCATAACTACAAAATAGAGAATAACTGCAAGCTGGTAGTACTGCTGAAAAGGATCTGGGAGTTATAGTGGATGGCAAACTGAATATGAACCAACAAAGTGATGTGGTTGCAAAAAAGACTAATATTCTGGGATGTATTAACAGGAATGTCATATGTGAGACATGGAAGGCAACTGTTCCACTCTATGCAGCACTGGTGAGCCCTCAGCAGGAGTACTGTGTCCAGTTCTGGAAAAATGTGGACAAATTAGAGGGAGTGCAGAGGACAAGAAAAATTATGAAGGGTTCAGAAAGCCTGACCTATAAGGAAGGGTTAAAAAACCGGGCCTGTTTAGTCAGTAGAAAAGACGACTGAGGAGGGACCTGATGATAGTCTTTAAATGCATTAAGGGCTGTTACAAAGAAGATGATTATCAACTGATCTCCATGTCCACTGAAGGTAGGACAAGAATTGTCTTAATCTGGAACAAGGGAGATTTAGGTTAGATATTAAGAAAAACTTTCTAACGATAAGGTTAATTACCTTGTGGAACAGGTTACTAAGGGAGGTTGCGAAATTCTAATTACTGGAGATTTTTTTATGAACAGGTTGGATAAATCTAGGCTTAATTGATCCTGACTCAGCACAGGGAAGTAGAGTGGACTAGATAACCTCTTGAGGTCCCTTTCTGTCCTACATTTCTATGATTCAAGAGGCTTTAAAAACAAAGAAGACATAGTCCCTGCTCTGGCCTAAACAGACTTTTTTAATCTAAGACTTATTACAATTCGGGGTGATGCATGGAGTGGAGAAGTGAATCAGAATGGGGGATGGTGTGAATGAAAGGGCAAGCAGAAGGAATGATAAGACAACTGAGCAGGAGCACGAGGTTATAGATAGGACAGGCAACAAGGTCCCTGTCCTCAGGAGCTTACAGATAACTCAATGGAAAACAAAGCATCCCACAGCTTTCTAGAAAGGGAGGATAGGCCAGGGGCTAGCCTGGAACTTGGGAAACTGGATTTAATTCTGTGGTCTGCTACAGACTTACTGTGTGACCGTAGGCAAGTCACTTAGTCTCTGTGCCCCAGTTCCCTGGATGGAACTACAAGACATGGCCTGTCATGACCCTGATCACTTTGTTTATATGTTGTGCCATCTCATCTAATTTTGGTCTTGAGATTAGAAGGCTTTTGGAGCAGGGACAGGGTCTTCCTCTGTCTGTGCAGCACAATGCAGCCCAGACCTTGGGCCTTTTGATGCTACCGTAATACAAATAATAGACACCCAGGGTAGGCAGTAATTGTTATAAAGTACAAGAACATTTGCAATATTATCAAGGCCTAAAGTATGTGGTAAAACCCACCTGATTTCTGTGGTTCTCTAGTGATACAACCAGAAAATCTGAGATACTCATTTATTTACATACAAAGCAGCAGAATTTTACTGAATTAGGTATGAAAACAAATCATGCAATCAGTAGAGAATATTTGTAAGTCATGCTCTGGCCAGAGGATCCATGCATGAAAAGGATGGTCCAGTGTTTAGGACACTGGTTTAAGACATGAGAAAACTGGGTTCAATTCCCTTCCCCACCAGAGACTTCCTGTATGACCTTGGGAAAGTTACTTAGCCTCTCTGCTTCAGTTCTCCATCTGTAAAACGGGGATAGTACCCCTCCCGAAATGACAGGTGTTGTGAGGACAACTACATTAAAGATTAGGAAGCACTTTGGTATATACTGAAGAAGAGTGCTATATAAGAAATAGCATTATTGATTCAGCAGCTGGTGTTATTTATTTTGTTATTGAATTCAGCATTATGTTGTCCCCACATTTTCAGATGTCAACATGTGTAGATTTGTGTACTGACAATGCCTAACTGCATCACAGAACTGTCAGGGAGGAAAGCAGAAGGGTTTTTACAGCTACATAGTGGGAGCAGGCTGTTGGTAGTTTTAGCAGCTGGGGAGACAGAAGAGGCCATTTGGAACTGTGGAATAAACTCATTAGCTGGATGTTTCTACTAAAATTATCAGTGAAATACTTGAGTTGACATTTTAAATTATCATCATGTCTCAAAGTCAACATCCTGCTACGATGAATGGGGCAGTTCACACAGAGTTAATGTTTCAGGAAAAGGATACAGCAACAGCTTACACTCTGTTCACTTAATCATTATCATCTGTAGTATTACCATCATGCCTAGGAGCCAGGACCTGATCGTGCTAGATGCTATACAGATACAGAACAAAAGACACAGTACCTGACCCACAGAGATTACAATCAAGTATGAGGCAAGGACCACAGATGGATATGGGCAGATGGAGGGGTACAAGTGAACAAGGAGACAGTATGGCTCTGCATTATAGACAATAGCCTTTGCACACCAACAGCCTAACTATTGTCAAGTTTTTTGTAGGCATTGTGGCAAAGGACAGTTTTGAAGAGGGAGTTAAAGGTGGATAATGAGGTACCTTTGTGAATGTTTACAGGAAACACTTGCCAAGAGTGTGGGGCAGCATGGGTGAAAGCACCAAGGTAAAAAAAATTTAAATTTTAACACTATGTTTTTTTAAAATTGAAAGCTAATGCGGAGCACAATTCTGCAGCAAGAGGACAGTACGGGAGGGACACCATGCAAACCCCAATGAAATAGTTATGGGATCACTGACACTCCCTGATATATAGGCTTTTCAATGGCACTCATTACTGGATTATTTAAGTACTTTATAGTAATGGATTTAGCCTCCCAGTCCCACTGGGGTAGGAAAAGATACCTTCCCATTTACCATATGGGCTAGATCTTTGTTTCTAAGGTTGTGACCAAAGCAACCTCTTTCAGTAAGTGGTACAGAACTGAATCGGACTCCTTAAAAAGAATGAAGGGCTTAGCTGACCCTGCTAGAGTACAAGGCATTTCAAATGAGAGACTCTGAAATGACACCCTCCACTCTAACAAATACACTTAGGAACGCAACTACTTCATTCTTTGCTTTCTCTGGTGATTTATTTGCAATTTAATTTTAAATTACTCCCTCTGCCAGCTTGCACACCCCTCCTCCCCTGAGGCAGGATAAAGTAATCCAAAGTATTTGCCCCTATTCTCTGAAGAATGACGCAGAGAAATCAGTCCCCTCTATACCCCATGGTGCAGGACTCAGCAAGGGACTCAAGGCTGAGAGCAGCGAA
Organism: Chelonia mydas; assembly: GCF_015237465.2. Classification (NCBI taxonomy): domain Eukaryota; kingdom Metazoa; phylum Chordata; order Testudines; family Cheloniidae; genus Chelonia; species Chelonia mydas. The sequence goes on from NC_057851.1 coordinate 145,279, forward strand.
GAGAGATCTCTGTGCAGGGGGTAGTGAACAGGAGAGGAGGCTTACCTTAAGTGAGCTGTAAAACTCATCCAACACCAGGCTCATGGAACGAGTCAGGTTACTAACATACGTTGTCTCTTGATTCAAGGCATCTTGGAAGATCTCAAAATCCTGCATCCATTCTACTGCAAAACTGTGATCAATGATATCTGTCTGGAATGTATAAGGAAATGAGAAGTCAGTTTTCAGAGATGATGGTGGTTGGTTGGTTCTGTATTAGCATGGGCACTCGACAGTACCTGAGAGTTAAGGCTAGTAAACAGTTTTCATTCTAACTCCATTATCAAATTCTCATAACTTTCCAAAACATTCACTCCCTGGCCTGAAATATCCCATGCTTTGTTTTGCCAGTTCAGCTGTTTCAATTGGAAAAGGGTACAACCCCCAACATTATTTCAATTTTAAAAAGGCATGTTTAGAGTTTAAGGCAGTGCTACTGCAATTTGATCAACGTGGGAGGACTCGTGCGTCTGCATGCAGTCCCACTGAAACCAATGGGGCCCTGCCAGTGCGTATGAGATTGCAGTACTGGAATCTAGGCAAATTAAGTCCTCACTCTTGACCTCACACCATTGGTTGGCTTGAAAAACTTTGGTTTTTTAATTAGTGACTAAACATTACTCACTGAGCACCACAGCAATAAGAGCTGGGCAAACATATAGTACAGTACTCCCTGCCCCCATAGACCTTACAATATAATTTTTAACGCAAGACAAATGGATTTGGGGGAGAACAGAGAAGACAAAAGAACAGGAGCAGTAAAGGGGAGTTTTGCAATGGACTTTTACAAGTGAAGGAGGAAAGAATGGGTGTCTGTCTGTTAGTTTGTTCTGTGCTTGCTTGCCTGCCTGCCGTGTGATTCCTTAATTGAAGATTATAGTGTGGTCTGTTTTGGGGGTTGCGTGCTAAGCCAAGTGCCAGGCTAGGCTGAGAGTTTACTAATGAGGCTCTAGCCTGCTATCCTTTGATACCTAAATCCTTTTGCGTCCCTTGACAAGAGGCAGGGATAACTCAGGGAAAATGGGGGCTTAAAAAGCCAGCTCCTAAGCAACCAGAGAAAGCAGCGAATGCAGCAGCGAACAGGAGTTTTGTGAGGGAGTGAGAGAAGCAGACACACCTAACAAAAATACTCTAAACTTAGGCCATTAATCACCCACCCACCCCAGCCAAAAAGAAAACCTGAAAGAGTAAAAATAATGCAGAAAGAAGTCCAGCAGCAAAGTAGGGACTATATAGTTTATTACACTGAATCACAGAATCATAGAATATGAGGGTTGGAAGGGACCTCAGGAGGTCATCTAGTCCAACCCCCTGCTCAAAGCAGGACCGATCCCCAGTTAAATCATCCCAGCCAGGGCTTTGTCAAGCCTGACCTTAAAAACTTCTAAGGAAGGAGATTCCACCACCTCCCTAGGTAACGCATTCCAGTGTTTCACCACCCTCCTAGTGAAAAAGTTTTTCCTAATATCCAACCTAAACCTCCCCCACTGCAACTTGAAACCATTACTCCTTGTTCTGTCATCTGCTACCACTGAGAACAGTCTAGAGTCATCCTTTTTGGAACCCCCTTTCAGGTAGTTGAAAGCAGCTATCAAATCCCCCCTCATTCTTCTCTTCCGTAGATTAAACATCCCCAGTTCCCTCAGCCTCTCCTCATAACTCATGGGTACCAGTCCCCTAATCGTTTTTGTTGCCTTCCGCTGGACTCCTTCCAATTTTTCCACATCCTTCTTGTAGCGTGGGGCCCAAAACTGGACACAGTACTCCAGATGAGGCCTCACCAATGTCAAAGAGAGGGGAACGATCACGTCCCTCGATCTGCTGGCAATGCCCCTACTTATACATCCCAAAATGCCATTGGCCTTCTTGGCAACAAGGGCACACTGTTGACTCATATCCAGCTTCTCATCCACTGTAACCCCTAGGTCCTTTTCTGCAGAACTGCTGCCGAGCCATTCGGTCCCTAGTCTATAGCGGTGCATGGGATTCTTCCTTCCTAAGTGCAGGACTCTGCACTTGTCCTTGTTGAACTCATCAGATTTCTTTTGGCCCAATCCTCCAATTTGTCTAGGGCCCTCTGTATCCTATCCCTACCCTCCAGCTTATCTACCTTTCCTCCCAGTTTAGTATCATCTGCAAACTTGCTGAGGGTGCAATCTACACCGTCCTCCAGATCATTTATGAAGATATTGAACAAAACCGGCTCCAGGACCGACCCCTGGGGCACTCCACTTGATACTGGCTGCCAACTAGACATGGAGCCATTGACCGCTACCCGTTGAGCCCGACAATCTAGCCAGCTTTCTATCAAACTTATAGTCCATTCATCCAGCCCATACTACTTTAACTTGCTGGCAAGAATACTGTGGGAGACAGTGTCAAAAGCTTTGCTAAAGTCAAAGAACAACATGTCCACTCTTTCCCTTCATCCACAGAACCAGTTATCTCGTCATAGAAGGCAATTAGATTAGTCAGGCATGACTTGCCCTTGGTGAATCCATGCTGACTGTTCCTGATCACTTTCCTCTCCTCTAAGTGCTTCAGAATTGATTCCTTGAGGATCTGCTCCATGACTTTTCCAGGGACTGAGGTGAGGCTGACTGGCCTGTAGTTCCCAGGATCCTCCTTCTTCCCTTTTTTAAAGATGGCCACTACATTCGCCTTTTTCCAGTCGTCCAGGACTTCCCGGGATCGCCATGAGTTTTCAAAGATAATGGCAATGGCTCTGCAATCACATTCGCCAACTCCTTTAGCACTCTCAGATGCAACGCATCCGGCCCCATGGACTTGTGCACGTCCAGCTTTTCTAAATAGTCCTGAACCACTTCTTTCTCCACAGACGGCTGGTCACCTCCTCCCCATGTTGTGCTGCCCAGTGCAGTAGTCTGGGAGCTGACCTTGTTCGTGAAGATAGAGGAAAAAAAGCACTGAGTACATTAGCTTTTTCCACATCCTCTGTCACTAGGTTGCCTCCTTCATTCAGTAAGGGGCCCACACTATCCTTGACTTTCTTCTTGTTGCTAACATACCTGAAGAAGCCCTTCTTGTTACTCTTAACATCTCTTGCTAGCTGCAACTCCAGGTGTGATTTGGCCTTCCTGATTTCACTCCTGCATGCCTGAGCAATATTCTTATACTCATCCCTGGTCATTTGTCCAATCTTCCACTTCTTGTAAGCTTCTTTTTTGTATTTAAGATCAGCAAGGATTTCACTGTGAAGCCAAGCTGGTCGCCTGCCATATTTACTATTCTTTCTACACATCGGGATGGTTTGTCCCTGTAACCTCAATAAGGATTCTTTAAAACACAGCCAGCTCTCCTGGACTCCTTTCCCCCTCATGTTATTCTCCCAGGGGATCTTGCCCATCAGTTCCCTGAGGGAGTCAAAGTCTGCTTTTCTGAAGTCCAGGGTATTCTGCTACTTTCCTTTCTTCCTTGTGTCAGGATCCTGAACTTGACCATCTCATGGTCACTGCCTCCCAGGTTCCCATCCACTTTTGCTTCCCCTACTAATTCTTCCCGGATTGTGAGCAGCAGGTCAAGAAGAGCTCTGCCCCTAGTTGGTTCCTCCAGCACTTGCACCAGGAAATTGTCCCCTACACTTTTCAAAAACTTCCTGGATTGTCTGTGCTCCGTTGTATTGCTCTCCCAGCAGATATCAGGGTGATTGAAGTCTCCCATGAGAACCAGGGCCTGCGATCTAGTAACTTCTGCAAGTTGCCGGAAGAAAGCCTCGTCCACCTCATCCCCCTGGTCCGGTGGTCTACAGTAGACTCCCACCATGACATCACTCTTGTTGCTCACACTTCTAAACTTAATCCAGAGACACTCACGTTTTTCTGCAGTTTCATACTTGAGCTCTGAGAAGTCATACTGCTCTCTTACATACAGTGCAACTCCCCCACCTTTTCTGCCCTGCCTGTCCTTCCTGAACAGCTTATATCCATCCATGACAGTACTCCAGTCATGTGAGTTACCCCACCAAGTCTCTGTTATTCCAATCACACCATAATTCCTTGACTTTGCCAGGACTTCCAGTTCTCCCTGCTTGTTTCCCAGGCTTCGTGCATTTGTGTATAGGCACTTGAGATAACCCGCTGATCGCCCCTCTTTCTCAGTATGAGGCAGGAGCCCTCCCCTCTCACTGGGAGCACTCAAGGAAGACACGGCCATTTGGGAGAAGCTAAATTAATTCTTTGCATTGGTCTTCACTGCAGAAGATGTGGAGGAGATCCCAGCCCCAGAGTCATTGTTTTTAGTTGCCAAATCTGAGGAACTGTACCAGATTGAGGTGTCAATAGAGGAGGTTTTGGTACAGATTGATACAAACAGTAATAAGTCACTAGGACCACATGGTATTCACCCAAATGTTTTGAAGGAATTCATACAAAATTGAAGAACTAGTACTGTGGTATGCAACCTATCACTTAAATCAGCCTCTGTATCAGATGACTGGAGGGTAGCTAATGTAATGCTGATTTAAAAAAAAAAAAAAGGTTCCAGAGGCAGTCCTGGCACTTCCAAGCCAGTAAGCCTAACTTCAGTACCAGGCAAATTGATTGGAACTATAGAAAAGAACAGAATTAGCAGACACATAGATGGACATGATTTGTTGGGGAAGAGTCAACAGGGCTTTTGTAAAGGAAAATCATGCCTCACCAGTCTATTAGAATTCTTTGAGGGTGTCAAGAAGCAAGTGGACAAGGGTAATTGAGTGGCTATAGTATTCTTGGACTTTCAGGAAGCCTTTGACAAGGTTCCTCAACCACAGGCTTTTAAGCAAACAAACCAGTCATGGAATTAGAGGGAAGGTACTCTCGAATCAGTAACTGGTTAAAAGACAGGAAACAAAGGGTAGGAATAAGTGGCCAGTCTTCACAATGGAGAGAGGTAAATAGCAGGGTCCCCCAAAGATCTATTCTGGACCTGTGCTGTTCAACATATTCTCCCATAGCCTCCTCTCCCCACAGACCAAGGAGATCAATCCCCTCCCCTGTAGTGCAGGCAAGAGTGCATTTGATGTGGGAGCCAGCTACTGCCCAGCTGAGTGTGCCATGTGAGCTTTCCACACTGAGGAATTTCAAAACATCCTGGGGCTTTGAAAGGAGGGGGCGAATGCCTGTGTAGCTGGATGCAGGGCAGTGGAGTTCGAAACAGTGAGCATTGTGGGATACCCCCTGGAGGCCAGTTACAGCAATGTAATAAATGCTGTGTCTACACTGATGCTTTGTTGATCTAACTTTGCCGCAACAAGCTCTATGCCTCTCAGCATGGTGGTTTTATTTTGTCAACAAAGCAGGAGAATATTGTTGGTGGGAGGTGCATTATCGTGTGTACACCTCCACTGTTTTGTTGCGAAAAGCTGCCTTTTGATGACAAAACTGTGTAGTGTAAACAAGGCCTAACTCAGGTTATGTCTACACTGTACTTTTGTTGGTAAAGCTTTTGGAAAAAAAAAAAATCACACCCCTGACAGACAAAAGTTTTACCGATGAAAAGCGCCAGTGTGGACAGCACTTTATCATCAGGAGATACTCTCCTACTGACAAAGCTACCGCCTCTCATGGGGGTAGTGTTTAGTTTTGTCAGCAGGAGAGCACTCTCCTGCTGACAAAGAGCGGCTATGCTGCATACCTTACAGCAGCATTGCCATAGCAGCACAGCTGTGCTGCTGTAAGGTACACAGTGTAGACATAGCCTCTGAGTGTCACTGTTAAATACAGGGTGGAACAGATTGTTCAGCATAAGTAGTTATCACATTTCCAGAGACCCTTCAAGGTGAAGTGACCCTTTAACACTCCTTCAGTCATAGGGAGAAAAGAAGGGGGAGAAGCAGCTGGGGGTGGGCAGCAATCACTCTATAGCTGACCCTCATCCTCAAAGGAAACCTGTACAATCTTATGCCTACACTAGAGAGCTCTCTCATGTAGCCGCTCTAAGCCGATGGGAGAGAGCTCTCTGCTGTTGGCTTAATTACTCCAGCCCCCGCGAGTGGCAGTAGCTAAGCTGGCAGGAGCAGCTCTCCTGCCGACATAAGCGCTGGTGGGGACAGCACTAAGTTGGCATAAGTTATGTCACTCAGGGGGTGGCTAATTCACACCCCTGAGCGACATAACTTATGTCAACTTAAGCTGTAGTGTAGCCATAGTGCAATACTTTCAACAGACGAGCCTGGGAGCTTAAATTCATTACTTTGCTAGACATTAAAAATCATGGACTGAATAGACACACTGGATTTATGGCTTATTACAACAATCTGTAACCCATTAACAACCCCCATCCCCAGCTGCTGTCTGTCCCCCGACACCTTTCCTCCTTATGACTAGAGGGGTGTTAAAAGGGTCACTTCACACCACTGCATACACCTTAACTGAAATAGTCATTTTTCTGACTTTGTACACTAGACAGCACTCTGTGTGTAGACAGCTACACTGCTCCACTGTAATTACCAGGTCAGGTTCTTATACAGCAAAAGCAGACAGATACATTGTAAAATTAGGAAGATGTAAAATCAAACTGTCAGAGGAACATAGGCAGGCTTGGAGGGGGCATGCAAAGTGGTGGCCTCTAGAGCAGGGGTGAGTGTAGTGTGAGAACTCAGGACAGTGGGTCTTTGATCAGATGTATATGAGAGAAGTGAGGTTGGCATTCAGGCAGGGGGTCGCCAAGGCAAGTGAGAGCGAGAGAAGGAAAAGTTCAGGAACGGGGTGATTCTGGGAAATCTATAGCATCTGAAATAACTATCACATTGGCAAAAGTGGCCTAGGCTTCAAAATGACAGCATCCTTTTAAGAGTATACATCAGTAAATAAAAAGGAATGGACACACATCCTTAGGCTGACTTGTGTCTGCCAAGCGTGCAGTTTAGTCGTGTCAATAATGGGCACCAACACGCTTTGCCAAAGGATGCCCATTACAGCACAGAGGACTCTTGCCTTAAGAAAAAGGAACTTAGGCAATAGAAAGGAATTTGTTTACAGGACTCCATTTGTGCTTTTTCTGTTGGGCAAGGAAACTCAGCTCATTATTGAGAAGTGGTACGTTTGGAAAATTCTCCCTACCTTACTAGGGAAGGGCAAAACTATGGTACTGAACCACACCTCTGGTTGAAGGGTTAAGGCATCCAGTATAAGTGAAAGGTGGCAGAAATATGGTCTTCATCAGTGAAGATGGCATGTAAAATCAGTGTAAAAAAGGAGAAGACTTGAGTCAAAGAAAAGGTGCAGCACCTGGAAACAGGGAGCCCCAACTAGAGTAGCCCTGCAACTTTCCGCACATGAGGAGAGAATAACTGAGGCCCTCATCCAGGCATTTGAGGCTAGTTCTCCGCCAGGTCCAGAGCAGCGAGGAGGAGCAGCAGGGGCAAAGATCTTCAGTCCCTCAGAAGCCCCAATGATGCTATTTTTTTATTTTTTTTTTTTAAAAGGCAAAGCTGACTGCTGGGAGATGGCAGCCCTTAAACCCTGGAAAGGGCACTGGGAGGGCAGAATTGGGGGTGGTCATTTGTTTGTGGGCACACACGAGTATGTTCATACACAAGAACAGCAACAGAAAGTTTTAAAAGGTATTTTTTAAAATGGCAGAACTTTTCAACTGAATCAAAAAACCATGTTGTGCACTAGCTACCTCTGTAGCTAAAGAGTCTTAGCTGTGTTACCCTGGCCCTGCCTTCCCCTTTCTCTCTCCTATTGCTTGTCAAACTCACCTGTTGTGTCTCATCTTATTTTTAGATTCTAACCTATCTGAGGCAAGGGTCATTTTTTAAATTTTAAGTGATTTAGGAACATAGGTCACTTTCAATTGGATTTGCGGTTCTAAGTCACATACATGCTTTTGAAAAACCTAGCATCCAGGCAGAACCCCACAAAATTAGGATCTCTCTAGACTGAGGTTTCACAGCAAAGTTTGACAGCTTGATATAAGAGAGGGAAACATAAGAGGAAAAGGAAGGAGTCTGGCAGTTTCTCCAATTTAGAGACAATTTCCTGTAGAACAAAGCTCTTCTCTATTCCACTCAGTCCTACTCTTCCATTTTGATACCAGACATGATGACACAACTAGCATTCTTCAAAAATATTTAATGGATTATCAAATTGAAATGCTACCTTCACTTTCCTAGATTTGATCACTCCTGTCAGTTACCTTACGGCTGAGCTTAACTGCCTTTACCTTTTCCACATCAAAAATAAGCCTCCTATTCATAGATTTTAAGAACAGAATGAACCATTAGATTATCTAGTTTGATTTTCTGTATAACACAGGTCACAGAGTTTCACCCAATTACCCTGTATTGAGGCCAAATTGCTTGTGTTTGGCTAAAATAGATCTTCCAGAAATGTATCTAGTTTTGATTTACACACTCCAAGCGATAGAGAATTCACCACATCCCTGCTTTCCAATGGTTAATTGCCCTCACTGTTAAAAATCTGTGCCTTATTTCTAATTAGAATTTATCTGGCTTTGACTTCTGGCCATTGGTTCTTATTATGCCGTTCTCCACTAATTTAGAGCCCTTTAGTAGCCAGTATTCCTCCATCCATCTCGGAGGCAATGATGTCCTTGCTGAGGAGAGGTGATGACATTATTATAAGAGAAGTCTAACAAGCATCTTGTTCGCTTGGACACTGACAATAGATTCTACTTACCTTGTTCATGGCCAAAATAAAAGGTAGTTTTGTTTTGTACAGGATACTGAAAGGAGAGAAGAGGAGCAGTCAGAAAAGTCACCTAGACTTCAATAAGACATAGATTAACATATTTCCACATTAAGCAGGAGGCAGATAGGCCTGCATATAAAAACCAAACCCCAAAACTGTGATTTTAGTAGGAAAGGACACTTTACTCTGACCAAATTAAAGTGTAATCTTTCACTCAGATCACTGAGGACCAAAATAGAAAAAGGAGGTTATAAGCATCTCTCTGCAGAACAGCAATTGTCCTGTGTGCATGGTTGAGCTTGACTGATGTTTTCCTATTATTTCAGCTCTACTTGTTATTAACCTTCCTTTTTTATTTTCTTTTTATTTTATTTTGACTCAGGACTTTTATCATGGTTGAGATATTTGTGGACTGACCTATGACCTCAAAATACATACAGACCTGCAGACCCAACTGGACATATTTTTGGATCCATGAACTTTGAGGCACAGTTACTAGAAAGGGAAAGTTCTTTCTTTAGGAATACAGAATTTATAAACTGCATCAGACCTCAGGTCTACCCAGTTTAATATACTGTCTCCAACAGTGGCCAGAACCAGACACTTCAGAGAATGACATAAGAACAGTGCAGCAGGTTTATGTGGAATAATCTATCCCCCATATAAAACATCCTCATCTCTAATAGTTAGAGATTGGCTTAAGACCTGAAACACAAGGTTTAATATCCCTTTCAAAATTTGTATTGTTATAACAAAAATTCTGAATATTCCTATTAGCCATATAAATAACCAATCCCTTTTTGAATTTTGTTAAATTCTTAGCCTCAATGACTTCCTCTGGCAGTAAGCTACACAGTTTGATTACATGTTGCATGAAAAAGTAGCCCTGGAGTGGATATCAGCCAGTTAACCTAAAAGACACACCAGGCGCCCTAATAAGTCTATGGTTCTCATGTAAGATTTGTTTAGCGTTGTCCTTAATGAAATCTGCTTTGTATTCCTGGTTCAGCAACTTCTGTTTACTGTGGTTGTTCGATTTTTATTTCCATTTTAATGTCTTATTTTCAGTCATTATAAGAAAAACTTTTGCAAAAAGGGGAATCTTGCAGCATATTCAGAAAATGGTGGGTGTGACATTTTTTGTACAAAGTATGCCTTGTGAGTATCATTCTAAAAGTCTTAATCTCCTAGACATTAATATCTCGTTGAATTGTATGTGCTATCATTGTATGTGAAGTTATAAAGTTTGACTATGTATGTGTTACTAAAACATGTTGTGGGGTTGAACACACCCACAAGTAGCCTTTCAGGTAAAACAGTAAAAAGGCCAAACAATGTTAATGGCTTATTAAGGAAATGCGCACAAGGATTAACCCGGAACTGTGTATAATAAAAACCTCTCAGAGATAGCACTACACAATGGGAACTGTTTGACCTGGGTCACAGCAAAAGAGCTTTCCAACAAGTGAATAAAAGATATAAAAGGGAAAAAACGACATCATAAAGGGACCTCGCTCTCCCTACAACAACACAGCTGAAAATATCTGCGAAATAAAGACTAAACAGGGGGAAATGATGATCCCAGGCTAAGGGATTTCTAGCCTGTGTATAAAAACCTGGGAAACCCAAGCTACAAAGCCAAGGCAGCTTGTGTCTTAAAAATCTGCCAGCCTGTTTATCACTCAGGATAAGAATTTGCTAATTCATATCCTACCTATCCAGTATGTTAAACTCAGTTTGCGGTTTTGTTTATTTACTAGGTAATCTGCTTTGATTGGTTTGCTATCACTTGAAATCTATATTTCTGTAGTTAATAAACTTATTTTATGTTTTAATTCAACCCAGTGTGCGTTGAACTAAGGTGTCTTGGGAAAATCTCAGCTTGATTACCACAAGTGTGCATGGTCCTCTTCACATTGAGGGAGAGGCGGACTGGGTGTTAAACCCATATACTGGCCAAATTTGATCAGGGCAGGACGGTCCTGATCTGGGGTCCTAGGCTGGAAGGCTGGTGGTTAAAAAGCCTGCATGGGATTGCAGCAAAGTGTGTCCCTACCTGGGTGAATGCTAGTGAAAGTGCAAGCTTGAAGGGCTTTACAACTTGTCACAGCAGCACAGCGTGAGGGGGAGCCCATGCTGATGGGTCAGAGGGCTCAGTGGTACCCCAATTCCAGGTGGCACTCTGGGGGGAAACCCATCACAGTGGGATTCAAGCTCAATCTTTTCCCTACCATACAGGGCCCTCTGTAAAGAACACACTACCATCAGTTCTTAGGAGCTTTCCCCCGGTACTGTTAGCCCCATTTTCCCTGAGGAATGCAGCTTTCTTGATGGGTCATGATGATAGAGTTCTGTCTCTGCTGATGCTTTATGTGTATAAAAGATCTTCTACACTTTCCACAGTATGCATCTGATGAAGTGAGCTGTAGCTCACGAAAGCTTATGCTCAAATAAACTGGTTAGTCTCTAAGGTGCCACAAGTACTCCTTTTCTTTTTGCGAATACAGACTACGGCTGTTACTCTGAAACCTGCACAAACTGAACGTTCCTGTATCTGGAACTAAAGAGGAAGACAACATGGAATTTCAAATAACTCCTCCAGGAGGCGACGAATGTGTGAACTGCTGTGGCTACATACTCCAAGGGGCAACGATGAAGCATCCTGACAAGATGTCAGTAGATGCAACAATTTCTTTGCCACTTTGTCCAAGATTACCAGTAGTACTCAAACATCAATGACCTTGACAAAAAGCAGACCAGATGCCTTTAATGAAAGAACTACTGAGTATCCTGGCTAGCAAACAAAATATTTCTGCCCTCCCACCATTAGCATAGGACTCTTGCCTGGGCTGAGTTTGCAAGAGATCAGTATCTTGATGAAGAGCAGACATTATGACCTCTCAGACTGTACTGATTTCATCAGACACTCTGAGTACATTCTCCAGACCAGAGGAAAAGCTCTGTGTAGCTTGAAAGCTTGTCCCTTCCATCAACAGAAGCTGGTCCAACAAAAGATATTACCTCACCTACCTTGTCTCGTTCTTTCAGGGAAGCCTGGCTGTTTAAAAATAGCCAGAGCTTCGCGAACCAGCTGAGCAGCACACAGCAGGAGTTTGCCTGGGAGTTTGCCTGGAGTGAGCCCAGTGAGGCTTACATCTTGCCAACTTCTCTGAGGAAGCTCATAGTAGGAAGGTGATATGGAAGGCGGGGGTTCAGCTGTTGTGACCTGCACTGGATGTGCCATGTTTGTCTTTCTTCCACAGGACAGAAGCGACTTTGTCTGTACAAAGTGCAAGCTGGTCTCCATATTGGAAGAGAAGATTGAAGGTCTGGAGCAACAGATAACAACCCTGCGTTGCATACGAGAAACTGAGGATTTTCTGGACAAAAGTCAGGATATGCTTCTATGGGCACAAAGCTCTAAAGATTTAGAGCAGGTTCCACAGCAGAGCCAAGAGGCCAGTGAAGAAGCTTGGCAACATGTGACCTCCAGAAGAAGAAGGGGGAATGTCCGGGTTTCAGCAACGCGGACACAGGTAACTAACCGCTTTCATGTTCTCTCCACAGGTACTAATGCGGAGAGTGGACCAGATGATACGTCTGAGGGAAGGGAGCAGAAGGAGACTCCGCTGGTTGGAAGGCATGAGATGCACTGTCCTGAGATGGGGGGTTCCACGACCACCACTCCCAAGAGAAGGAGGCGGGTGGTGGTGGTCGGGGACTCTCTCCTCTGGGGGACTGAGTCATCTATCTGCCGCCCTGACCGGGAAAACCGAGAAGTCTGCTGCTTGCCAGGGGCTAAGATTCGTGATGTGACGGAGAGACTGCCGAGACTCATCAAGCCCTTGGATCGCTACCCCTTCCTGCTTCTCCACGTGGGCACCAATGATACTGCAAGAATGACCTTGAGCGGATCACTGCGGACTACGTGGCTCTGGGAAGAAGGATAAAGGAGTTGGAGGCGCAAGTGGTGTTCTCGTCCATCCTCCCCGTGGAAGGAAAAGGACAGGGCAGGGACCGTCGAATCGTGGAAGTCAACGAATGGCTACGCAGGTGGTGTCGGAGAGAAGGCTTTGGATTCTTTGACCATGGGATGGTGTTCCATGAAGGAGGAGTGCTGGGCAGAGACGGGCTCCATCTTACGAAGAGAGGGAAGAGCATCTTTGCCAGCAGGCTGGCTAACCTAGTGAGGAGGGCTTTAAACTAGGTTCACCGGGGGAAGGAGACCAAAGCCCTGAGGTAAGTGGGAAAACGGGATACCGGGAGGAAGCACAGGCAGGAATGTCTGTGAGAGGAGGGCTCCTGCCTCATACTGAGAATGAGGGGCGATCAGCAGGTTATCTCAAGTGCTTATATACGAATGCACAAGAGCCTTGGAAACAAGCAGGGAGAACTGGAGGTCCTGGTGATGTCAAGGAACTATGATGTCATTGGAATAACAGAGACTTGGTGGGATAACTCACATGATTGGAGTACTGTCATGGATGGTTATAAACTGTTCAGGAAGGACAGGCAGGGCAGAAGAGGTGGGGGAGTAGCACTGTACGTAAGGGAGCAGTACGACTGCTCAGAGCTCCGGTACGAAACTGCAGAAAAACCTGAATGTCTATGGATTAAGTTTAGAAGTGTGAGCAACAAGAGTGATGTAGTGGTGGGAGTCTGCTATAGACCACCGGACCAGGGGGATGAGGTGGATGAGGCTTTCTTCCGGCAACTCGCAGAAGCTACTAGATCGCACGCCCTGGTTCTCATGGGTGACTTTAATTTTCCTGATATTTGCTGGGAGAGCAATACAGCGGTGCATAGACAATCCAGGAAGTTTTTGGAAAGCATAGGGGACAATTTCCTGGTGCAAGTGCTAGACGAGCCAACTAGCGGGGGAGCTTTTCTTGACCTGCTGCTCACAAACAGGGAGGAATTAGTGGGGGAAGCAAAAGTGGACGGGAATCTGGGAGGCAGTGACCATGAGTTGGCTGAGTTCAGGATCCTGACACAGGGAAGAAAGGTAAGCAGCAGGATACGGACCCTGGACTTCAGGAAAGCAGACTTCGACTCCCTCAGGGAACGGATGGGTAGGATCCCCTGGGGGACTAACATGAAGGGGAAAGGAGTCCAGGAGAGCTGGCTGTATTTCAAGGAATCCCTGTTGAGGTTACAGGGACAAACCATCCCGATGAGTCGAAAGAATAGTAAATATGGCAGGCGACCAGCTTGGCTTAACGGTGAAATCCTAGCGGATCTTAAACATAAAAAAGAAGCTTACAAGAAGTGGAAGGTTGGACATAGGACCACGGAAGAGTATAAAAATATTGCTCGGGCATGTAGGAATGAAATCAGGAGGGCCAAATCGCACCTGGAGCTGCAGCTAGCAAGAGATGTCAAGAGTAACAAGAAGGGTTTCTTCAGGTATGTTGGCAACAAGAAGAAAGTCAAGGATAGTGTGGGCCCCTTACTGAATGAGGGAGGCAACCTAGTGACAGAGGATGTGGAAAAAGCTAATGTGCTCAATGCTTTTTTTGCCTCTGTCTTCACTAACAAGGACAGCTCCCAGACTGCTGCGCTGGGCATCACAACACGGGGAGTAGATGGCCAGCCCTCTGTGGAGAAAGAGGTGGTTAGGGACTATTTAGAAAAGCTGGATGTGCACAAGTCCATGGGGCCGGACGAGTTGCATCCGAGAGTGCTGAAGGAATTGGCGGCTGTGATTGCAGAGCCATTGGCCATTATCTTTGAAAACTCGTGGCGAACGGGGGAAGTCCCAGATGACTGGAAAAAGGCTAACGTAGTACCAATCTTTAAAAAAGGGAAGAAGGAGGATCCTGGGAACTACAGGCCAGTCAGCCTCACCTCAGTCCCCGGAAAAATCATGGAGCAGGTACTCAAGGAATCAATCCTGAAGCACTTACACGAGAGGAAAGTGATCAGGAACAGTCAGCATGGATTCACCAAGGGTAGGTCATGCCTGACTAATCTAATCGCCTTCTATGATGAGATTACTGGTTCTGTGGATGAAGGGAAAGCAGTGGATGTATTGTTTCTTCACTTTAGCAAAGCTTTTGACACTGTCTCCCACAGTATTCTTGTCAGCAAGTTAAAGAAGTATGGGCTGGATGAATGCACTATAAGGTGGGTAGAAAGTTGGCTAGATTGTCGGGCTCAACGGGTAGTGATCAATGGCTCCATGTCTAGTTGGCAGCCGGTGTCAAGTGGAGTGCCCCAGGGGTCGGTCCTGGGGCCGGTTTTGTTCAATATCTTCATAAATGATCTGGAGGATGGTGTGGATTGCACTCTCAGCAAATTTGTGGATGATACTAAACTGGGAGGAGTGGTAGATACGCTGGAGGGCAGGGATAGGATACAGAGGGACCTAGACAAATTGGAGGATTGGGCCAAAAGAAATCTGATGAGGTTCAATAAGGATAAATGCAGGGTCCTGCACTTAGGACGGAAGAACCCAATGCACAGCTACAGACTAGGGACCGAATGGCTAGGCAGCAGTTCTGCAGAAAAGGACCTAGGGGTTACAGTGCATGAGAAGCTGGATATGAGTCAGCAGTGTGCCCTTGTTGCCAAGAAGGCCAATGGCATTTTGGGATGTATAAGTAGGGGCATAGCAAGCAGATCGAGGGACGTGATCGTTCCCCTCTATTCGACATTGGTGAGGCCTCATCTGGAGTACTGTGTCCAGTTTTGGGCCCCACACTACAAGAAGGATGTGGATAAATTGGAGAGAGTCCAGCGAAGGGCAACAAAAATGATTAGGGGTCTGGAACACATGACTTATGAGGAGAGGCTGAGGGAACTGGGATTGTTTAGTCTGCAGAAGAGAAGAATGAGGGGGGATTTGATAGCTGCTTTCAACTACCTGAGAGGTGGTTCCAGAGAAGATGGTTCTAGACTATTCTCAGTGGTAGAAGAGGACAGGACAAGGAGTAATGGTCTCAAGTTGCAGTGGGGGAGGTTTAGGTTGGATATTAGGAAAAACTTTTTCCCTAGGAGGGTGGTGAAACACTGGAATGCGTTACCTAGGGAGGTGGTAGAATCTCCTTCCTTGGAAGTTTTTAAGGTCAGGCTTGACAAAGCCCTGGCTGGGATGATTTGATTGGGGATTGGTCCTGCTTTGAGCAGGGGGTTGGACTAGATGACCTCCTGAGGTCCCTTCCAACCCTGATATTCTATGATTCTATGATATCATGGGACCAACACAGATATAACAACACTGCAAACAACTGATTTCATATAGCACCTCTCAACCTCTTCAAGAGGTCTCAAATCCTGGGGAGAGATATGGGTGGTACTGAGCCTTGTGAAAGTCCACAAGGGATTTTTAGGGGTGAGGAGCAGCTGCTTGTCGGAGTTCTCACAGGTCCTGGTTGAGAAGAATGATTGAATCTGTCAGTGTTGCACTGTTTTCTTTGGGTAAAAACATTGTGAGTGAGATATGAATGGTCAAATCCAATAACTTTGTTCCAATTTAAAGATCTTTTCAAGAAATGTGGGCTCCCTCATTTCTTTGTGAGGATAAGACAGACAGCATTTTGAAAAGATATACATTTGATTTCTGGACCTATGATTTCTTACCTGCAAGCATACAACATGTTAGACATAAAGGTGATAGGGTTGGTGCTGCGAGATGTGTCCATCACATAAACGACAACTGAAGGAAAAGTGGAAGCCTGAAAGAACAGGATAAAACAAGTTTTAGTTAAGTAAAACGTGCCATTCTGCAACCACCTACCCCAGCCAGCCTCACTCTGATGTTGTGCAAAAAACACTTACCAGTGCCTCAGTGATGATAGTGCCTGAGGCTGACCAGGTGAACACCTCAATCTGTCCTGGTGTATCAATAAGAACATATCTGTGAAGAAGGCAACCACCACAAACAAAGGAAGAATTAGTCAAAAGTAGGGCTGTCAAGTGATTAAAAAAATTAATTGTGTGATTAATCACGCTGTTAAACAATAATAGAATGCCATCTATTTAAATACTTTTGGATGTTTTCTACATTTTCAAATATATTAATTTCAATTATAACAGAATACAAAGTGGACAGTGATCACTTTATACAAATATTTGCACTGTAAAAATAAAAAATAGTATATTTAAATTCACCTAATACAAGTACTGTAGTGCAATCTCTTTATAATGAAAGTTGAACTTACAAATGTAGAATTATGTACAAAAAATAACTGCATTCAAAAATAAAACAATGTAAAACTTGAGAATCTACAAGTCCACTCCGTCCTACTTCAGCCAATCGCTCAGACAAACAAGTTAGGTTACAATTTACAGGAGATAATGCTGCCCATGTCTTGTTTACAATGTCACCTGAAAGTGAGACCAGGTATTAGCATGGCACTGTTGTAGCTGGCATCACAAGATATTTACATGCCAGATGCACTAAAGATTCATATGTCCCTTCATGCTTCAACCACCATTCCAGGAGATATGCGTCCATGCTGATGACAGGTTCTGCTATATAACAATCCAAAGCACAGCAGACCGACGGATGTTCATTTTCATCATCAGAGTCAGATGCCACCAGCAGAAGGTTGATTTTCTATTTTGGTGGTTCAGGTTCTGTAGTTTCCACATCAGAGTGTTGCTCTTTTAAGATTTCTGAAAGCAATCTCCACACCTCGTCCCTCTCAGATTTTGGAAAACACTTCAGATTCTTAAACCTTGGGTCGAGTGCTGTATCTAGCCTTAGAAATCTCACGTTGGTATCTTCTTTGCATTTTGTAAAATCTGCTGTGAAAATGTTCTTAATATGAACATGTGCTAAGTCATCATCCGAGACTGCTATAACATGAAATATATGGCAGAATGCCAATAAAACAGAACAGGAGACATACAATTCTCCCCTAAGCAGTTCAGTAACAAATTTAATTAACACATTTTTTTAACGAGCAGCATTAGCATGGAAGTATGTCCTCTGGAATGGTGGCCGAACACAAAGGGACATATGATTGTTTAGACTATTTGGCACATAAATACCATGCAAACAAAAGTGCCATGCGAACATAAGAAGCAGTCAGCAGTATCTCCCGTAAATGGAAACAAACTTGTTTGTCTTGGCAATTGACTGAACAAGAAATAGGACCTAGTGGACTTGTAGGCTCTACAGTTTTATATTGTTTTGTTTTTGAGTGCAATTATGTAAACAAAAAAAATCTACATTTATAAGTTACACTTTCACGATAAAGAGATTGCACTACAATACTTGTATGAGGTGAACTGAAAAATACTATTTATTTTATCATTTTCACAGTGCAAATATTTATAATAAAAAATAATACAAAGTGAGCACTGTACACTTTGTATTCTGTGTTGTAACAGAAATCAATATATTTGAAAACGTAGAAAAACATCCAAAAATATTCAATAAATGTCAACTGGTATTCTATTGTTTAACAGTGCAATTAATTTTTTTAATCGCCGTTAATTTTTTTGAGTTAATCACATGAGTTAACTGCAATTAATCGACAGCCCTCGTCAAAAGCACAAGCTCCTGGTGATTAGCCTAGCAAAAAGATGGGGACAGCCAGATCATGTGAATTTTTGTTACAGCTCAGGGAGATTTCTCCCAAAGCATTCCAAGACTTAGGGCTTGTCTACACTGGCACATTTCTGCACGGTAAAGCAGCTTTTTCCACATACGACCACTCTGCTCATTGTTTTGAACTCGGCTGCCCTAGAGACCTACTCCCCTCCCCTTTCAAAGCACCGTTTCTCACAGCAACAGTTCTCACAGCTGTTGCATGCTGATCTGCTCTGGGACACAAAGCAAACCATTAATGTGGAATGCTGTGTCGAACACAGAGGGAGGGAGGGAGGCAGGAAGGTGAGCGCATTTGATTGCTGTGCAGAGAGTCCAGGGAGGGAGGCTGGAGCTGATGTCAGGGTTTCCCCTCCCCCAGGACTGGCTGCTGCTGCTGGTTCCTGCTGCTGTCTGAACTTACAAGACAGCATGCTGACACACACTCTGTCCTCCAAAACATCCTGTCTCTCTCCCCACCAACATACACACACTCCCTGTCTCACACTCTCCCCTCTCCTCCCCCACATCCCTTCAGCTGAAAAGAAGCAGGCAATGTAGTAGGATGCCCATGTGTTACGGAGTCACCAGGTGATGCTCTGGAACTACTCCATACGAAGCCAGTCAGGACTCTGGGGGAGCCTCCTCTCTCTGAGCATACTGTCTCCAGGGCAAGAAGCTTACACAGCTTCGACCTTCCTGGGTCTGACCTCGGAGTATTCAGCATCCCCTTTTCACACCGTGTGCTTCCCACAGCAAGTCTGCACCGGTGGTGCTCCTGGGGAAGCCAGAGGGCCCTGCACCCCAACTCTGCAGTCAGACATGTCTCTCAGCCAGGGTAAAACAGAAGGTTTATTCATAGACAGGACCACAGCATAGAACAGAGCTTGTTATTACAAACATCAGTGACTTTCAGCCAAGTCCATCTTGGGAATCCTGGGCCAGATGCCCTGGATTCCCCCTCTTCCAGGTCCCCCAAGCAGATTGCCAGCCTCCAGCCCCTCCTCCTCCTCTCAATTCCCGGGCCAAAGGTGTCACCTGGTTGCACCCCCATCCTGGGTCTCAGGTTACATAGCTGCAAATAGCTGGGCAGTCTCACCTGCCCTGCAGGCCTCAGCAAAATCACATACCCAATTCCCACCACCTATCTATTGGTGCAGTACCCAGGGAAACTAAGGTACACACAGTATTAGTATAGGACAGTAAGACTCATATGCAACACAGCAAGATGAATAAAACCCCACTTCGTCACACCACTGAACAATGGGATTGGGAAACCTGCATCATGTGATGCTGTGCCTGCCCCATGAGGCATTGCAAACCCTTCCCAAAGCACCCTGCGGCCAGTTGCACAGTGGGTTAGCTACCACAATGCACTGCTGTCTTTGCCATTGAAAGAGTTGCTAGTGTGGATGCGCTCCAGCATCACAAGGTGCACAGCATGGACACGCAACAGCGGTTTAATTCCAGCGTTTTAATAAAAGTGGTGTAACTTGTGGCACAAGAAACTTGCCAGTGTAGACATACCCTTAGGAAAGGACCTGAAAAATCTCCTGCACTGAAGGTGCCAGCAAAAGGTCATTACTGTTCTCTGCAGATTACATTTAAATGAT
Organism: Chelonia mydas; assembly: GCF_015237465.2. Classification (NCBI taxonomy): domain Eukaryota; kingdom Metazoa; phylum Chordata; order Testudines; family Cheloniidae; genus Chelonia; species Chelonia mydas. The sequence continues at coordinate 165,126 of NC_057851.1, forward strand.
AGAGTCAAAAGGATCAACGTAACAGGTACTTAGACTGTAAACTCTTCAGAACAAAAACTGATTCCCTATGTTTACACATCATGTAGAACAATGGAGCTTATATGAATTGTATTAAGGGAGCTTTGCAATCAACAGACCCCTTCTCTAACAACTTCAAACTGTTAGCATTTGGACTATATCACAGAGGACATTAATTTAATTATCCATCAAATTCCAAGTCTTTTGTTTAGATATCATCAATATTGAGGGTAAGGGAAAACCAACAAGCAGGTGGCACTGAACCTCCCCCATCCCATGGACCTTACAGAAGAAAAAAGATAAAATTACCAGTCTTGTACTGGGAAAGCACAAGAGAAGTGTAAGACCAGGAGAATGAGTCTCCGAATTATTCTGCTCTGGTTACTGGAAGCTTGTGGTTCTGCTTCAAGCTGTAGCTCTTTTCTCAAGCACGACACACCTAAGTAGCAGACAGTTCCTACACCTGGATATATACAAATCTTTCACAGCACAAGACTGATAATTTCAGACAGCTTTCCTCAAGTAAAGACCCTGTACTGGAACTCTTTCAAGTGGCTTTCCTAGAGGGATTTCAGAATAGTATATTCTTTTGGAATTTACTCACTGAGATGTGTTCTGCCGCTTTTCAATAAACTTCATCACCTGATTGGAAAGAAAAGGAATCAATGATAGGCTTTTAATTTAGATCCAGTACAAAGCAAAGACTATGCTCTTTATTCAGAGAAAACTTTAACTTCAAATTAAGTTGTTTTGACTATATATGTACACCAAGGAATGCTAAAGTTAAAAACCCAAGCATTTAAAAAATATAGAAATTAACTGTTAAGAGAAAGTGGATAAGTACTCAACCACTGCATAACTAAAATCAACCTTAACTCTGCCCATATCATAATTAGAGAAATTATACAAGGAAGGCAATCATTTCCCACTCTTCATTAAGAGTCTCATCTTGTGTGATGTGGTTTGGTTCAATGCCTCATTGAAGGTCCTCAGCATTTCACTAGATCAGGTCCTGTGATTCCAGATGGAAGCCAGTTTTCAAGTATCATTAGACAGAGCTAGCAAGTCTCCATATACAAGCGTCAGATGCCCAGAAATCAGAGCACATACATGAAAAGGACAGAAAGCAGAATGGTGTCAAAGCAGAACACATAATATCAAAGACAAGTATGTATGAAAATTACACAATTGATGTTCTGTGGTGTGCATTTTCTGTACTCTACACACAACGAGAAGCTGGCATCTCTCTGGGAGTAGAGCTAAGGCAGACTGGCTACTTTACCATGGAACCTCCAAATTTTCAAAAGTTTGGGTTTCTTGTATCTTTAGTCTTAACTCTGAATATCCTGGGTTTCTACATGTTAGAGTTAAAATGTACCCAACATTCTGGAAAGTTAATAAACTCAAACCACTGATATATGCCTGCAAACTTAACCTCATCTTAAAGAAGTTCATTGTGATATAGCAACATCTTAAATATCTTTAACTTAAAGGTAGTATTTTGTTGGAGGTTTTTAAAAAAAATAAATAAATAAAATAAAAAATTCAAGGCTTAGGAGTGCCACCATATCCTGGCTATTGCTACATATTACAGCCCTACGGAAGCTAATAAGAACATAAGAATGGCCATACTGGGTCAGACCAAAGATCCATCCAGCCCAGTATCCTGTCTACTGACAGTGACCAACACCAGGTGCCCCAGAGGGAGTGAACCTAACAGGTAATGATCAAGTGATCTCTCTCCTGACATCCATCTCCACCCTCTGACAAACAGAGGCTACGGACACCATTCCTTACCCATCCTGGCTAATAGCGATTAATGGACTTAACCTCCATGAATTTATCTAGTTCTCTTTTAAACCCTGTTATAGTCCTAGCCTTCACAACCTCCTCAGGCAAGAAGTTCCACAGGTTGACTGTGCACTGGGTGAAGAACTTCCTTTTGTTTTAAACCAGCTGCCCATTAATTTCATTTGGTGGCCTCTAGTTATTATATTATGGGAACAAGTAAATAACTTTTCCTTATTCCCTTTCTCCACACCACTCATGATTTTACAGACCTCTATCATATCCCCCCTTAGTCTCCTCTTTTCCACGCTGAAAAGTCCTAGCCTCTTTAATCTCTCCTCATATGGGGCCCGTTCCAAACCCCTAATCATTTTAGTTGCTCTTCTCTGAACCTTTTCTAATGCCAGCATATCTTTTTTGATATCAGGAGATCACATCTGTACACAGTATTCAAGATGTGGGTGTACCATGGATTTATATAAGGGCAATAAGATATTCTCGGTCTTATTCTCTATCCCTTTTTAAATTATTCCTAACATCCCATTTGCTTTTTTGACTGCCGCTGCACACTGGAGAACTATCCACAATGACTCCAAGATCTTTTTTCTGATTAGTTGTAGCTACATTAGCCCCCATCATATTGTATGTATAGTTGGGGTTATTTTTTTCCCATGTGCATTACTTTACATTTATCCACATTAAATTTCATTTCCCATTTTGTTGCCCAATCACTTAGTTTTGTGAGATCTTTTTGAAGTTCTTCACAGTCTGCTTTGGTCTTAACTATCTTGAGCAGTTTAGTATCATCTGCAAACTTTGCCACCTCGCTGTTTACCCCTTTCTCCAGATCATTTATGAATAGGTTGAATAGGATTGGTCGTAGGACTGACCCTTGGGGAACACCACTAGTTACCCCTCTCCATTCTGAAAATTTGCCATTTATTCCTACCCTTTGTTCCCTGTCTTTTAACCAGTTCTCAATCCATGAAAGGATCTTCCTTCTTATCCCATGACAACTTAATTTACGTAAGAGCTTTTGGTGAGGGACTTTGTCAAAGGCTTTCTGGAAATCTAAGTACCCCCCTTGTCCACATGTTTGTTGACCCCTTCAAAGAACTCTAATAGATTAGTAAGACATGATTTCCCTTTACAGAAACCATGTTGACTTTTGCTAATGAGCTGCAGTTTCCCCAATTTTCCTCTGCTTCACATTGCTTTGTAGAGTTTATATACAAACTGCAGTGTTCTCATTTCTCCTCTGTTTTTCTTACTCTGCATAGGATTTATGATGTACTTGTCAAACCATGCAAACTTCATACGGCAACTATCTTGTTACTAAACTATGTTCCAGATATTAATCATGTTTAACTGTATTACTGTAAACATTCAAAACTTCACATTGTTTTAGCTATATGATTCAAAGACGCTTCAAGGAAAATTTTGAAAATGGCAGAATTTTTAAGCAAACTTAAAAATGGTTAGGTGAATTGCCTTCAAACATCCAAAAAAATAATTTAAGAAGGAAACACGCACAAAAATACATTTCCCAAGCAAAGTTACAAGATAAGAAAATACAGGGCTTAGACTGTCTGCTACTCTGTTTGTACAGTGCCTAGCATTATGAGCTCCCATTCTTGGTTGGTACTTTGGCACTACCATAATAAACATGATTAATAACAACAACAATCAGGGGACATGGCTGCAAACACAACCATTATCTCTCCATAACGTTTTCCCCGCTCACTTTAAACCAGGTCATCAGAAGTTAAGGAGAAACACATCGCTGCAGTATTGCTGCTTTCTATTTGCCAAGTGGAGCAGGCAGAGGTGCCAGTTGTTTGCACCCTTCCAGTCTGTATCCCTGAGACATTTTAGTCTCACAGCAGCAAATCCCTGGATCAAACTCAATTTAATATTACTCAGTTTACTAGATATGTGGTTCAATGCAGCAGACTGCACTTACCCTGCCTCAAAGCAATTACTTTTTACTGCAGTTTCTAACTTCTCTTCTCAGTGAAACCATGCCCTCTGCAATTCCACATCTGGAAGAGTGTGAAACTGGCTTGTAAATTACATGCTGCCTCTTACTAACATACAGCACAGCCTCATATAATAAGAACAAAGAACTTGATACCTGATCAAATCTTGTGGCAAAGAGATTGAGAGAAGTCACTATTCCACCATTTGGGCCCAGACCATATCTGCACACACAGCTCAGAAAAGCAGAAGGTTATCGAAATGTTAATAGGCTTTTTTCCCAAACCTGGTACTACTTGTTTGTTTACACAGTCCAAGAATATGCCAGACACCTAACAGTAACAAGTAAGAGAAAAAGCCCCTGCCTTGGAGAGTTTACAATCTAATTTCCTAGGTGATGTAACCAAATAAACAATAGGAAAGGACAGTGTTTTCATCAGTACATTGTAAAGAACTTTACATCATTACCCCATTTTTCATATGGGAAACTGAGACACAGAGCGGTGAAGTGACTTGCCCAACATCACCCAGCAGGCCAGGAATTGTCCCAGTCCAGTGGTCTCTTCACTAGGCCACACACTTGCTTTGCGTTTCTGTAGCAGGGTGCTGGTGCAAAAGCACCTAATTAGCCCCTGCACAGTCAGCTCCAATCAGGGGAAACAGATTGGGGCTGATGGAAAAGGCCTGATGCCGGCCTGAGGATTGGCAACACCTGCTGACCTGACAAGCCAAGGGCTATAAAGACTGGGAGGGAGCCAGAAGGCAGGGAGCAGCCAGGGAGAAGTCAGCCAGGGAGGGAACTGGAGGCCTCCTAGCTGAAGGCTGGCTCTGCCTGTAAAGGAGATTAATCCTGTAAAACTTGTACATAGATGGACACTGGTGGTGGGACGAAGTTAAGTTAATAAAGACACGGGTGTTGCACAGCCCTGAAGCCTCTCTGAGCCTTATTGGGAGGGCAAGCGGGCCGCAGGAAGAGGGGCGGGTCATGCACCCTGTTACAGTTTCCTAACCACTCTTCTGTCCATTTTGTTACAGTGGAATGGGGATATCGGCCATCCTTAGAAATGTTTGAAGTGTGTAGCTGCTAACAGGGTCAGTCAGAGAAATCTTGTACATGGTCTATGTCCCAAAATCTTAACAGTTGTTACATCATTGTTACAGTAATTTTAAGCATTAAAAATCCAAAGTGTCTCTCTCTCTCCTTCTCCAAGCTCTTCCCAACTATTCCCTGAAACATTTTGTCTTCCCATTGGTTCCAGCTCACTCTGCCCTTCCCATGTCATTAAGCCATTAATTAACGCTGCAGAAGCCATTACCATGCAAGAAGTTCCTCCTTGGAGCCGACAGGAACCCCTGTCTCATTCTTCCCCAGGTTCCTTCCAAGTGGGCCACCTCCCCACCCTCTCCCAAGGCCCTCAACTCTTCCCATTCCACCTATCCCCATTTATGCCCTTCCCCCCAAACCTTTCCCCCATTCCTTCTCCCAGCAAGCATCCATAGGTCTTTTTTTCATTCAAATATACTTTGATTACATTCCCCCCCAAATGAAAAAAAAAAAAACCCTGAAAGAATTAGATTTTAGCAAAATGTCTTCAGATCTTTTTGAGTTTTCTGGCCTAGACTGAACTCAAATTGACACTGGCTGAGTGGGCTGGGATCAAAGACTACTGCTTATTCTTTTGAGGTGCAGTGAAATTTTCCTTGCTTCAAACTCCTTTTGCTCGTCGGTCCACGTATGTTCAGCATAATCCATTTAGTTCATGAGCATTAGGCACATGCCTACAATGAGATATAAATGCTCTGATTTTTTGGTCCCCCAAAAGGCTACGGGTATCATGCACTTGGCGGAGGTAACTCCTGAGTGACTGAGACCCTGGTGTTATGATCTCAGCCCTAGTTTGATCCTTATCTGTATGCAAAAATACAATGGCAGAATTCATGAACCCTAAAATCTGTTTTTGGTCTTTTTGGGTGGGAGGGAAGCTGTAGGTGAGGAACCGCTTTGTGAAATGACCAAAAATCTGGATCACTAACCCTGTCCCACGCCCCCATGAGGCACAAAAATGTTCAAGGCTATTCAAGTAATTGTGTAGATTTTAGAGCACTTGAGAGTCAAACTTCAAACTGAAAGCTAGTATAAAAGTTAACTATAGCAGACCGGGCAGTCCGCTATACTGTACGCTACAAGCACTAACTCTAACTCATCGATACCTACACTATTTCATAACACCATTCTTCCCAGAGATCAAATATCCATAATAAAAGATCAGGCAAACAATAAAAAGCCCATCAAGTCAGGTGTTCAGTCTCCAGTAGTGGTCAATTTTGGATGCTGTAGAGACAGCTATAACCCTCTCCTTGCACTTAAATCCCAACTTCCATCTGAAGAACATAACATAAAAACGGCCCTACTGGGTCAGACCAAAGGTCCATCTAGCCCAGTATCCTGTCTTCCCACAGTGGCCAATGTCAGGTGCCCCAGAGGGAATGAACAGAACAAACAATCATCAAGTGATCCATCCCCTGTCGCTCATTCCCAGCTTTTGGCAAACAGAGGCTAGGGACACCATCCCTGCCTATCCTGGCTAATAGCCATTGATGGACCTATCCTCCACGAAGTTATCTAATTCTCTGTTATAGCCTTGGCCTACATCCTCTGGCAAGGAGTTCCACAGGTTGACTGTGTGTTGTGTGAAAAAATACTTCCTTTTGTTTTAAGCCTGTGGCCTATTAATTTCATTTGGTGACCCAAGTTCTTGTGTTATGAGAAGCAAATAACACTTCCTTATTTACTTTCTCCAAAATAGTCATGATTTTATAGACATCTATCATATCCCCCCTTACTCATCTCTTTTCCAAGATGAAAAGTCCCATTCTTATTAATCTCTCCTCATATGGAAGCCATTCCATACCCCTAATAATTGTTTTTGCCCTTTTCTAAACCTTTTCCAATTCCAATATATCTTTTATGAGATGGGATGACCACATCTGCACACAATATTCAAGATGTGGGTGTACCATGGATTTATATAGAGGCAATATGATATTTTCTGTCCTATTATCTATCCCTTTCTTAATGATTCCCAACATTCTGTTCACTTTTTTGACTGTCGCTGCACATTGAGAGGATGTTTTCAGAACTATCCACAACCCCAAGATCTCTTTCTTGAGCGGTAACAGCTAATTTAGAACCCCTCATTTTATATGTATAGTTGGGATTATGTTTTCCAAAGCGCATTACTTTGCATTTATCAACACTGAATTTCATCTGCCATTTTGTTGCCCGGTCACCCAGTTTTGTGAAAACCTTTTGTAGCTCTTTGCAGTCTGCTTGGGACTTAACTATCCTGAGTAGTTTTGTATCATCTGCAAATTTTGCCACCTCACTGTTTACCCCTTTTTCCAGATAATTTTATGAATATTTTGAATAGGACTGATCCCCGTACAGACCCGTGGGGGACACCATTATTTACCTCTCTCCACTCGGAAAACTGATAATTCATTCCTACCCTTTGTTTCATATCTTTTAAATCACTTACTAATCCATGAGAGGACCTCCCTCTTATCCCAAGACAGCTTACTTAGTTTAAGAGCCTTTGGTGAGGGACCTTGTCAAAGGCTTTCTGAAAACCTAAGTACACTATATCCACTGGATCCCACTTGTCCACATGCTTGTTGACACCCTCAAAAAATTCTAATAGATTGGCGTGGCATGATTTCCTTTTACAAAAACCATGTTGACTCTTCCCAAACAAAAATGTTCATCTATGTCAGACAATTTTGTTCTTCACTATAGTTTCAACCAGTTTGCCCAGGGGGGCGGGAGAGAGCCACAGATGTTTGGGGAGGGAGGGGAGGGACCAGGCTGGGTGGCATAGGACCCCCGTTGGTGCTGGGAGTGGGGAAGGGGGAATGGACTGGCAGGGGCTTCCTACCCGGCTCCACATCCCTGCAGCTCCTAGGCAGCAGAGGGAGCAGGGCAGGAGCTCCACTATTCCCACAAAAAGCACCAGCTGCGGCAGATCCCATTGGCTGGGAACCGCAGCCAATGGGTGCTGCAGGGGCGGAGCCTGCAGATGCGGACAGCATAGAGATCCCCCCCAAGCCCTCCATCGCCTAGAAGCTGCAGGGGGCCATGTCAGTGGGAGTTAGGGAGCCCCTGACCCCGAGGTAAGCGTCCTGTCCCCCCGCAGCCTCCAACCCCCTGCTCCTAGCTCTGAGTCCCCTCCCACACACCCAGACTGCTGCTGCTGGCCCAGGGGCAGCCCCTGAGCCAGCACCAGCTGCTGCATCAGTCACAGAATCCGTGACAGACTCGCAGCCTTCGTCATTGCTAGTCATTTGGTACAGAAGATGATTTAAATGATAGGTTACAAACTACAGTTAGTAGTTCTGCAATTTTACATTTGAGTTCCTTCAGAACTCTTGGTGAATACCATCTCATCCTGGTGATTTATTACTGTTTAGTTTACCAATTTGTTCCAAAACCTCCTCTAATGACACCTCAATCTGGGACACTTCCTCAGATTTGTCATCTAAAGAGAATGGCTCAGCTTTGGGAATCTCCCACAAATCCTCAGCTGTGAAGACAGATGCAAAGAATTCATTTAGTTTCTCCACAACAGCCTTATCTTCCTTGAGTGCTCCTTTAGCCTCTTGATTGTCCAATGGCCCCACTGGTTTTTTAGCAGGCTTCCTGCTAAAAGTAAAATTTTGCTATTACTTTTTGAGTCTTTGGCTAGCTGTTTTTCAAATTCTTTTTTGGCCTTCCAAATTATATTTTTACACTTCATTTGCCAGAATTTATGCTCCTTTCTATTTTCCTCACTAGGATTTAACTTCCACTTTTTAAAGGATGCCTTTTTGTCTTTCACTCCGTCTTTTACTTTGTTGTTTAGTCATGGTGGCACTTTTTTGGTTCTCTTACTACATTTTTTAATTTGGAGTATACATTTAAATTGAGTCTCTATTATGGTGTCTTTAAAACGTTTCTATGCAGCTTGCAGGGATTTCACTTTTGGCACCGTACCTTTTAATTTCTGTTTCACTAACTTCTTCATTTTTGTGTAGTCCCCCTTTCTGAAATTAAATCTTAATCACTAACCACATACCCCACCAAAACTACTAGTCACACCTAAACAATAGCTAGGAGTCTAACCTCAAGTACTTGTTATCCACACATGTACTATGTACAAATGTTAAATAATCCACATCAAAAGCCTTGCTTCATTTTCATTTATGAAAGCCAGACTTTAATATTCTTACCAGGGTGCCAGCTCTGGACCCTGCACAGGGACTCCGTCTTTTACATCAACTATTGACCAGTGGGAGAGAAATCTGAAGCCCTCTCCACACTTTCCATTCTTGTTTCTGGAAAGAAGCAGCTGTTTTACCTCTTCCCAAACACCCCTTCAGATCAGGCCACTGTGGTACTGCAGGGGCACTCTCTCCCCTCCATACTCTAGTTTTAATTCCTCCTTCCAAGCAAATAGCTCCACTCATGTTAATTTCACTCTGCTGCTGCTTGAAAAAAATCACTGCACTGCAAGAGACTCTAGAACCGTGGCATAAACATTCAAGAAGATAGCAGCGTTTCAGCCTAAGTTACTCTTCTAAACTACAAGGGATAGAAACTTCTTTAAAAAACCCACTGCTTAAATCCTGCAAAAATTGATCCTTTAGTCTCCCTCACTATGGAGAAGTAGGAGGGTGTTTGGTGGGGGTTGTTTTTTTTCCCTTAGACACACAGAATTGGGTTTGCAGGGTGGCATGACAAAAGAAGCAAATACTTGCTCCTATCCCTGTTGCTTTTGAGAGGGCAGAGAACTGACTGGGCATAAAATCACTAGCACAAAGTGTAAATCTTCATTCCCCAAACACTACAACAGTAGGGCTGGGGCAGACATTACTACAGGAAGGAAACAAATGATCTAAGTGGCATGATGGCCTTATTACACATTTTCATTCTAACTTCACATCCCAGGAGTAGCCAACAAGCAAACCAAAGCCCTCATTTTCCAACCTACCCAGCCCAACCAGTATCCTATGTTAAATTCTCACTGACTCTGGATACATTTTACCCATGAGCAACCCCAAACCAATCCTCTCTGTTTTCCCCAGTGTACAGAGATGGTCGTCTGTGTCTGCAGGAGTTGAATATGCAGAGGTGATCTTAAGCAAAGGAAAAGGATACTGTTTCATGACTTCTTTGTACTTCACTGTGTCTCTGATATCTAGAAAAGAATAAAAGTGATAAAGTAACAACTGAATAAATTATAATAATATGATGAGAGGGGAAAGACAGCTCTCCAGGTGTAAGCATTCCCCCTCCCCTCCCTGCTTCAATGAAGGAAGCCAGTACATGTGGGACTAGTTTCACAGAGGACTTTAATGCTTCATCGACACTAGCCACCCCCACCATACTTGTAAAACGCCACATTGTAAACTATTTGGAGGTCTCGTGTATCATGTTTGACAATCACCGTTTGGATTAGATTTGCTTTCAGCAGGGCTAGATCCAAATACGATGGTGAACAGAATATGTGCATTTATCTGAACAGTGAAGAATCCAACCCTCTTGACGGCTGTAAAGCCGGATTCTCATACTTCATTGCACCGTGACCCCCTTCTGACAACAAAAACTACTGCACAAACCCAGGAGGAGGAACTGAAGCTTGAGCCCAGCCCAAGTTCCACACCCACCCCTGTGGGGGCGAGGGGCAAAGCCCAGAGGCTTCAGCCCCAGTCAGGGGGACTGTAACCTGAGCCCCAGTGCCAAGGGCTGAAGTCCTCGAGTTTTGGCTTCAGCCCCGGGCAGTGGGACTTGGGCTTCAGCTTTAGCCCTGGACCCCAGAAAGTCTAAGCCAGTCCTGATGACCCCATTAAAATGGGGTCCCGACCCACAGTTTGAGAACTGCTGCTGTAAAGCAATAATTTATAGTTCTCTACAGCACTGTTTGCTTGTAATCCTCTAAATCCACCCCTCATCTAGCACTGCAAATACTTCACTATCAACACTCCCTCCCATTGCCCACTGTGTTTCTCATTCTCATTTTCTAACCTTTCATTTTTCAGCCACCCACCATCCACCCGTCTGTACTCTCCAATTCACATTCTTTTGTTACCACAATATCATCCCCTTCCCATTTCACAGAAATATAGGAATTACCAGGATGGATCAGACCAGTAGTTTATTTTAGTCCAGTCACCCACATCTGCCTGTAGTCAATACCGGATACTTTACAGAAAGGTGCATGACACCCCACAGTTGACAGTTATGGAATAATATGCACAGGGGGAAGTTTCTTCCTAACCTCAGACAGCTGGTGGTTGTTTTATGCCCTGAAGTAGGAAAGTTTCCATCCCTTTTTAGTGTGATTTTGAATGTGCAAATTATTCATATAGATATAATTCTTTTTTGAATGAATCCTAATCTATTAGCCTCAATAATATTTTGTGTCAAAGAGTTTATGTGCTGTGCAGAAAGTAAAAATTAAACCCCAAGAGCCACCCAAAAATTTACTTTTTAAATAAGTAAATACGATACAACACAATCGGTCAAGACACATCTATCTAAGCAGCCACTTGCTTTCACTGGAACCATGGGCATCCTTCCCCCACCCACCTAAACTTTTGATTTTTTTTTCTTTCATAACTTATGTGGTTTTTTTGGTTCACTTAAATCTATTTAGATTTTAAATTCTTCAGGCCAGCAACATCAATTATATCTCTGGAAGGTGCCTGCCCAGTTCTGAGTGCTACGGAAACAACATGTAGTCCATATGCCTAAGCTAGAACACAGTTGTTCCCAGTGATTAAAACAGACTGAAATAGAAGACAGAGCTGTTATATAGCATTCCCTTACCCAAACCAGGAAAAGGAAGTCTGAAAGCTTCACTCCCTTACACTGTAGAGGGCAACCTGGGACTAAAGCATCCTCCAATGCTCTGTTTAATCCAATCTGAATATCACAAATGAAGGGCATCCCAAACTGAAATAACCTCCACTCATCAAGTGCTTCTTGATAGGCAGTTTATATTTTTTACTTTTCCAGTTTCAAAATTGAAAATCTTGTTCACTCATTTGTCCCCTTCTGCAATTTCTTTGCACTTCGTTGCACACCAACCCTTAAAAATAGAATGCTCTTCTCTAAACTATTCTGAAAGGCTATTAGTCTTGTCCTTCAGCTTCCTCCCTCAAGACTCCTTCTGTGATGCACAAAGGAAGTCACAAATTGAAAATGGCTAAACTAAGTGGCAACTGCCGATCTCTTTTATTTATAAATAAAAGAGAAAGCTTTCAAATGCTTCAGAACCACCTCATATTACTACTACTTTTGTCCTTCATTCCTCATTCTCTCCATTGTTTGTTACAGCTTCTTCCAAATTAGACAGCAAACTTTCCAAATCAGGGGCTGTTTACCTGAGCATCTGTACTATGCCCAGAACAATGGGGCTCCAATCCTGACTCAAGCTTTTAGTTGCTTGTGCAATGCAAAAAAATAAATAAACCCTTTTCTCCCTAGTTATACCGCGTTAGTCTACCCTAAATAAACTCCCACATTAGCATTCAGACTCTTCCAACAACCCACCTAGCCAACTACCTCACAGCATCCAACTTCCCATTTCTGAACAAAGATATACAAAAACTACGAACGTATTGAGAATACAGTGAATTGCACATCTAGTAAGTTTTGTATCTATGATTTTGAAGGGAAACTAGCAAAACCCAGTATTCATCCCAACCTGCCTACAACCCAGAGCCCTCTCAATCAGGACCAGGCACAGAGACAGCACTACTAGATAAATCTTTCATGGGTAAGGGAAAAAGAGAAATAGCTCATTCTGCTCAACCCTCAACTGCATGTGACATTATGAACTGGGAGGTGTTAGACTTGCCTTAGAAACGTGACTGGGATGAACAAATAGGCTTAGTAGTCAGAGGAGTCTGTATATTAAACCACCAGCTATTTGCTCTGACTCAGCACTTCCTATAACAGGGTTGCATGAAAGGGCATCAACAGAGATTGACAAAAGCGCATCTGCCCCAGGAGCCAGAGCGCGCAGCGCGAGCTACTCACCGATGTTGGCTGCAAAAGGCAGCTCGCGCACAGCAGGGTCCAGGTTGACGACGTAGGGCGGGGAATTCTGGCTGTGCAAATGGGCCGTGAGCCTCTGAGGAGGAGGAGAGGGAGAGATCAAAGGACAGGAGAGACCTCGCTTCCCCGCCCCCCGCAGCCGCCTGCCCCCCGGCCCGGGAGCGGGGCCCCTCCCCCGGCTCTAAGCTCATCACCTGCACCAGGGTGGTTTTCCCAGAGCCCGCCATGCCCAGCACCAGCACGCACACCGGCGGGGCGCAAGACTCGGAGCCGGCTCCCGCCGCCGCCGCCTGCTCCGCCGCCGCCGCCATCTTGCTAACGCCGCTTCCGCTTCCGGGACAGATCGAACAGCGCTTCCGGGCGGGGGCGTGACTCGCTCCCGGGCTCTGCCTGTCGAGAAGGGCTCCCCGCCGCCCCGGCAGTGCCCAGCGCCCCCGCCTTTCTCCCGCGAGCCTCCCGGCGCGGCCGCAGAACCGCCTGTCGCCTCCCAGCGCAACAGCCTGCGGCGGGATGGGGGGCCGCGGGCGCCCGGCGTGAGCGACGGTTAACGTGGCCGTGTGGGAGCCCAGCTCGAAGAGAGCTTCGTGTCTTCGGGGCAACGGCGAGAATACAGCTGTGGGGTCACCCCTCCAGCGGATGCCCGAGCAGCGGGGGCCTTGACTGCAAGGGGGTCCGGTGGCTTTACTGGCCACCAGTGATTGCTGCCTGCGGAAAGAGAGAAGACGGGAAGGTGAGATTGGGGAAGGGGAAGAAAGCAGACGTGAGAGGAAAGGGAAGGAGGAATTCCATGAAAGATCGGGGAGGAGAGGAGTCAGCGCAGAAAGGGGAGAGAAGGATACATTCATTCAAAGAGTCTAAGACCAAGAGGGATCCTTGTGATCATCTACATAAGAACGGCCATACGGGGTCAGACTGATGGTCCATCTAGACCAGTATCCTGTCTTCGGCGGATGCCTAAGCCCATTGCCAGACGCTTCAGAGGGAGTGAACAGAATAGGGCAATGTATTCAGTGACCCTATTATCCAGTCCCTGCTTCTAGCGGTCAGAGGTTTAGGGACACCCAGAGCATGGATTACATCCTTGACCATCTTGGCTAGTAGCCACAGTTGGACCTATCCTCCATAAGTTATCTATTTTTTTTTTTAAACTCAGTTATACTTTTGCCCTTCACAGCATCGCCTGGCAATGAGTTCCACAGGTTGACTGTGTGTTGTGTAAAGAAGTACTTCCATTTGTTTTAACCCAGCCTATTCATTTCATTGGGTGACACCTGGTTCTTGTGTTATGTGAATGGGTAAATAACACGTCCTTATTTACTTTCTCCACACCATTCCTGCTTTTATAAAGCTCTATAATATATCGCCTCAGTCATCTCTTTTCCAAGCTGAACAGTCCAAGTCTTTTTAATCCCTCCTCGTATAGAAGCTGATCTATGCTCCTAATCGTTTTTGTTGCCCTTCTCTGTACTTTTTCCAATTCTAATATATCTTTTTTGAGATGGGGCGAACAGAACTGCATGCCTTATTCAAGGTGTGGGAGCACAGTGATTTATATAGTGGCATCATGATATTTTCTGGCTTATCTCTTTCCTAATGGTTTCTAGGATTCTGTTAGATTTTTTGACTACCATTGCACATTGAGCAGATGTTTTCAGAGAACTATCATAAATAACTCCAAGATCTTTCCCCTGGGTGGTAACAACTCATTTAGACCCCATAATTTTGTATGTATAATTGAGATTGTTTTCCAATGTGCATTACTTTGCATTTATGAATATTGAATTTAATCTGCCATTTTCTTGCCCAGTCACCCAGTTTTGTGAGATCCCTTTCTAACTCTTCACAGTCTGCTTTGGACTTAACTTGTTAAAAATGTACACCTTATTTCCAGTCTGAACTTGTTTATCTTTAACGTCCGGCCATTGGATTATGGTATGCCTTTCTCTGATAGACTGAAGAGCCCATTGTTAAATATTTGTTATCCATATATGATAGAGATCTATACTTAGACTGTAATCACCCCTTAGCTTTCTCTTTGTTACAATAAATAGATTGCGTTCCTTGAATCTATAACTATGAGGCATGTTTTCTATTCCTTTAATCATTGTCGTGGTTCTTCTCTGAACTCACTCCAATTTATTAACATCCTTCTTGAATTGTGGGCACCAGAAAGAGACACAGCATTCCAATAGTGGTCATACTAGTGCAAAATACAGACATAAAATAACCTCTCTACCCCTACTCGAAATTCCCCAATTTATGCATTCCAGAATAACATTAGCTCTTTTGGCCACAGCATCACACTGAGAGCTCATGTTTAGCTGATTATCCACTATAACCCCCAAATCTTTGTCAAAGTCACTGCTTCCCAGGATAGAGTCTCCCATCCTGTACATATGGCCTACATTCTTTGTTCCAAGATGCATATATTACATTTAGCTTTATTAAAACATATTGTTTTCCTGTGCTGTTTACCAAGTGATCTAGATTGCTCTGAATCAGTGACCTGCTCTCTTCATTATTTACCATTTCCCCAATTTTTATATTTTCTTTCAGGTCATTAATAAAAATGTTAAATAGTGTAGGTCCAAGAACCAATCCCATAAGGGCCCCATGGAAACAGATCTGTTTGATGACAATTCCCTGTTTACAGTTACCTGTTGAGACCTATCAGTTAGCCAGTTTTTAATCAGTTTAATGTGTGCCAGTTTCATTTTATATAGTTCTAATTTTCTAGTCAAAATGTTGTGCAATAGCAAGTCAAGCCCTTACAGATGATGCCTATCCGATGAAGTGAGCTGTAGCTCACGAAAGCTCATGCTCAAATAAATTGGTTAGTCTCTAAGGTGCCACAAGTACTCCTTTTCTTTTTGCGAATACAGACTAACACGGCTGTTACTCTGAAACCTGTTATTATATTATGTAAGCACTATTATGTTTATCAACCAAATTTGTAATCTCATCAAAAAAAGATATCTAGTTAATTTGACAGGATCTATTTTCCATAAACCCATGTTGATTTGCATTAGTTACATTACCCTCCCTTAGTTCTTTATCAATCGAGTCCCATATCAGCCACTCCATTATCTTGCCTGGGATCGGTGTCAGGCTGACAGTCTCTTAATTACCTGGGTCATCTCATTTACCCTTTTAAAAAATTAGCTTTCTTCCAATCGTCTGGAACTTCTCCAGTGCTTACAGACTGATTGAAAATCAACAGTAATGGTCCAGCGAGCTCCTCAGCAAGCGCTTTTAAAACTCTTGGAAGCAAGTTATCTGGACTTGCTGATTTTGAAATGTCTAACCTCCGTTTAACGCCATCCAAAAATACTAGTGGAATGGAAAGAGTGTTATCACCGTATGATGAGACAGCATCATCTTTTTTTATCCCAAATACAAAAGATAAATATTTATTGAGAATTAATCTGAAGGGGAAAAAATCCTAAAGAAGGGGAAAGGAGATTGGAGTTCTAGAGAGAAAAATCAGAGTGAGGGAAACAGACAAGGAGACCAAGGCAATGAGGAGAGGCTGAAAATTTTTCACTTGTCCATTTAATGCTGAAAGAAGAAAGTGGAAGTATAAACGGTTGACTTAATACAAATGGACTTATCTGCACAACTCTTAAAACAACCTCTAGACTCTCCTCTGTTTACCAATGTGTGAATGCTAGACTTTGTCTAACTAGGATTTAAAGATGTATGTTAGCTAATATGTTGGAACTTCTTCTTTGGTTTTAAGGCAACCAACTTACCACCTGTTAAAGTTTTCACTGCCTTGTTTACATTAGGCTTTTTTCTAAGGTTCTTGTATGGCTGGCTCCTATTATTACAGTATCTGAGAACTTCACCATCTTTATCCTCACAACACCACCATGAAATAGAAAAGTATTATTATCCCCATTTACAAATGGGGAACTGAGGCACAGATAGGCTAAGTGACTTGCTCAAGGTTACACAGGAAGTCTCTGGTAGAGCAGGAAATTGATCCCAAGTCTCTCAAACCTTAGGCTTGTGCTTCAGCCATTAAACTAGCCTTCTATAACACATTAGCTAGCATGGGAAGTTTAGGCTGGACACTAGGAAAAACTTCCTAACTGTCAGGGTGGTTAAGCAATGTAATAAAGTGCCTAGGGAGGTTGTCTAGTCTGCTCTTAAAAATCTCCAATGATGGAGATTCATAGAATCATAGAATATCAGGGTTGGAAGGGACCTCAGGAGGTCATCTAGTCCAACCCCCTGCTCAAAGCAGGACCAATCCCCAATTTTTGCCCCAGATCCCTAAATGGCCCCCTCAAGGATTGAACTCACAACCCTGGGTTTAGCAGGCCAATGCTCAAACCACTGAGCTATCCCTCCCCCACAAACACCTGTCAGGGATGGTCTAAATCAGAGGTCTCAAACTCCCGGCCCATGGGCCATCTGCGGCTTCAGAACCTCTCCAATGTGGCCCGCGTGGCTCCAGCAATTTTGGGGCCGGGTCTCTCCCTTGGCCCTGCCTGCCGCCCCGGGGCACTCCGCCCCGCGTGATTTAAAATGACCCAGGGCCCCACTCACCACCGGCAGCGCAGTGGAGCTGAGCGGCTTTTGTCTGCTCGCTCCATGTGTCTACCAGCCGCTCCATGTGTCTCCCAGCCACTCCCTGTGGCCCCAGGACGGGGCAGGACTGTGCCTCCGCGTGCTGCCCCTGCCCCGAGCACCTCTGCGGCCAATGGGAAGCTGTGGGGGCGGTGCAGCAGCGTGTGGAGGCCCCCCCAACCCTGCCCACCCTGCTTTGGAGCCCCATGTAAGCGCCACACACCCCAACTCCCTCCTGGAGCCTGCACCCCCTCCCCTTTCCCACACAACCCTCACACCCCCAGGCTCCCTCCCAGAGCCTGCAACCCCACCCCATCCTCCTGCCTCCCCCATCCCTTGCCCCAGCCCAGAGCCTGCACCCAGCATCCAAACTCCATCCCAGAGCCTGCACTCCAGACCTCCTCTCCCACCCAGACTCCCTCCCAGAGTCCAACCTCTCACCCCTTCTGCACCCAAACTCCCTTCTGGAGCTTTCACCCTGCACCCCAATCCCCTACCCCAGACCTCCTCCCTCACCCAAACTGCCTCCCAGAGTAGGACGACCAGCAACTGTGAAAAAATGGGACGGGGTGGGGGGTAATGGGCACCTACATAAGAGAAAGTCCCAAAAAACAGGACTGTCCCTATAAAAATGGGACATCTGGTTACCCTATCCCAGAGCCTTAGGCAGATGGGGGGTGGAGTTTGGGGGGGCAGGTTCTGGGCAGCATGAGTGACATTACTGGCCCACTGGGAGGATTTGAGGACTGGCACTGGCCCTAAGGTAAATTGAGTTTGAGACCCCTGGTGTAGATAACTTAGTCCTACCAGGAGTGTTAAGGACTGGACTAGATGACCCCTCGAGGTCCCTTCCAGTCCTATATGATTCTATGTTCTAACAACACACTTCTAAATCAAACTAGATGATTACAATGGTCCTTTCTGGGTTTATAATCTAGGCGAGACACACCCTAAAGGACACAAATGGGAATGCAGGACCATTATGGTGAGAGTTTGATGGCTACTCAAAAGATATTTCCTGAGCTCGTTTTGGCAGGTGGTGCCCTAGTTGCGGAGGGGGAGAAGTCAAATGAGCCAGAAGAAACCGGTGGCCTTGTCATTCAGATGGCTCAGAAGAGGATTCAGTCGTAGTTCATGATTAGGAGAAGACTGCACAGGCAGCCTCTCTCTCCAGCTCCCATAACGCCACTCCGCCAACCCAGTCCTCACCTGCCCCTCCAGCTGCCAGTAGTAATGTAGGCTCAGTGAGCAATACTCACAGCTGGCCACCTGCCTGGGCATGGCAGCTAGCTGGCTTCTGAAGGGCTCACAGCAGAGGTGCCTCCGAGGAGACTGGCTAGGAAGGGCCCCAAGACAAAGGCATGAAGCCCGTGTTTGAAGCCACCGCGGGGAGCCAACGGACTACGGCAAGGGGTATGTGGGGCCAGCCATGCGCTAGGGGCTGGCATCAGAGGGCGGGGTAAGCGGCCCCCGGGCAGGGGAAGCGACCCGCGGGCGCGCGCCGCCTCGGGCTGCGGTCACACCCGCACAGTGACTCCTGCTCCTGACCGGGGGCGGGGGCTGGCCCGCCAGAGTGGGAGGGGGCGTGGCACTCTCGGAAACGGCCGCTCTTGCGGAGGGTTTGACGCCATGCGTGAGGCGCGCCGAGATGATGTCACCACGAGCCTGTTTGGGTCACGTGGGTGAAGATCGCTGATGTTTGTTTGTGAGGGGCGCACAGCGATGAGGCGCTAGTTGGGCGCGCGCCATGTGGAGCGGCGGCTGTTCGGTAAGTGCCTGCGGCCCGCCCCCTCTGCCCGGACACCCCCCGGCCTCAGCCCGCTCTGCTGCCCCCCCCGCCCCGCGCTGTGCTCTGCGCCGGCCGGCCCCTGGGACCCGGGGCCAAGGGGCAGCCCCGGCTGAGCGCGTCCCGCAGCTCCCCCCTCAGTGCCCCACTGACTCGTTGCGCCTTGTTTCAGACTGGGCCGTGAGCTCTCTAGGGCAGGGTGTCTCCGTGCCCGGGGGAGCCCAGCTCGAGTTACTGGCGGGTTCTCGGCCGGAGAGGGGCAGCTCGTCCCTGCGGGTGGAGAAGGCGCGAACCACAAAGCGGGTAAATGGAGACCGTAGCCTATCATCGCGTTGCCTTGTATTCCACGTCCGTGGGTCTGCGTCCACCTGGTGTCTCTTCCCTAAACTTAGGTTGTAAACTCTCAGGGGTAGGGGAGCATGTTTTGTTTTGTGTTTGTACAGGGCCGAGCACAGTGGGGTCCTGGACCACGACCAGGGCTCCTAGGCACTATGTTATTATCTATATTAACAATCTATGTTAGGTTTCAGAGTAGCAGCCGTGTTAGTCTGTATCCGCAAAAAGAACAGGAGTACTTGTGCCACCTTAGAGACTGACAATTTATTAGAGCATAAGCTTTCGTGAGCTACAGCCCACTTCATCGTCTGCATAGAATGGAACGAATAATAAGAAGGTATATAGATAGATACACATACAGAGAAGGTGGAAGTTGCCATACAAACTGTGAGAGGCTAATTAATTAAGATGTTTCTATGGGTAGGCCCTTTCTGAGGTGATCTGTGCGTGCACCTGGCTCTCATGTCATGCTCAAGCTCTGTCTAGACTCACATAATTTTCAATGCCTTGCAATATTATAATATTTGAATGCCTGAACTGTCATTGAAAGAAGTTTAAATGTTAGCATCTAGGCAGATGCTCTTCTAGTTTCAGCAGCTCAAAGCACAGGACCAATCCCTAGTCAAGCAAACTTCTGCTAGATCAGTTTCCTAACATAGGTTAGAGACAGACAAATTTATTTGAGCATAAGCTTTCATGAGCTACAGCTCACTTCATCGGATGCATGCATCTGATGAACTGAGCTGTAGCTCATGAAAGCTTATGCTCAAATAAATTTGTTAGTCTCTAAGGTGCCACAAGTCCTCTTGTTCTTTTTGTGGATACTACACGGCTGCTCAGACTCACACAGCTGCTACTCTGAAACCTGTAATAGAGTTTTAGCAGCGGGAATACACTTTTCCACACACAGCACATGGACATTTGGTGCTGAGGCTGACCCCTCTTTATCCTTGTGCATCTGTAAGCACCTTGATTAACATCTTATCAGAGTAACATAACTGTACTGGAATTGTTGATGGTTGTTAATTACAAATACTTCTGCAAGATTCAAACAGTGTTCAGCAGGGTGGATTTGATTCAAATCAAACTTAAATCATGATTTAAATCACTACTCAGGAAGACTCGATTTAATGATGGATTTCTACATAAAAGTACATTCTTGTTGGTTGTTATAAGCTTAATACGTATTCTTCACAACTCAGAGATCTAGGTTTCGTTTTTAGAAGGTACACACTATACATTTTTAAAGCTATTTCTTTTGAAAACTTTTCAGATTAGTTTTACAGCTATAAGAGAAAATGAATGATTGGTTATTTCATTTACTAAAGGTAATTGAAGCAGGTATTTATGAAGTCATTGGGAGGCAAACTCTCTCTAATTCAACAGGTTAAACATTAATATTTGGAGGATTTTCTTGCCATGCTATATTAGGAGGAGAACGTTACCAGACAGATATTTAAATTGTTTTGTTTGCCAGAAGCTGGGATTGGGTGACAGGGCATGGATCACTAGATGATAACCTGTCTGTTCATTCCCTCTGGGGCACCTGCCATTGGCCACTGTCAGAGGACAGGATACTGGGCTTGATGGACCTTTAGTCTGACCCAGTATGACCATTCTTATGTTCTTATATTTAACGAAAACAATGACGTTATGTATTCTGGATTTTTTTCTTCAGCAGCAAACATATGTTTTTGTTAAAATAAACGTGAATTTTTGAGTTTAGTTAAACATTAAGTTTTTTAAAATCACGTTTGTTTTTGTTAATTGTTTTTAACTAAAATAGTTAAATGAAATATTTTTTAAAAAAACAAACAAAAATTTAATCGACTATGTCAGCCAGGTTAACATGAGAAACCTAAAATATTGGCTTCTGCAACTAACTCAGTTGTCTTCACCTTCATTTTCCTGTTTGTTCATAATTTGGAAAAGAAAAACAAGCTTTCCTACTTTTTCAGGTCCCAAACGATTTCTTAATTTGGAATGAATTAGTCCAAAGGAAGAAAATATTTTTTTCTACACCGGCAGAAAAAGCTACTGCTGTTAAAAGTGAGATTATCACTTCAACAGTCTCTGAATCCAAGTGCTTAAGTGACTTCCACCAGTTCACTGGTGTGACTTTCTTTAAAACATCATCAGCAAACATATATATCTTGAATGGTTTACCGTTAGCACTGAAGTTTATTATAGTTGGCGTTTGGAGGGATGATTGCTGGATGTCCATGTCATAGCCAACTCCTCTTCTTCAGCAATTAAGGTTTGACCCTGGTACAGAGTATTGAGAATATTTGCAAGAAAATGAGCTGGAGATAGTGCTTGTCCCATTCGTTTTTTTTAATGCTTGTAATTTAACTCTGTCATTGCATATTTCTCTTTTAAAGCTCTCACTCAGTTCCTTCCAAATTTCAACAGTGGCAGCAGTAAAACAGCTATTTCCCTGCATTTTGTTCAAGGCTACAGAAATAGGCTTCAGGGTACTCAGCCTGTGTTCAACCTTTCTCTTAAGCCCGATGTTGAGAATTTTGGCTGTGACAGTGCCATCTATTTTTTCACGATTTTGTTCACAAACTGTCATCAGATTAAGCCCGTTCTTGATATAGTGCTCAAAACAGTCCACTACTGAATTCCATCGCATGTCTTGTGGGAGAGTTAGCTTGGTTCCTCCCACTTTTTTCAGAGCACCTGCTGCAAAGTGATTGTTATGGAACTGTTTTGCAGTTTCAACAACATTAGCCTTTATTTCTGGAACGCTGAAGTCTTTGGCTAAGGAGGTGCATCAGATGAGCACTGCAACCTTATGTTATTAGCTTGGGACTCTCTTCTAAATTTCTTCTCATCTTGGATACAATTGCAGCATTGTCTGTGACCAAGCTGTGTACTAGACATTTGCATTTTTTTTTCAGTTTGTTATAGCTTTTACTGCTACTTCTTGTAAGTATTCTGCTGTGTGTGCATTTCCTAATGTATCAATTGTTTCTGTAAGGAAGACCTTCCCTACTTCTGTTGTCACACAAGCCCATACAACAGGATCATTGTGGACATTGCTCCACCCATCAAGACTTAGGTTAACAATTTTACCCTCTAAACCTTTTGCACGCTGCTCAATTTCTCTTTCATGCAATTTATCCAGCAATTTGCCTGCGACATCTGCTCTGTTGGGTGGACTGTATCCTGGTCTTAATGACTGAACCATGTTAATGAAGCGTGGGTTCTCAATCATACGGAAAGGAGAGTTTGTTGCATAAACAAACCAGGCAATTTTTTAATCAATTACCTCTTTTTGTAATCTGCTGGTTCTTATCACAAATTTATCTATGGTTGTTTCTGGATGATGGAGATTTTTTTTCCTTTTTGCTACAGGTGATGTACTGTGGCTATGTGACATACATAATGTGACTGAAAACTCTGAAACTATAGAAAATGATGGTGATCTTGAAGGTGGATAGTCTTCAGAATCCTGTATGTTGAGGATGGATTCTCCTAAACAAAATAAGTCAGTGCAGTTATTTAATTATTATTACCATACTGCCCATTTAGTATTACTCATTGCTCATTCACTGACACTCAGTACTACTTTAAAGGTGAAATTGTAAAAGGGAGATCTGCCTATTTCAGCTATTTATTTTTTTTATCACAACTGCATCTGAAATGATAGTACCATAAAGTAACAACTATATTTTTTGCTCAAATATGAGAATTCAAGAATAGTCCAGAAGGAGGACAGGCAGTCCTTAAGAAAGAAGTATGAAATAAAAAAAAAATTACCAACCTGAAGATCCTGCATGTTCAGACATGTTCCTTTCATCATCTTCAACGCAGCTTCCTCCTGAGAAGGAACACTTCTCATGATATTTCATTCGGGCAACTAGGCCTTGCATTTCTTTGTTGCACCGTTTGCATTTTGCACGCATGCGTGTCTTACCCACAGGTTGAGGAACTTCATTAAAATATTCCCAAACTGGGTGTCTCTTACGGCCTGCTGCCATTATAGATTTTCCCTTCTAGTGAGAGAATAGCATGGTAGATTTCAAATCAATGAAGGCTACGCTCAGAAAGACCTCAAGACTTCTGGAATGTGCTGCTCAAACAGTTTCACTTTTGTTTCTACTGCCTGTCCCTCCTTTCTCACATTTATCTCCAGACTTCTTCTCCTTGTCCAGATCTATTCCACCCCCAACAATCTTCTATTCACTGAACGTTTTGAAACTTTGCACTTTTAGAGAGCGGTAAGGGATTGACTTTGTGTACACAAATTTGCAGAGGGACAATAGGGTTGAGGTCTCTTATTTCTCACCTTGTATATATTTATTTATTTAAAAACATTTTTACTGTTAACAAGCATGTTATCTCTGGAGACACAAATCCACATTTTGAGAACTGCAAAACTAAGCATCTCTGATGGTATCTTCTGGACTGAGCACTGAGTCCCAATAGGTAGATAAAAATAATAATTTAAATAATCTATACAGAAGCCCCTGGAACACCATAAAATTGGGTCCCTAATCCGTGAACTATTGGAATGTATTTACAAAACTTTTCTTAAACATTACATGAATATATTGTCTCATACTATAGAATTAGAATTTATAATCCCTATTCCATGATGAGATATCTTTGAGCTATAATGTATTTTAATTAAAACTATCTTTAGATAGTTTTATTTTTTCCCCAAAAAGTGTTTTATCAAAAAAATTAAAAAAAAAATTTTTTTTTTTTTTTAAAATCCTTGATTTTTATCCACCCTGGTATTCAGGGGACCCATAAATTACATGTAAAATGTCACTGTTCAATCAGTATCCCATCGTGTGCCTCGATTTGTGTATTGCCTCTTTAGAATCTATGTCCTTGTGACAGGGACTTAGTCTACTTACCTTTCTTTAAGTATTTGGAAATTGGTTGGATATCAGTAAAATGAGGTTGGCGCCTGATACCAGGGTTATGGCCCTGAAGTGGGGGTACTGTCTTTCATGTGCCTGCTTCTTGTTGGCATAATGGGAGCTTTTGTGTTTTTGTAATATTTCTGATAGCATTGAGCCAGAAGCCTTTATGAACACTGTGCCATAGAGTTTCTTCACAGCAAAGTTAATTTGAGTTACCCCCAATTCAAGTTCCATCCGTACAACTTATTAACTTGAGTGTGGTGGTGCTTTAGATTCAAATTGGTTGGTTTGTCCGGGGTTATTAGCTAAAGCTTGAGTTAGTGCCACTTGTCAGCTGCTAATATGACCACTGTAGTGTGGACATAGGCTAGCTCCACTTGAGTGCCATTGGTCCTCCAAAGCTGTCCCAAAGTTCCCTCTGTAAGGACAGACAACTTCTTTGCAATTTATTGGGGAAGAATTCATAGAGCAGCTCAGCTTACTGCAGTGCAGAGAACCGTGGGATGCGTCCCCAGATGTCTTAGTGTTACAGCTGAGTGGACACAGCAGCTCAAATGTTGTTTCACGGTGTGGTCACTTGAGCTTGGCTAACTTGAGAAATGTAACTTGAGTGTATAACTCAAGTTAACTCTGCAGTGAAGACATACCCACAGTGAAACTGCTATCTCTGCTAATAGAAACTCACCTACAGCAGTATTTTTCTCTTTCACGTTTGTGTGGTACTGCAGCCTGTAAGAGGCTTTTTACATATAGTTTAGCGTGTACCACTAAAACATTTGAAGAGCAGACTGATTTAAAATTAGAAGTTTTGTTTTTAATATCCAGACTGAAGAAACAGCAGGATAGGTTGAAAAAAAAATTTTTTAAAGTGTAGAGTAATGCAAATACTGTATAGCCAGCAATAGCTAAACAAAGTTGTCTTATTGTCCATATAACTGTCCAGTCCTTTTGGGAATCATGCTAAGCTCTTGGCCTCAATAATGTGTAGTGACATTGAGATCCACAGGTTGGTTATGCATTGTGTAAAAAGATCTTTTCTTTTATCAGTTTTAAACGTAATGTCTTTCAATTTTGTTGGCTGTCTCCCTGCTCTTTTATTGAGAGGGTAAGTAGGAACATTGAATCCAACTTCTCTGGGCCTGTCATTTTTTATCCTGCTGTCATATCCCTGCTCTTCTGTCGCCTCACTAAACTGAACAGTCCAATCTTTTCAATCTCTTGTCCTACAGAAGCAGATAGGGTGGCCACCAGAAATGAACATCATATGCCCAGTGAGGGTGAGGCTCTGACTTATATAATGCCATTATTGAATGCAGCGTAGTTGTAGCTACGTTGATGCCAGGATATTAGAGAGATAAAGTGGGCTCCAAAGCTTGTCTCTCTCACCAACAGAAGTTGGTCCAGTGAAAGATGTTACCCTACTCACCGTGTCTCTCTAATTATAACTAGGGCTGTCAAGCAATTAAAACAATTAATCATGATTAATCGCACTGCTAAACAATAATAGAAGAATGTTTTTTACATTTTCAAATATATTAATTTCAATTACAACACAGAAAACAAAATGTACAGTGCTCACTGTATATTTTTGATTACAAATATTTTCACTGTAAAAAACAAAAATAGTGTATTTCAATTCACCTAATACAAGTACTATAGTGTAATCTCTTTATCATGAAAGTTGAACTTACAAATGTTGAATTATGTACAAAAAAAACTGTATTCAAAAATAACAATGTAAAACTTTAGTGCCTACAAGTCCACTCAGTCCTACTTCAGCCAATTGCTCAGACAAACAAGTTTGGTTACATTTGCAAGAGATAATGCTGCCCGCTTCTTGTTTACAATGTCACCTGAAAGTGAGAACAGGCGTTCGCATGGCACTGTTGTAACCGGCGTTGCAAGATATTTAAGTGCCAGATGCGCTAAAGATTCATATGTCCCTTCATGCTTCAACCACCATTCCAGAGGAGATGCATCATGCTGATGACTGGTTCTGCTCAATAACAGTCCAAAGCAGAGCGGACCGATGCATGTTCATTTTCATCATTTGAGTCAGATGCCACCAGCAGAAGGTTGTTTTTCTTTTTTGGTGGTTCAGGTTCTGTAGTTTCCACATCTGAGTGTCACTCTTTTAAGACTTCTGAAAGCATGCTTTACGCTTTGTCCCTCTCAGATTTTGTACTGCACTTCAGATTCTTAAACCTTGGGTCAAGTGCTGTAGCTATTTTTAGAAATCTCACATTGGTACTGTGATGCTCTGTATCTCCGGGGGACACCCAGCAGCCCCTTGTAAAATGATTATGTGATATCCAGTGCAAAGTTTGTCATATTGGGTGTCTTCGGAAGGCGCATGATGTACTGAGCATTGTTGTTATAGGTTATAATTTCATGTAGGTAGTCATGAGGTTGAAAATGTATCCCCATGGCTTAAAATAAGCCCAGGCAAAAACTCTGCAAGAGCAGAAAGGCAGTTCACACCTCATCAGGGCGTTGATGAGACAAACCCAGCCCAACCACAGAGGAACAAAGGGTGATGGCCTAGGGAGCAAAAAAAGAATCTGTTAGTCTCTCGAGGGAGTCACCCCCCCTTCCATTGGTTAGTTTGGAACTGCGATGTGGTAATGCTCATCTGACTCTGAAGGGGGTGGGGGGCAAAGCCAAGAGGGAAGAAAGGACATGGTAAAAGGGAGAGACATTTGCCATGCTCTCTCCCTCTTCCACCTACATCTACAGACACCACATCAAGCGACTGAAATGCTGATCAAAGGGGAGAGCCTGGTTGAGGAGCAACCATCTAGCCTGTGGTGAGAGGCATCTAAGTTTGTAAGGGCATTGAAAGTGTTAAGATCAGCTTAGAATGCGTTTTGCTTTTATTTCATTTGACCAAATCTGACTTGTGTTTTGATTTATAATCACTTAAAATCTATCTTTATAGTTAATAAATTTGTTTGTTTGTTCTACCTGAAGCAGTGCGTTTGGTCTGAAGTGTGTCAGAGGCTCCCCTTGGGATAACAATCCTGGTACATATCAATTTCTTTGTTAAATTGACCAAGTCATATAAGCTTGCAGCGTCCAGGGGGCATAACTGGACACTGCAAGACGGTTGTCTCTGGGACCGGAGATACTCGCTAGTGTCATTCGGTTGCAAGTAGCTGGGAGCAGCTTACATGCCAGAGGCTGTGCGTGAACAGCCCAGGAGCGGGGGGTTCTCACAGCAGAGCAGGTTAAGGCTGGTTCCCAGAGTCAAGGATTGGAGTGACCTAGCAGATCACCGGTCCGGATAACACCAGAGGGGAACATCACAGGTACCTTCTTTGCATTTGTCAAATTTGCAGTGACAGTGTTCGTAAATCAAACAACATGTGCTGGGTCATCATCCGAGACTTCTGTAACATGAAATATATGCGGAATGTGGGTAAAACAGAGCAGTGGACATACAATTCTCCCCCAAGGAGTTCAGTCACAAATTTAATTAATGCACTATTTTTTAACGAACATTATCAGCATGGAAGTATGTCCTCCGGAATGGTGACTGAAGCATGAAGGGCATATGAATATTTAACATATCTGGCATGTAAATACCTTGCAACACTGCCTACAAAAGTGCCATGTGAACACCTGTTCTCACTTTCAGGTGACATTGTAAATAAGAAGCAGGCAGCGGTATATCCCGTAAATGTAAACAAATTTGTTTGTCTTAGCAATTGGCTGAACCAGAAGTAGGATGAAATGAACTCGTAGGCTCTAAAATTTTACATTGTTTTGTTTTTGAGTGCAGTTATGTAACAAAAAAAATCTACCTTTGTAAGTTACACTTTCAGGATAGATTGCACTACAGTACTTGTATGAGGTGAATTGAAAAATACTATTTTTTTTGGTTTTTTTACTGTGCAAATATTTGCAAACAAAAATATAAAGTGAGCACTGTACACCTTGTATTCTGTGTTGTAATAGAAATCAATATATTTGAAAATGTAGAAAAACATCCAAAATATTTAATAAATTTCAATTGGTATTCTATTGTTTAACTCTTTAATTGCAAAAAAAAAAATTTTAATCACATTTTTTTTTCAGTTAATCACTGGAGTTAACTGCGATTAATTGACAGCCATAATTTTTTTCACCATCCTATTCCTTTAGCATTCGAACATTTTTTTGTTTGTTTTGTTTTTGTGTTTTTGACTGGTTCTGCCCACAGTGACCCACAGATCTTTCCTGGTTTGTACAGTACATTTAGAAGTCAGTAGTATATGTGAATAGTGAATTATTCCTTCCATTGTGCATTTCTTTGCATTTGTCAACATCCGTTGACATTCATTTGCCATCGGGCTGCTCGTTTTCCCAAGTTTTCTTAGGATCCCTCTGAAGTTTCTCCCCATTGCCTCTATCTGTGACCAGTCTACATAATTTGTCATCTGCAAATTTTGTCACCTCCCTACTAACCCCCTCCTCCAGATAATTATTACATTAAGCAAGCCCCATCCTTGAAAGGGAACTTTGTGGCACCTGCTGTTAACCTTTTGCCATGAAGAAAATTGACAATTTAGCCCATCTTTGTTTTCTGTCTCTTAGCCAGTTTCTAATCCATGATAGAACTTGACCTCTCGCCCTGGACCACAGCTGTTTTGTCACCTGAGTCAGTCATATCTTTACTAGGCACTGGATTTGGGGAACCACTGTGTAGCTTTTCTCAACACTGTGCCATCCATATCTTCAGTGTTGTAATGCTGTGAAGATGTAGATGTCCAGCCCATTTAGAACAGGAAGGCTATACACTCTGGGTTCCCAAGCCTGAAGCATAGAGGGCTATTGAAAAAGGGTGGTTCTGACTGCTTGATATTGAAACTTAGTTAGGCCTGAGATGTTACTGAGGAGGGCGGTGGAAAATGAGACTTTGGGTGGGACTAATGGTGGGCAGCTGAGATCCTTATTCCCTCTTGGGAATTCATATGGCACCTATCACCTTGATGTCTTAAGTGCTGTCCCAACCTGGCAAGGATTCGTTTGAAGACCCTCATTTCATAATGGAGAGAGAGAAACTGGAATGGAAAAAATGACAAACGATTTGGTGAATAAGACACAGGAGAAAAGGTTAGGAGACATGAGCGTATACAACCCAGAAACAATGATGGAGGGTGACAGGAGAAAAAGTGTTGAAGCCAGGTTAGAGGCTAGTGATTCTTACTGTAGAGCAAGTAAGAACAGGCTTAAACTGCGATAGGAAAAATATTAGGAAAAAGTAATACTTTAGAAGTTGGAACAAGTTGCTGGGGATCTGATGCAATTGCCATCAAGTGAGAAAGTCCAGGCTGAGTTTAATCACCCATTTATTGGGAATGAATGGCTTGGGATAATGAAAACTTCATTGTGCCCCTGTGCAAGAAAAGGGATTAGATCTCCCACTGCATGGGTTGGTCCCTATTCTAATTCCTTTACAAGTTCACCCAGGTTTGAGGGGAGGAACAATTTTTTTCACTGAAGAGGCCAGTGCTTCCCCTTCATAAGTGTTATGACAGAGAGAGATTAGTAAGGTGCAGTTTATTATGTGAACTGAAAAACTAAAACAAGAAGAAAAATCCTTATGGTATTATCCTGAATTGTTCCTCTTTCTGTTTTGCTAGGATACAGGACCTCGGCACAGACAACAGAAGATCAAGAGATCTCGCGGGGGGGGGGAGAGTATGCATACGTTTCTCGTGAAATCTGGCTAAGAACAAGGAACAAAGCTGAGAAATTCTCACCATATCCCATTAATTGTAAGATTTTGTTTCAGGGGATTCTTGAGTAGGAGTAGAGAGGTTATTTTACCTCTGTATTTGGTACTGGTGCAACTGCTGCTGGAATACTGTTTACAGTTCTGGTGTCCATAATTCAGGAAGGATGTTGATAAACTGCAGAGAAGAGCAACAAAGAATAACTAAAGGATTAGAAAACAGACCTTGTAGTGATAGGCTCAAAGCGCTCATTTAGTTTAGCAAAGAGAAGATTTAAGGGCTGACTTGATCCCAGTCTATAAGTACCTACACAGGGAACAAATATTTTAAAATGGGCTCATCGGTCTAGCAGAGAAAGGCCTAACATGGCTGGAAGTTGAAGCTAGACAAATTCAGACCGGAACTAAGGTGTTCATTTTTAATGGTGAGAGTAATTAACCGCTGGAACAATTTACCAAGTGTTGTGGTGAATTCTCCATCACTGACCATTTTAAAATCAAGATTAAACATTTTTTTCTAAAAGATATGCTCTAGGAATTATTTTGGGGAATTTCTGTGGTCTGTGTTATACAGAAGGTCAGACTAGATCAGCAGTTCTCAAACTTCATTGCCCCGTGACCCTCTTCTGATGACAAATTACTACACAACCCCAGGAGAGGGGACCAAAGCCCAAACCCCACCACCCCAGGCGGAGAGGCCAAAGTCAAAGCCTAACGGCTTCAGCCCTAGGTGAGGGGCCTGTAGCCCTGGCGACCCCATTAAAATGGGGTCGTGACCCCCTTTGTGGTCCCGAACCACTGGACTAGATGATCATAATGGTCCCTTCTGGCTTATGAATTTATTAATCATATGTTGCTCCAGGTGTTACCTAGTGCAATGCCGAGTCTGCAGACAAAAGAAATAAAAGCTCCAAGAGTCAATGATTCTATGATTCTAAGTGCTGTCTCCTATACCTATGCAAGCATGGAAGGTCCTAAATGCAGGACAATGGCCTCTTCTCCTGAAAGTAACCCCTTCCCCTCAGACACACACAATTCCCCACTCTGGCACAACTTATCCCCCACTACTTTCCAGTTTTTGTGCAGGGGTGATGAGGCTGTTAGCTTCATGGTGGGGGAGCATTAGTGGGATAGTCGGTGCATTCACCACTTGGCAGAATCCCCCACCTGAAGGAAGCAGAGATCCTCCAACTGTTGTTACAGCTTATGGGCTGTGGTTGCAGCAGAGTGTCTCAACAGCTAGTCCACACAATGCTGCCAGATTGGTGGGGGATATTTGTTTTCCTTCAGTAGTTCTTCTGTTCTCCATTTATACGTGCTTTGCAGAAGATTGGGGCCACATTTGGTCTTATGAAAGTTCTGAACATCTTAGACAACCAACATTTTAAATGTTGACATTGAAAACTATTTAGCTGCTGATCGTATTAGTGGAAACAGCCAAGTACTCCAGGGTTGTGGGCAGAATTTGAGACGAGAACATACCACTCCATCCATCTGACTCCAGGTGGTAGCAGATCATTTATAGGTGACATTATTTAGCACTAAACTCCAAATCAGAAAGTCTTAATATAGAGTAAATCACAGGATTTGTTATGATGCTGTCTGCTGAGCCACAGGCCATGCCAACTAAACGTAGGAGCAGTTGCCACAGGTGTAAACATTTGTGTATTTGCAGCTCATGCTGTAAAAGCTCTCAAATGTTGTGTGTGCAACAAATGTCCACAACTGTGCAGTCTGCACCTACAGCATGGTGACAAACTCTGGCTTGATTTTCTTATGAACAACTCTCTGGAGGTGTATTCTCTAGTAGTACTAGTGGTCCAATAGCCTCTAGTGGCACCTGCTGCTTCACGCCATAACCTGGTATTTACATCTCTTTGGAAGGCTATTATTAGATCAGCTCTGATCTGGAGTGTGGATTAGAATGGCCCCTTTTCATAGATGACAAAATGGATCATTATGATCATCTAGTCAGACCTCCCGTATAACACAGACCAGAGTACGTCTCCAAAATAATTCCTAGACCATATCTTTCAGAAAGATATCTAATCTTGATTGAAAAATTGTCAGTGATGGAGAAGCCACCATGACCCTTGGTAAGTTGTTCAAGTGGAATTGCTCTCACTGTTCAGCTTTTACACCTTATTTTCAGTCTGAATTTGTCTAGCTTCAGCGTCCTGCTATACCTTTCTCTAATTGTTCCACGTGTAGGTAATTAGCGTATAGTCAAGTCACCCCTTAACTTTTTTTTTTTAAGCTAAGTAGATTGAGCTCCGTGAGTCTATCACTATAAGGCTTATTTTCTAAATTTTTAATCATTCTTGTGGCTCTTCTCTGAACCCTCTCCAATTTATCAATATCCTTCTTGAATTGTGGACACCAGAATTTCACACAGTATTAGAGCAGTGGTTGCACCCGTGCCAAATACAGAAGTAAAATAACATCTTTGCTCCTACTGAAGATTATCTAATATGTGCATTTCAGGATTGCATTAGGTCTTTTGGCCACAGCACCACACTGGGGACCTCATGTTCACCTGACTATCTACCGGGACCCCCAAATCGTTTTCAGAGTCACTGTTCCGCAGGATAGAGTCCCCCATCCTGTAAGTATGGCCTCCATTCTTTGTTCCTAGATGTATACAGTACATTTAGCCATATTAAAATGCATATTGTATGCTGGCACCCAGTTTACCAAGCGATCCAGATTGCTCTGTGTCAGCAACCTATCTTCTTCCTTATTTATCAGTCCCTCAATTTGTGTTATCTGCAAACTTTATCAGTGCTAATTTTATGCCTTCTTCTAGGTCATTAATAAAAATGTTAAATAGAGTAGGGCCAATAATAGGTCCCTGTGATACCACAGTAGACACCACACCCATTTGATGATGATTTCCTATTTACAATTACACTTTGAGACCTCTCAGCCAGCTTTTAATCCATGAATATGTGCCATGTTAATTTTATCTTGCCAGTTTTTTATTCAAAATATGTTGAGTACCAAGTCAAATACCTTACAGAAATCTATAGTGCATCAATACTATTGCCTTTATGAACCAAATTTGTAATCTCACCCAAAAAAATAGTTTGACAGGATCTGTTTCCCTAAATCTATGTTGATAGGCATATATTATCCTCTAATTCTTTATTCATTGAGTCCCGTATCAGCCACTCCATTATCTTGCCTGGGATCCATGTCAGATTAGCAGGCCTATAATCACCCAGTAGCACCAAAGGTACTACTAAAGGTAGTATGGTAGTATTGTGCCAGTAAATTCATGAGATGTTGAATTGCTTTTCAGCTGGCATCAGTTTTCTCTGATTTTCTGAAAGACAAAAAAAAAACACAGATCTACCCCTTTTGGGCAGTCAGTCATTGCTTAAAATATTTCCTTTTTGTACAAATACCCTTGTTAATTGCAGGCAAAACAGAGGAATTACCTATATTTTTTTGTTATTTGTTTTATAGGCAGCCCAGGTTTCAGTGGCCTCTACCTTATCAGTTAGGTAATTTGCATTAAAACAAATGCTTTCCGGCTTGCTTTTGGATCCACAGGTTAAAGATTCTTACTTTAAAAACAGGTTTCAGAGTAACAGCCGTGTTATTCTGTATTCGCAAAAAGAAAAGGAGTACTTGTGGCACCTTAGAGACTAACCAATGCTCAAATAAATTGGTTAGTCTCTAAGGTGCCACAAGTACTCCTTTTCTTTTTACTTTAAAAAGGGCATAATAAACTTTACCAGACTTTTGATTGCCTTTTACTTTTAACTCCTGCTGTCAAACACACAGCGACCTGAAAAGGAAGACACCCCCTATTGTAGCCCCTTGGAGCCTAATAAGATATTAATTAAGTAGCACTGTATAATTGCATTTCTTTGGAAAAGGGCCCATGTTTTCCAAAATGGCTGCAAAGAAATCAAGAATTCTTTTTCTTTCCAGTATTTCACAAAGTTCAACTGCTTAATTCTTTCCAGCAACTACAGAGTTAACTTCTTACTTTCCTTTCTTAAATCACTTGCTTATTTCCCAAAACGACACCCAATTAACTTAGATTTTACCATTCCAAGTATTATTCTGGGATTTACGTTTTCCATTCCTGTAATTATTTACTCCTCTTTTTTCATTATGACCTTCAAGTTTCCAACCTGTTTTCCAATCTCTCTATCTGTTGCCTGCCCGCTTGGGCCCGATCCTGTTTTTTTTCTCTGAACTGTCCCTTCCATGAGCACCAGCTTTGTTTCACTACCAAATTAACAAGGAGGGTGGGCTTCTTAACTAGCCCCCAGCCCTCCTGGTCTCTTTTCTTAAATATTTTCACTTACAAGGGCTACCCGAGTCCTCCCCCCATGAGGCTTGTCACCTGGACAGAAAGCATGGCTAATTGGCAAGCAAGGAAGTGACGGGCATAAGTCAGAAAGCTGAGGGTAAGCCGGAGGAGGGGCAGAAGCAGGCATAGCACAGAGTGGGGCTGGAGACCCCTGAGATGAATAAGAAAAGGAGGAGGAAAGAGGACGTCCTTTCGCATGCGCATAAGCCCAGTTGTCCCATACATACCAATAATCCATCTGGGCTGGAGCTTTGTTTTCCAGCCTTTTCCTAAGCGCTGTTAATTTTTCCCTAGCAAAGGAACCATCCGGTGGCCAGTCAAAAGGTGTTTGAGTTGTTAGTGCTGGCCACTCAACCTTGCACAAGATTACAGCTTTTTTTTTACCTAACCCATGGGTACCAGAAATATTCCCCCAATTCTCGAGAATTTCAGCCAAAGGGGTCCCCTTACTTACACTCTGCCCAGAACCCATAATGAGCTACCAAAAGGACACAAAATGTGCCACCTTATCGCCTAAGTGACGGCTCACACCCCGCCTCCTCGGAGTTCTCAAAGGTGAACTCACCCTGTGCCGGCTGGAGCTGTCCGAGAGAAGGAGTGTAGTCTCGGTTGTTGGGGCAAGCCTAGAGTCCCTTCGTGGTCGCCAAAACTGTTACGAATTACACCTGAGGGGACACGCACACAACTGCTGCGAATTTTACCTGGTAGGATACGCACACAAATGCTACGAATTACACCTGGTAGGACACGCACACAAATGCTGCAAATTATACCTGATAGGTCACGCACAGTTCGAATCTAGGCTGAGGCACATAAACAAAGTCCACAACTGCAGAGTTCCCAAAAGACACTAAGTTTATTACGCTCGAGCGTGGTGCCCCCCTGCTAGCCAGGAGGGGACCCTGAATACAGATTATACAAAGGCTGTATACTTTTTAGCAAAGCATGTTGCCCTCGTGCATCGGAAACCTTAGCCAATAAGCAAACCTTTTTCTCATCTACCACCTATCCCTGCTTGGTGCATTCCTCGTGCTAAACCAATATGTTAATTACACAGCATGGTCCTAAAGCCATGCATCAGTAACTTTTATTATCAGGATGGGAGGCCTCACATCAAAGGCCAGGAGATAGGGAGTTAGGGACTGACAAAAAACAGATACTGGGAGTCCAGGCAGGCTGGAGACAAGGAGGAGGATTTTCATAGGAATGCAGTATCTAAGGAACACTCCTCCTGGTGTATGATGTGCTTGCTTTTAGACAATGGTGGGCC
Source organism: Chelonia mydas (assembly GCF_015237465.2). Taxonomy (NCBI): domain Eukaryota; kingdom Metazoa; phylum Chordata; order Testudines; family Cheloniidae; genus Chelonia; species Chelonia mydas. Next base: position 200,896 of record NC_057851.1, read on the forward strand.
CCAAACCAAAATGGAGTCACATGTGCTAACTTTTCCTTAACAGCACGCACACCGCAAACTGAAGTGAGGAGCTTTTTAAACCCAGGAGCCCTGATTAGCCTGCCTGTCTTAATTGATTCTAACAACTTCTTGATTGGCTGCAGGTGTTCTAATCAGCCTGTCTGCCTTAATTGTTCCCAGAAAGTTCCTGATTGTTCTGGAACCTTCCCTGTTACCTTACCCAGGGAAAAGGGACCTACTTAACCTGGGGCTAATATATCTGCCTTCTATCACTCTCCTGTAGGCATCTGGCCTGACCCTGTCACAGTATATTATTGGTCTGGACTTTAGTGTGCAAACAGAATATAAATGTGATCAAGTCATAACTTGTACTGAAGTTATTGTTAATTTTTAATTCTGTGATCAGTTCCTTTTTATCTGTCAAGATGAGGTCTCGTATAGACTGCTCTCATGTTAGGAAATTGTTACCTGTAATATTTAGAAATAGTTTTAATATTGGCATCATGAGACCTCTAGCATACATTACTCATATTGAAGTGTCTCAGGATCACACAGCTATTTTTTTCCTACATGTTATAGGAGCCACTCATCCTGTTCACTAGCGTGATTTGGTGGTCTGTAGCAGACACAGATTGATACCCCATCTTGTGCTCTATCTGTTAGGACATTGATTCGTAAATATTCAAGATAATTTTCTCCTGGTTATCAGTGTTAGGAAAGAGGTAGTGCCATTTTGGACATAGTGCCACTCCCCCTCCACTTTTCATAGAATAATAGAATATCAGGGTTGGAAGGGACCTCAGGAGGTCATCTAGTCCAACCCCCTGCTCAAAGCAGGATCAATCCCCAACTAAATCATCCCAGCCAGGGCTTTTGCCCACTTGATCTTCCTAAATAGGTTGTAACCTTTGATTTTTAACATTCCAATCATGGGAATCATCCCACCATGTTTCACGAATACCAACCAAATAAAATTTATGTTCATGAATGAGAAATTCCTATTCCTCTTGTTTGTTACCCACGCTCCTAGCATTGGTGTATAGGCAATTCAGTAATTTCTACTAGGGCTGTCAATTAATCTCAGTTAACTCACACAATTAACTAAAAAAAAATTAATCATTAAAAAAATTAATCGTGATTAATCGCACTTACAACAATAGAATACCAATTGAAATTTATTAAATATTTTGGGTGTTTTTCTACATTTTCAATATTGATTTGAATTACAACACAGAATACAAAGTGCACAGTGCTCACTGTATATTATTTTTTGTTATATATGCACTGTAAAAATGATAAAAGAAATAGTATTTTTCAGTTTGCCTCATACAAGTACTGAAGTACAATCTCTTTATCATAAAAGTGTAACTTACTAAATGCAGATTTTATTTATTTATTTTGGTTTCATAACTGCACTCAAAAACAAAACAGTGTAAAACTTTAGAGCCTACAAGTCCACTCTGTCCTACTTCTTATTCTGCTAATCGCTAAGACAAACAAGTTTGTTTACATTGATGGGAGATACTGCTGCCTGTCTCTTATTTACAATGTCACCTGAAAGTGAGAACAGGCATTCGCATGGCACTTTTGTAGCTGGCATTGCAAGGTATTTACATGCGTGCAGCTTTTCTTTCTTTTTTTTTTTTTTTTTTTTTTACATAATTCTACATTTGTAAGTTCAACTTTTGTAATAGAGATTGCACTACAGTACTTGTATGAGATGAATTGAAATTTTTTTTTGTTTACAGTGCAAATATTTGTAATAAAAATAAATATAAAGTGAGCACTGTGCACTTTGTATTCTGTGTTGTAATTGAAATTAATATATTTGAAAATGTAGTACACATCCAAAAATATTGAAAATAAATGTATTCAGTTGTTGTTTAACAGCGTGATTTGTCGCGATTAATTTTTTTAATCACGCAACTGTCCTAATTTCTACTCTTCATGTCCTTTGGTTCCTTAATTTTGTTCTCAACATTTCAGTTGTGTGCTGAGTGCTCATATCTTCCCTTTTTACCCACTCCACTCCTCTGCTCCTTTTGTTATTAATTTAATGTCCTCCTGACTACTTCAGCCAGCCTGTCTTCCTTCCAAACTATTCAGCCTTTCACCACATAGAAGGTAGACCAACGTTCCACAAAACCAAAACCTTCCTCCACCTACCTAGCCAGTGGTTCACTTCCAGAATCTTCTGCTTGTTGTCCTCTTTTGTTCGTAGGACAGGAAGGATCTCAGAGAAGTTCTCTTGGTCATTCTTCAGCAAGCTCTGAGTTCCTTGATGTCCTTTCTTACCTGCAAGATACCCCACAACACAGTGTCATTACTGCAGATATGAAGCAACACCAATGGATCCTTTCCTGTTGACTTCAAAAGCCTGTCCAATCTTAGAGTGACAGTCCTGTTGTCTGCCTGTTCCTTGCACAACGTTTGGATTCTTCTGAATATTGAATCCCCAACAATAGTCTGTCTTCCTTGGACGGTTGGAGGACTCTATGTGATTTTTCTTATAGGTTGGGCTGAGCTGCTGTCCACAGGTGTTTCCCATATATCTCTCCATTCCCTTGGACCAACTGGATCACGAGAGGTGTTGTCCACAGTTTCCATGTTTTGGATGTGGTATCAATTGGAAACTTCTAGCTGTGGAATTCCTTCCAGTCCTCTTCTCTCTTGTGGCCGTGGCGTACCCATCTTCATCTGTCTCCAGCCATGTAGAATGTCACTTTGACCTCTTGCCTCCAGTGGTTACGAGCTCCAAGGCCTCCTTTCTGACTTCCTCTCTCTCCAGCTTCTTTCTTTCTTGAATGAGGGATGCTGATACTTCCTGAGCCTAACTATCTGGGATGTCCTCAGCTTCTCTGATTCTCAGTAGCATTTCTACTTGCTCCTCCACTCCAAGAATCTTCTCCTCCAACACAGCCACCAGCTTGCACTTGATTCACAGGAAGTCCCTTCTGGGTTCAGGTAGAAAAGAAAACATGGCACATCCATTGCATTCACCATCACTGTTCATTGCTGGCTATCTTGAAATCACACGTAGAGCTGACCCTGGAAAGAAAGCTTCTCACACTCCCTTTCCAAATGCCCTCTGAAACTCCCTGTTAGCTGTCTCTGTTTATGGTTCTCAAGTTCACCTGACAAGTGACTCTTTATAGTCCAAATCTCCTTGCTTAGCTCATCTTAGCTCCGCCACTCACCATCCCCCGACCCCTCCACCCCGCTTCAAATGCACTTGTGTAGGTCTCCTTAATGTCTGTGAAGTGTATGTAGAATGATAACTTCCTTTTAGATGTGTGAGAGACAGGGTGGGTGAGGTAATATCTTTTATTGGACCAACTTCTGTTGGTGAGAGAGACAAGCTTTCAGGCTACATTGAGTACCTTTCCCAGACCTGAGGAAGAGCTCCGAGTGTTGCAGCTAAATATAAGGTAGCACATATTCTAAGGGACCCTTCAAGGTGAAGTGGTCTGTTAACATCCCTGTAGTCGTAGTCGATAAGCCATAAATTCAGTACTTTATTAATACCATGATTTTTAGGCTAGGTCTACACTATAGACCTTACAGTGGCACAACTGTACCAATGCAGCTGCGCCGCTATAAGATCTCTCATGTCACCCCTCTGTGCCGATGTGAGAGAGCTCTCCTGTTGACATAATTAAACCACCCCCAATGAGCGGCGGTAGCTATGTCAGCAGCAGAGCATTTCCCACCGACATAGTGCTGTCCACGTCTGTGCTTCTGTCTATGTAATTTTTGTTGGTCAGGGGTGTGGGTTTTTTCACACCTCTAAATGACGTAAGTTTTACCGACCAACGTGCTAGTGTACACACAGATGTTTTGGCTAGCAAAGTTATGAATTAACAGGCCACTTCACCTTTAATGGTCCCTTAGTTTAATATAAGTAGTTAGAACATATTCTATCTGTTCAATCTTATATTTAGCTGTGACACTCTTATACTCCTGGGAGCATTCTGCACCAAAAAGTTCTGCGCACTATATTTTTCAGAGTAACAGCCTTGTTAGTCTGTATTCGCAAAAAGAAAAGGAGTACTTGTGGCACCTTAGAGACTAACCAATTTATTTGAGCATGAGCTTTCGTGAGCTACAGCTCACTTCATCGGATGCAAACTGTGGAAACTGCAGAAGACATTATATACACAGAGACCATGAAACAATACCTCCTCCCACCCCACTCTCCTGCTGGTAATAGCTTATCTAAAGTGATCATCAAGTTGGGCCATTTCCAGCACAAATCCAGGTTTTCTCACCCTCCCCCCCCCCACACACAAACTCACTCTCCTGCTGGTAATAGCCCATCCAAAGTGACCACTCTCTTTACAATGTGTATGATAATCAAGGTGGGCCATTTCCTGCACAAATCCAGGTTCTCTCACCCCCCTCCAAAAACCACACACACAAACTCTCTCTCTTCTTCCTGATAACACAATCCTGGCCACTGTGGATGTAGAAGCCCTCTACACCAACATTCCACACAAAGATGGACCACAAGCCGTCAAGAACACTATCCCCGATAATGTCACGGCTAACCTGGTGGCTGAACTTTGTGACTTTGTCCTTACCCATAACTATTTTACATTTGGGGACAATGTATACCTTCAGATCAGCGGCACGGCTATGGGTACCCGCATGGCCCCACAGTATGCCAACATTTTTATGGCTGATTTAGAACAACGCTTCCTCAGCTCTCATCCCCTAACGCCCCTACTCTACTTGCACTATATTGATGACATCTTCATCATCTGGACCCATGGAAAAGAGGCCCTTGAGGAATTCCACCAGGATTTCAACAATTTCCATCCCACCATCAACCTCAGCCTGGTCCAGTCCACACAAGAGATCCACTTCCTAGACACTAAAGTGCTAATAAACAATGGTCACATAAACACCACCCTATACCGGAAACCTACTGACCGCTATTCCTACTTACATGCCTCCAGCTTTCACCCTGACCACACCACACGATCCATCGTCTACAGCCAAGCTCTGCGATACAACCGCATTTGCTCCAACCCCTCAGACAGAGACAAATACCTACAAGATCTCTATCAAGCATTCTTACAACTACAATACCCACCTGCGGAAGTGAAGAAACAGATTGACAGAGCCAGAAGAGTTCCCAGAAGTCACCTACTACAGGACAGGCCTAACAAAGAAAATAACAGAACGCCACTAGCCGTCACCTTCAGCCCCCAACTAAAACCCCTCCAACGCATTATTAAGGATCTACAACCTATCCTGAAGGATGACCCAACACTCTCACAAATCTTGGGAGACAGGCCAGTCCTTGCCGACAGACAGCCCCCCAACCTGAAGCAAATACTCACCAACAACCACATACCACACAACAGAACTACTAACCCAGGAACCTATCCTTGCAATAAAGCCCATTGCCAACTGTGCCCACATATCTATTCAGGGGACACCATCACAGGGCCTAATAACATCAGCCACACTATCAGAGGCTCGTTCACCTGCACATCCACCAATGTGATCTATGCCATCATGTGCCAGCAATGCCCCTCTGCCATGTATATTGGTCAAACTGGACAGTCTCTATGTAAAAGAATAAATGGACACAAATCTGATGTCAAGAATTATAACATTCATAAACCAGTCGGAGAACACTTCAGTCTCTCTGGTCGCGAAATCAAAGACATGAAGGTCGCTATCTTACAACAAAAAAACTTCAAATCCAGACTCCAGCGAGAAACTGCTGAATTGGAATTCATTTGCAAATTGGATACTATTAATTTAGGCTTAAATAGAGACTGGGAATGGCTATTTCCCCTTTTTTTTCCTACCCCCAGACGTTCCCCCCCCCCAGACGTTCTGGTTAAACTTGGATTTGTGCTGCAAATGGCCCACCTTGATTATCATGCACATTGTAGGGAGAGTGGTCACTTTGGATAAGCTATTACCAGCAGGAGAGTGAGTTTTTGTGTGTGGGGGGGGGGAGGGTGAGAAAACCTGGATTTGTGCTGGAAATGGCCCAACTTGATGATCACTTTAGATAAGCTATTACCAGCAGGAGAGTGGGGTGGGAGGAGGTATTGTTTCATGGTCTCTGTGTATATAATGTCTTCTGCAGTTTCCACAGTATGCATCCTATGAAGTGAGCTGTAGCTCACGAAAGCTCATGCTTAAATAAATTGGTTAGTCTCTAAGGTGCCACAAGTACTCCTTTTCTTTTTGCACTATATTTTAAAATTCTGGATATTTTATTTGTCAGAATAACGCTATGTAATCATGCCAGTTTCAATTATTTTAGTAATCTATTTCAAAATATCTGTCAGCAAGTATGTCTGTAACAATCCAGACACACACACAAATTCCTCCAGGAGTAGAGTCAAAGAAACCCTTACAACAACCCAGTTTCTGTTTCTCTGCCCCCTCCCCCCCCAGAGCCCAGCTGCGGGGCACCCTCCAGTCCAGACTCCTGCATCCCCTCTCCCGCAGAGCCCAGTTGCAGAGTCTCTTCCTCCTCCCCCCCCCCCCCCCCCGCCCCACTCAGGGATCCAGAGGAAGAAACAGCCAGATGCTGGTCCTGGGCTTTTATGGAGTTTCCTGCAGGATGCTTCCTTCCTTCAGGGCATGTTGAGAACTGTAGCTGCTGAGAACCCTCTAGCGCCGCCCCGCCCCCGCAGTGTCCTCTATTTGCGAGCTGGGTTCTGCTGGGTCCAGTGGGCCCTAGTGGCAGCCAGCAGCTCTGCAGCCCATTTCTGTGGGGAGAAAAAGGAAATTCTGCATGCACAACATTAATTTCTGAGCAAATTCTGCATTGCACAGTGGTGCAGAATTCCCCCAGGAGTAACTTAGTACCTTAGTAACTTAGTACGGAAGAAGAGCTCTGTGTGGCTCGAAAGTTTGTCTGTCTCACCAACAGAAATGGGTCTACTAAAAGGTATTACTCACCCACCTTGTCTGTCACATATCCTGGGACTGACTACAACACCAACAACACTGTATACAATATTCAGGATGTCTGTCCTGCAGACTGTATTCTGTCTTGCCTCTGTTTCCTTGTATTCCCCTGTCTGTCTGTATCCACCTGTTATCTCCTGTCTTATACTTAGATTGTCAGCTCTTTGGGGCAGAGACTGCCTTCTTTTTCTGTGTTTGTACAGTGGGTAGTACACTGGGGTCCGGGTCCATGACTGGGCTCCTAGACACTACATTACTGTTAATAAAATAGAAATTAGAAGGTTTACTGAACTGTGGGGTGGGCTTGAAGACTGGTTGTGAAGATGAAAGCAGCATGTTCTGCCGTGAGACTCATTGCATCGGCATGTGTGCATGTACCCATCTTGGTGTTTGTTTTATATCTAGGATTTCTTTTTTTTTCTAGGTCCGAGGAGTTTGAAACTAGTCTCCTAGGGTCGGACAATAACAATGAGTGCTTCAGTGATTCTTCTGCCTCTTCCAAGAGTCAAGTGAGCGGGAGCTCAGAATCTGGGGGCAAGCGGGCTATTCGCAGACCACTGACTGGCTGGAAATGAGAGGAATAAAAACCAATATTAATAAATCCTCAGAGAAGAAAGGTACTTTAGAGCCCGTAGTACTGGGCAAAGCTGTCTTCTCACTTATTCTTTTAATCAAGACTGAATATCTTTCTGAAAAATATGCTACAGTTCAAAACCACAAGTTATGGTCTCAATAGTGTCTTTTCTAGGTTAAGGAAGAATAACTGTCTCCACTGCAGAACTTATTGGTAAAATTCTGTGGTCAGTTTTGTGCAGAAGGTGGGGCTAAGTGATCTGGCCTTTAAGATCAATGAAACTATGACTACAGGTCTGCTTTTATCTGTGGGTGAGAGCTCTGCCAGTGTTTCAGCAGAATGCTTTGCATAGGAATTTTAAAACTAGGCTAGACAATAGAAACAACACTAGAACATATACAAAAGAGAGGAAGCCAGCAGTGGTCCTGGGGGTTAGAAACGGGCATGAAGTTGTCCTCTCCATTTCTAACATCTGTTATTTTCTGATTTAGAATGGGCTAGGGCCTTTTGTGCTGATGTACTAATGCATCTTGCATGTCATATCCCATGAGGTGAAACCTGTTAGTTAATGATGAGGAAGATCTCTGATATTCAGGTGTCTATACTGGATGAAAACTGGGGCAGTGTGAAAGGAGGCATGAACTTGGATGAGAAGGTTCTGCATGTGTAGGGATTGCTCATATCATGTCAGTTGAAAACCTGTCTTTGAGACACAAGTACACAGCAGGGGGGAAAATCTCAGTATTGCTAGCCCCAGGCATTCAAATATCATGAAATTGGCTTAAAAATCATGTTTTAAAAAAAGCCTTTTGTTTCTTTGCAATTTCTTTTTGGTTTTTGAGCTCTTACAGTCCACTGCGGTGCAACCATGAAAGTAGAACCTTGTTGGGTTTTTTTAACATGAAAGTAGAGATTTTCATGTAATTGGATTACTCCAGGAGCTGGGACTTCAAGACAAATACAAAATATCACAAGAGTCATGCTAAAACAATGAGAGTTGGCAACCCTGATTTTTGAGAGGAAAGATCCTATGGGTGTGCTGCATCAGCATTTGTGTGTCCTGTGTGTGGGTTTCTTCCCCCAGTGCGCTAAGTGAATCATAGAATATCAGGGTTGGAAGGGACCTCAGGAGGTCATCTAGTCCAACCCCCTGCTCAAAGCAGGACCAATTCCCAGTTAAATCATCCCAGCCAGAGCTTTGTCAAGCCAGACCTTAAAAACTTCTAAGGAAGGAGATTCTACCACCTCCCTAGTGGGGGAGGCCTGTCTATGTTCTTGCTGTCTCAGTGCCTTACAGCAAGCAGAATGCAAACTAGGCAGTAGTGGGTGGTCAGATGAGTCTTCCTGAAATCTCTTCTGTGATGGATGAGGAGCTTCCCCCTGAGAGTGGCTGTGGTGGGCAGGTGATTTACATGAGCTAATACAAACTCTTTAGCAGTCTCTGCAGCATGACTAATGGGGACCTGACTGGAAATTTGGGGAGCAGCAGCTGAGGGTCAGTTTTAGGTGCTGGTTGCCAGTTCCTTGTTCTGGATATGGGCCTAAGGATCCCAAATAAGGGGCTCCTTTCTGCATCTTTTCTCCTGGTTTGGCCCCAATTTCCATGGATATTGCAGAGGAGCAAACTCTTCCAGAAGGTATTTTATACTCCTTTTCTCAAACTTTCCAGTCCATTCTCCATCCTCTTGGTTCTGGCAGTGGGGTGTGTGTTGCTTCTCTCTTTCTGCGTAGAACCGGGGAGCAGTGCAGTACTTCCAGTCCTTTCAAGGTCCTGCAAAAAATTCTGCCTTCCTGACAGAACAACCACTGGTTCAGTGTTCCCCACTTGCTGAGTCTTCCTTTGGCCTCCCTTTGACTAGGCTTGTATGCAGTTCAACCACTAGGAAACCCAGGGACAAAGCGTGTTGAGTATCCATTACAGAAGGAGTTCATCCAAAATCTAACAACTTCCTCTTTCTGGTCTGTACTAACCACCAAATCAGTTTCAGCTCCAGCTGAGGGTTGGACAGGGTGACCCACTTGTTATTTCTTAGTGTAGACAGGGCCCAGGTCTTCAGCCTTGTTCCTCATAAGGCCCCAAGGTGCATGTGGCTGTTCTGTGTTACTGCTTACCTGGTTGTGAGCGGTTTGTGATGTTACTCTTCAGATCTCTGATTATTCTTTCTGACTCTCATGTCAGCTGTACTCCTTGCCTCCCACTTGCGCACAATGGTTGCTTCCTGTCTTAGGGTAAGCTGGCCCTTTAAGGGGGTTGAGGCTCAGTTGCACCTATTCCATACTTTTAGTTTGCCTCCCCAGGTGGAGGAAATGAGAGAAGTCATATGACTAAACTAGGCATGCTGGGGAAATAAGGGGAGCTTGTGATTCAGTCATAGAGGGACTGCAGAGATAACAGCGCTGGGAGTCAGTGCTGTATAAAAGAGTGTGTTGGGGGGGGGATCTGGGCGGGATGAAAGATTAGGAAGAGGGCAGTGGGTTGGAGGGACTGGCCATTTGACACTCCAGGGGACAGAAAGCCTAGTTGTTCGTGTTCCCAGGAGTGGGAATGCATTGAAAAGGTGAATATGAGTTCCCCCATGCTGCCGCCTAGCAAGGAGATGTAATGACCCCTGAGAACGAGGGGAGGATAGAGAGACTGAACAGAGCCCAGGTGGGGCTAGAGCTGAGCCCAGGAGAAGGGCAGGGTTGGAAGGGAAGATAGACCCTTGGGAAGGAAAGGCTGTGCCCAGCTTAATAGCAGGGCAGAAGACTATTTTGGCTTTGTGTTGGTTTGGACTCTGATATCCCAGAAGGGGTGTGGACTTTTTGGGACTTGGCCATGGGGCTAAGTCACCTCAGCAGCCAAACAATGTTGAACACAGAGAGAGCACCATTGGAGATAAGGGGAAACTGAAGGAACGGATGGAGATCGGCTAGGTGTGATGTTACACTCCCCGAGCCTCAGCAGGACTGACCTGTCTTCATTCTCTGACACCTCACAGGAGAATCACCTTCCAGGGGGAAGAGGAAATCTGAGCGAGAGGATGATGAAGATTATGAAGAGTTTTCCAGAAAGAAGCAGAAAGTTCCTGGTAATATGAATAATTTGTAGTTCCTAGTATCAGAGGGGTAGCTGTGTTCGTCTGGATCTGTAAAAGCAGCAAAGAGTCCTGTGGCACCTTGTTGACTAACAGACGTATTGGGGCATAAGCTTTCGTGGGTGAATACCCACTTTGTCGGATGCATCCGATGAAGTGGGTATTCACCCATGAAAGCTTATGCTCCAATACGTCTGTTAGTCTATAAGGTGCCACAGGACTCTTTATAGTTCCTAGCCACAGACCTGTGTGTGCTCTCATCTTCCTATGTTGTTACCATGTGCTGCTGGAGCCACGGTCCTGCACATGCTCTTGGCTACCTTTCTGTAGGGATTGTGCCCTATGCGAGCCCTCTGCTGCTGCTGCCCGTATTCTAATCCACAGTGGGGCTGGAGCTGTTCTAAATCTCACTCACCCTTGAAGTTTAAAGCAAGCCCCACTGAATAGGAGGTTAAGGTTTTGGACTGGGACCTGCGTTCTATCTCTGGCTTTACCACAGCCTCCCTGAATGGTGTCAGGCAAGTCACTCACACCAGATTTTCTGAAGTGGGCACTAATAGCAGGCTCCTTGTTTTCTGGCTGCCCAACTTGATACATAGAGTTTGACTTTCTGAAGTGCTTCAACTCACAGCGTTAGGTGAAGGAGACCCTGTGGATGCTCAGCTCCTTTGATAAGCAAGGTCCTGTGTGTCTTGAGTTGAGCACCCAGATTCTTGCCAGCTTCCTGAAGTAGGGGTATGAGACCTTGCTCATGGAATTAGTAATACTAGTCAGTGGAAAAGGTGAAGCTAGAACTCATGGTCTCAAGGCTCTCAACCCTAGGCCAATGGGTATTTTGGTGGGGGAAAGCAACAAGAAGATGTGGAGGAATACATATTTTCTTTGTCCTGTCTGTTACTCTGTGCCAATTGTATGGAGATAATGCAGGAATTGCAGCAGGGCCTAGGAACATGAACGGTGCAGATGGAAATTTCAGAAAATTAAAAGCATTCACCATTTTTATATGCCTATTAGAACTCATTGATTTTCCTTGTTTTAAAAATGGTGATTTTCCACCATGTTTTGTAACTTGGCCAAATGTGGGTGAATTTTCACAGGAAAAGCAAAAGGCACCTCTTGGATCCTACTTGCTACTCCAAATCACAGGCTCAAGCTATTCCAAATCAGGGAAGAAAACTGTAGCTGAAATTAGGCCGTTCTAGTGGAAAATGTTAGGTAATCTTCATTGTAGGCATTTCTACAGCCTTGAATATAATAATACTCCACATGACTTATGAGGTAATTTAATCCCCTGCTTCCAATTTATAATTTGAAAAGATCAGCAAAGCAAGAATTGTTTGCTGGAAAATCTACAAATGCAAGAATTTCACAAATAGCCAAAAGGTGTCAAATACATTATTTGTTACTCAGGACTAGAGGTAGGCTATAATTTGTAACCTTGTCTCTCATGTGCTCACTGATAAGTTATTCCAATAAGTAGTTTTTTTATGGTGTTGGCTTGGCTGTGCTGTAGCAAAGGCAGAGCTTTTATTATGCTCTCAGCTAGAGCTGTGGAAACGCTGAAATGCAGTGCTCTTTTCAGTCTTAATGTACAGCACCGTATTCAGGAAGGTAATCTCCCTAAAACAGTAACTGAATTTGAAGTATAAGAAATGTCTTAGTCACATCCCTGAATCGAGCAAATAGAATTAAAATATTACTACATTAGTTGCTTTCTTTTCAAAGATTAGTTCACTGTGCTGTACTTGGGGCTCTCCTTGGAAAGAGTCTAGAAGCTTCTGCTGGCACAGGATGTAGCATCTGTCCTTGAGTAAGGTGAACTTCTCCTGTCAGAGGAGCTTGACAGCAGTTGCCTGCTGCTTGCCCTTGGGTACAGTTCAAAATGTTGGTTATGATTTGTGAAGCATTGAATGGCCTTAGTATTTGTTCCCTGAAAGGAATGGAGGAAGGGATTGATCAGGAAAGAGAGGTATGTCGTGGAGATCAAAACATATAGGGTTAAAGTGAGAATTGCCAAAAGTCAGGCTGAGTTAGACCTTGAAAGGAAATTAAAACAAGCAGTACAAAATTCTTTAGACCTATAAATAAAAGAGAACAAAAAGACAAGAAATGGAGCCACTATGGAAGGAGGAAAGATTAAGAATGATCTAGGTATGGCCCAAAAAACTAAACCTTTGCCTCAGTGTTCAGTAAGGATGAAAATGTAGCACATGGGAATAAAGGCAGGATGGCTAGTGGAAAGGAGTTTATAGAAATGGAAATGACCACATCCAAGGTGGAAACAAAGAGTTAAATCAGGGGATCAGATAGTCTCCATCCCTAAATACTGAGTGACTTGGGACATGAAATTGCAAGTCCAGTAGCAAGGATTTTTAATCTAGCACAGTGGTTCTCAAACTTTTTTGTACTGGTGACCGCTTTCACATAGCAAGCCTCTGAGTGTGACACACCCCCACCCCCATCCCCCGGGCAGCTATAGACCTGTTAGTCTGACGTCTGTGGTCTGCAAAGCTTTAGAACAAATTTTGAAGGAAAGAATAATTAAGGACATGGAGGTAAATGGAAAAGGGGATGAAATGCAACATGGGTTTACAAAGGTAGATCATCCTAGACTAACGTGATATCTTTCTTTGATATGATGACTGAGTTCTTTGGCTCTACTGCATTTACTTTGTCTGTCTATCTGGACTTCAGTAAGGAATTTTACGTGGTACCACCTAGGGAATTATTACGTAAGAAGGAGAATATGGGAATTGGTATAGGAATTGTAAGGTGAGGAAGGAAATGTCTAAAAGGGATAGGTCAATGGGTTGTGCTGAAAAGAGAACTGTTCAGCTGGAGGGAGGTAATTAATGGAGTTCTTCGAGGATCTGTCTTCAGAGCAGTCTTTTTTGCTTATTTTCATTAATTACCTTAGGTCAAAAAGTAGGTGTATGTTAATGACATTTGCAGATGACACAAAGTTGGGAGGCATTGTCAGTACACAGGAGGGTTGGAATATTACACAGGAAGAATTGGGTGACCTTGAGGACTAGAAAAATAGAAATGGGATGAAATTTAATAGTAAAAAGTGATAAAAATTTCTGTGAAAAGCGGGAACTCTTAATTTGGAAACAAAGGAGCAGAAAGACCTGGGTGTATATATAGATCACAAAATGACCACAAGCCACCAGTGTTCATGCAGCCATGAAGCAAGATATTTCCAGAAAAGATAGGAAAGTATTCATACTTTTGTACAATGCACTGGTAATACCTCCTCTGGAATACTGTGTACAATTCTGGTCACCCATTTTCAAGAAAGATCAGTTGAAACTGGAACAGGTGCAGAGAGAGGCTACTAGGATGATCAGGTGCATGGAGAACCTATCTGACTAGAGCAGATGAGAAAAGATTAGCTTGTTTAGCCTAGCAAAACGAAGGCTGAGAGGGGATATTATTGCACTCTGTAAATACATGAAAAGGATAAACACCAGGGAGGATAAATGTTGGCACAAGAACAAATGGATATAAACTGACCATTTTTAAATTTGGGGAGGAAATTTAGAAGATTTCTGACCATCAGAGGAGTGAGGTTCTGGAGCAGCCTCCTAATAGAATGTTTTCCCCACTACTCCTAACTAGTTTTACAATGGAGTTTGGTAAGTTTCTGAACAGGATTATATCATGGGTTTCGTGCTATAGCAGGGAACTGGACGTGATGATCCAGGAGATCCCTTCCAGTTTTATGTTCCTTTCATACTTCTCTCCCCACATCCTATCATAGTGGTTGTAGTCTCCTGGGCTGCTCTTCCTGTGTGTTCCTGTTGCTTATTCTCTGGGATATGTGGTGTAGGATTCAGAGAAGAATCCCCACCTTTGGAACCTGCTTCCTATGGGGCACGCTAGAGCCCCAGTTGCATGAACTTCAGGGTGTCCTGTAGATCACATACTCTCTTGACTTACGCCTTTTACGTCTCCATTATTTGTGCAGTAGGGTTTTATAGTATTTATTTCTTGAGCCATATTTAACTAGCTTTGGATGCTGAGCTAATGGACTCCATTTTAAAATCAGTAAATAAACTTCAGTCCTCTGCAGAGAGAACTTGACCCTTGCAGTCCTTGCCTGCCAAGCCAGCAGCTTGAATAGGGCCCCTGCCCCATGAGCTCCACTTTCTGTCTAATGGGGGTGTCAAGGTTCCTTCCCCACTCTGAATTCTAGGGTACAGATGTGGGGACCTGCATGAAAACCTCCTAAGCTTATTTTTACCAGCTTAGGTTAAAATTTCCCCAAGGTACAAACTATTTTCCTTTTTCCCTTGGACTTTATTACTGCCACCACCAAGCATCTAATAGATATATAACCGGGAAAGAGCCCGCTTAGAAACTTCTTCCCCCCCCAAATCCTCCCCAAGCCCTACACCCCCTTTCCTGGGGAAGGCTTGATAAAAATCCTCACCAATTTGCATAGGTGAACACAGACCCAAACCCTTGGATCTTAAAAACAATGAAAAAGCAATCAGGTTCTTAAAAGAAGAATTTTAATAGAAGAAAAAGTAAAAGAATCACCTCTGTAAAATCAGGATGGTAAATACCTTTACAGGATAATTAGATTCAAAACATAGAGAATTCCTCTAGGCAAAACCTTAAGTTACAAAAAGACACAAAAACAGGAATATCTATTCCATTCAGCACAGCTATTTTATCAGCCATTTAAACAAAACAGAATCTAATGCATATCTAGCTAGATTACTTACTAAGTTCTAAGATTCCATTCCTGTTCTGTTCCCGGCAAAAGCATCACACAGACAGAGAGAGCCTTTGTTTCCCCCCCTCTCCAGCTTTGAAAGTACCTTGTCTCCTCATTGGTCACTTTGGTCAGGTGCCAGCGAGGTTATCCTAGCTTCTTAACCCTTTACAAGTGAAAGGGTTTTTCCTCTGGCCAGGAGGGATTTTAAAGGTGTTTACCCTTCCCTTTATGTTTATGACTGAGGGTTTGCAGAGTTAGGTTTCACAGATTTTCTCATTATTTACATTATAGCAAGGAAAAAGCAACGAGCTGGGGTGCAACAAAATCCCAAATCCAAAGGGCGTTATGTGCGAAAAGAGCCACCAACGTATGCAGCAGGTAAGAGAGACGAGCAGTGTTTAGGTAAGAGGTGAATGTAGTTCTGTGTGGTCAGTCCTGGGTAATGTTTTTCTATGATCTCAGTCACTTTGCTTTTGGCAAAGGAGTGTGAATACCATCGTCGTTTGGACCCGATGACATTGTAGGAATACCTAATGGTGGTGGTTGCAGCATGTTGCTCTTTACCACTTTCTGTCATTTAAACCTATTCTATGGTAACGTTCCCTTTCTAAGGCATGAAAATTTAGACTTTGTACTGGCAATGCATGTACAATGGTGCCTGGGGAGGGAATCACTTCTTGAATTGTGCAGAAATACATCAAGCTGGTTTCAGCCTAGACAACAGCAAAATATTCTTATTTCTTTCACTCAGCAGAATGAAGGCATTACTACAAGTCACCCCATGCCATAGCCTGATAGCCAGAGGCTCAAGCAACCCCTTCTGTAACCATACAGTAACACCCTTGTTTTAGAATGTTGGACCATATAACGTTCAGCCTTTGTTATAATAAGCTGAGTGACCAGTGGAGTGTCAACTACACCCACTCAACTCCCAGCTCCTATTCAGAAGGACTTATGATTAAGAACATAAGAATGGCCATACTGGGTCAGACCAGTGGTCCATCTAATGGTCTGATTCTCATCAGCCTCCCCACTGTCTCAAGGGGACACCTTTTAGAGTTACAGATAAGGAGGAACTGTATTGGAGCACGTTGCTGTAAGGATTCCAGTTCTGGCTTTCATTCTCTGAAACCATTTTCAGGCCAGAGAATCCTTGGAGCTGAAACTTCTCCTGCTAATTCTCAGAAAGGGGCCAGGAGGCCACACCTGTCCGTACGCTTTTCTTTGCCTGTTGTGTGGCATGGTCTTCTAGAGCAATTCCATGTTTGCATGAAGTAGCAAAGCCATTTATTAATGTACAGTGAAATCACATAGAAATCCTCATTCCTTCAGCCCCCTTCCTAGTTTCCAGTGTAAATGATCTGGGGAGGGTGAGGAGATCACACAACATTCAGATTTAGTTAGTAGAATGGGGAATTTGTCCCCCAGCAATGCAATCAAACCATTAACTTAAAGAAAAGCCCTTCTGCCAAAGCTAGAGAAAACCTAAGTTGTGTTTCATTTTGTTCTTGATTTTCCTCCTCTTCTTCCTCCATTCCTGTGATCTGACAGGCAGTGTGGAGGAACAGTGGTACCTGGAGATCCTAAATAAGGGCAGAGTTACCTGTCCAACATGCAGAGCTGTTGTCAGGAAGACTGTAGAGGGGCTGAAGAAACATATGGCCAATTGCAGACAGGTGAGAGAGACAGAATAGCACCATCTCCCATTCCTTTATTCCCCAGCTTAATGACCACAGTACCTGCCAGCGGGTACACAACCTTCAGACCATTAAGAACCACACAATTTCCTTCTATCGTGTTAATGTGAGAGGTATCCATTTGCCTGTCTGTAAATCAGTGTAGTCAACTGCTCCTTCCTCTGTGTTACTTGTGGTTTTAGGAAAGTGGGCAGAGACCTATCCATTCTCTTTTTCTTACCCTGTTTCTTTCTCTAGTCTTTATACCCCTCTAAAGTCTGTTCATTGACTTCCAAATGCATGGTGGGTTTTTTTCTCAGTGTGCAGTTATCTGACCCACACAAGGTTTTCTTCCCTGCCTGCTGCCCCATTTCTCCTAAACAGTCACTCAATATCTGAGGTTTGTGTTAATACAGTCTGCATTCTTGTTTTACTTGTAGGAAATGTTCACATGTCATCACTGTGGAAAACAGCTCAGGTCTTTGGCAGGAATGAAATACCACATCATGGCAGATCACAACAACCTGGTAACGTTGATATTGTACGTCTAGCAGAAGCCCTGACCTTCCAGGCCAGAGAGCCCTTTGATGCTCCTTTGATGCACAAAGAGACTGAAAGGTGGTGGTTTTGTCAAACATTTTCTACCTTTAAAAATTCAGGTCTTATCTAACCAGTTTTTCCTGAAAGACTGAATACCTGGAAAACTAGTAGCATTATGATGTCACAAATGCTAGGCAAGTGACAGCTGATAAAGATGAGAAGGCCTTTCTATTCAGACTCTTTAAAACACTCAGGTGTGTATTTGTTATTAAAATTTATCAAATACTCTGTTTAAAAAAAAAAAGTCAGAAGAAATGATCTGATTATTAATTAAGACTCTATAATTCTCACCCCTTCGCTAAAGGGCTGGGAGGTTTTGTAAAATACAGATCAGAGTCATCCAACAATAACGGAGCAGACTAGTTGAGATCCTGACATTTTCAAAGTAAAAAGCAAGCAGTAAGCACCTTTCAGTCCTCCTTTATCCTGCATAAAGATACACAAAGGGCATAACCCATTTTCCCCCTTTAGTCACCTTTAAGAAGCCTCTGTCTCTAGGTCTGGCAGTGAAGAGTGAGACCCTTTGGGAGATGTCACTCAGAAGAGTGGGAGAGAGCGTTCCTAGGCTTGGTGAATTTATCACTCATTGCTGTTTATATCGTGTTTATCACCACAGTATCTAATAGAATAAATAACTGATGTAGGGCTGTCCTTCTGTGCTGCAGAGTTTGCCAACAAAACTGTCATTTGTGTTACTGCTGTTCTGAGCCCTGAGGACAGCAGTGAAATGAATGAGAATTGTGTCACTTTCATGCTGCTACTGCTTGAGAAGCTCTGAGCAGCAGCTGAGACAGCAGGAGTTATTCACAAGGAAGGAGGGGATACAATGGAAGAAAAGGGAGGGGGGATTGCAGGCATGCAGAGTAACAGAGGCCTGCCCTGCCCCTTAACTCACAGGATGGGAACAGCAGAAAGAGAATGCTCCTCCTCTCTGGAGGGCAGAGGGAGCTGGGCAACTTGAAATGTATCCAATACCTGGGAGTCAGAGGCTGATATGAATATTGGCACCCCAACCAGAGTCCAGGGATAGCACCCTTATAAGGTCCTCCTATATCCTCCTCTTCCCAGCAGCTGTAGGTTGGCTGGGCTTTTCATCAGGGTGGGGGCCTTTAGTTGGATGTTAAAATGATCACCTGTGAAATAGTTATCACCCCACTGGGATGAATGGAACAGTTCATTTCTCTCAAAGCTATTCAGTTGTCCACAGACTTAAGCAGAGATCTCATCATCAGATACATTCAGGTTACTTTTGGAAGGTTTCCTACACAGCCATAGATTTAGAAAGTGCTTAGATTACGGAGCTGGATTATGGAGCAGATTCCCAGAATGTAGAATTACAGAGTGCTGAGGGCCCTGTGCTCACCTTTTTTCTCTCTGCTTTGCTTTTAGCCAGTTGTGAAGGAGGGAGGTGAATTAGATGAGCAGTGTGAACGAGACCGCCTCCGGAAGGTGCTGAAGCGAATGGGAAAGCTAAAGTGTATGAGGGAGGTGAGCTGCAGTATCTTGTGTCCCAAAAGAAGCAGCAGCTTTTGCCAGTTTAGAGCACCACATGATGTCTGCTGGACACACTTACAAGAGCCAGTCAGTGGGACCTGTGCCAAAGCTCTGGTTATGGTTTTAAGACAATGGGCCTCTTCAGAAGAACCTAATGCTGTTAGGTAACCAGGTAGACAGCACAATGGCAGAAGGGATTAAAATTGACAAATGTAAGGTGACGTACGTTTAGAAGGAATGATTTAAATGATCTGCACTCGCTGAACTATTGTAACCTCTTACCTAGGGATATGATGGGTTCTGGTGGGCTGTAGCTCAACCCAAATTATAGGGCTTGATGTAGGTATTTCTGCATGAACATCTCTGGCATATTTTGTGCAGGTCAGACTACATGATCATTATGATTCCTTCTGGCCTTAAATTCTATTAATCTATTGAAAACTGAAGATGTAGAGGTAATTGTGAAAAGAACAGACATCTGCTTAATGTGCAGCAGTGATCAAAAGAGCGAGTAAAATACTTAGGAAGTACTATGGCTTGGATAAACTTTGGCTACAGCTCCATTCTCAGTGAGCAGGTGTGTACTTCACCACAATTTGCCTAGCCCACCTCTACAATCAGAAAGAGGTCAATAACTGAATGAGCAATGTAGACCTACAGCCCCTCTTGCCTCTGTAGGTGATCTGGCTGGGTAAGGGCTGAGAGAAATTGGCAAGAGACAACGTACACAAGCTTTTGCCATCACTTCCCAAGCTGTAGCTGCTCTACAGAAAGAGGGTTTCAGTTTACAAGGCCTCAGTTTGGAACTTCTCATGCACTGAGTTCACAGCAAGATGGGAGGGGACAAACATCTAATATTTATACTGTCATCAGTGTGTCCACACCTAAGATTCTGCATTTGGTGTTCATCATTTTATCTCAGAAAAGACAGAACAGAAATGTAAAACAAAACAGTAAAATCCTGAAAAGGGCAACAAAAAAGATTTGGCAGCTATTTATAGTGGGGCTGAAAGGAGGGTACCATAAGAATGGCCATATTGGGACAGACCAAAGGTCCATCTAGCCCAGTATCCTGTCTTCTGACAGCAGACAATGCCAGGTGCCCCAGAGGGAATGAACAGAACAGGTAATCATCAAGTGATCCATCCTGTTGCCGATTCCCAGCTTTTGGCAAACAGAGGCTAGGGAAACCATCCCTGCCCATCCTGGCTAATAGCCATTGATGGACCTATCCTCCATGAATTTATTTTGTTCTTTTTTGAACCCTATTATAGTCTTGGCCTTCACAACATCCTCTGGGAAGGAGCTCCACAGGTTGACTGCGTTGGGTGAAAAAATACTTGGTTTGTTTGTTTGAAACCTGCTGCCTATTAATTTCATTTGGTGACCCCTAATTCTTGTGTTATGAGACGGAGTAAATAACACTTCCGTATTTACTTTTCTCCACACCAATCATGATTTTATAGACCTCTGTCATATCTCCCCTTAGTTTTCTCTTTTCCAAGCTGAAAAGTCCCAGTCTTATTAATCTCTCCTCATACGGCAGCCGTTCCATACCCCTAATCATTTTTGTTGCCCTTTTCTGAATCTTTTCCAAGTCCAATATCTTTTTTGAGATGGGACGACCACATCTGCACACAGTTTTCAAGATGTGGGCGTACCATGGATTTATATAGAGGCAATATGATATTTTCTGTCTTATTATATATCCCTTTCTTAATGATTCCCAACATTCTATTTGCTTTTTTGACTGCCGCTGCACATTTGAGTGGATGTTTTCAGAGAACTATCCACAGTGACTCCAAGAGCTCTTTCTTGAGTGGTAAAAGCTAATTTAGTCCCCATCATTTTACATGTGTAGTTGGGATTATGTTTTCCAATGTGCATTACTTTGCATTTATCGACACTGAATTTCATCTGCCATCCAAAGGAATTCACCATCCAAAGAGGAATTAAGGACTCAGGCCAGATTCTGTGCTGTCCCTCTTGTGCGAGAGCATGGCATAGGGCTGTTCTGAGAGCTGAATGCCAGTGGGGGGAACTCCTTTACACAAGTGGTAATCCACAAAGGGATGTAATGGTGTAAATAGGCTGTAGCAACAGGCAGAATCTGATCATGAGGCTGCTTCATTTGGAAGAGTACAAGGAGGTATGAGAGGTATTTAGAGCAATGGATTGTGTTGATGGGCTGACCATGTTTTATCCTGCCCTATCAAACAGAATGTAACACTGACAGACCCTGGTCGTCGACAGGCGGGATCGAACCTGGGACCTCTGGAGCTTAGTGCATGAGCCTCTACTGCATGAGCTAAAAGCCATATAGCTGTTAGATAAGGCTGTAGAGCAGAGTCATTAATCTCTCTAAGTGGCCTAAGTGCCACTAGATGGGACAGAGCACCACACCCAGGAGGTGTGGGGGTTACACTGTAAGATGAAAATTTCAAATGGACAAAAGTAAATGTGTGTTTTATGTAGCACGCAATTACTCCGTGGAGCTCACTGGTAGGGGATATTGAAGCAAGCCACTGACTGGTCTAATGTGGGTGTTCTGTATTTATTGTGTAGGATGCCTCTAGTCCCCAAGCACTTCATTTTGGCAGCTGTACTTCGTTGCTGTGATCATTCCCAGTTCTCCACAGTGCCATAAATATTGGTATCTCTTCATGTGGTCACTGCCATTGGAGGTTTTCTTGCCCCTTTGAACATCTGTAATGTTCTGCAGCTGCCAAGTAGTTACCTAGCTCCGTAAAAGGGTGGCATCTGCAGTGAGGCAAAGAGGGAAAACAATGACCAATGGGCTCCTTCATATAGCCATGAATGTTTTCCCCAGGAGAGTATTACACAGTGATGTGAATTATGGGGGTTTTATGATATCCTGTGCAACATCTGAGGCTGGCAGCTGCTAGGGAGCAATCAGCCCAACCTGGATGGACCATTAGCTTCTTCAGATTCAGTAGGGTTATTTCTGTTCTTTGCCAGCCAGGGATGGGGTCTGCCACGTGTGCCAGAGCTCTGGCTCCATACTCTTCTCTTCTGCACTGACAGGGGTGTACAGGCAGCTTCACCAGCATAATGGGATACCTGTACCATATGAAAAAGTGTGGGAAGGAGGCCTCTGAGTTGGAGAAAATGGCCATGAAATGTCGTCACTGTGGGAAAGCATACAAGTCAAAGGCAGGGCTTGTTTATCACCTTAGGTCTGAGCATGGGCCGGTAAGTATGAGTTGCCATTGCTATCGGGAAAAGGAGCTATGTGTGGTGACCTCTCTCTTTCTCCAAACCACTCTTCCATTTGCCCACTTTGGACAATTAATTCTGATCTCCCTGGGCCCACTGTACACTGGGGAGCCTAGTCCCATCTGTTTCATGCTTCACGGTGTTGTAGGGGCAGGCAGCCGCCTCCTGCCTCTCAAGTAGAATCCTCCTTCCTGATCCCTTTTCATCTGGGAGGGGAACCTGCAATGCTCCCCTTGTGACTGAGACTTCTGCTGTTCTGCAGCTAGGACAGAGCTTGATACATAAGTAATCTGGATGGCAGCAAACCCTTCCCCAGCTCCCCTCACCCTCCTCCATGGGGGTATGGTGCTGGCATGTTTGATGTCCTGTGAGAGCTGCTTGTTGCTCTTTTTTTCCTCCAGATTTGAGATCCATCTCTGGGACAGGACAGGAACCAGAATGCATGTTGTTCCTGCGGTGTTCAATAGAAATGGGGGTGAGGTGCATCAGCCCATCCAAGGCACATATCTCTGGTTTCTTTCTGAGCCCAGGTGCTCTCAAGCTTTGTGTCGTGTCTGGGCAGAGAGCTCTCTTCCCACAGCTGCCCTGATACATGGATCTCACACTCTTTTCCTGCCTCCAGGGTACTCTTGTGCCTGAGTTTTTTGAGGGGAAGTAACTGGGATAGGGCATTTTGGCCTGGTCTGAAGGACCTTGATGGATCATTCAAGTGTGGCCTAAGTGGGATCTGATGAATAGAGCTCACCTTATTGGCCTTTCCTTGCAGGTCACTTTCCTCCATGAAGAAGGGAGGCCTGAGAGTCTGAAGGAAATGACCTTGGAGCCCAGTAGTGCAGGCAGAGTCCAGAGAAAATCTGCTAAGGTGGCAGTCTATTACCTTCACGAGCTAGCTAATGAAGAGCTGGCCAAGGAGTGGCCTAAGAAGAAGGTTCTACAGGACCTCGTCCCAGATGATCGGAAGGTATAAGGCTTTAGGTGGGGACTGTACTGGCAAAAAGTCTTGCACGGTAGAAGAATCCTGCACTGGCCCCTAGGAGATGGCACTTTATTGTGCTTTCTGGTTCCAGGCAATGGGCCAATAGTAACTGATTGGGTGCGGAAAGAGCTGATTTATGATACTATATAAAATAGGGTATACCTGGCTAGGCAGTAGTATTGCTGAAAAGGATTTGGGGATTATAGTGGCTCACAGATTGAACATGAGTCATCAGTGTGATGCACTTGCAAAAAATGCAGATATTCTTAGAAGACTCCTATTACTACATCCATGTAAAACATGGGAGGTAACTATTCTTTGAGTAGTTGCAGACATGTATTCCAAAAAAGTGTGTGTATGCCTAGTGCACTGAAATCAGAGAATATTGCCTAGCAGTATACTAGGAGTGATACTCACACGCTTCCCTCATAACCCCTGCCATGGCTATATAAGGGTGGCATGTCTCTGATCCCCATAATTTCCTTCTCACTGCCCAGAGCTAGTCGGAACGCTCAGTGTGGTGTTTCTTCACATTGATTTTCATGCCTCAGTCTTCTGACATTTAGTTGTAAATAATTATAGTAGTTTGTTAGCTAGTAGTACCTTAGTTAGAATAGTGAGTTAGATTAAATAGCTTGGTTTTTCTGGTGGAATGCCTTCATCAGGATTCAAGCACTGTCTGTCGTGTGGGGTGGCTATTCCTAATAGTGATTCCCTGCACATAGTGTTTATTGTGGTTGGGAGACGTGCTTCGTCTGCAAGTCTTCAAGAAAAGAACGCAGGTGTCAAGGGACTTGACACTCGAGCAGCACCTGGTGGGGCAGGCCAGGAGGCCTGCATCAGCACCAGAAATAGTATCAGCTCCTCAGACGTCATCAGAGCCACAACGAGCTGAAGTTCCTTGTCCGGACTCTGAGGAAGAGGGATTGTTGACTGTTACTCAGGCCCACTGAGAAAAAGGACCAATAAAACAGACTGTAGTCACTCCAGATTTTGGGGAGCATCATCTTCCTTTGCCAGAATCCGTGCACACTGGCACCATGACTCTTCAGGTATGTGTGGTGGAACTGGGCCTTCTGCCTGTCCTCTGGTACCAGGCAACATCAACTTGAGGCAGTATCGTTGACTCTGGCATTGTCCGCTGAGTCCAGTAGTGACGGCATTGACGTTAACAGTGTCCATACCTCTGGCATACCAGGCAGTATCAGATCTGCTATGCCTTTTGGTTCTTGACTCTCCAGTTATGTAGGAACATTCAGCTGCTGCGACTTCCTCAGTAATGACCCCACCATCGGGGTTAATTACACAGGTGTCCCAGACACCAGCACTACATATTGCTTTGAGTACACAGTTGAGGCTGGCGCCTTCACCCTTGCCAAGGGGTTCATTGGCAGAGCAGTCAGCTTCGGCACCAACGGCGATCATCATGCAAACCATGTCATGAGGATCGGTACTGACCCCAGCATCAATGCCTTGTTTGGCATCGGTACCAAGAGAGGGTGAATTGCCTCTGCCAGTCTTCAGAGCACCAACTTATTTACCGGCCTCAGGACTGATGTTACCGCCATGTTGGACCTCCGAGGAGGCTGGATGGTGGCTTGCCCCTTGGGAGTTGCTCCCCCCCTTAACTCTAGATGATTCTGGGTATTCATCTAGGTCAAGCTCAAGGTCGTCGTCCTCCCTACTCCTTTTGTCTTTCAAATGCCAGTGTAGAGACAGCCCAGACCTCCTGCTGATACTGACCAGGACTTTTTCCCTGCTGCAGAGAAAGGGGCTCTTGGCCCCCCGTTTACTGGCCACTGATTCCTTGCCCATCTCCATCATGGAGTCCAGGGGACGTTCTTGTTCCTTAAGGACCCGATCTTCAACCCACTCCAGGGCAAGATCACCCAACAAATCCATGGCATCACCTCCCCAGCCACCTGCATAAGAACAGCCAGACTGGGTCACATTAAAGGTCATAGAATCATAGAATATCAGGGTTGGAAGGGACCCCAGAAGGTCATCTAGTCCAACCCCCTGCTCGAAGCAGGACCAATTCCCAGTTAAATCATCCCAGCCAGGGCTTTGTCAAGCCTGACCTTAAAAACCTCTAAGGAAGGAGATTCTACCACCTCCCTAGGTAACGCATTCCAGTGTTTCACCACCCTCTTAGTGAAAAAGTTTTTCCCAATATCCAATCTAAACCTCCCCCATTGCAACTTGAGACCATTACTCCTCGTTCTGTCATCTGCTACCATTGAGAACAGTCTAGAGCCATCCTCTTTGGAACCCCCTTTCAGGTAGTTGAAAGCAGCTATCAAATCCCCCCTCATTCTTCTCTTCTGCAGACTAAACAATCCCAGCTCCCTCAGCCTCTCCTCATAAGTCATGTGCTCTAGACCCCTAATCATTTTTGTTGCCCTTCGCTGGACTCTCTCCAATTTATCCACATCCTTCTTGTAGTGTGGGGCCCAAAACTGGACACAGTACTCCAGATGAGGCCTCACCAGTGTCGAATAGAGGGGAACGATCACGTCCCTCGATCTGCTCGCTGTGCCCCTACTTATACATCCCAAAATGCCATTGGCCTTCTTGGCAACAAGGGCACACTGCTGACTCATATCCAGCTTCTCGTCCACTGTCACCCCTAGGTCCTTTTCCGCAGAACTGCTGCCTAGCCATTCGGTCCCTAGTCTGTAGCGGTGCATTGGATTCTTCCGTCCTAAGTGCAGGACCCTGCACTTATCCTTATTGAACCTCCTCAGATTTCAGGTCCATCTAGCTCAGTGTCCTGTCTTCCGACAGTGGTCAGTGCCAGCTGCCCAGGTGCAAATTTAGGTGGAGGATGACCCCTCGGAACCTGCACAGCCTCAGACACATGCACAGGGTCTGGTACTGCACTGAAAGGCCAGTGAACCCCCTTTCTTCATCGTCATCATCACCGGATGACACCTGACTACCAGATGCTTCCTTTCCAGTACCTGAGGACTTCTGGGCACATCAGGAGCTCCTGAGACAATTGGCTTCAGCCTTGGCTATATCAGGCTGAACTGGTGCAGGAAAACACTCACAAGTTAGTGGACATTCTTCTGTCCTCAATCCCAGGGAGAGTAGCTCACCCTATTAGCAAAGCACTGTTGCAACCTGCCATGACCTTGTGGAACACCCTTTGATGTCTATGGCAAAGCATGTGGGCAAGTGTTATGTCCCTATGCAGGGATTCAAGTATTTTTATTCACATCCTGCTCCTAACTTGCTTGTTGTGACAGCAGCCAATGAGAGGTTGCATCAAGAAAGGTACAAGTCCATGCACCAGGACAGAGGTAAAGAATCATAGAATCATAGAATATCAGGGTTGGAAGGGACCCCAGAAGGTCATCTAGTCAAACCCCCTGCTCAAAGCAGGACCAAGTCCCAGTTAAATCATCCCAGCCAGGGCTTTGTCAAGCCTGACCTTAAAAACCTCTAAGGAAGGAGATTCTACCACCTCCCTAGGTAACGCATTCCAGTGTTTCACCACCCTCTTAGTGAAAAAGTTTTTCCTAATATCCAATCTAAACCTCCCCCATTGCAACTTGAGACCATTACTCCTCGTTCTGTCATCTGCTACCATTGAGAACAGTCTAGAGCCATCCTCTTTGGAACCCCCTTTCAGGTAGTTGAAAGCAGCTATCAAATCCCCCCTCATTCTTCTCTTCTGCAGACTAAACAATCCCAGCTCCCTCAGCCTCTCCTCATAAGTCATGTGCTCTAGACCCCTAATCATTTTTGTTGCCCTTCGCTGGACTCTTTCCAATTTATCCACATCCTTCTTGTAGTGTGGGGCCCAAAATTGGACACAGTACTCCAGATGAGGCCTCACCAGTGTCGAATAGAGGGGAACGATCACGTCCCTCGGTCTGCTCGCTATGCCCCTACTTATACATCCCAAAATGCCATTGGCCTTCTTGGCAACAAGGGCACACTGCTGACTCATATCCAGCTTCTCGTCTACTGTCACCCCTAGGTCCTTTTCCGCAGAACTGCTGCCTAGCCATTCGGTCCCTAGTCTGTAGCGGTGCATTGGATTCTTCCATCCTAAGTGCAGGACCCTGCACTTATCCTTATTGAACCTCATCAGATTTCTTTTGGCCCAATCCTCCAATTTGTCTAGGTCCTTCTGTATCCTATCCCTCCCCTCCAGCGTATCTACCACTCCTCCCAGTTTAGTATCATCCGCAAATTTGCTGAGAGTGCAATCCACACCATCCTCCAGATCATTTATGAAGATATTGAACAAAACCGGCCCCAGGACCGACCCCTGGGGCACTCCACTTGACACCGGCTGCCAACTAGACATGGAGCCATTGATCACTACCCGTTGAGCCCGACAATCTAGCCAGCTTTCTACCCACCTTATAGTGCATTCATCCAGCCCATACTTCCTTAACTTGCTGACAAGAATGCTGTGGGAGACCGTGTCAAAAGCTTTGCTAAAGTCAAGAAACAATACATCCACTGCTTTCCCTTCATCCACAGAACCAGTAATCTCATCATAAAAGGCGATTAGATTAGTCAGGCATGACCTTCCCTTGGTGAATCCATGCTGACTGTTCCTGATCACTTTCCTCTCCTCTAAGTGCTTCAGGATTGATTCTTTGAGGACCTGCTCCATGATTTTTCCAGGGAGTGAGGTGAGGCTGACTGGCCTGTAGTTCCCAGGATCCTCCTCCTTCCCTTTTTTAAAGATGGGCACTACATTAGCCTTTTTCCAGTCATCCGGGACTTCCCCCGTTCGCCACGAGTTTTCAAAGATAATGGCCAAGGGCTCTGCAATCACAGCCGCCAATTCCTTCAGCACTCTCGGATGCAATTCGTCCGGCCCCATGGACTTGTGCACGTCCAGCTTTTCTAAATAGTCCCTAACCACCTCTATCTCTACAGAGGGCTGGCCATCTCTTCCCCATTTTGTGATGCCCAGCACAGCAGTCTGGGAGCTGACCTTGTTAGTGAAAACTGAGGCAAAAAAAGCATTGAGTACATTAGCTTTTTCCACATCCTCTGTCACTAGGTTGCCTCCCTCATTCAGTAAGGGGCCCACACTTTCCTTGGCTTTCTTCTTGTTGCCAACATACCTGAAGAAACCCTTCTTGTTACTCTTGACATCTCTTGCTAGCTGCAGCTCCAGGTGCGATTTGGCCCTCCTGATATCTTTCCTACATGCCCGAGCAATATTTTTATACTCTTCCCTGGTCATATGTCCAACCTTCCACTTCTTGTAAGCTTCTTTTTTATGTTTAAGATCCGCTAGGATTTCACCATTAAGCCAAGCTGGTCGCCTGCCATATTTACTATTCTTTCGACTCATCGGGATGGTTTGTCCCTGTAACCTCAACAGGGATTCCTTGAAATACAGCCAGCTCTCCTGGACTCCCTTCCCCTTCATGTTAGTCCCCCAGGGGATCCTGGCTATCTGTTCCCTTAGGGAGTCAAAGTCTGCTTTCCTGAAGTCCAGGGTCCGTATCCTGCTGCTTACCTTTCTTCCCTGCGTCAGGATCCTGAACTCAACCAACTCATGGTCACTGCCTCCCAGATTCCCATCCACTTTTGCTTCCCCCACTAATTCTTCCCTGTTTGTGAGCAGCAGGTCAAGAAAAGCGCCCCCCCTAGTTGGCTCCCCTAGCACTTGCGCCAGGAAATTGTCCCCTACGCTTTCCAAAAACTTCCTGGATTGTCTATGCACCGCTGTATTGCTCTCCCAGCAGATATCAGGAAAATTAAAGTCACCCATGAGAATCAGGGCATGCGATCTAGTAGCTTCCGTGAGTTGCCGGAAGAAAGCCTCATCCACCTCATCCCCCTGGTCCGGTGGTCTATAGCAGACTCCCACCACTACATCACTCTTGTTGCACACACTTCTAAACTTAATCCAGAGACACTCAGGTTTTTCCACAGTTTCGTACCGGAGCTCTGAGCAGTCATACTGCTCCCTTACATACAGTGCTACTCCCCCACCTTTTCTGCCCTGCCTGTCCTTCCTGAACAGTTTATAACCATCCATGACTGTACTCCAGTCATGTGAGTTATCCCACCAAGTCTCTGTTATTCCAATCACGTCATAGTTCCTTGACGTCACCAGGACCTCCAGTTCTCCCTGCTTGTTTCCAAGGCTTTGTGCATTTGTATATAAGCACTTGAGATAACCTGTTGATCGCCCCTCATTCCCAGTATGAGGCAGGAGCCCTCCCCTCACAGACATTCCTGCCTGTGCTTCCTCCCGGTATCCCGCTTTCCCACTTACCTCAGGGCTTTGGTCTCCTTCCCCCGGTGAACCTAGTTTAAAGCCCTCCTCACTAGGTTAGCCAGCCTGCTGGCAAAGATGCTCTTCCCTCTCTTCGTAAGATGGAGCCCGTCTCTGCCCAGCACTCCTCCTTCATGGAACACCATCCCATGGTCAAAGAATCCAAAGCCTTCTCTCCGACACCACCTGCGTAGCCATTCGTAAACCTTCGTAAAGAGGTTTGGTCTCATGGGCGGAAAGATTTATTCAACTTCCTCCTTAAAAATGTAAATTGCAAACCAGCAGGCACTGCTATCCAAATATAATTTTATGAACCGGAACTCTGTAGCCAAGTTCACAGACAAATTACCAAATCCTTTCAAGAGGCGTTCAAGGCATTTGTTGCAGAGCGCCATCTGGTTGTTAAGACATGTTTTCTATCGGTCCTGGACATAGCTGTTATGGCTACCAAAGTTATTTGCTTCAGTGGTCACAATAAGAAGAGCACCGTGGTTGCAGAATTCAGGAATAGCACCAGAGGCTTCCACGCTCTGTTGGATATATCTTCTGATGGTCAATGTATATTCTAAGACAAAATGGTTGAGACTTTATGTTCATTTAATAATTCGCAAGCAACTCTGTACTCTCAGGCCTAGTTCTTAGCACCCTGCAAAATCACTTGGCTGCAATCTCAGCTTTCTATCCTCCCATCCAAGGAAAGTCAATATTCTCAGACCCTATGACAATGTTTTTTAAAGGTATTGTTCGCCTTTTTCCACCAGTGAAGGAAACTGTGCCATTGTGGGAACTTAATATGGTGGTGGCAGCACTCCATCATTTGAGCTGATAACATGCTCATTGGCTCTCCTCTTCCAGAAGAGACCTTCTTTATGACTATAACATCCTCAAGAAAAATTAGCAATACACAAGCTTTAATGGCAGATCCTCCAGACACTCAATTCTTCAAGGATAAGGTGTCTTTAAGATCACACTCAAAATTTTTGTCCAAAGTGGTATCTGTTTCACCTTAATTGGGTTATTTTCTTACCTATATTTTTTCCCAAACCATGTTCAAGAGTGAAGGAGCAACATGTACATACCTTAGAGATCAGATGGTGCTTATCATTCTATTTAGAAAGGGCTAAGCCACTTTGTACATTATTTCGACTGTGCTGAGCAGATGAAAGGATAACTGGTCTCCGCTCAGACTTTTTCCAAGTAGATAACTGCCTGTATTACCTTGGCTTATGGAGTTCCTCAGATGATGCCAGCATAGTCATTGCAGTCTTATCCAACAGGAGCTCAAGTGACATCAATTGCATTTCTTAGCAAGGTCTCCATATTGGGTATTTGCAGGGCTGCAACAAGGTCTTCTAGTCATACTTTTGTTAGACATTATGCTATCACCCTGGCATCAAGAGCTGATGCAAACTTCGGTAAGACCGTTCTGCAGTCACTGTTTAAATAGAATCCAAGCCCCACCTCCTGCTGAAACTGCTTGTGAATCACTTGAGAGGAATCTGCCTCATCCTTGAAGAAGAAAAGACTGTTACCTATCTGTGTGGTAACTGTTCTTTGAGATGTGGATGCAGACTTGTATTTTACAACCCACTGTCTGAATCTGAGTCTGCAGCTGCGGTTTCAGAGCAAAGGAACTGAGGGGGGAGGGAGGGGTCAGCGTGCTGCCACTCTTATATAACCATAGGGGGGTTATGACAGTGCATGAGTTCCACCACATGGCAAAGTTCTCCAACGTTGGTGCACTGGGCACCTGCACACTTGATTGGAATACATATCTCCACCCACATCTTGAAGAACAACAGTTGTGGGACAGATAAGTAACAATCTTTTCTGATCTGCTTGTGAGGCCTCAGCTGGAATATGTCCAGTCTTGGGCACCACATTTTAAGAAAAATTTGGACATATTGGAGAGATCCCAGAGATGAACAAACAAAAACAAAAAAAGAGGGTTAGAAAACTTGATTTGTGAAGAAAGGTTGAAAAGATTGGACATGTTTAGTTTTGAGAACCCTACCCTTAGTTTAGTGCCCCTATTTAATAGGATCTTCAGTCTAGTAGAGAAAGGTATGACATGATCCAAAGGCTGGGAGTTGATTTTTAACTATGAGAGTGAGTAACCACTGGAACAATTTACCAAGGGTCGTGGTCGATTCTCCATCACTGACCATTTTTTCAGTCAAGATTGGATGTTTTTCTGAAAGATCTGCTCTAGGAATCATTTTGGAGAAGTTCTATGGCCTGTGTTATACAGGAGGTCAAACTGGATGATCACAGTGGTCACTTCTGGCCTTAGAATCTATGAATATAGCTGGGGGGTGGGAGGACAACATGAAAACAGTCTTTAAATATGTAAAAAGATTGTATAAAGAGAATGATGATCAGTTGTTCCCCATGTCCACTGAAGGTAGGACAAGAAGAAATCAGCTTAGTTTGCAGCAAGGGAGTTTCAGGTTAGATATGAGGAAAAACTTTCTAACTCTAAGAATAGTTAAACACTGAAACAGGTTACTTAGGGAGGTTGTAGAATGCCCACCTTGGGGGTTTTTAGGAACAGGTTAAACAAACACCTGTCCCGGATGGTCAAGGTACTTGGTCCTGTCTCAGCACAGGCGAATGGACTAGATGACTTCTTAAGATCTCTTTCATGTCTACATTTGTGTGATTCTGTGAGGGAGAGGGGCCCAGGTCCTACTCTTTTATGTAACTGAGGGTGGGAGGAATCACTCCAGTGTGAGTTTGGGGGAGGTTTTGGATACCAGGAGTGAGGTGGGGTGGGGCTTAGCTAAGCTTGTGGAGAGTCACTCAGTGGTGCTGGGGAAGGTTATTCATTGAGTTTCACTGTTGGATTGGGAGGGAAGTTTACTACAAGGGAAGTGTCTACTGTGGGAAAACAGCTGTAACACTTCAGAGGAGCATGCCTGATCCTGTGTGTAGCCATCCTGCCATCTAACTTCAGATTTTGTCTGTATTCTTCTGTCTCAGCTGAAATACACCCGGCCTGGACTGCCCACATTTAGTCAGGATGTGTTGTGCAAGTGGAAATCGGAGATAAAGATGTACCGAAGGGTCCACTGTCCAAACCAGGTAACCAACCCCCAGTCCTAAAGCACTAAAGAGACCAAGTCCAAGGATCTTAGAAAAATAATTACAGGTTTCAGAGTAACAGCCGTGTTAGTCTGTATTCGCAAAAAGAAAAGGAGTACTTGTGGCACCTTAGAGACTAACCAATTTATTTGAGCATAAGCTTTGGATACAATTAACTTAGGCTTGAATAGAGACTGGGAGTGGCTAAGTCATTATGCAAGGTAACCTATTTCCCCTTGTTTTTTCCTAACCCCCCCCCCCCCCAGACATTCTTGTTAAACCCTGGATTTGTGCTGGAAATGGCCCAACTTGATTATCATACACATTGTAAGGCGAGTGATCACTTTAGATAAGCTATTGCCAGCAGGAGAGTGGGGTGGGGGAAGGTATTTTTTCATGCTTTGTGTGTATAAAAGATCTTCTACACTTTCCACAGTATGCATCCGATGAAGTGAGCTGTAGCGCACGAAAGCTTATGCTCAAATAAATTGGTTAGTCTCTAAGGTGCCACAAGTACTCCTTTTCTTTTTAGAAAAATAGTTGAGTCTGGCCAGGCTGTGCAGCAATGAGTTGAGAGACTTCCACAAGGCCAAAATCAAGGTTCATCTCTGTGTCTGGAGGAATCAAACACTACTTGCTCTCAGGGTGAATACCTGTCAGTTTCTCACTGAGGTTCTGGATGTGCCTGGGCAACATTTAGGTTCCTTCTTAAGAGATGATCCTGTGGTGTTATGGCTAGAAAAATCCAGTGGGGAACTATTGGGTCCATTGATGGACACTGTTAGTGTCTCTCCAAAGGTGAGTAAGAGCTGAGTGGGCATTAGTCCATTGCCTAGGAACCATCACTTAATGTTGAGAATCTTGCAAACTCCACCTGGACTTTCCAGAGCGAGACTATTGAGGGTTAGAGAAGCCTCTCTGCCTGCAGGCAGAGCCCTGGTATTGTCTAGATCTTTGTTGGCTGGGCTTTAGGTCTGGGTTTAGTGTGGACACTGCACTGGTCTCTCTGGTTAGTGATGGGTGAAGGCCAGATGTCCATGCTGATTCTGTTCAGTATGACAGCATCCTACAATATTATCACACCCATGGCTGCCTGGACTGTGGGACTCCTCATAGAAGAGACATGTCTCTACTTCCCTGTCAGAGATCCTTGGGAAAGTGTTGGGAAATGCTCATCCATGCCCAAGGACTCCAGTGAGGAATCCTGGAGAGTTGTATTCCCAGCTTTCCTATATCTGAGGCCACTTGGAGGGTTAGAGATGCAGTTTGGATATGGTGTCGTCATTATGTTGACAACATACAACTCTGTCTTTTCATTGGATCAAGACCATACATCCCTGCTTTCCCAGTGTCTGTCTGAGGTAGGGGCTTAAATGACAGTGAGCTGGCTGAGTTTCATGACAAATAAGAAACAGGTGATACTGCATGGGGGAATTACTAAAGCATATGTGGTTGTGTGGGAGAGCTGTCCTATAGTATGAGGCTTTTCCCACATTTGTCATGAGGTTCGCAGCCTACAGGGACTGCTGAAGTGCCAGCAGTTTTGGAACAAATTGATCACCAGGACCAGATGGTATTCACTCAAGATTTCTGAAGGAACTTAAATATGAAATTGCAGAACTACTAACTGTGGTACGTAACCATCACTTAAATCAGCAATTACAGACCGGTAAGCCTAACTTCAGTACCAGGCAAATTGGTTGAAACGATTAGGGAACAGAATTATCAGACACACAGATGAACGTGATATGTTGGGGAAGAGCCAACACTGCTTTTGTAAATGGAAATCATAAGAACATAACAATGGCTTTATTGGGTCAGACCAAAGGTCCATTCAGCCCAGTATCCTGTCTACCGACAGTAGCCAATGCCAGGTGCCCCAGAGGGGGTGAACCTAACAGGTAATGATCAAGTGATCTCTCTCCTGCCATCCATCTCCACCCTCTGACAAACAGAGGCTAGGGACACCATTCCTTACCCATCCTGGCTAATAGCCATTAATGGACTTAACCTCCATGAATTATCCAGTTCTCTTTTAAACCCTGTTATAGTCCTAGTCTTCACAACCTCCTCAGGCAAGGAGTTCCACAGATTGACTGTGCGCTGAGTGAAGAAGAACTTCCTTTTATTTGTTTTAAACCTACTGCCCATTAATTTCATTTGGTGGCCCCTAGTTCTTATATTATGGGAACAAGTAAATAACTTTTCCTTATTCACTTTCTCCACACCACTTATGATTTTATATACCTCTATCATATCCCCCCTTACCCCATGACTGCTTAGTGAGGCA
The DNA here is from genome assembly GCF_015237465.2 of Chelonia mydas. Lineage (NCBI taxonomy): Eukaryota > Metazoa > Chordata > Testudines > Cheloniidae > Chelonia > Chelonia mydas. The sequence goes on from NC_057851.1 coordinate 235,834, forward strand.
TGATAAGAGAGAAGATCCTCTCATGGATCAGTAACTGGTTAAAAAGTAGGAAACAAAGGATAGGAATAAAGGGTCAGTTTTCACAGTGAAGAGAAGTAAATAGCAAGGTACCCCAAGGATCTGTACTGGGACCAGTGCTGTTTAACATATTCATAAATGATCTGGAAAAATGCATAAACAGTGAGGTGGCAAAGTTTGCAGACACGATAGAATTACTCAAGATAGCGAAGTCCAGTGCTGATTGTGAAGAGTTTACAAAGGGATCTCACAAAACTGAGTGACTGGGTAAGAAAATGTCAGATGAAATTCAATGCTGATAAATGCGAAGTAATGCACATTAGATAATATAATCCCAACTATACATACAAAAGGATGGGGTCTAAATTAGCTGTTATCACTCAAGAAAGATCTTGGAGTTGTCATGGATAGTTCTTTGAAAACATCCACTCAATGCACAGCAGCAGTCAAAAAAGCTAATAGAATGTTAGGACCCATTAGGGAAGGGATTGATAATTAAACAGACATGGTACACCCGCACCTTGAACACTGCATGCAGTTCTGGTCACCCATCTCAAAAAAGATATATTAGAATTGGAAAAAGTACAGAGAGAGGCAACAAACATGATGTGAAATTAATAAGACTGGGACTATGCAGCTTGGAAAAGAGATGACTAAGCAGGTAGAGGATAGAGGTCTATAAAATCCTGAATGGTGTGGAGAAAGTGATGAGGGAAGTGTGTTACGAATTATACCTGGTAGGTCACGCACACAAATGCTGCGAATTATACCTGGTAGGTCACGCACAGTTCGAATCTAGGCTGAGGCACATAAACAAAGTCCACAACTGCAGAGTTCCCAAAAAACACCAAGTTTATTACGCTCGAGCGTGGTGCCCCCCTGCTAGCCAGGAGGGGACCCCAAATACAGATTATACAAAGGTTATATACCTCTTAGCAAAGCATGTTGCCCTCGTGCATTGGAAACCTTAGCCAATAAACAAACCCTTGTCTTATCTACCACCTATCCCTGCTTGGTGCATTCCTCGTGCTAAACTAGTATGTTAATTACACAGCATGGTCCTAAAGCAATGCATCAGTAACTTTTATTATCAGGATGGGAGGCCTCACATCAAAGGCCAGGAGATAGGGAGTTAGGAACAGACAAAGAACAGATATCGGGAGTCAAGGCAGGTTGGAGACAAGGAGGAGGATTTTCACAGGAATGCAGTATCTAAGGAACAGTCCTCCTGGTGCATGATGTGCTTGCTTTTAGACAATGGTGGGCCCCAAACCAAAATGGAGTCACGTGCTAACTTTTCCTTAACAAGTGTTATTTATCCCATCACATAACACACGTGTCAAGCTGTCTTGCAATGGCTCAAGAGCATGGGTACCAACCTCAGGGCAGACTGTTAAGAAACAGGACACAAACCCCAAATTGGTTGAGAGTTCTATATTTAGATTTCACCAACCAATTATCAAGTGTATACTCCTTAAGAGCGATAACAGCCTCACAATGGAGTCTCAGACAGTCCCCTTGGATACTTCCATCTGTCTTGCCACCCAGGTAAGCTTACCTTTGTGATAGATGGTCCCTTACATCAAAGATAACAGCAGTGTTCAGGTTTCAGAGTAGCAGCCGTGTTCGTCTGGATCCGCAAAAAAAAAAAAAAAAAAAGAGTACTTGTGGCACTTTAGAGACTAACAAATTTATTAGAGTGTAAGCTTTCGTGAGCTACAGCTCACTTCATCGGATGCATACAGTGGAAAATATAGTGGGGAGATTTTATATACACAGAGAACATGAAACAATGGGTGTTACCATACAGACTGTAACAAGAATGGTCAGGAAAGGTGAGCTGTTACCAGCAGGAGAGCGTGGGCGGGACCTTTTGTAGTGATAATCGAGGTGGGCCATTTCCAGCAGTTAACAAGAACAGTATGGGGGGAAATAGTTTTACTTTGTGTAATGACACATCCACTCCCAGTCTTTATTCAAGCCTAAGTTAATTGTATCCAGTTTGCAAATTAATTCCAATTCAGCAGTCTCTCGTTGGAGTCTGTTTTTGTAGTTTTTTTGTTGAAGAATTGCCACTTTTAGGTCTGTAATTGAGTGACCAAAGAGATTGAAGTGTTCTCCGACTGGTTTTTGAATGTTATAATTCTTGACGTCTGATTTGTGTCCATTTATTCTTTTACATAGAGACTGTCCAGTTTGGCCAATGTACATGACAGAGTGGCATTGCGGGCACATGATGGCATATATCACATTGGTGGATGTGCAGGTGAACGAGCTTCTGATAGTGTGGCTGATGTGATTAGGCCCTATGATGGTGTCTCCTGAATAGATCTGTGGACACAGTTGGCAACGGGCTTTGTTGCAAGGATAGGTTCCTGGGTTAGTGGTTCTGTTGTGTGGTGTGTGCTTGCTGGTGAGTATTTGCTTCAGGTTGGGGGGCTGTCTGTAAGCAAGAACTGGCCTGTCTCCCAAGATCTGTGAGAGTGATGGGTCATCCTTCGTGATGGGTTGTAGATCCTTGATGATGCGTTGGAGAGGTTTTAGTTGGGGGCTGAAGGTGATGGCTAGGGGCGTTCTGTTGTTTTCTTTGTTGGGCCTGTCCTGTAGTAGGTAACTTCTGGGTACTCTTCTGGTTCTGTCAATCTGTTTCTTCACTTCCGCAGGTGGGTATTGTAGTTGTAAGAACGCTTGATAGAGATCTTGTAGGTGTTTGCCTCTCTCTGAGGGGTTGGAGCAAATGCGGTTGTATCGCAGAGCTTGGCTGTAGACAATGGATCGTGTGGTGTGGTCTGGATGAAAGCTGGAGGCATGTAGGTAGGCATAGCGGTCAGTAGGTTTCTGGTATAGGGTGGTGTTTATGTGACCATCGCTTGTTAGCACTGAAGTGTCCAGGAAGCAGATCTCTTGTGTGGACTGGTCCAGGCTGAGGTTGTTGGTGGGATGGAGATAGTTGAAATCATGGTGGAATTCCTCAAGGGCTTCTTTTCCATGGGTCCAGATGATGAAGATGTCATCAGTGTAGCACAAGTAGAGTAGGAGCATTAGGGGACAAGAGCCGAGGAAGCGTTGTTCTAAGTCAGCCATAAAAATGTTGGCATACTGTGGGGCCATGCAGGTACCCATAGCAGTGCCGCTGATTTGAAGGTATACGTTGTCCCCAAATGTGAAATAGTTATGGGTGAGGACAAAGTCACAAAGTTCAGCCACCAGGTTAGCCGGGACATTATCGGGGATAGTGTTCTTGACGGCTTGTAGTCCATCTTTGTGTGGAATGTTGGTGTAGAGGGCTTCTCCATCCATAGTGGCCAGGATGGTGTTTTCCGGAAGATCACCAATGGATTGTAGTTTCCTCAGGAAGTCAGTGGTGTCCCGAAGATCGCTGGGAGTGCTGGTAGCGTAGGGCCTGAGGAGGGAGTCTACATAGCCGGACAGTCCTGCTGTCAGGGTGCCAATGCCTGAGATGATGGGGCGTCCAGGATTTCCAGGTTTATGGATCTTGGGTAGTAGATAGAATACCCCTGGTCGGGGTTCCAGGGATGTGTCCGTGCAGATTTGTTCTTGTGCTTTTTCAGGGAGTTTCTTGAGCAGATGCTGTAGTTTCTTTTGGTAACCCTCAGTGGGATCAGAGGGTAATGGCTTGTAGAAAGTGGTGTTGGAGAGCTGCCGAGCAGCCTCTTGTTCATATTACAACCTATTCATGATGACGACAGCACCTCCTTTGTCAGCCTTTTTGATTATGATGTCAGAGTTGTTTCTGAGGCTGTGGATGGCATTGTGTTCTGCACGGCTGAGGTTATGGGGCAAGTGATGCTGCTTTTCCACAATTTCAGCCTGTGCATGTCGGCAGAAGCACTCTATGTAGAAGTCCAGTCTGTTGTTTCGACCTTCCGGAGGAGTGCACCCAGAATCCTTCTTTTTGTAGTGTTGGTAGGAAGGTCTCTGTGGGTTATTATGTTGTTCAGAGGTCTGTTGGAAATATTCCTTGAGTCGGAGACGTCGAAAATAGGATTCTAGGTCACCACAGAACTGTTTCATGTTCGTGGGGGTGGAGGGGCAGAAGGGGAGTCCCCGAGATAGGCCTGGACTGGAGCCCAGAATCTAGGATCCTTCCACTGTGCAGGGCCCTAGAGCCTGGGCTCCAGCCCAAACCCAAAAGTCTACACTGCAGTGAAACAGCCCCACAGCCCAAGTCAGCTGGCATGTGACAGTCGTTGGTGTGTCAGGCTATGTCTACACAGCAATTAATGTCCTTTATGGCTAACCCAGGCTAAGAACTGGGAATCATTTTCATATGTTTCGTAATCCTTTCTACTTGTGATATGTCTACACAGCAATGTAAGCCTTGGATTAGTGGGATTTGAGTCAGCTGACCCGTGTTAGGAACTTTGGGCTTGAGCGTCTACACTGCATTTTAACCCTAGGTTAAGGATTTTCTGGCCCATGCTTGAACCTAGGGCTCTGGTGTCCACACTGCTGTGCACAGATCTGAGTCAAAGTAACCCTGTCCCCATGTGAACACTCTAGCCCTACGAAAGTGGTGCACTGTGGGAAAACTCTGCTGCCCACCGTGTTTCCTAACTGGGACAATACTGTTGATGGGACTCAGGTGCCCCAAAGAGCACATGATACATAAACTGCATAGTTAGCTCCTTTGATTGCTGTCTCAGTAGATTGACGGAAGTTTGAGAAAAGGAGTACTTGTGGCACCTTAGAGACTAACCAATTTATCTGAGCATAAGCTTTTGTTAGCTACAGCTCACTTCAGCGGATGCATACTGTGGAAAAGCAGCATCACTTGCCCCATAACCTCATCCGTGCGGAACACAATGCCATCCACAGCCTCAGAAACAACTCTGACATCATAATCAAAAAGGCTGACAAAGGAGGTGCTGTTGTCATCATGAATAGGTCGGAATATGAACAAGAGGCTGCTCGGCAGCTCTCCAACACCACTTTCTACAAGCCATTACCCTCTGATCCCACTGAGAAATGGCTTGTAGAAAGTGGTGTTGGAGAGCTGCCGAGCAGCCTCTTGTTCATATTCCGACCTATTCATGATGACAACAGCACCTCCTTTGTCAGCCTTTTTGATTATGATGTCAGAGTTGTTTCTGAGGCTGTGGATGGCATTGTGTTCCGCACGGCTGAGGTTATGGGGCAAGTGATGCTGCTTTTCCACAATTTCAGCCCGTGCACGTCGGCGGAAGCACTCTATGTAGAAATCCAGTCTGCTGTTTCGACCTTCAGGGAGGAGTCCACCTAGAATCCTTCTTTTTGTAGTGTTGGTAGGGAGGTCTCTGTGGATTAGTATGTTGTTCAGAGGTATGTTGGAAATATTCCTTGAGTCAGAGACATCGAAAATAGGATTCTAGGTCACCACAGAACTGTTTCATGTTCGTGGGGGTGGAGGGGCAGAAGGAGAGGCCCCGAGATAGGACAGCTGCTTCTGCTGGGCTGAGAGTATAGTTGGATAGGTTAACAATATTGCTGGGTGGGTTGAGGGAACCATTGCTGTGGCCCCTTGTGGCATGTAGTAGTTTAGAAAGTTTAGTGTCCTTTTTCTTTTGTAGAGAAGCAAAGTGTGTATTGTAAATGGCTTGTCTAGTTTTAGTAAAGTCCAGCCATGAGGAAGTTTGTGTGGAAGGTTGGTTTTTTATGAGAGTATCCATTTTTGAGAGCTCATTCTTAATCTTTCCTGTTTGCTGTAGAGGATGTTGATCAGGTGGTTCCGCAGTTTCTTTGAGAGCGTGTGGCACAAGCTGTCAGCATAGTCTGTGTGGTATGTAGATTGTAATGGATTTTTTACATTCAGTCCTTTTGGTACGATGTCCATCTGTTTGCATTTGGAAAGGAAGATGATGTCTGTCTGTATCTGTACAAGTTTTTTCATGCAGTTGATAGATTTCCACTCCATACGGCTAAATGCAGTGCCTTGCATAATGACAGGTTTCAGAGTAACAGCCGTGTTAGTCTGTATTTGCAAAAAGAAAAGGGGTACTTGTGGCACCTTAGAGACTAATCAATTTATTTAAGCATAAGCTTTTGTGAGCTACAGCTCACTTCATCGGATGCATACTGTGGAAAAGCAGCATCAGTTGCCCCATAACCTCAGCCGTGCGGAACACAATGCCATCCACAGCCTCAGAAACAACTCTGACATCATAATCAAAAAGGCTGACAAAGGAGGTGCTGTTGTCATCATGAATAGGTCGGAATATGAACAAGAGGCTGCTCGGCAGCTCTCCAACACCACTTTCTACAAGCCATTACCCTCTGATCCCACTGAGAGTTACCAAAAGAAACTACAGCATTTGCTCAAGAAACTCCCTGAAAAAGCACAAGATCAAATCCGCACAGACACACCCCTGGAACCCCTGGGATATTTTATCTACTACCCAAGATCTATAAACCTGGAAATCCTGGGCGCCCCATCATCTCAGGCATTGGCACCCTGACAGCAGGATTGTCTGGCTATGTAGACTCCCTCCTCAGGCCCTACGCTACCAGCACTCCCAGCTACCTTCGAGACACCACTGACTTCCTGAGGAAACTACAATCCATCGGTGATCTTCCTGATAACACCATCCTGGCCACTATGGATGTAGAAGCCCTCTACACCAACATTCCACACAAAGATGGACTACAAGCCGTCAAGAACACTATCCCCGATAATGTCCCGGCTAACCTGGTGGCTGAACTTTGTGACTTTGTCCTCACCCATAACTATTTTACATTTGGGGACAATGTATACCTTCAGATCAGCGGCACTGCTATGGGTACCTGCATGGCCCCACAGTATGCCAACATTTTTATGGCTGACTTAGAACAACGCTTCCTCAGCTCTCATCCCCTAACGCCCCTACTCTACTTGCGCTATATTGATGACATCTTCATCATCTGGACCCATGGAAAAGAAGCCCTTGAGGAATTCCACCATGATCTCAACAATTTCCATCCCACCATCAACCTCAGCCTGGTCCAGTCCACACAAGAGATCCACTTCCTGGACACTACGGTGCTAAAAAGCAATGGTCACATAAACACCACCCTATACCGGAAACCTACTGACCGCTATTCCTACCTACATGACTCCAGCTTTCACCCTGACCACACCACACGATCCATTGTCTACAGCCAAGCTCGATACAGCCGCATTTGCTCCAACCCCTCAGAGAGAGGCAAACACCTACAAGATCTCTATCAAGCATTCTTACAACTACAATACCCACCTGCGGAAGTGAAGAAACAGATTGATAGAGCCAGAAGAGTTCCCAGAAGTCACCTACTACAGGACAGGCCTAACAAGGAAAATAACAGAACGCCACTAGCCATCACCTTCAGCCCCCAACTAAAACCCCTCCAACGCATCATCAAGGATCTACAACCCATCCTGAAGGATGATCCAACACTCTCACAAATCTTGGGAGACAGGCCAGTCCTTGCCTACAGACAGCCCCCCAACCTGAAGCAAATACTCACCAGCAAGCACACACCACACAACAGAACCACTAACCCAGGAACCTATCCTTGCAACAAAGCCCGTTGCCAACTGTGTCCACATATCTATTCAGGGGACACCATCACGGGGCCTAATCACATCAGCCACACTATCAGAGGCTCGTTCACCTGCACATCCACCAATGTGATATATGCCATCATGTGCCAGCAATGCCCCTCTGCCATGTATATTGGTCAAACTGGACAGTCTCTACGTAAAAGAACAAGTGGACACAAATCAGATGTCAAGAATTATAACATTCGTAAACCAGTCGGAGAACACTTCAATCTCTCTGGTCACTCGATTACAGATATGAAAGTTGCGATATTACAACAAAAAAACTTCAAATCCGGACTCCAGCGAGAAACTGTTGAATTGGAATTCATTTGCAAATTGGATACAATTAACTTAGGCTTGAATAGAGACTGGGAGTGGCTAAGTCATTATGCAAGGTAACCTATTTCCCCTTGTTTCCCCCCCCCCCCCCCCCCCCCCGACGTTCTTGTTAAACCCTGGATTTGTGCTGGAAATGGCCCACCTTGATTATCATACACATTGTAAGGAGAGTGGTCACTTTAGATAAGCTATTACGAGCAGGAGAGTGGGGTGGGGGGAGGTATTTTTTCATGCTTTGTGTGTATAAAAAGATCTTCTTCACTTTCCATAGTATGCATCCGATGAAGGGAGCTGTAGCTCACGAAAGCTTATGCTCAAATTGGTTAGTCTCTAAGGTGCCACAAGTACTCCTTTTCTTTTTGCGAATACAGACTAACACGGCTGTTACTCTGAAACCAGAAGTTTGAGAAGGGTTTATACTGAACTTACACAGCACCACTCAGGTTTGGCCCAGCCACTCCTCCATCATGATGGGGAGGCTGCCAGGTCAGATTTGAGCCTCTGCTCTTCCAGGGGGTTAGAGTAATCCAAAAGGAAAAGTGAAAATACCGCCCCGGTCCATGAGAGGGGCCATGTCCGCACAGCCTCATGCAGGGCAAAGACCAGTAGTCTTAGGAGGAAAGTCTGGGCTCCTTATCCCTTGTGTGTCCATACAAACCAAGTCTGAGTCCCAGAATGCTGGAAATAAAATTAAGGAAAAACTGATCTCTCTCTTTCTTCAGAGGGCCCAGGGTGCTCTCAAAGTTTCACCAGCAGATAGATCTTGTTTCCTGGGGCTGAGGAGTTCAGCGCTAGCTCTTTGCTCCTGAAAGCCTCCCACAGACTGTGCCTGAGCCAGTACTCTCCCTTTTAAGGACCCACCGTTCTCCAGGACTGACAGGCCTTACAGGTGCAACAGGTTGGGATTGTTTGAACCCAGAGGAGCTCTTTAACTCCTCCTCGAATGGGATGGGGCTGCCCCACCACAACCCTGTTTCTGCAATGGACCTTGCTGTGTTTTTTTTTAGGGCTCTAGCATCAACATGCCTTGGAGTATTATAATGTTTTGCATGTGTGGTTACCCTCAGAAATGGCAGATGACCCAGTGCAGCAGCCACTGCTCCAGCAGCATTTTCCACATGAAGCATGTTGCCCCCTGTGCTCCATATTCTGCACTGGCTTCCCTGTGAGCACAATTCAAGGTGTTGTGATTGGTGTTCAAAGCACTATGGGGTCTAGTCATAGAGGTGCCCCTTTCCCAATGACAGCTGGGACCATTGAGGTCAGCTGCAGTACATTCCCCATCTGTGAGTGTGGAGGAAGAGTCCTAGACTCTGGTAATTACCCCCACCCATTTCTCTGACAGAGCCCAGGTTTGTAGACCTTCAGGGCATGATGCAAACCCTATCAATTCACTCAGGGGTTTAGTAGAATGGGCATCTCTATCAGCAGCTCATTGCTGGCTAGAGTCTCTTTATTTTGTCTGAGATTTGCACATTTGCCGAGAGGTGAGAATTTATTTCATTTACTGGAGTCTTAAACAAATCTATCTGCAGAGGGCTCTCTTCTCCCCATTCCTGTCATGTCTGGTCTTATAAAACTGTATATCCTTTCTTTGCTTTCTCCCTTCTAAGGAAGGACCATTCCAGAAGAAAAAGCATTTCTGTGAATGGGAACTGATTTCTCAACTGTCTTGCTGACAGCTGTTGCCCTTCTCTCATTTCAGGGCTGTGAGTCTGTATATGGCAGTGTCTCAGGACTCAAATCTCACCTTGGCACCTGCACCTTGGTTTGTACCATTTCTATACAGTCTCTTTCATATGTGCACTCCCACAGGTATTGTTCCTCAGATACCTGCATATGAGAGTCATTGGCCTGCTGGATCCTTGTCTGTCAATGTTCTTTAGAATCATAGAATATCAGGGTTGGAAGGGACCTCAGGAGGTCATCTAGTCCAACCCCCTGCTCAAAGCAGGACCAATTCCCAACTAAATTACCCAGCCAGGGCTTTGTCAAGCCTGACCTTAAAAACCTCTAAGGAACGAGATTCCACCACCTCCCTAGGTAACCCATTCCAGTGCTTCACCACCCTCCTAGTGAAAAAGTTTTTCCTAATATCCAACCTAAACCTCCCCCACTGCAACTTCAGACCATTACTCCTTGTTCTGTCATCTGCTACCACTGAGAACAGTCTAGATCCATCCTCTTTGGAACCCGCTTTCAGGTAGTTGAAAGCAGCTATCAAATCCCCCTCATTCTTCACTTCTGCAGACTAAACAATCCCAGTTCCCTCAGCCTCTCCTCATAAGTCATGTGTTCCAGCCCCCTGATCATTTTTGTTGCCCTCCGCTGGACTCTCTCCAATTTTTCCACATCCTTCTTGTAGTGTGGGGCCCAAAACTGGACACAGTACTCCAGATGAGGCCTCACCAATGTCGAATAGAGGGGAACGATCACGTCCCTCGATCTGCTGGCAATGCCCCGACATATACATCCCAAAATGCCATTGGCCTTCTTGGCAACAAGGGCACACCGTTGACTCATATCCAGTTTCTCGTCTACTGTAACCCCTAGGTCCTTAGCCCCGTAGGGTCCTTAATAGCCCCTTCTCCACAGTTTCTGACTGCCTCGTCACGTCTTAACGCATCCGCATTACAGATGCGCTGTGAGGCAGTAAGACTGTATGTCCCTTGCACCTGTACCTGAGTCACTGTCCTGCCTGCAATCCCATGGCTACAAGACCAACTTTACCAGGTACTCCCCCTGTGTGAGACCTGCAAGGCCTTCAGCAGTGATGGAGGTTACTTGAGGAGTAGCTGGAGCTGGTTCCACCCTCATTCTCTCAGGGCGCACTTGGGCATCAGTGTCTGTGCTGCTGTGGCTCGAGTGCTCGCCCTCTGGGATGAGTTAAGGGATTTTGTGCTCTGTCTCCTCACTGCTGGATCATGTCTGGCCATGCCTTGGGTGCAAGGTCTGGGCCTTTCAGCATCACTGGGCAGAGAGGAGGGTGGCATCTGGTGATGTGTTTTCTGTTTTGGTGGCAGGGAGACTTTGTGGCTGGGAAATACAAGTGTCTCCTGTGTGAGAAGGAATTCATATCAGAGAGCGGGGTCAAGTATCACATCAACTCTGTGCATGCTGAGGTGAGAAGAGCCGCGGTGCCCTGCCCCCTTCAAAGGGATGGGGGGAAAGTGCCATGTCCTAGCCCTTGTCCCATGCTGCTGCCACTCTTTTTTCATTTTGCCAGCACCTTCCATATCCTGCAATATTATCCAACCCATTGCAGAATCCAGTGTGCCCCCAGAGAGCAGGATAGAATCTGCCCAGCAACTGGTAAAAATAACACTGTGCTGGCCAGCCTCATTCTCGGATCCGATTTCTCTGCTAATCCCTACCCTGTGGGTGGTTCCAGCAGTGGAACAGGACAGGCACTCCCATTGTATCTCTTCCCCCCAGTACTAACCCTCTGCTTCTGAACCCTCCAGGACTGGTTTGATGTGAATACCACTAACAAAAAAAGCTTTGAGAAGCTGATGAAAATCCGCCAAAGAGAAGATGAGCAGAGGAAGCAGCGAAAGAAGCGTACTGCAGCCCGGAGCAGGAAGAAGAGGCCTGGGACTGTGTCTGCCAAGAAGTTCCTTGGTGCAGGGGCCGAGAAAAGCAGAAGAAGGAGTAAGAGGGGGCGTTCCCAGCTGGTGGACAGTGAGAGCAGGAGCAGCGAGGAGGAGGAGGAGGAGGAGCCCCAAGCTGCACAGAGAGCAGAAACTCCAAAGAACATCCGCAAACGGGGCAGGAAATAGATCATTGGAGGCAGAGGAACTAGGCAGTTCTAGGAAGCCGGGAGCCCAGGTCATGGCACAGCAGTCACTCCCTCCCGTGGAGTGACTCCCTATCCAGTGTAGTCTGTGCCCTAGTTACAGGCTGAGTTCAGGTTATGTTAGTTGCTTATGTAGTGATTTTAAATATTTTAGTTTCCATTACAGCTCTCTGTTTTTGTTCTCCTCCTCTTAGGGATCCTCAGCTTTGGTGAGGGCAGGTTTCCTTGATGGAAGGATGTGTCCTTTTATGGGATCTCTAGGACTGGGTGTGCAGGTCTCAGTTGGGGGAGAGATTTCCTTTGGGGTAGTGTGTGCAGATCCTGGGCAGTTTCTGGGGTGGGGCACAGATGCTCTGGCTTAATCACCTGCAGCGCAATGCTATCTCAGGTGCTTAAAGGGCCTACCTCTGAGACTCAGACACTTGAGTGCTGTCTCCCTTTTAGGTTATTGCCATAAAGCACCATCCCTTTACTACACTAATCTGCAACCTCAGCACTGCCCAGCAGTTTAGGAACCCAGGCCTGCCTGATGAGGTAGGACATCATCCTGTCAAAAGCAGGAGTGTTTGCAGTGGGCTAATGTATCCTTCAGCACCTGCCTCCTTTAAGGCTGAGCACTGATTGGTCCCTAAAAGTGGGGAGGGAGCTCTTCCTCCAGTCTGTGGCTAGAGGCCAACTGTCTGTACCCTTGCCTTCCAGAGGCATGTGGCAGCAAACTTGTCTGCCAGCACACTGTAGTCTGGGTATGTGTGAGATCCGTGCAGATGGCTTGTGCTGTGTTATCGGTTCACAGTTCATAACAGCCACCCCCCACCTGCTGGACAGAGCTCATACACAGTAGCAAAGCACTGCGTATTGCTGCCATGGGGTGGCCTTGCCCTAGTTTGGTGTCCTCCTTCTCTCTCAAGCCGTAGTAGGCGCTGCTTCTCCTTGTAAGTGAGCTCTGCAGATGCCCTTTCCCCTGAGCTAGCTGTGGCCTGCTCCTGCCACCTTTACCGGGACAAGCCTTATGTAATGGGCCTTCCTGTGTATTGGTGTCAGGGCTGGAGGGAGGGGGTCCTGTTTACCTGTTGAATTAAGTTTTAATTTAGTGCATGGTGAGTGTTTTGCCATGTTCCACTTGTACAGCAGAGTCAGTTAAGACCCGTAAATGCGTAACATTTCTGGCAGGCATAGGCACCCCCATTCTCTGCTGGGCAGAGGGGGGGCCTGCAGGATTTATGATGTCAGACCACATCCCCTGACAGGGAAAACTGCAGGATTTGATGTCTCTTTACCCTCTCCTCTCTTGTCCTGCTACAGTTCCCTGCCTCAGCTGGCTCTTTAGTTTGATACATAAGGATTCAGTTAGCAGGATCCAGCACTCAACAGTACCCTTCATGTCTCGCTGCAGTGAAAGCTTCCACCTCAGCCAAAGTTGCTGGTGCTGAAATTCACAGAGGACTCCCTGAGGTGCACAGGGCACAGACAGGTTTATTTGTGTTTGTTTCTAGCAGTGATGTTTGTTCACCCGTATAATCAAATTGCTTTTGTGGCTGGGGGTAGGACCCAAGCTCTCCCTGGCCATGGCCATTTTACAGAAGCTATACCCTAATGTGTGTAGAGTGAAGCAAATTACCCCCACCTCTTGCCTCGTGCAAACTAACACCCATGGCGATTGTTGGACTCTGCATGCAATGCTCCATTCTGATCTAGGTGCAGCAGCTGCATTTCATGCTGGGACCTGCAGTTGTCATGGATTGCAGTGCTGTATTAAAGAGGCAGGTTTCTGGGTTCTTCTATAGAGGCTGTGAAATGTGTGGTCAGAGCAGCAGGATCAGGATCAGAACAAAATAAAATAAAATGTCACCAGTGCAAGAATGTGATTTCTTGTCTCTTTGGTGTATAGTGTCTTTAGAATCATCCCCACTTTAGCAGTATGGGGCAGAAGAGTGCAGAACTACCTGCTCATTGTAATACGACGCATGCCCTTAAGCACTGAGGCAAAGGGCACTCACTTTCAGTTTTTCAACCACTTCTCTATCCAGCACTTCACCCTCCTCACAGCCTGTTGCATTAATGTAGATGAAATATGTGGGCAGAAAGAGTCAAAGGCATATATTAGGAACAAAAAGAATTCTAACAGTGGTGTTGGTCCATTACTAGATGGAAATGGTAAAATTGTCAATAATCAGAAAAGGCAGAAGTGCTCAATAAATATGTCTGCTGGGGGCGGGGAGAGGATGTAGTCATGTCATATATGATCAAAAAGAAAAGGAGTACTTGTGGCACTTTAGAGACTAACCAATTTATTTGAGCATAAGCTTTCGTGAGCTACAACTCACTTCATCTTTTTGCGAATACAGACTAACACGGCTGTTACTCTGAAACATATCATATGATAACACTCTTGCCACTTCACTAGTAGCTCTGGAGGATGTTAAAAAGCAGCTATTAAAGTTCGACATTTTTATATCAGCAGGTCCATATAACTTTAATCCAGTTTTAAAGAGTTTTTAAAAAGCTGGCTGAGGCGCTCACTGAACCATTAATGTTGATTTTCAGTAAATCTTGGAAGACTGGGGAAGTTCTAGAAGACAGCTAGTATTGGGTCAACAATTAAAAAAGGTAAATGGGATGACCTGGTAATTATAGGCCAGTCATTCTGATTTTGATACCAGGCAAGATAATGGAGCAGCTGATACAGAGCTCAATAAAGAATCAAAAGGATGGTAATATGATTAATATCAATCAACATGGGTTTATGGAAAATAGGTCCTGTCAAACCTACTTGATATATATTTTTTTAATAAGATTACAAGTTTGGCTGATAAAGGTAATAGTGTTGATGTATTAGACTTCTGTAAGGCATTTGACTTGGTACTGCACAACATTTTAATGAAAAAACCAAAACAATATAAACTTAACCAGGCACACATTAAATGGATTAAAAGCTGGCTAACTGATAAGTCTCAAAATGTAATTGTAAATGGGGAATCATCATTGAGCAGATGTTTTTCTGTTGGTATCCTGCAGGGATTGGGTCTTGGCCCTGCACTAGTTAACATTTTTGTCAATTACCTGGAAGAAAACATACAGTCATCACCAAGAAGGTTTGCAGATCTCACAAATATTGGGAGAAAGGTAAATACTGACGAGGACAGGTCACTGATACAGAGTGATCAGGATGGCCTGGTAAGCTGGGCGCAAACAAACAATATGTGTTTTAATATCTTTAATATGTAAATGTATGCATCTAGGAACAAAAAATGTAAGCCATGCAGGATGGAGGACTCTATCCTGGGAAGCAGTGACTCTGGAAAAAAAGAATTGCGGATCCTGGTGTATAATCAGGTGAAAATGAGGACCCCAGTGTGGCGCTGTGGTCAAAAGGTCTAATGCAATCTTTTGATGTATAAACAGGAGTCTTGACAGGTTTCAGAGTAGCAGCTGTGTTAGTCTGTATCCGCAAAAGAAAAGGAGTACTTGTGGCACCTTAGAGACTAACAAATTTATTTGAGCGTAAGCTTTCGTGAGCTACAGGTCACTTCATCGGATGCATTCAGTGGAAAATACAGCGGGGAGATTTATATACACAGAGAACATGAAACAATGGGTGTTACCATACACACTGTAACGAGAGTGATCAGGTAAGGTGAGCTATTATCAGCAGGAGAGCGGGGGGGAGGGAACCTTTTGTAGTGATAATCAAGGTGGACCATTTCCAGCAGTTGACAAGAACGCCTGGGGGGGTGGGGGGGGAGGAAGGGGGGAATAAACATGGGGAAATAGTTTTACTTTTGTGTAATGACCCATCCACTCCCAGTCTTTATTCAAGACTAAGTTAATTGTATCCAGTTTGCAAATTAATTCCAATTCAGCAGTCTCTCGTTGGAGTTTGTTTTTGAACGTTTTTTTGTTGAAGAATTGCCACTTTTAGGTCTGTAATTGAGTGACCAAAGAGATTGAAGTGTTCTCCGACTGGTTTACGAATGTTATAATTCTTGACGTCTGATTTGTGTCCATTTATTCTTTTACGTAGAGACTGTCCAGTTTGGCCAATGTACATGGCAGAGGGGCATTGCTGGCACATGATGGCATATATCACATTGGTAGATGTGCAGGTGAACGAGCCTCTGATGGTGTAGCTGATGTGATTAGGTTCTATGATGGTGTCTCCTGAATAGATCTGTGGACACAGTTGGCAACGGGCTTTGTTGCAAGGATAGGTTCCTGGGTTAGTGGTTCTGTTGTGTGGTGTGTGGTTGCTGGTGAGTATTTGCTTCAGGTTGGGGGGCTGTCTGTAAGCAAGGACTGGCCTGTCTCCCAAGATCTGTGAGAGTGATGGGTCGCCCTGCAGGATAGGTTGTAGATCCTTGATGATGCGTTGGAGAGGTTTTAGTTGGGGGCTGAAGGTGATGGCTAGTGGTGTTCTGTTATTTCCTTGTTGGGCCTGTCCTGTAGTAGGTGACTTCTGGGTACTCTTCTGGCTCTGTCAATCAGTTTCTTCACTTCAGCAGGTGGGTATTGTAGTTGTAAGAATGCTTGATAGAGATCTTGTAGGTGTTTGTCTCTGTCTGAAGGGTTGGAGCAAATGCGGCTGTATCGTAGAGCTTGGCTGTAGACAATGGATCGTGTGGTGTGGTCAGGGTGAAAGCTGGAGTCATGTAGGTAGGAATAGCGGTCAGTAGGTTTCCGGTATAGGGTGGTGTTTATGTGACCATTGCTTTTTAGCACCGTAGTGTCCAGGAAGTGGATCTCTTGTGTGGACTGGTCCAGGCTGAGGTTGATGGTGGGATGGAAATTGTTGAAATCATGGTGGAATTCCTCAAGGGCTTCTTGAGTAGGAGAAGAGAGATTTTACCTCTGTAGGTGGCACTGTTAAATTGGAGAGGGGCCAGAGAAGAGCCATGATAATGGTTAGAGGATTAGAAACCATGTCTTATAGAGATTTGAGCTCCTTGAGTCTATGTATTTAGCTTAACAAAGAAGATGGTTAAGAGAGAACTTGATTACCATCTATAAGTACCTACGGGGGGATAAATGTTTAATAATGGGCACTTCACTCTAGCAGAGAAAGGTATAACACGATCTATAGACTGGATATTGATACTAGGCAAGGGGTTCCCAAACTTGGTTCGCAGCTTGTTCAGGGTAAGCCCCTGGCGGGCCGCAAGACACTTTGTTTACATGAGCGTCCGCAGGTACGGCCGCTCACAGCTCCCAGTGGCCGCGGTTCACTGTAGCTTTTGATCTCTGATTCAATAGCTATAGTGACAGACAGGAACTGTCTGTTTACCTGGCTAACATTTATGAGTACAGTCATACACTTAGTATCACTTCTAACAATATAGGTTTGCATTGCAAAGTTCTAGCCTACCTACCATGGAATGGCCCTAATTACCATTTACATATCTTTCTAACATGTCTCTAATGTTGAATCTGGATCATTTGTCCTGCAGCATGCTTAACACTTTCCGGCCATGCATCACATTTTGTATAAGATTTGTTGCAATTATATAACAGTGGTAGCAACAATGGTTTGCATAGTTTATATTTTAATCAGATAACATCACCCGCAACGCGAGATTGGTGTGGAAGGGAGCAATTAGAGCTCCTGGATACACCTTAAGGATCTTCCAATATTGATAGGAGCTGTGTTTATATTGAATTCTTTGTAAGGCCAAATCACTGATGCATGCCTTGGCCCAAGTTGACAACTTAGTCCATACTCTGTGAAACACTTCAGTGATTTCAGGGTTCGGTCTATGTGTTAACATAGACATCAGTGTTCTTCAGAGCGCACTTTGACATTCAGCCATGAAGGCTGTGAGATGTTGATCTCAGTTTCCCTTCTTGCACAGCAGTCCAAGCTTGTAATGGTTTTTCTGCTGTGGAAAGTCTTAGGATTGTGCATGGGCATTAGCTGTGAAACCTCAACATTATTAGGCTTTCTAATGCAAAGTGTGTTCTTACTGAACCAAACAGCGTCATTATAAGGGTTTCTATTACATAGTGTGTTTTTATGTAGCACTTCCAGCATGTTTGAGGATTTTTCCCATAAGTTATGCACATTATATATTTTTACGGTTTTTGGCATCAGCAAAATTATATTAACAGCAAATTTAACACAAGTGTACAATCATTTTTAAGCCATGCCTTTTGTTTAGATGGACCATTTTTTAGGTTAGCTTGTTCAATATTCCTTTTGAACCTTTGTAGTTTTTCCTTTACCTCAGGGTTTTCCTTAACATAGGCTTTTAGTTTAAACCACATCCTTGGGGTTTTGGTATTTTAGAGCTGTGAGGCAAGTCTGCAAGGGCACCTTGCCTTTCAAGGGTTAACTTGCCTTCCTCCTTTCCCCTTTTCAGAGAGTTGAAATCTGAGATTTCTGGTGTACACTAATCTGGCCTTCAATGTAGAACTGCAAAGCTCCCAGGGACGCTTGGTAATCCTGTTGCCGCTGACTTCCTACCAAAGATGGTGCACTTCATCCCACATTCTGCTGTTCCTCTTGCATGGGAGATGGCTTAGCACTTCCTGGAAAATGCCTTCTGCGACCATGGCTTAGCCATGAGCATTCTATTGTACCAGGGTCCCCAGTTCATTTCCCAGTTCTGACAGGAATTTGAGACTTCTTGGCATTGAGTCCCTCGCCTGATCTGCCTGTCGCCCACAGACAAATGGACAGAGAGCTTCAATCAGATCTTAGAGTAGTATCCGCTACTGCCTTTTTGAGCTATCTCCAGGATGACTGGCTTCCCTTGCTGTGCTACTCTGAATTTGCATATAACAATGCAGTCCACACGTTGACTCCACAGCCCATTCTTTACAGTCTGTAACTTTCACCCCTGCTTCCACCCAGATTTGCCCCTGACTTCTCCAGGACCGGCTGCCACAGATTTAGCACACATCTATTCTTAGTGAATCGGGAATGCAATGAATACTTGCAATCCACAAAAGAAACCTATAAGCACCATGAACACTAAGACCTTTAGGCTGCCCCCAATCTGGCTGTAGTGGACAAGGTGTGGCTCTCTGCCCAGAACTCAGATCGAGCTGCCTGTCCACCAGACTAGACTGCCTGTACCTGGGCCCCTTCAAGGTTATAGAGTGGATGAACTGGTGGCTTTCAGGTTACAGCTCTCGAAGTCCTTAAAGATCCACTCCCTCTTTTATATCTCACTTTTAAAGCCCTATGCCAAGAACCCATACCCAAACAACAACCAACAGCAGTCTGTGGACAAGAGGAGTACTTGGTCCACCCAATCCTTTACTCTCAGCAAGTTAAGAGAAGGTTCCAGTACCTGGTTGACTGGAAAGGCTACAATTTGGATGAACAGCCTTGGGAACCAGTAGAAACATCCATGTTCAGGACCTATTGTGAGAGTACCATCAGAAGTACCCCAAGAAACTGGGTCCTAGACCTAGACCTAGGAGGTGCCCTTGGGTTGGGGGGCAGTACTACTTGTCTGGAATCAGGGACTGCATCTAAGCCAGTCTCCAGGCAACCTAATGAGCACAGCTGGCCTAATTGGTTACACTACCCAATTGGTTAGAAGGGTCAGCAGACCAGCTCTTAAGCTAAGCAGCAGCAGTTCAAACCATTTGCCCAAAACATAATCCCAACTATACATATAACACAATGGGGTCTAAATTAGCTGTTCCCATTCAAGCAAGAGACCTTGGAGTGATTATGGCTAGCTGTCTGAAAACATCTGCTCAATGTGCAAAAAAGGCAAAAAAGCAAACAGGTTGTTAAGTGCTGAGGAATGTTGCTGTGGCAATGTTGTCAAGGCTGCTAAGCTGTTACAGCCGCTCTGTGTGTCTGTTCATGGAGCTCTGGTGTTAGCTTCACAAGGAGAGAGTGCAGCCCAAAGGGTTGCTCATAAAGAGAGACCACAGGCTCAGCTTGGTGGCAGAGGCACTCAGCCAGGTTTATTGCGAACAAAGCCTGGTACTAGCACCCTGGCTCCATGGTTTCAGGTACACTAACACATCTATCCCCGTGACAATGGTACCAGCTCAGTCAGTGCAACAGGATGCTGCCCCCTAGGCTGGACAAAGGTGCCCCTCCTATGACTTCTTGTATACGTTGATACGTATTGCACTCCAGACATTGCTAGGTGTAGTTACCAACCCTACACCTTGTACCTGCTAGTTTGAACAAAACATCCATAGCCATTATTTTGTCAGCCCATCCTTATCTTATGAGGGGCTTGATGTGTTGCTGTACCATCTTTTAAGAATGCATTTATGTAGTTACTTGAGAACTTTAGGTGGTTTTTGTACCATGCTCTCCGGTCAGGAATGTGCTAACTTAGTTGGCCAATATCTAGTGTGTGGTTGTTTTGCCAAGGCCAGGACTACTCTGGTTCACACCCTTTGGTTCACACTGTTAGTTTATATGTGCAGTCCAGCAAGGCCTACATTTAGTAACCATTAAGAAAGGGATAGCTAATAGGACAGACAATAGCATAATGCTACTATATAAAACCATGGTGCACCCACGTCTTGAGTACTGCATGCAGTTCTAGACACCCGCACCTCAAAAACGATATATTAGACTTGGAAAAAGTACAGAGAAGGGCAACAAACATAAGTAGGGGTTTGGAGCAGCTTCCATACATGGAGAGATTAAAAAGACTGGGACTGGTCACTTTAGAAAAGAGATGACTAATGGGAGATGTGATAGAAGTCTGTAAAATTATGAATGGTGTGGAGAAAGCGATAAGAAAGTGTTATTTACTCCTTCACATAACAAAAGAACCAGGGCTCACCCAATGAAATTAATAGGGAGCAGGTTTAAAACAAGAAGGAAGTATGTCTTCACACAACTTTTGAAACTCATTGACGGGATGCTGTGAAGGCCTAAAGTATAACTGGGTTCAAAAAATAATTAGATAAGTTTATGGAGGATAGGTCCATCAGTGGCTTTTTCCAAGATGGTCAGGGACGGAACCCTTATGCTCAGGGTATCCCTAATTTCTAACAGCCAACAGCCAGGACTGGATGAGAGGGCATGGCTCACTCGATAATTGCCCTGTTCGGTTCATTTCCTCTGACACCACCGACTGCTGTAAGACAGGATGCTGGGCTAGACAGACGATTGGTCTGACCCAGTGTGGCCGTTCTTACGTTCTTACCACCCATCAGAGCCCTTCTGTGTGGGACAAGCTAATCTCCGGTAAGTTTATTAACGTGTGTAAGGGCTTTTCTTGTTTTTAATATATTTCCTCTGTAATGCTTTTACCTTTAGAATAAATGTGCTTGCTTAGAAAGAGCTGTGTGGTTGCTTAACTGTAGCAATTGCACTGTTTACCATCCCTGAGGAGAAAAATAAAACAAGCCTGCTTAGGCATCATGACTTTGCTAGGGAGTTCACAGGCTAGGCAGGAAGTTGTGCAGTGTGACAGTACTGCTGTCAGGAGACACATGTCTCCATCTGAGAGGTGACAGCTGAAGAGCCTGGAGTATAGCATGGGTGCACTTGCTGGATTACAGAGAGGAAAAACAGGTGTAGGTGTCCTGAACTGTGACGCACAATATTAGCCGTCTTCCAGTCTTCTGGAATTTCCCCAGTATCTAAGATTTATTAAAAATCAACATCAGTGGGGCCAGAGATCTTTCAGCAAACTCTTTTATGACTCTTGGGCACAAGTTATCTGGACCAGTTGATTTAAAAATGTTTATCCCTACTAGATGATATTTAACATCCTCCTTAGTTACTAAAGGACTAGAAAGTACTTCATTATTCACATGTGATACAAATAGATCATAATGCGTCTTTTTCAGATAAAGAACAGACATTCATTGAACACTTCTGCCTTTTCTGTATCATTATTAACCATGTTATCATCTCCATCTAGTAATGGGCCTGCATCATTGCTAGGATTTCTTTTGTTCCTAATATACTTTTTAAAAAATCCTTCATATTGACCCTAGTATTTCCCACCAGGAATTTTTCCCTGATGTCTTTCATTCCCTTTTCAATTTTCCATACTTCGTAGCTTCTAATGTAGATTGATTTGCTATCTATTTGCCTTATTAATAGAATTTAGTTATTGTCACAGAGCAACAGGATCTGTGCTATGCCCCAGCTTTTAATCAGTCTCTCGGAGAAACCCCTTCAATGTGGCAGACCCCCAAGAGAGACCACTCCTTAAGCTGGGGGTAAACCATAGCACCTCATGGCCTCCTAGACGGAGCATCTGGGTTCTAGCACTCCTGCGTCACACCATGAGCTCTTCTCAGCAAGTCCAACTGGGCTTCACTCCTGGTAATGGCTTGTACAGTCCAGGGATTAATGCACCTCAAGAGGTATTTGCAGTGACACCCAAGCAGGATTTGCAAAACAGAGCAAGATTTATTAGTCAACTGGAACACAGCACTGGAAGTCCTTAGCTTACCATAGAGACATAGAATCATAGGGTTAGACGGGACTGCAAGGATCATCTAGCCTAACCCCCTGCCAAGATGCAGGATTTGTTGAGTCTAAACCATCCAAGACAGAAGTCTTTTTGAAAACCTCCAGTGAAGGACTTCCATGACCTCCCTAGGTGTCTGTTCCATTGTCCTACTGTTCTTACAGTAAGAGAGGTTTTTCCTGAGGTTTAATCTAAATCTGTTATGCTGTAGTTTAAACCCACTGCCTCTTGTCCTGCCTTCTGTGGCAAGAACAATTTTTCTCCATCTTTTTCAAGTATTTTTGAAGTATTATCATGTCCGTCCCTCCCCTCCCCCCCCCACCTCTTTTCCAAACTAAACATACCCAGTTTCTTGAGCTGCTGCTCATATGGTTTGCATTCCATCCCGCTGCTCATCTTTGACGCTCACTTCTGGATCCTTTCTAGTTTCTCTACATCCTTTCTATACCTTGGTGACCAAAACTGGACACAGTACTCCAGCTGAGGCCTAACCAGCGCCAAGTGGTACTATCCCCTCCCGTGGCCTGCCTGTTATTCCTCTGTTAATATTAACTACAATTGCATTTGCTTTTTTTGAAGCAGCATTGCATGGTTGACTCACGTTGCGGTTGTGTTCTACCACAACTCACAGGTCCTTCTCAGCAGTGCTGCTGCCAAGCCCGTTGTCCCTCATTCTGTATTTGTGCATTTATTTTTTCTTCCTTAAGTGTAGCACCTTACATTTGTCTTGGTTGAATTTCATTTTATGGTGTCTAGCCCAGTTCTCTAATTTATCAAGATCCCTCTGAATTTTAGCTGTATTCTCCAAAGTATTGGCAACACCACCCCTTCCCCCCGCCCCAGCTTTGTGTCATCTGCAAATTTGATCAGTATGCTCTCTATTCCTACATCCAGGTCTTTAATAAAAATGTTAAACAACACCAGACCCAGAATAGATCCCTGTGGAACCCAATTTGAGACTTCCCTCCAATCCGACATCATTCCATTAATCATTACTGTTTGCGGTTGTTTAATCAATTATGTATCCACTTAATGGTAGTTCTGATGAGCCAGCATTTCTCCAGCTTACTTATCAGAATATCATGAGGGTCTGTGTCAAAAGTCTTTCTGAAGTCCAGGTATATCATATCCACTGCATTCCCCTATCCACCAAACCAGTTACCCTGTCAAAGAAGGAAATCAAGCTGGGATGGTATGATTTGTTCTTAGTAAATCCATGGGAGCTGTGGGGGCGGTGCTTGCAGAGACGGGCAGCACGCAGAACCACATGCCCCCCCCACACACACTCCAGGAGCCGCAGGGGCGTGTTGGTCCCTGCCAGGAGCGGCATGGGGGTGGGGTAGGCAGGGAGCCTGCCTTAGGGGCAGCTACGCTGTACTGCCAACCGGGAGCTGCTGGAGGTAAGTGCTGCCCAGCAGGAGGCTGCACCAAGTCCCAGCCCTGAGCTCCTGCCCAGAGCTAGCCCGGAGCTCCCTCCTGCACCCAAACTCCCTCCCAGAACTTGCATCCCCTCACCTCCTCCTGCACCCAACCCCCCTGACCCAGGCTCAGCCCAGAGCCCCCTCCCACACTGCAAACCCCTCGGCCCCAGCCCAGAGCCCACACCCCCTACCGCACCCCAACCCCCTGCCCCAGCCTGGTGAAAGTGAGTGAGGGTGGGGGGAGCGAGCCCAGAGAGAGGCGGGGAGCTGGAATGGACAGGGCTTTGGGGATGAGGCAGGGCCTCGGGGAAGGGGCGGGGTAGATCCTGGGTTGCCCTTAAATTAAAAAAGTGATCTTGGGCGTAAAAAGGTTGGAGACCATTGTTTTAGAGCAACTCACATAGATTAAAAATAGCAATAATAAGAGCTCCTTGTCCCCTCTAACCTATAGAAACAATAGCTTGATTAGTTTACAGGGCTTTGTGGTTTGCATGTGTAAGAGTCATAATACACTGCTAAGGGGAGGGTTAATTCAGCTGTCTGAATTGTGCATTTAATGCTGGCCATCGTGAGGCCCCCCCAGGTCTTTTCTCTCTTGCGGGAGCAAGTCGAACAGTCTGTCTGGCTCCTGGAATAGCTCTAGCTTCCGGGCTCGTGAGTCTCATCATATTGCTTAGAGGATGACTGTTCCAGTGTAATGTGCTGTCATGCTAGGGCCTAGACACAGAGGGAGGGGTGCTCTCTGGTCAGCATCTGCTCCAGTTTGGTTAGCATACAAGAAAATAGACTCAAGCTACCACCAGAGAAGTTCCAGCCCAGCACAGACGTGATGCATTGATGACCTCACAGAGGTGGTGATTAGCATCAGAGCACTCAGAACTTCTTGGGGGTAAAGTTCTCATAGTCTCAGACTGGAGGACAGTGCTGCTGGGCGCTAGGGCACTCTGGGAAAGTGCCGGGTCCTAGCTGAGGAAGCGCGTCCCGAGCTTCAGGGTAAGGGAGATATGAAATGCTGCAGTGCGGTGTTGGGTGGCAACAATCTAAGCACTGATGGGTGAAGACATCCTAAACCCACTGCTCCCTTTGCTTCCCTTCCCCTATGAAGTCTATTGAACCACAAGAGTCTCCTCTCTTTTGGTCTTCCCTCCTTCAACCCCCAGCCTCTGCAGAGCTTGGGGTTGGGGAAGGTGTTTGTTCCCTGTTTACGAGCAGTCTGGGTGAGGATTTATGAGTCTCCACTTTTCACATTCCATTTCAACGGAGAAATACAACAGCTTCCCCCTGTATTTGAAATAGCACTGTGATTGTTCTCAGGGTTCCCAGAATCGCAGATCACCTCGTTGCCCCTGCTTCTAGTGAGGGGGAGTCATAGAATATCAGGGTTGGAAGGGACCTCAGGAGTCCAACCCCGTGCTCAAAGCAGGACAATCCCCAGTTTTTGCCCCAGATCCCTAAATGGCCCCCTCAAGGATTGAACTCACAACCCTGAGTTTAGCAGGCCAATGCTCAAACCACTGAGCTATCCCTCCCCCCTGTGTCTGTGCAGGCGACGGTGCCCTCTAGGCACCAGCTGGGGTGGTTTCTCTGCTGTCATGGGCAGCACCCACCATGTCACCTCCCAGGGACTGCAGCCAGCCCAGGAGGAGGCTGTTTGCACAGAGCAGTGCCAGCCGCCAGCCACCTGCCCCCGCCCCCAGGAGAGGAACCCACCAGCCCCGGCCGGGAGTGGCGTGGGCCACTGCCAACCATGGGCTATAAATACCGGTGGGCGGGGCACCGCCGCTCCCCAAGCCCCAGCAGACGCGCGAGCAGACGCCCCGAGAGCGGTCCCAGGCCCGCGGAGATGTCGTGCCCACTGACTGACCAGGAGAAGAGGGAGCAGATCAGCATCCTCAGCATCGTGGGGGTGGAGAACGTGGCTGAGCTGAAGAAGGGCTTCAACCGGCACCTGCACTTCACCTGGTCAAGGACCGCAACGTGGCTACCCCCCGCGACTACTACTTCGCCCTGGCGCACACCGTGCGCAACCACCTGGTGGGCAGGTGGATCCGCACCCAGCAGTATTACTACGAGAAGGATCCCAACAGAGTTTACTCTCTCTCTAGAATTTTACATGGGCCCTACCTTACAGAACACCATGATAAACTTTGGATTGAAGAATGCTTGTGATGAGTCAATTTATCAGCTCGGGCTGGATATAGAAGAGCTGGAGGACATTGAAGAGGATGCTGGCCTTGGCAACAGAAGTCTTGGAAGACTGGCTGCCTGCTTTCTTGACTCAATGGCAACACTTGGGCTTTCTGCATATGGGTATGGCATCAGATAGGAATATGGAATCTTCAACCAGAAGATCCGAGATGGATGGCAGGTGGAAGAAGCCAACGACTGGTTTAGATACGGCAACCCCTGGGAGAAAGCCCATCCCGAGTACATCCTGCCTGTCCACTTTTATGGAAGAGTGGAACACACCAAGAGTGGACAGAAGTGGGTCGATATGTAGGTGGTCCTCGCCTTGCCCTATGATACTCCTGTGCCTGGGTACATGAATAACACCATCAACACCATGCAGCTGTGGTCTGCTCGGGCACCTAATGACTTCAACCGCTGAGACTTTAACGTTGGAGATTACGTTCAAGCCATCTTGGACAGAAATGTGGCTGAGAACATATCACGTGTCCTCTATCCAAACTATAACTTTTTCAAAGGCAAAGAGTTGCGACTGAAGCAGGAGTACTTCGTTGTGGCTGCCACCCTCCAGGATATCATCCGACGTTTTAAAGCATCCAAATTTGGAAGCATGGAAAACGTTTGAACTATATTTGATTCTTTTCCAGATCAGGTAGCAATTCAGCTGAATGACACTCATCCTATACTGGCCATTCCCGACTTGATGAGGGTTTTTGTGGACATTGAAAAACTGCCATGGACTAAGGCATGGGATATCAGCAAGTGGACCTTTGCCTATACAAACCACACAGTGCTCCCTGAAGCTCTAGAGCGCTGGCCAGTCAATCTTGTGGAGTCTTCCCTGTGGAATCTGGATGTCAGCTCCCTGACACCCCCGCCCATGAGCCTCTAAAGCTCTCCCCTCTGGGCTATGCCAGCACTGCCTTCACCTTACAGGTTTACAAGAGGTGCACCCGAGTCCCCTTGAAGTATTCCTCTGTGATATCCAGGCCCTGACGCTGGCTACTCCCAGAAACGCCAGAGCCTCTCATCCCAAAGCAGCAGTGTACCCCAATTTTACCTTAAAAACACCACTCCTGTAAACTGCACTTGTAAGCACTTAAATAAATCGTCTTGTTTTATTGCAAGAAAGACTAGAGGTTCCACTAGAAACCAGAGAGAGAGATGGAAACAAACTACTAGAATACAAAAAAAATCATAAAATAAACTAGGGCCTACGCTTATTAATAGTAACCTTTCCCCTCTAATCAAGTAAGTTTCCCCCTTCCCCACCAAAGTTCAGTCTGTTGCAGAGCTGGCTGGCTACCCAGGAACCAGAATCCAATCTTTCATGAAACACTCCTGTTCAACAAGATGTCTCCTCAGTGAGTGGATGCAATGTCTTTTTCTCCACTCTGTGATATATCTAATCAGTCTTCTGTCTTTATTCACACACAGGGCACTCGCCTGTCTGCTATAATGTTCCCTTTTACCTCCATGTGGTTTTGATTGCTAGCTGTTGTCTTTGATGGTTTTCCTTTGACTGTTCTGGGATGAGGCAAGGGTAGGGAATTGAACAATATATTACATAATCAACTAGCCATGACGCAGTGACAGCTCCCTCCCGCTTGAATGGGTCCTCACCAAGACGTATGATTCCCTGGTGACTACCTTTTACTCCAAGACCATAAGGACATGATTTTCAATATAGTTACATTATTCCTTAAACATTACCCATATACACATCTCACAACCATTAAGTATTGATAAGTTACAAGCTTTCAGCAGAGACCTCACCAACTGTCCTTCAAGGATAACTCCCATGGAAAGCCATGTATAATGTGTAGTAAGTTTGTCAGGTCTGAGCCAGGAGTTGCTTGTAAAGAACAGTGAATGCTTTTGCCAGTTGGCATCAGTGGTGTCTGTGTCCCAATCATCTTTATAATTAACAGGCCAGGAATTGGAACCTGAGTCTTCAGCAGCTTTCATGCTGCAGCCTCAGAACCTTGGATCAAGAGAGAAACAAGACCTAAAGCTACCACCTCCCAAGACAAAGAATCACCAGCTGCAGGCTTGCACCAGGAGCAGTGGTGAGTCATGGAGTCCCCCTGTCCTCTTCCACCTCCTCTGAGCAGAGGCAGTGGTGCTATTGTAGAGTCTCCTCTGCTTCATCCTTTGCTGCTCATCAAGGATGTGAGAGAGCAGCTAAACACACACATCAGAAAAAAGAGACTCCAGCTCCTGTGGGGCTTGCCATATATAATCCTGAACTCCCTGGCAGCATCCATCCCATCCATCCCAGAGTTTCTGGAATGCACAGCGCTGCTGGAGTCTAAAGAGTACCAGCGGCCACTCTTCAAGGCAGAAAGGCGTAAGCACCTTGAGCAACACCTGAGAGAGAAAATGGTCCATCACAAATGGGGCCTTCCCAAGAGAATCCAGAAGTCTTTGAAATGGTTTATTCCTCCTGAGGCAGCCAAACAGGAGCCCATGCCTGATGAGAAGGTTCCTATATCTACCTCTACACACACAGGAGTATGTGAAGCTTCACGTGGGAGCTCAGAGGCCTGTACTAGCAGGATCTGTCTGACAGCACAGAGATCTGAAGGCAGTGGACAAACCACAGTGACACTAGACACTACATCTGAGACCACTATAGCTGGAAGCATGAGAAATCTTCAGAGACGTCAGACCAGAACAGGTCCACAGAATAAAACAGGAGAGGAGTCTCTGCTACTGGAATGGTCTATGCATTTCAACCCAGATGCAACTGAGCTGCCAGTGATTGGGGAGAAAAAGGAAAAGCACCTGGAGTTCCAGGGAGGGAAGGAGAACTGTGACCTTTCAGAAGACACTGAGGGCTCCTGGGAGACATTTTGGCTGGGTACATGTCCACCAAGCACACAACCAGCTCTCCTCAATGGGGCTCAGAGTGAAATTGGAACTAGCTTCATGGACACACAGTTCAGAAATAACAAAAGACAATATAACCAGAACCTGGAGCTCGGGACGAAGCTAGAGATGAAATGGGGTGTCTCCTACATGTTCCAGGAATCTTCTCCTGCCATGAGAACTCCCCCTGCCCAACTCACTTACTGGGAGAAAAAGCCCAGCTCAGGAGCAGAAAAAAGCCCTGTAAGCAGGATCAGTGGGTCTCAAAAATTACCCCATAGTTGCCAATGGGGATTTTCCCAGGGACTCCTAAGGGCCATCAGTCCTCCAGAACAGTCACAATCACAGCTGCTTTCACATGCCAGTGGAGAGGAGGTTCCAAAATCTAACTTTGTCCAGGAAGGACAGAAATTTCTTGGAATAGCAGGCTCTTGTAGGTCAGTAACTATGCACAGAAGTTATAGTGACACAGCTGAGACCTCTAGGGCCCTGTTACTGGCAGGGCAGTTAGCCTCACTGGAGGGTGAGAATCAAGAGACTAGGCCAAAGATGACTCTTACACAGCTCCCTCTGGAATCCCAGTTGCAACCCAGCCCAGCTGGAGCTCCTCTTGCTGAGATTCCCTGGGCTCTCAATAGAGACATGCTGGGGAATAAAAATCTTCAAATTAAACTGGGTTTGCAGAGTCCCTCCCAAGTGCCCATGACCCCCAGCACTGACTCTGCAGCCTCCCTGCAAATTCCAGGAGCTGAGGGTGAAGAAAGTCTTGTTACAGATGACACAAAAAAATACTTCGAATTCCACCTGAGAGAAAAATTGCTGCATCAGAAATGGGGACTCCCTAAGAGACTGCAAGAATCCATGACCTTGTTTCTACTGCTAGAAGCAACAATAAATTAATGCCTTTCTTCCCCAAGGAAGACTGGGATGTGCTGGTCTGGGTCTCCTTACTCTCCTTCAAGGACAGAATTCTACAGTAATTATCACCTCTTCTAAATTTTTGTTATCATTAAATATAACTCTGGATATTCATCTATCTAAATGTCCAATCCCTTTTTGAATCTTACATGCCTGGTCTCAACTGTTACCCGCAAAAACAGAGTTACCTCTCTGTTACTCACATTCTCTAGGGGCACCCACACTTACCCTGTTCCTAGGGCTCAGGCATAACCCTGTCAATTTTCTGCGGGTTTGCAGGACATTTAACCAGTGAAAGAGCCTTACACAGTACTATCCTTATCCTCTATTTATTAACAATCACGAAAAATAGAATGCACACACTACACATACAATGCTCACCACTCCCAATAAGACAGATGAACTTTTCTTGAGGGCCAGTCAGGATCAGTCACCTGGGGGATTCCATTTTCTACACGGTGTCATTGGCAGAGTGTTGAGGTCTGGCAGCTCTGATGGGGCTGTGTCCTGAAGTTGGTTCCCAAAGAACTTTCTTTTGGACCCCAGTTTATATAGTGAAACTTGAGTCCTGCTTAGCTATACCTTAACCAATCATTTTACTAAAATTTTACTAACCAATCCCAACATTGTAACAAAATTCTTTAGCCAATTATACCCCACCACCTTAATTAATTTACACCTAGCAAAATTAATTATGTAACAGACAGAAACAATCAAAGAACCAGAGATCATACATCAGACAAACAATAGGGAAGTGGGGACCATAATGACAATACAATAAAGAAGTGAGGATTTCACAACCACAACTATTGATAAGTGATTTCTTGCCAGACGGAATGCTATCAAACTAAGTTTTCTTTAACCATCTTAAGATCTGTTTCTTTATCCGGTGACAGTGGGTGCTATTCGACCAGGATCTCCTCCTTAACAGCCTGATCGTACATTGTTTTAATGTAATTTAGATGGGATGTGACTTCCTGCTTCTTAGCTAATGGCTGCTGCTCTTCTAATATGGCTGCAGACAAAAGCTTAGGCTTTAGGCCTTATAATATGGCTACAGGAAGAGGCCTTATCCTTACACAATGACTTCCTGTGGCAGTGAGTTCCGCAGTGTAATTACACATTGTGTGAAAAAGTATTTCCTTTTGTTAGTTCTGAATTTGCTACCTTTTTATTTCACTGAATGTCCCTTGTTCTTCTGGTATTAGACAGGAAAAAACATAAGTTCTTTTAAAAAAAAAAAAAAGAAAAGAAAAGAAAAGAAAAAAAAAACACACCTCAGATTTTCTCCTAATCACAGGATTCCAGAAATACCAAAGATCACAAGAGTGTAGTTGTAGCTGTATTGGTCGCAGGATATGAAAGACACAAGGTGGGTGAGATAATATCTTTTATTGGACAAATTTCTGTTGGTGAGAGAGACAAGATTTTCAGCTACACAGAGCTCTTCTTCTTGCAGATATACATTGGGGATATGTTCCAGGCTGGGGAGATGGAACTTCAGGGGCACGTTTCTGGGTGGGGGGATGGTCTGAAGAAGAGCTCTGGGTGGCTCAAAAGCTTGTCTTTCTCACCAAGAAAGAAGTTGCTCCAATAAAAGACTTGTCTCTCTCTAAAGATCACAAGACTCAGGAGGATAGCACAAGAGCTGGCCCAGGATCAATCTCTGTGGAGAGGGATAGCACAGTGGTTAGAATGCTAGCATGGGATTCAGAAGACCTAGATTCATTCCCTGCTCTGCCATAGGCTGTAAAATGAGGATAATAGATTCACACATTCCGAGGCCAGAAGGGACCACTGTGATCATTTAGCCTGACCTCCGTATAACACAAGCCAGAAAACGTCCCCTAGACTGAGCAGATCTTTTAGAAAAAAGAAAAGGAGTACTTGTGGCACCTTAGAGACTAACCTATTTATTTGAGCATGAGCTTTCGTGAGCTACAGCTCACTTCACGAATACAGACTAACACGGCTGTTACTCTGAAACCGATCTTTTAGAAAAACATCCAACAATGGCATTACCCTACTTCACAGTGCTGCTGTGTGGATAAATACGTTAAAGTTTGTGAGGCACTCAGATACTTCAGCAATGGGGGCCATATAAGACCCATGTGAAATAGCTGGATAAATTGTTCCCTGCCAATGTCTCACTAAAGGCTTTTGGCTCAAATCTCTTTTTGTTGGAGTTATAGCTCCTCCCAGTTCAGTATCCTCTGGGAATTTCATTTCCCTCTCAGATTATTAACAAAGCTGCTACTGAAGAATGTGGTCCTAAATAATTCTAATACCAAAAGCAGGTTATTATGGCAGTGAGCAGTGGAGAGCTCTCTGTTAGCTCATTCCTGGGGTCACAGCTGGGGCCTACTTCTTGCCCTGGTGGGTGTGGTACAGGCGAGCCATGTCTTGCATGTAGCAACGCTCTCGCAGCAGCTGCTGTGCCTGCTCCTCTAATCGGCGCTTGTGTAAATGCAGTGCGCGTGATCGCTGGATGAGCTGGTGCAGCTCCTGCCGAAGCTCCTGGTTCTCGCATTTCACCTGTTTGCTATGCTCCTGCATGCACCGTGCAACCATTTCCTGGGCCTGTTGCAGCAGGCAGAGCACCTGCTGCTGGGACTTCTGCTCAAAGGCTGCCTTCTCCTGCAGGAAATGGCATTTGGTCTCCTGCAGGTGCTGAGTGTGCTGCTGCCTGGTGGCCACCAGCTCTCCCTGCAGCTCCCTGATGTGGGCAGCCTGCTCCTGCTGCAGTGCCTGGATCTGCTGCAGGCCTTCAACCTCCTTGCTAAGGCGGAGAAGTTCACCCTCTTTGTGCAACAGTTGTTCCTGCAGAGCTGCCTCCTTCCTCTGGTAGAGGGTGAGCAGTTCCTGCTGCTCCCT
Source organism: Chelonia mydas (assembly GCF_015237465.2). Taxonomy (NCBI): domain Eukaryota; kingdom Metazoa; phylum Chordata; order Testudines; family Cheloniidae; genus Chelonia; species Chelonia mydas. The sequence continues at coordinate 268,219 of NC_057851.1, forward strand.
GCGGATCTCCTCTACGGCCTGCTTGTTCTGATCATTCAGGGAGATGATGGCATCCTGGCGCCGCTGGGCCCGCTTGGCCACATAGCACATGAATTCCTGGCTCTCAGCACGGAGACGCTGGGCCTCTTGCTGCAGGAACTCGTTCTCCTCCCGAAGCTGAACACGTGCCCCCTTCATGTCCTCCAGCTCCTTGCAAAGACGGCTGTACTCCTGCTGCAGCAGCACCTCTTCTCTGCTGGCTACGACCCCCTCAGAAACTCCCTCGGGGGGTGCAGCCACAGCTGGTTGCCCCTTCTGCTCTTGCTGCAGTTTCTGTCTTCTCGTGGGGGCCATAGTGAGGCCTCAAGAGAGAGACAATGGAAAAAGATACAGTAAAAGACAGCTCAACAGCCTCCACCCACCTCTCCCCCATGAGCATCAAGAGCAGCTCACAGAGCAGGGTAGCTGAGGGGGGGAGACTTCAGCCCCCTGTGTTGGTAAAATAGCTGGGTGATGACCGTCACCACCACAGTTCTCCAAAGAAACATGTGTGGGGGCCAGCATAGGTCCTGGTGTCTCAGGTTAAAGAGGTGCCTCCTGAAGCCTCCTGTTTCTGCTGAAAATCCCATTACCTGTGCGTATTAAGTGCCCCATGCCTTTTGCTACACCACTGAAGCAGAGGGGATCTAGGAAGGAAATTGCTGCTGACATTTTCTCCATGTGCCGTGTTGGGGTCATGGCTTCCTAGGGACAGGCACATCCCCTGTGAAAAGGAAAGCCCCTCACCCTTGTACCCCCTTTCCCCAGGACGGGGCGTTCCAGTCCAGCCTCCCTGTGTCCCCAACTCCCCTTCACTCTGTACTCCTCACCTCAGCTCCCCTCACCTCATGCCAGTCTGCTACCACTTCCCTCACTACATCCCAGGGCCCTGTCACCCCGCACCTCATACCACCCAGCATCCAGGACCCCCCCAGCTCCCCTTCAGCCCACCCCAGGCCCATCTCCCCCCACCTCATACCACCCAGCATCCATGAGCCCAGGCCAGGACCCCCCAGCTCCCCTTCACCCCAACCCAGGGCCCGTCTCCCCCCACCTCGTACCACCCAGCATCCATGAGCCTAGGCCAGGATCCCCCCAGCTCCCCTTCACCCCATGCCAGGACCCCCCCAGCTCCCCTTCAGCCCACCCCAGGCCCATCTCCCCCCACCTCATACCACCCAGCATCCATGAGCCCAGGCCAGGACCCCCCAGCTCCCCTTCACCCCAACCCCAGGCCCGTCTCCCCCCACCTCATACCACCCAGCATCCATGAGCCTAGGCCAGGATCCCCCCAGCTCCCCTTCACCCCATGCCAGGACCCCCCCAGCTCCCCTTCACCCCAACCCCAGGCCCGTCTCCCCCCACCTCATACCACCCAGCATCCATGAGCCCAGGCCAGGCCCCCCCCCCAGCTCCCCTTCACCCCAACCCTGGGCCCGTCTCCCCCCACCTCGTACCACCCAGCATCCATGAGCCCAGGCCAGGACCCCCTCCCCCAGCTCCCCTTCACCCCATGCCAGGACCCTGGCTCCTTCCCAGCTCCCCCATTGGTACCAGCCCCCGCCCCTGGACTCCCCCCACCCAGCTCCCGCCACCTCAGGCCAGGCCCCCACAGCGCCCCCCCACCTCGTGCCCCCGTTCCCCCACCAACCTCAGGCCCGCCCTGCTGCTTCCCTCACCCTGTGCCCCCAGCCCCCACACCCCACCTCGTGCCCCCTGGCTCCCCTCCCCCGCATGCCCGGGCCTCCGCCCCTCCTCCCACTCGTGCCCCCGCAGCCCCCCCGCATGCCCGGGCCCCCACGCCCCACCTCGTGCCCCCGCAGCCCCGCCGCATGCCCGGACCCCCACGCCCCACCTCGTGCCCCCTGCCGTCCCCCCCCACCCCCCCGCGTGCCCGGCCCCTCCCCGGCGGCTGCGTTTTCGGGCCCCTCACCCGGCCTTGGTCCCGCGCCGCTTCCCCGTCGCCTGGAGACGGGGCGGCTCCAGCCTGGCCCCGCCCCACAGACCGAGGCCCCAGCTTGGGGGGCGGGACTCCCCTCACACCTGGGCCGGGGCCGGACTCTTCCCCCCCCGGCCGCAGCGGGACCCCCCGGCCCGGCCCAAGGCTCCGCTGTGGGGCGCACAGTGACCCCCCCCCCAAGCCGCGCCGAGCCGCCCGACCCCCGGGCGAGGAGCCGCCTCCCAACCGGGCCCTGGGGGACCCGCCCCTTCGCCCCCCCCCCAAAGCCGCCGGCGGGCCCCGGTTTCTGATCCGCAACCCGGACACCCCCCGCCCGTCCGCGGGGCCGAGGTGCGGGAGGGGTGCGGTCTCCGTTTGGGGGAGCGGGCTCCAGGACGGGGCCAGAAATGAGGGGTTGCGGGAGGGGATGGGTTTGGCATGCGGGGGGGCAGGGCTCCGGGCTGGGACCTGGGGGCTCAGGGCTGGGGGTTGGGGTGCAGGGGGGGAGGTGGGCTCTGGCTTGGGGGGGTGGGCTCTGGGGTGGGGCTGGGGATGAGTTTCGCATGCGGGGGGGGGGGCTCCGGGCTGGGACAGGGGGTTGGGGTGCAGGGGGGGAGGTGGGCTCTGGCTCTGGGGTGGGCTCTGGGGTGGGGCTGGGGATGAGTTTGGCATGCGGGGGGGGGGGCTCCGGGCTGGGACAGGGGGTTGGGGTGCAGGGGGGGAGGTGGGCTCTGGCTCTGGGGTGGGGCTGGGGATGAGTTTGGCATGCGGGGGGGGGGGGCTCCGGGCTGGGACAGGGGGTTGGGGTGCAGGGGGGGAGGTGGGCTCTGGCTTGGGGGGTGGGCTCTGGGGTGGGGCTGGGGATGAGTTTGGCATGCGGGGGGGGGGCTCCGGGCTGGGACAGGGGGTTGGGGTGCAGGGGGGGAGGTGGGCTCTGGCTCTGGGGTGGGGCTGGGGATGAGTTTGGCATGCGGGGGGGGGGCTCCGGGCTGGGACAGGGGGTTGGGGTGCAGGGGGGGAGGTGGGCTCTGGCTTGGGGGGTGGGCTCTGGGGTGGGGCTGGGGATGAGTTTGGCATGCGGGGGGGGGGGGGGCTCCAGGCTGGGACAGGGGGTTGGGGTGCAGGGGGGGAGGTGAGCTCTGGGACAGGGGTTGGGGTGTGGGAGGGGATGCAGTGTGTAGGCTCTGTGTGCTGCCCGCAGGCACTGTCCCTACAGCTCCCATTGTCTGCGGTTGCCAGCACAGGGCCTGGCCCCATGCCCGGGGGTCCCAGCCACCAGCTCCGCACCTCTGCTTCTGGCCCCCCATGCAGCAGCCGGCCCCGTGCCACTTCTGGCCACGCATGCGGCTGCTGGCCCTGTGCCTGAGGGTCCTGGCTGCTGGCCCTGCACTCGACCCCAGCTGTGGCCAGAGCCTTGGCTCCCTTACCTCTGTCTGGGTCCCCCACTCCCAGAGACACAGCCCTGCTCCCGGCCCCAGCTCTGGGGGGGCAGGGGGAGTGGACAGGGGGCTGGCTTTCAGCACCCCCATTATTAAAATGTTCCAGCACCACTGGTTCCCAGCCACTGGGAGGTGCGGAGGCAGCGTGCGGAGCTTCCCTGATCACCCCTGTGCCTAGGGGCTGCAGGAACATGCCGGCCACTTCTGGGACTGCATGGAGCCAGGGCAGGCAGGGAGCCTGTCTTAGCCCCGCTATGGCGCTGACCGGACTTTTCATTGCCCGATCAGCAGTGCTGACCAGAGCCACCAAGGTCCCTTTTCAACTGGGCGTTCCAGTCAAAAACCAGACACCTGGCAACCCTACGGCTGGCCTGAGCAGGACCCTACCCCTGTCTGTTTCAGGGGAGAGGGGGATCGAGGGTGGGGTCACAGCCTCGGTTAGGGGAGCCTCCCCTGGCCTACGATACTCCCAGCTCATGGAAATTGCTCATTCATGAACATAAATATGATCTAGTTGGTAGGACTGAAACCCGGTAGAATGATTCACAAGATTGGATTCTACTTCTTTAGAAAGAATCACGTTGGCAAAAGGGGAGTGGGAGGGCCACTCTATGTCAAAAATGGCATTACCTGTTTCCAAGTCACTGGTAACTCAATAAAACCATTTTGAATGTTCATGGATCACTGTTGTAACAGGTAAAGCACAAGATGGGGTATGAGTCGGTGTTCGCTACAAACTGCCAAATCAGGTTCCTTATATCTCTGTCTAAAGTGCATCATGGGGAAACTGCAATTGGAGGGACATTCTGGAGGTCTCATATGGCCAGTAGAACCCTAGAATCACAGAATCTCAGGGCTGGAAGGGACCTCAGGAGGTCATCTAGTCCCACCCCCTGCTCCAAGCAGGACCAGTCCCCAACTAAATCATCCCAGCCAGGGCCTTAAAAATATCTAAGGAAGGAGATTCCACCACCTCCCTAGGTAACACATTCCAGTGTTTCACCACTCTCCTAGTGAAAAAGTTTTTCCTAATATCCAGCCTAAACCTCCCCCACTGCAACTTGAAACCATTACTCCTTGTTCTGTCATCTGCTACCACTGAGAACAGTCTAGAGCCATCCTCTTTGGAACCCCCTTTCAGGTAGTTGAAAGCAGCTATCAAATCCCCCCTCATTCTTCTCTTCCCAGACTAAACAATCCCAGTTCCCTCAGCCTCTCCTCATAAGTCATGTGTTCCAGACCCCTAATCATTTTTGTTGCCCTTCGCTGGACTCTCTCCAATTTATCCACATCCTTCTTGTAGTGTGGGGCCCAAAACTGGACACAGTACTCCAGATGAGGCCTCACCAATGTCGAATAGAGGGGAACGATCACGTCCCTCGATCTGCTGGCCATGCCCCTACGTATACATCCCAAAATGCCATTGGCCTTCTTGGCAACAAGGTCACACTGTTGACTCATATCCAGCTTCTTGTCCACTGTAACCCCTAGGTCCTTTTCTGCAGAACTGCTGCCGAGCCATTCGGTCCCTAGTCTGTAGTGGTGCATGGGGTTCTTCCATCCTAAGTGCAGGACTCTGCACTTGTCCTTGTTGAACCTCATCAGATTTCTTTTGGCCCAATCCTCCAATTTGTCTAGGGCCCTCTGTATCCTATCCCTACCATCCAGCGTATCTACCTCTCCTCCCAGTTTAGTGTCATCTGCAAACTTGCTGAGGGTGCAATCTACACCATCCTCCAGATCATTTATGAAGATATTGAACAAAACCGGCCCGAGGACCAACCCTTGGGGCATGCCACTTGATAGCGGCTGCCAACTAGACATGGAGCCATTGATCACGACCCGTTGAGCCTGACAATCTAGCCAGCTTTCTATCCACCTTATAGTCCATTCATCCAGCCCATACTTCTTTAACTTGCTGGCAAGAATACTGTGGGAGACCGTGTCAAAAGCTTTGCTAAAGTCAAGGAACAACACGTCCACTGCTTTCCCTTCATCCACAGAGCCAGTTATCTCGTCATAGAAGGCAATTAGATTAGTCAGGCATGACTTGTCCGTGGTGAATCCATGCTGACTGTTCCTGATCACTTTCCTCTCCTCTAAGTGCTTCAGAATTGATTCCTTGAGGACCTGCTCCATGATTTTTCCAGGGACTGAGGTGAGGCTGACTGGCCCGTAGTTCCCAGGATCCTCCTTCTTCCCTTTTTTAAAGATGGCCACTACATTAGCCTTTTTCCAGTCGTCCGGGACTTCCCGCGGTCGCCATGAGTTTTCAAAGATAATGGCCAATGGCTCTGCAATCACATCCACCAACTCCTTTAGCACTCTTGGATGCAGCGCATCTGGCCCCATGGACGTGTGCACGTCCAGCTTTTCTAAATAGTCCCGAACCACTTCTTTCTCCACAGAGGGCTGGTCACCTCCTCCCCATGCTGTGCTGCCCAGTGCAGCCGTCTGGGAGCTGACCTTGTTCGTGAAGACAGAGGCAAAAAAAGCCCTGAGTACATTAGCTTTTTCCACATCCTCTGTCATTAGGTTGCCTCTCTCATTCAGTACTAAACATCATTGAAATTTCTGAATACTACCACAATCCATTTCCTAACTCAAACTGTGGCATCCAGCATGGTGGGATTGTGTATTAGACCTCGTCTTGACCAATAAAGAACTGATCACAACACTAAAAATTATAGCTCAGGTGTAAGTAATCATTTTCGTTGCCCTCCACTGGACTCCTTTCAATTTCGTCACATCCCTTCTGTAGTGGGGGGGCCCAAAACTGGACACAACACTCCAGGTGCAGCCTCACCAGTGCCGAATAGGGGGGAATGATCAGTTCCCTCAATCTGCTGGCAACGCTCCTACTACCGCAGCCCAATATGTTGTTAGCCATCTTGGCAACAAGGGCACCCTGCTGACTCATATCCAGCTTCTCGTCCACTGTAACCCCCAGGTCCTTTGTAGCTCTTCGCAGTCTACTTTGGACTTAACTATCTTGAGTCGCTTTGTATCGTGCACATTTTTCCATCTCACTGTTTACCCCTTTTTCCAGATCATTTATGAATATGTTGAATAGGATTGGTCCTAATACAACCCGCTGGGGGACACCAGTATTTATCTCTCTCCATTCTGAGAACTGACCATTTATTCCTATCCTTTGTTTCCTTTCTTTTAACCAGTTACCACACCACGAGAAGACCTTCCCTCTTATCCTATGACTGCTTACTTTGCTTAAGAGCCTTTGGTGAGAGACTTTATCAAAGGCTTTCTGAAAATCTATGTACACCATGTCCACTGGATCCCCCTTGTCCACATGCTTGTTGACACCCTCAAAGAATTCTAGTAGATTGGTGAGGCCTGATTTCCCTTTACAAAAACCATGTTGACTCTTCCCCAACAAATTATGTGCATCTGTCTGACCATTTTGTTCTTTACTATAGTTTAAACCAGTTTGCCCAGTACTGAAGTTAGGCTTACAGGCCTGTAATTGCTGGGATCACCTTTAGAGCCCTTTTTAAAAGTTAGCATCACATTAGCTATCCTCCAGTCATTTGGTACAGAAGCTGATTTAAATGATAGGTTACAAACTACAGTTAGGGGCTCTGCAATTTCACATATGAGTTCCTTCAGAACTCTTGGGTGAATACCATTTGGTCCTGGTGACTTATTTCTGTTTAATTTATCCATTTGTTCCAAAACCTCCTCTACCGATGCGTCAGTCTGGGACAGTTCCTCACATTTGTCACCTAAAAAGAATGGCTCAGGTTTGGGAATCTCCCTCAAATCCTAAGCCATGAAGACGGATGCAAAGAATTCATTTAGTTTCTCCACAATGGCCTTATCGTTCTTGAGTGTTCCCTTAGCCTCTCGATTGTCCAGTGGCCCCATTGGGTGTTTAGCCAGCTTCCCACTTCTGATGTACTTAAAAAAAACTGTGCGGTCACTTTTTGTGTCTTTGGCTAGCTGATCCTCTGTTCTTTTTTGGCCTTCCTAATTATATTTTTACACTTCACGTGCAATAGTTTATGCTCCTTTCTATTTTCCTCACTCGGATTTAACTTCCACTTTTTAAAGGATGCCCTTTTTGCTTCTCACTGATTCTTTTACTTTGCTGTTTAGCCACCGTGGCACTTTTTTGGGTCACTTAGTATGTTTTTTAATTTGGGGTATACACTTAAGTTGAGCCTCTATTATGGTGCCTTTAAAAAGTTCCCATGCAGCTTGCCGGGATTTCACTTTTAGCACTGTACCTTTTAATTTCTGTTTAACTAACTTCCTCATTTTTGTGTAGTCCCCCTTCTGAAATTAAATGCTACCATGTTGGGCTACTGTGTTTTCCCTGCCACCGGGATGTTCAATTTTATTATGTTATGGTCACTATTACCAAGAGGTCCAGCTATATCAGTGGCGGGCAAACTTTTTGGCCTGAGGGCTGCATCGGGTTTCGAAATTGTATGGAGAGCCGGTTAGGGGAGGGGGTCGTGGCCCAGCCCCCACCTCCTAACCGCCCCCGGGACTCCTGCCCCATCCAACCCCCGCTCCCTGGCCCCTGACTGCCCCTGGACCCCCACCCCAACTGCCCCCCATCACCCCATCCAACCCCTCCTCTCATTCCTGACTACCCCCCCGGGACCCCTGCCCCATCCAACCCCCCCCTTCTTCCTGACTGTCCCCCCGGGACCCCTGCCCCATCCAACCCCCCCCTTCTTCCTGACTGCCCCCCCGGGACCCCTGCCCCATCCAACCCCCCCCTTCTTCCTGACTGCCCCCCCGGGACCCCTGCCCCATCCAACCCCCCCCCCTCCTTCCTGACTGCCCCCCCCGGGACCCCTGCCCCATCCAACCCCCCCCCTCCTTCCTGACTGCCCCCCCGGGACCCCTGCCCCATCCAACTACCCCTTCTGACTGTCCCTGGAACCCCTGCCCCTGACTGCCCCCTGCCGCCCCATCCCACCCCCCCTCCTTCCTGTCTGCCCCCATTCAACCCCCTGTTCCTGCCCCAACCCTTATCCACACTCCTGCCCTCTGACCACCGCCCCGAACTCCCCTGCCCTCTATCCAACCCCCCCCCCCGCTCCGTGCCCCCTTACCGCGCTGCCTGGAGTGCCAGTGGCTGGCGGTGCTACAGCTGCACCGCCCAGCTGGAGCCCGGCCACGCCGCCGCCGCCACCGTGCAGCACAGAGCACCAGGTCAGGCCGGGCTCTGCAGCTGCTGCTGCCCCAGGAGCTCCCCCCACCGCTCCGAGCATTGCGCCAGCGGCGAGGTGAGACTGCGGGGGAGGGGGACAGCCTCCCCAGCCAGGAGCTCAGGGGCCGGGCAGGAGGGTCCGCAGGCCGGATGTGGCCCGTGGGCCGTAGTTTGCCCACCTCTGAGTATATTCACCTCTTGGACCAGATTCTGTGCTCCACTTAGGACTAAATCAAGAATTGCCTCTCCTCTTGTGGGTTCCAAGACGAGCTGCTCCAAGAAGCAGTCATTTAAGGTGTCAACACACTTTATCTCTGCATCCTGTCCTGAGGTGACGTACCCAGTCTATATGGGGATCATTGAAATCCCCTATTATTATTGCGTTTTTTATTTTTATAGCCTCTCTAATCTCCCTGAGTATTTCACAGTCACTATCCCCATCCTGCTCAGGTGCTCGGTAATATATCCCTACTGCTATATTCTTATTATTAGAGCATGGAATTATTATCCATTGAGACTCCATGGTACAGTTTGGTTAATTTAAGATTTGATTCTACGCTTTCTTTCTCATCTAATGCCACTCCCCCACCAGCACAACCTGTTCTGTCCTTCCGATATATTTTGTACCCTGGTGTTACTGTATCCCATTGATTATCCTCCTTACACCACATTTCTGTGATGCCTATTGTATCAAAATCCTCATTTAATATGAGGCACTCTAGTTCACCCATCTTATTATTTAGACTTCCAGTATTTGTATATAAGCACTTTAAAAAATTGTCACTTTTTAGCTGTCTGCCATTACATGATGTTACATCATGTTACATGATTGGTCCTGCTTTGAGCAGGGGGTTGGATGAGATGACCTCCTGAGATCTCTTCCAACCCTGATATTCTATTATTCTATGATGGGACTCTTTTTCCTTTGACTGTTTCTCATCAGATCCTACCCATATTTTATCATCTTCCATCCTCTCCTCCTTACTAGGACATAGTGAATCTCCATTAATAGATTCTCCCCTAAGGGATGCCTCTGTCCAAACTACGTGGTCCTCTGAACCTGTGGCTTTCCCCCAGTCCTTAGTTTAAAAACTGCTCTATGACCTTTTTAATTTTAAATGCCAGCAATCTGGTTCCATTTTGGTTTAGGTGGAGGCCAGCCTTCCTGTATAGACTCCTCCATTCCCAAAAATCAGAGGGGTAGCCAGTCCACACAAGAGATCCACTTCCTGGACACGACAGTGCAAATAAGTGATGGTCACATAAACACCACCCTATACCGGAAACCCACTGACCACTATACTTACCTACATGACTCCATACAGCCATCCAGGACACATCACACAATCCATTGTCTACAGCCAAGCGCTAAAATACAACCGCATTTGCTCCAATCCCTCAGACAGACAAAGCACCTACAAGATCTTTATCAAGCTTCTTAAAACTACAATACCCAGCTGGGGAAGTGAGGAAACAGATTGACAGAGTGAGATGGGTACTCCAAAGTCACCTACTACAGGACAGGCCCAACAAGGAAAATAACAAAACACCACTGGCCTTCACGTACAGCCCCCAGCTAAAACCTCTCCAGCACATCATCAACGATCTACAACCTATCCTAGAAAATGATCCCTCACTCCTGCAGACCTTGGGAGGCAGGCCAGTCCTCGCTTACAGACAGCCCCCTAACCTGAAGCAAATACTCACCAGCAACTACACACCACACCACAGAAACACTAACCCAGGAACCAATCCCTGTAACAAACCCTGATGCCTTCTCTGTCCCCATATCTACTCTAGTGACACCATCAGAGGATCCAGTCACATCAGCCACACCATCAGGGGCTCATTCACCTGCACATCTACCAATGTGGTATATACCATCATGTGCCAGCATTGCCCCTCTGCCATGTACATCTGCCAAACTGGACAGTCTACACAAAAGAATAAATGGACACAAATCAGACATCAGGAATGGTAACATACAAAAGCCAGTAGGAGAACACCTCAAGCTCCCTGGACATTCAATAACAGATTTAAAAGTAGCCACCCTTCAACAAAAAAACTTCAAAAACAGACTTCAAAGAGAAACTGCAGAGCTACAGTTCATTTACAAACTTAACACCATTAATTTGGTCTTGAACAGGGACTGGGAGTGGCTGGCTCACTACAAAAGCAATATTCCCTCTCTTGGTATTGACACCTCCTCATCAATTATGGGGAGTAGACCACATCCACCCTGACTGAATTGGCCTTGCCAACACTGGTTCTCCGCTTGTAAGGTACTCCCTTCTCTTCATGTGCCAGTATATTTATGCCTGTATCTGTAATTGTCACTCCATGCATCTGAAGAAGTGGGTTTTTTTACCCACAAAAGCTTATGCCCAAATCTGTTAGTCTTTAAGGTGCCACCAGACTCCCCATTCCCAAAAGGCTCCCTAGTTCCCAATAAATCTAAACCCCTCCGCCCTACACCATCCTCTTATCCATGCATTGAGACCCTGCAATTCTGCCTGTCTAACTGGCCCTGTGCGAGGAACTGGAAGCATCTCAGAGAATGGTTCCCATGGAGGTCCTGGACTTCAATCTGTTACCTAGCAGCCTAAATTTGGCCTCCAGGAGGTCTCTCCTATCTTCCCTATGCCATTGGTACCTACATGTACCACGACCACCGGCTCCTCCCTAGCACTACACGAAAGTCTGTCTAGATGTCTAGAGAGATCTATCTACAACCTTCACACCAGGCAGGCAAGTCACCATGCGGTTCTCCCGGTCATCGCAAACCCAGCTATCTGTATTTCTAATGATCAAATCCCCCATTACTAATACCTGTCTCTTCCTAATAACTGGAGTTCCCTCCCCCGGAGAGGTCTCCTCAGTGCAAGAGGATACCACATCATCATCTGGAAGGAGGGTCCCAACTATGGGATTGTTTCCCTCTGGTCCAGTTGGATGTTTTCCTTCCCTGAGACTTTCATTCTCCTCAACAGCACAGAGGCTGTCAGACTTGGGGTGGGACCATTCTACTGTGTCCCAGAAAGTCTCCTCTGTGTCTCCCTTTAGCTCCTCCGGTTCAGCCACTCTGGTCTCTGAAGCCTGTACACAGTCTCTGAGGGCTAGGAGCTCCTTGCACCAAATGCACACATACGCTACCTGCCCATAGGGTAGGTAATCATACATGATGCATTGTGTGCAATAAACTGGGTAGCCCCCACTCTGCTGCTGGACTTCTGCCTGTGTAACACACGCCTCTTGGGTGTGGTGTTCTGTCCCATCTAGTGTCACTGAGACCACTTAGAGAGAGAAAGAGAAAACGAGTCTGCTCTACAGCCTTAACTAAAAGGCAGTTGGCTTTTAGTTCATGCAGTAGAGGCTCATGCACTAAGCTCCAGAGGTCCCAGGTTTGATCCCGCGCGGTGATGACTGAGGTCTGTCGACATTACACCTGCATTCTCTTTTTACTCCTGCAGCTTGTTCCTTTGTTGATGTTTTGTTTTTATCAGGGGGTGTTTTAAGCCTTAAGTTTAAAGAGTGTTAAGTGTATCTAGCCCGCCCTCCCTCCCCCCCGACCCATTGCCCCTTGTAAACTCCCTCACAGAACTCCCCTATTCGCTAGCTACTCTGGTCATTTAGGAATGGGCTTTTTAAAGCCCTGCTCTCCCTGAGTAGCCCCGCCCCCTGGTTAAGGGTTGATAGGTGCTAAAGGGCTTAGGGATCAAAGTCTTGTTAAGAAGCTCTCAGCCTTGCCTAGCAGGCCACTAGGCTTGGCACACGGTTCCCCAAACAAACAGACCACATGGTATATTTCAGTCAAGCAGCAAGCACACCACAAACACACACACTACAGACAACAATCTTACCCCAAGAGTTACGTAATCGCTCCTCCTTCACCTGGAGAACTCCCTTGCAAAACTCCCATTAGATGCTCCTGTTGCATCCACTAGTTTTAAAAGAACTAGCTGAGGTGCTCACTGGACTGTTAATGTTGATTTTCCATAAATTTTGGAACACTGTGTGAGTTCCAGAAGACTGGAAGCAAGCTAATATTGGGCCAATAAGTAAAAAGGGTAAATGGCATGACCAAGATAGTTATAGGCCTGTCAGTCGGACATCAATCCTGAGCCACACAATAGGGTGGGCGATATGGGACTCAACTAATAAATGGTTTTTAGAAGGTAGGATAAGTAATGCCAGACAACACAGGCTTATGGAAAATAGATCCTGTCAAAATAACTTGATATCTTTTTTGATGAAATTATTTCCTTTATTAACCAAACGTACAGTGTTGATGTAATATGCTTCTGTAAGGCGTTTGACTTGGTACAGCTCAATATTTTGATTAAAAAACTAGAATGATATAAAATCAACATGGCCCACATTAAATGGATTGAACTGGCTAACTCAAAATGTAATTGTAAATGGGGAATCATCATTGGACATATGTGTTTCTATTGGTATCCTGCAGGGATTGGGTCTTGGCCCTATGCTATTTAACATGGAAGAAAATATAAAATAATCAATGATAAAGATTGGTGATGACACAAAATTGGGAGAATGGTAAGTAACGAAGAGGACAGATCACTGATACAGAGCAATCTGGATCACATGGTAAGCTGACTGCATGCAAACAATAGGTGTTTTAATGTGGAAAAATGTAATGTATACAATACAGCTCAGCGGGAAATGTAGTCCATACTTAAAGGATGCAGAACTCAACCCTGGGAAGCCGGGACTCTGAAAAGGAGTTGGGAGTCATGGTGGAGAATCAGCTGAACATGAGCTCCCAGTGCAATGCTGTGGCCAAAAGGGCTAAAGTGATCCTGGGATCTGCATAAACAGGAGGATCTCCAGTAGGAGGAGTATTTTACCTGTGTATTTGGCACTGGTACAACTGCTGCTGGAATACTGAGTCCAGTTCTAGTGTCCACAATTCAAGAAGAATATTGGTAAATTGGAGAGGGGTCAGGGAAGAACCCTAAGAATGTTTAAAGTATTGCAAAACATGCCTTATAGTGATAGACTCAAGGAGCTCAATCTAGTTAGCTTAATAAAGAGAAAGTTAAGGGGTGACTTGATTACAGTCTGTAAGTACCTGTATAGGGAACAAATATTTGATAATGAGCTCTTCAGTCTAGCAGAGAAAGGTCTAACACGAGCCCATGGCTGGAAGTTATAGCTGGACAAATTCAGACCTAAGTAAGTAGACCTTGGAAGTAAGGTGTAAATTTTTAACGGTGAGAGGGATTAACCATTGGAACAGTTCACCAAGGGTTGTGGTGAATTCTCCATCATTGACAATTTTTCAGTCAACATTGGATGTTTTTCTAAAAGCTCTGCTCTAGGATTGATTTGGGGGAAGTTCTCTGGCCTGTGTTATACAGGAGGTCAGACTAGAATGATCACAATGGACCCTTCTGGCCTTGGGATCTATGACTTCTGCTGTGATCATGGCCGAGCAGCTACTAGTGTGACTGTGTCCTGTTAAACAGGGCATCATTAACTCAGATGCTGCTTAAATGGGATGCTGTGCAGCCTGAAAAATCTCAGTGAAGGAGCCAAGGTCTCGGATATGCTGCTCTTGGCCTGGCTCCCTGCACTGCTGCACACAGCCTGCTCTTCCCAGGGTAGCACACAGGTTTGTCTTCCTCCATCACCTCTCTCCTCTCATCTCCCTGCTTTGGGTTAATTTCCCCCTAGCTTTTCCTACCCTCACATCCGACCCCACTCATTAACAAACCCCACATCTCCTCTCCTCCACGCATCCAACCACACTTGCTCTGACATGCCCCACCCCTCCCACCTCCATGCTCCTGATCCCTCCCCCCATGCACCTGACCCTCCCCTGTAATAGTACGGCTCACTAAAGAAGTGACAAGAGACTACTTTGTAGTACATGGACCAAATTAGTCAAATGGACTCACAATTAAAAGCGATTGAATCGCAATTCCAAATGCAATGAAAGCAAAAATCCTAAACCTCATCCATGAAGGACATCAATGACTGAATGCCGTGAATGCACCAACCAATCAATGTGGTGACCAGGCCTCAGTATGGACAAAGTATTTGCATATGAATGTTACAGAACTAACAGACCAACACAACACAACACCATCTCTGCCAGCCACACCTTGGTAGAGACTAGCTGCAGATTTACACAGAGTCAGAGTACACTGTTATCTGGTTGGAGTGGACTATTTTTCCGGACATATAGAAATAATGTGTTTGACAGATATAGCAGGTTGCAGTGTAGCGAGAAACTGAAGTCCACTTTTGCTCATTTCACTATTCTTGAACAACTAGTGATGGACAATGGACCACAATTCACTGCACCGGAATCTAAGTCATTCTGAATGAAAAATTGTTTTAATCATTTTACTAGCAGCCCACATGTAAATGGAGAGGCTGAGTGAGCTGTACAGAGAGCTAAGAAAATCCTACAGCCAGATGATCCATTCCTTGCTCTTCTGAGGTACAGATCAACACATAGCGGCTAGTGGATATAGTCCAGAACAACCAATGCCTGATGGGAAGACAACTCAGAACTATGTTCCAACTTTGGCCCTCAGTGTACCTACAAAGTGGCCAGACATAAAGAGAGCAGCCAAACAGGATAAAAAGAGCTTATGAATGCCTTTACAACAGACATCTCTCAGAGAGCGGCTGGGTCTAGAAGGTTGGTGACCATGTTTGTGTCAAACAAGATGGGGAGAAAGGCTGGACAACTCCAGCTGTCGTAAAGAAAAACAATTAAATGGCCAGATCATATGTGCTCAAGACTAATAGTGGAGAGTTCAACAGAAACCATCAACATCTTCAGTTCGTTCCTCAGACAGAACAATCAAGAGAGACAACTCTGCAGAAGATTCCAAACCTGCCAGAGACAGTCGGTGCAACTAATGGATAGCCAGAGGGCCAAGGTGTTATGCGTTTGGGTTATGTAATTAGAAAAAAACACTATGATTCACAGACATTTAATAGACTGATACATACTGAAATTTAAAGAAAGCATTACAGTGTGCATTTTGTAAATGGTGGGAATGTGACACTTAATGGAGGAGACGGAGTGGAATTAGCCTGTATTATACAGTTCAGCCACGAGGTGACAGTGACCGGAGCTGGCGGCAATGTAGACAGCAGAATATTAAAGGGTCTTTTGGAAGACACATCGCTGGCATCCCTCTGTCTCTCTAAAGGAGGCTGTAGCCAGTCCATATCTGGTACACGAGCCTGACCTGCTCGGAGCAGCCCTGCAGCCTACCAGGTACAAGAAGCACATGACACCTCCCACACCCTGCCATGTGCCCAACCCCCTCACCCCATGTGACTGCCCTTCCCCACTGCCACGTGCCAACCCCCTGCACACACCCAACCCCCTCCACCTCCACATGCTCAACCCCCCCCGCACACACCCAACCCCCTCCATCTCCACGTGCTCAACCCCCCCCCGCACACACCCAACCCCTCCACCTCCATGTGCCCAACCCCCTCACCCCATGTGACTGCCCTTCCCCACTGCCACGTGCCAACCCCCTGCACACACCCAACCCCCTCCACCTCCACATGCTCAACCCCCCCCGCACACACCCAACCCCCTCCACCTCCACATGCTCAACCCCCCCAACTCCACGTGCTCAACCCCCCCGCACACACCCAACCCCCTCCACCTCCACGTGCTCAACCCCCCCCGCACACACCCAACCCCCTCCATCTCCACGTGCTCAACCCCCACCCCACCCAACCCTTCCACCCTCCACGTGCTCAACCCCCCTCCACACACACACACCCAACACCCCACATTCTCAAACCCCCCCACACCCAACCCCCTCCACATGCTCAACCCCCCCCAACTCCACGTGCTCAAACCCCCCCCATACACCCAACCCCTCCACCTCCACGTGCTCAAACCCCCTCCACACAAACCCAACCCCTCCACCTCCACGTGCTCAAACCCCCCCATACACCCAACCCCTCCACCTCCACGTGCTCAACCCCCCCACACACACCCAACCCCTCCACCTCCACGTGCTCAAACCCCCCCACACACACCCAACCCCTCCACCTCCACGTGCTCAACCCCCCCACACACACCCAACCCCTCCACCTCCACGTGCTCAACCCCCCCACACACACCCAACCCCTCCACCTCCACGTGCTCAACCCCCCCACACACACCCAACCCCTCCACCCCCACGTGCTCAAACCCCCCCATACACCCAACCCCTCCACCTCCACGTGCTCAAACCCCCACACACCCAACCCCCTCCACATGCTCAACCCCCCCCAACTCCACGTGCTCAAACCCCCCCATACACCCAACCCCTCCACCTCCACGTGCTCAAACCCCCCCATACACCCAACCCCGCCACCTCCACGTGCTCAAACCCCCCCATACACACCCAACCCCTCCACCTCCACGTGCTCAACCCCCCCACACACACCCAACACCCCCACATTCTCAAACCCCCCCACACCCAACCCCCTCCACATGCTCAACCCCCCCCAACTCCACGTGCTCAAACCCCCCCCATACACCCAACCCCTCCACCTCCACGTGCTCAAACCCCCCCATACACCCAACCCCTCCACCTCCACGTGCCAACCCCCTGCACACACCCAACCCCCTCCACCTCCACATGCTCAACCCCCCCCGCACACACCCAACCCCCTCCACCTCCACATGCTCAACCCCCCCAACTCCACGTGCTCAACCCCCCCGCACACACCCAACCCCCTCCACCTCCACGTGCTCAACCCCCCCCGCACACACCCAACCCCCTCCATCTCCACGTGCTCAACCCCCACCCCACCCAACCCTTCCACCCTCCACGTGCTCAACCCCCCTCCACACACACACACCCAACACCCCACATTCTCAAACCCCCCCACACCCAACCCCCTCCACATGCTCAACCCCCCCCAACTCCACGTGCTCAAACCCCCCCCATACACCCAACCCCTCCACCTCCACGTGCTCAAACCCCCTCCACACAAACCCAACCCCTCCACCTCCACGTGCTCAAACCCCCCCATACACCCAACCCCTCCACCTCCACGTGCTCAACCCCCCCACACACACCCAACCCCTCCACCTCCACGTGCTCAAACCCCCCCACACACACCCAACCCCTCCACCTCCACGTGCTCAACCCCCCCACACACACCCAACCCCTCCACCTCCACGTGCTCAACCCCCCCACACACACCCAACCCCTCCACCTCCACGTGCTCAACCCCCCCACACACACCCAACCCCTCCACCCCCACGTGCTCAAACCCCCCCATACACCCAACCCCTCCACCTCCACGTGCTCAAACCCCCACACACCCAACCCCCTCCACATGCTCAACCCCCCCCCAACTCCACGTGCTCAAACCCCCCCATACACCCAACCCCTCCACCTCCACGTGCTCAAACCCCCCCATACACCCAACCCCGCCACCTCCACGTGCTCAAACCCCCCCATACACACCCAACCCCTCCACCTCCACGTGCTCAACCCCCCCACACACACCCAACACCCCCACATTCTCAAACCCCCCCACACCCAACCCCCTCCACATGCTCAACCCCCCCCAACTCCACGTGCTCAAACCCCCCCCATACACCCAACCCCTCCACCTCCACGTGCTCAAACCCCCCCATACACCCAACCCCTCCACCTCCACGTGCTCAACCCCCCCACACACACCCAACCCCTCCACCTCCACGTGCTCAACCCCCCCCCCACACACCCAACCCCTCCACCTCCACGTGCTCAACCCCCCCACACACACCCAACACCCCCACATTCTCAAACCCCCCCACACCCAACCCCCTCCACATGCTCAACCCCCCCCAACTCCACGTGCTCAAACCCCCCCCATACACCCAACCCCTCCACCTCCACGTGCTCAAACCCCCCCATACACCCAACCCCTCCACCTCCACGTGCTCAACCCCCCCACACACACCCAACCCCTCCACCTCCACGTGCTCAACCCCCCCCCACACACCCAACCCCTCCACCTCCACGTGCTCAACCCCCCCACACACACCCAACCCCGCCACCTCCACGTGCTCAAACCCCCCCACACACACCCAACCCCTCCACCTCCACGTGCTCAACCCCCCCACACACACCCAACCCCTCCACCTCCACGTGCTCAAACCCCCCCCATACACCCAACCCCTCCACCTCCACGTGCTCAACCCCCCCCCACACACCCAACCCCTCCACCTCCACGTGCTCAACCCCCCACACACACCCAACCCCGCCACCTCCACGTGCTCAAACCCCCCCCCACACACCCAACCCCTCCACCTCCACGTGCTCAAACCCCCCCCATACACCCAACCCCTCCACCTCCATGTGCTCAAACCCCCCCACACACACCCAACCCCTCCACCTCCACGTGCTCAAACCCCCCCCACACACCCAACCCCTCCACCTCCATGTGCTCAAACCCCCCCACACACACCCAACCCCTCCACCTCCACGTGCTCAAACCCCCCCACACACACCCAACCCCTCCACCTCCACGTGCTCAAACCCCCCACACACACCCAACCCCTCCACCTCCACGTGCTCAAACCCCCCACACACACCCAACCCCTCCACCTCCACGTGCTCAAACCCCCCCACACACACCCAACCCCTCCACCTCCACGTGCTCAAACCCCCCCGCACACACCCAACCCCCTCCATCTCCACGTGCTCAAACCCCCCCACACACACCCAACCCCTCCACCTCCACGTGCTCAAACCCCCCCACACACACCCAACCCCTCCACCTCCACGTGCTCAAACCCCCCCACGCACACCCAACCCCTCCACCTCCACGTGCTCAAACCCCCCCGCACACACCCAACCCCCTCCATCTCCACGTGCTCAAACCCCCCCACACACACCCAACCCCTCCACCTCCACGTGCTCAAACCCCCCCACACACACCCAACCCCTCCAGCTCCACGTGCTCAAACCCCCCACACACACCCAACCCCTCCACCTCCACGTGCTCAAACCCCCTCCACACAAACCCAACCCCTCCACCTCCACGTGCTCAAACCCCCCCACACACACCCAACCCCTCCACCTCCACGTGCTCAAACCCCCCCCACACACCCAACCCCTCCACCTCCACGTGCTCAAACCCCACACACACACCCAACCCCTCCACCTCCACGTGCTCAAACCCCACACACACACCCAACCCCTCCAGCTCCACGTGCTCAACCCCTCCCCACCCAACCCCCTCCATCTCCACGTGCTCAACCCCCCTCCACACACACCCAACACCCCCACATTCTCAAACCCCCCCACACCCAACCCCCTCCACATGCTCAACCCCCCCCCAACTCCACGTGCTCAACCCCCACCCCACCCAACCCCTCCACCTCCACGTGCTCAACCCCCCCCACACACACCCAACCCCTCCACCTCCACGTGCTCAAACCCCCCCCCCACACCCAACCCCTCCACCTCCACGTGCTCAAACCCCCCCACACAAACCCAACCCCTCCACCTCCACGTGCTCAAACCCCCCCCCACACACCCAACCCCTCCAGCTCCACGTGCTCAAACCCCACCCCCACACCCAACCCCTCCACCTCCACGTGCTCAACCCCCCCCCACACCCAACCCCTCCAGCTCCACGTGCTCAAATCCCCCCCCCACACCCAACCCCTCCATCTCCACGTGCTCAAACCCCCCAACACACATACCCAACCCCTCCACCTCCACGTGCTCAAACCCCCTCCAAACACACACCCAACCCCTCCACCTCCACGTGCTCAACCCCCCCCCACACCCAACCCCTCCACCTCCACGTGCTCAAACCCCCTCCACACAAACCCAACCCCTCCACCTCCACGTGCTCAAACCCCCCCCACACACACCCAACCCCTCCACCTCCACGTGCTCAAACCCCCTCCACACAAACCCAACCCCTCCACCTCCACGTGCTCAAACCCCCTCCACACACACCCAACCCCTCCACCTCCACGTGCTCAAACCCCCCCACACACACCCAACCCCTCCACCTCCACGTGCTCAAACCCCCCCGCACACACCCAACCCCTCCATCTCCACGTGCTCAAACCCCCCCGCACACACCCAACCCCCTCCATCTCCACGTGCTCAAACCCCCCCACACACACCCAACCCCTCCACCTCCACGTGCTCAAACCCCCCCACACACACCCAACCCCTCCACCTCCACGTGCTCAAACCCCCCCCACACACCCAACCCCTCCACCTCCACGTGCTCAAACCCCCTCCACACAAACCCAACCCCTCCACCTCCACGTGCTCAAACCCCCCCACACACACCCAACCCCCTCCATCTCCACGTGCTCAAACCCCCCCCCACACACCCAACCCCTCCACCTCCACGTGCTCAAACCCCACACACACACCCAACCCCTCCAGCTCCACGTGCTCAACCCCTCCCCACCCAACCCCCCCACCCTCCACGTGCTCAACCCCCCTCCACACACACCCAACACCCCCACATTCTCAAACCCCCCCACACCCAACCCCCTCCACATGCTCAACCCCCCCCAACTCCACGTGCTCAACCCCCACCCCACCCAACCCCTCCACCTCCACGTGCTCAAACCCCCCCCCCACACCCAACCCCTCCACCTCCACGTGCTCAAACCCCCCCACACAAACCCAACCCCTCCACCTCCACGTGCTCAAACCCCCCCACACACACCCAACCCCTCCACCTCCACGTGCTCAAACCCCCCACACACACCCAACCCCTCCAGCTCCACGTGCTCAAACCCCACCCCCACACCCAACCCCTCCACCTCCACGTGCTCAACCCCCCCCACACCCAACCCCTCCAGCTCCACGTGCTCAAATCCCCCCCCCACACCCAACCCCTCCATCTCCACGTGCTCAAACCCCCCAACACACATACCCAACCCCTCCACCTCCACGTGCTCAAACCCCCTCCAAACACACACCCAACCCCTCCACCTCCACGTGCTCAACCCCCCCCCACACCCAACCCCTCCATCTCCACGTGCTCAAACCCCCCAACACACATACCCAACTCCTCCACCTCCATGTGCTCAAACCCCCTCCACACACACCCAACCCCTCCACCTCCACGTGCTCAAACCCCCCCACACACACCCAACCCCTCCAGCTCCACGTGCTCAAACCCCCTCCACACAAACCCAACCCCTCCACCTCCACGTGCTCAAACCCCCTCCACACAAACCCAACCCCTCCACCTCCACGTGCTCAAACCCCCACACACACACACCCAACCCCTCCACCTCCACGTGCTCAAACCCCCTCCACACACACCCAACCCCTCCACCTCCACGTGCTCAAACCCCCTCCACACAAACCCAACCCCTCCACCTCCACGTGCTCAACCCCCCCCCACACACACCCAACCCCTCCACCTCCACGTGCTCAAACCCCCTCCACACAAACCCAACCCCTCCACCTCCACGTGCTCAAACCCCCTCCACACACACCCAACCCCTCCACCTCCACGTGCTCAAACCCCCCCACACACACCCAACCCCGCCACCTCCACGTGCTCAAACACCCTCCACACAAACCCAACCCCTCCACCTCCACGTGCTCAAACCCCCTCCACACAAACCCAACCCCTCCACCTCCACGTGCTCAAACCCCCTCCACACAAACCCAACCCCTCCACCTCCACGTGCTCAACCCCCCCACACCCAACACCCTCCACCTGCTCAACCCCCCCCCCACACCTCCATGTGCTCAAACCCCCTCCACACCCAACCCTTCCACCTCCACATGCATAAACCCCCTCCACTTCCATGCACCCAACCGTACTCAGCACTCAACCCCACTTGCTTTTACAGGCTTGACCCTCCACTTCTACATGCGTGACCTCCCACATACCCAACCCCCACCTGCCTGAGCCCCCCAACCTCCATGCACCCATCTCTCCTTCACCCCATGCCTGATCTCCAGTCTCCACATGCCCAACCCCCTACCTCCATGTGCCCGATCCCTCTGTCCCCTACACACCTAACCCACCTCCATGTGCCCAATCGCCTCCCAGCTCCATGCACCTACCCCCTCACTTCCACATGCCTGCCTCTCCCAGGGACCTGCCATCCTCTTTCCCCAGGCCTGCCCTCACTCCTTCTTACATACCCAGCTGCCCCAGTGCCACACATCCAGCACCGCCTCTTCATGCACCCTGACTCCCCCAAATGCCCAACACCCCCTCCCCACATGCTCTCTCAGGCCCAATTTCCCCCCACTTCCATGTTCCTGAGCACTCCTCCACCTCACCCTGACCCCACTCGCTCCAACATACCCAAGTGATGATGATGATGATGATGATGGTGATGAACAGTAACGTGCGTGGCTCGGCAGGTGCATGCTGGGCCTGAGTGGTTTGACATCTGTGGGCCAGGCCTGGCTACGAGGTGGCTGCTCTGTGCCTTGCTGCTGGCAGAGTCTGGCCAGGGAGCCACAGGACCATCAGGTCAGCAGAGGGGGTGGGAGTTGACTTAGCAGTTAGAACAAACCCCGCTTCATGATAATGTGGGCTGGGACCAGGATCCCTGCTACTACGCTGGCCTGTTTCTGCCCCTGGGGAATGTTAGCATCCAGAATAAGCTAGAGCAGCCTGCAGGCCCCAGGGTTGGGAATTGCAGAGATGAATCTTAGCTACAGCCAACGCTCTGGCCCTCAGTCTGTACCGATCAGGTGGTGCAGAGCAGCCAGAATGCTAGGTTGCCGAATGCTAAAGAGGAGGCTGCCCTCATAGCAGGGGCTCCGCAGGCCCTGCGGCAAGGGGAAAGGTTATTCCATGCCATGCTGGCTACAAGCCCAGGAATGTACTGACTGCCCAGCCCGGCCAGAAAGCTCAGTTCTGCTGCCTGAGAATTGCGCCATAACCTTGTTTTTCTCAGAGTGCAGCCAAACCGAGTTTGGAGATGCAGGGATGGCGTGACAGCACTAGGAGGGAGACGATTACAGAGTCAAGGACAATGCCCACCACAGTTCCTGTCTGTCAGTGTCCTGGTAATGTGATGCCTAAAGCAAAGGCAAAGGGTGCCCCCACAGCTTTAGAACACAGGACTGTTGCAAGGCAAGTTCCTCACATCGAACCTCCAGCTCCAACATCCATCATCCCACCTCCAGAGATAATGCAACAAAGGAGTTTGCCATGGTGGGGGTGTGTGGAAGCTGCTGGACACAGGACAAATACAAGGGTTTTTGACAGCCCTAGCCCTCCGGCCACTCAGTGAATAACTGCCACAATGCAGACACCCCTTCCCCTCCAGCCCCTACTAGCAGGGTGGGGCTGTGCCTAGGCCCTGCCAGACAGGCCCTGGGGGCTGTTGGCAGTCAGTACGGTTTGGGACGGGTGGGCACACATCCCCTCTGCTGCCAGCTCTGGTCTTGCACAAGCTGGGGAGATGCCCATGAGCCCCTCACAGCTGAGCTGACAGCACAGACAGCTGGGCAAACAGAACAGTTTATTTAAAAAAAGAAGAAGAACAAACAAAAGCAATGAAGAGACAACAGCAGAGATCACAGCATGACCCCACCCCCAATCACACATCCCCCCTGCAGGGCTCACAGGGTGACCCAGCCCTCCCACCTCCCAGGAGATCACAGAACACAAGGTGACAACATCCAGCCCCACCTGACCCCACACCTACAACGCCCCACATGCTCTCGGATTACAGAACAACTTCCCTCAGGAGCTCATATCACAGAGTGACTCTTCCTCCTCCCCAGAACAGAGAGAACAGCTGACCTGCTCAAAGGATTACAGTGCACCCCACACCCTGATTCCCCAGGGTAAACTGATACCCCCCAAGACCCCATCCATCAGAGATTAGCTCACCCAGAGCAATCCAGACCCCTGGGGAGCACATGATCCTCCAAAGAAATTCAGGCTCCTAGAGAACACAAGACTCCCACCTCCCACCAGGAGCTAACAGGAGAGCCCATGGCGCTCGGCCTCCCATCTAGGCAGGTGCTGCTCGTGTTCACCAGATCCCAGCTGCTGCTCTCGTTCAGGGAGTTGGCTTCTCTCCCTGCCTGGAAGACAGCCCACACTGCTGGATCCGTACAGAAGTTAATGATGCTAGGCCCTTCCCTCCCCACATAGTCCCCTTAGTGGATGGATGCTGCCTCCTACACGCTCCTGCCTGTGGAGTCTGATTTGTCTGCACCCCGTTTGCGCCCCGGAGCATTCAGAGAGGACTCAATGGCTGCTCGGATGGATGGGGAGGTGTCAAGCCGCAGCTGAGCCTCCTGCACTGAGCAGTTCCGCAGCAGGCACAGAAGGGCTGTGGGGACAACCTGGGAGATAAGAGGAGACAGCGTCAGAATAGGCAGCGGGAGCGCTCACCAGCTCATTTCCCCACCAGGTCAGCCAGTTGCACAGGCCCTGGTGTGCAGGTGCTAAGGGGAGCACCACCTGCTAGGGATTTGGGGGCATCAGCACCCCACTTGTCTACTTAATGCATCTAGGGTGGCCTCCCCCCTTCCAGGGGGAAACCTGCCTGCTGGTGCCTCTTGAGAGCCTCACCCCTCTGCAAGGGGAAGCCCCAGCACTCATGATGGTTTTTGGAAGGTGGCCCCCAATCTTCACCCCACACCAACCACCTGAAATTCTGTCTCCTGCCTTCGAAAGCTGTTGCTGCATGTCCCTGTGCTGGTGTTACAGGTGCCAGAGTTTGCACCAGACCCATCGAGACGCACATCTGAGCAGACTGGAGCCAGTGGGCTGGGGCCCCACCGTGCATGACACCATGAGGTGGGGTGCTGAGGAGAGACAGGGCATGGGCCTTGTTACCTTCTTCTTCTCCGTTGCTATTGCAATATGTTTGGAGATCTCTGTATTGCGAATGTCATCTGAGAGCACCTCAGGGTCATATATGGTCTGCAGCAGGCCCTCCAGGCACCTGGCCTGGGAGTGCCCCGTGAACCGCTGTGGGGAGAGCATGCCAGTCAGAGCAGGGACAGAGACCAGATTCCATTTCAGCGCAGCTCAGGAATGGTGCTGGAGTGGCTCTCATAAGGCTCAGGAAGCGGCATTTGCAGAGCCCTGTACACTGATCCTGAGCAGGCCAGGGAACCAGGGGGAGTGGGAGCGCACCAGTGGTAAGTAACACTGAGAAGAGGACTACGACAGCCAGAATGGCTGGGAAGCAAGGCTGGCTCCTGTCTGCTCCAAATCTACATGGCTTGGCTGGGGGATGGGCAAACTCAGAGTTGTGTATGACATCAGAGATGACAGCCCCAGCCAGGGTTGGGTGAATGGGGGTGTCATAAATATAAAAGGGAAGGGTAACAACCTTTACGTATGCAGTAATATAAAAAGGGGGGGGGGAGAGGCTTTGTTTTTGTGCTCTGTGTGTGTTCTCTCCAAGACAGAGAGAGAGACCAAGCAAGTAATCCAGCTCCTACTGAAATGATACATCTAATATTACAAAAATAGTAAGTAATATCAAGGAATGCGTTACATTATCTTTTGTTTTAGCTTGTGAATTTTCCCTATGCTAAGAGGGAGGTTTATCCCTGTTTTTTGTAACTTTAAAGTTGTGCCTAGGGGGGGAATCCTCTGTGTTTTAAGTCTTATTACCCTGTAAAATTACCTTCCACCCTAATTTTACAGAGGTGCTTTTTTTTTCTTTATAATAAAGTTCTGTTTTTTAGGAATCTAATTGTTTTTTAGTGTCCTAAAAACCCAAGAGTCTCGTCTGTGCTCATCTTGTTTACCTATTTGGTTGGTAGATTATTCTTAAGCCTCCCCAGGAAAGGGGGTGAAGGGACTTGGGGGAATATTTTGGGGAAACAGGAACTCCAAGTGGTCCTTTTCCTGAATCTTTGTCTAACTCATTTGGTGGTGGCAGCAGTACTCATCCAAGGACAAGGAAGGATTTGTGCCTTGGGAAGTTTTTAACTTAAGCTGGTAGAAATAAGCTTAGGGGGTCTTTCATGCGGGTCCCCACATCTGTACCCTAGAGTTCAGAGTGGGAAGGGAACCCTGACATGGTGGCAGCACGGTGGGATCATTCTGAACCAGAAGCACAGACCTTAGGATTTTAAAAAGAAAATATTTTTTTCTTTTACTTGCTTGAAGTCAGGGAGGTTTGTTGTTGTTGTTGTTTTAAAAGGACACTTTTTTTTTACACTGAGAGCAGCTGGAGGTTTTGGGGTTTTTTTCCTCTTTCTTCTCTGCCTCAGGGCAGAGTATTTAAGCTACAGCAAGGGAATTCACAAGCTAGGTTTTTTTTTCTTTCCAGCTCTTGGGTTAGGCAGGCTAAGCACAGGGAGGTTAGGATGACAGAAAGTGATGTCCAAAAGAAACTAGATTTAGCAAGATTTGAAGCTGAAGAAAGGAAGAAGGAACATGAAAGACAACTGGAATTAAAACAGATGGAGACTGATGCACAAGTGGCCAGAGAAAAAGCTGCTAGGGAGGAGAAGTAAAAAGAGAGGCAGCATGCTCAGGAGGAGGGGGAAAGAGAGAGGAAGCATGAACTGGAGGTGATAAAGTTAAAAGGACAAAACCCTTCAGCAGTTGGCTGCACCTCCCCAAAAATCCACAAATGGGAGCGACTATGTCCACAGTATGATGAATCCAGTGATACTGCTGAATATTTCATCACCTTTGAAAGACTGTGCACTCTCCATGCAATTCCTGAAGATCACAGGATGACCACATTGGTAGCAAAATTGACTGGAAGAGCTCTGAACATATTCAACAAAATGCCTATTGAGGATGCTTCTGTCTATGGTAAATTCAAGGATTTGGTTTTGAAGCAATTTCAAATTACACCTGAAACTTACAGAGTGAAATTTAGAGCCCTTAAGAGAGGGGCTGGACTAAGTAATGTGGCTTATGTAAACCAGATAAAGGATCTGTTAGATAAATGGATCAAAGGAAGGGATGTAACCAGCTTTAAAGGAATATGTGATTTGGTTGTCCAGGAGCAGTTCCTGACTATGACCAATGATGATGTAAAACATTGTTTATGGGATAAGAAAATGGACTCAGCAGAAAGTCTTGCTTCTTATGCTGAACAATACGAGCAGTCCCAGACTGTCAGAAAGGCGGGGCAAATCAGAACAAAACAGATGGAGGTAGCAGAGAGGAACAACCCTGGTCGCAGTTTGGGCGAATATCAGAAGGGACACCCCGAGACCACATCCTACCACCAAGGCCCCAACTACACCCCAAGGAAAACCCCAGACACCTTATTGTCCCACCACACCATTCTCCAGCAACCCACCTTGCCCCATTGACCAGTCAGCTGGGCGATGTTTTAAATGTAACAAGCTGGGGCATGTAAAGGCCAACTGCCCCAAGAACCCCAACAGATTGCAGTTCATTGCACTGGGGTCACACCAAAGGTCCTCAGGCCCAGATGCCTCCCAGATACCCTCAGAACGAAGGGAAACTGAGTGTGGGTGGGAAGAAGGTTATCGCATGGAGGGACACTGGAACACAGGTGTCAGCTATCCATCAATCCCTAGTGGACCCCAAATTCATCAGCCTAGAGGCCCAAGTGACGATTCAACCCTTCAAGTCAAACTCTTTTGACTTGCCTACAGCCAAGTTGCCTGTCCAGTACAAGGGCTGGTCAGGAATGTGGACTTTTGCAGTCTATGATGATTATCCCATTCCCATGCTGCTGGGGGAAGACTTGGCCAACAACATAAAACTAGCCAAGAGGGTGGGAATGGTCACCTGCAGCCAGGCTAAGCAAGCTGTCATGCCTAGCTGTGTTCCTGAGCCTTTGACAAGGGCCCAGTCTGTGATACCAGAAACCCAGATTGAGGTGGTGGAACTGGACCCCCAGGCAAACATCTGCGACAGCAGTAGTGGACCCAGTCACAGAGACCCAGCCAGAGCCAGGCCCAGAACCAGAACCGGCGGAGCAACCAGCACCAAAACCATTGCCAGCACTGAGTCCAGCGCTTGCAACCCCGTCTCAACCCCAACACCAGAGGGCCCCACCGAGCCCGCCTTGGTAGCAGCAGCTAAACCTGCACAAGAAGCTCAGCCGGAGCCTGAACCCCAACCAAGTGCACCTGTGGAGATTGGGTCACTGTCCCCGGAACCAGCCCCATCCCCCACATCGCTTCCTGAGGGACCAAGCCCAGGTCCACCATCCAGTGAGGAACTGAGGTCTCCAGCATCAAGGGAACAGTTCCAGGCCAAGCAGGAAGCAGATAAAAGCCTCCAGGGAGCTTGGACGGTGGCACGGAGCAACCCACCGCCTCTCAGCTCTTCTACTCGATCCCGGATTGTTGTAGAAAGAGGACTTTTATGCAAGGAAACTCTTTCAGGTGGGCACCAGAAAGACTGGCATCCTCAAAGACCATAGGTAGTTCCAACTAAGTACCAGGTAAAGCTCTTGAGCTTAGCCCACGATCATCCTAGTGGCCATGCTGGGTGAACAGGACCAAAGACCGTTTGGGGAAGTCCTTCCATTGGGAGGGAATGGGCAAGAATGTTTCTACCTATGTCCGGTCTTGTGAGGTGTGCCAAAGAGTGGGAAAACCCCAAGGCCAGGTCAAAGCCCCTCTCCAGCCACTCCCCATCATTGAGGTTCCATTTCAGCGAGTAGCTGTGGATATTCTGGGTCCTTCCCAGGGGAAAGCAGGACATACTGACTTTCATGGATTTTGCCACCCGATGGCCGGAAGCAGTAGCTCTAAGCAACACCAGGGCTAAAAGTGTGTGCCAGGCACTAGCAGACATTTTTGCCAGGGTAGGTTGGCCCTCCGACATCCTCACAGATGCAGGAACTAATTTCCTGGCAGGAACTATGGAAAGCCTTTGGGAAGCTCATGGGGTAAATCACTCGGTTGCCACTCCTTACCACCATCAAACAAATGGCATGGTGGAGAAGTTTAATGAAACTTTGGGGGCCATGATACGTAAATTCGTAAATGAGCACTCCAACCATTGGGACCTAGTGTTACAGCAGTTGCTCTTTGTCTACAGAGCTGTACCACATCCCAGTTTAGGGTTTTCACCATTTGAAAATGTGTATGGCCGCAAGGTTAAGGGGCCATTACAGTTGGTGAAGCAGCAATGGGAGGGGTTTACGCCTTCTCCAGGAACTAACATTTGAAACTTTGTAAACAACCTACAAAACACCCTCTGAGACTCTTTAGCCCTTGCTAAAGAAAACCTAACAGATGCTCAGGAAGAGCAAAAGGCCTGGTATGATAAACATGCCAGAGAGCGTTCCTTCAAAGTAGGGGACCAGGTCATGGTCTTGAAGGTGCTCCAGGCCCATAAGATGGAAGCGTCATGGCAAGGGCCATTTACGGTCCAAGAGCGCCTGGGAGCAGCTAACTATCTCATAGCATCCCCCACCTAAACCCTAAAGCGTACCATGTTAATTCTCTAAAGCCCTTTTATTCCAAAGAATTAAAGGTTTGTCAGTTTACAGCCCAGGGAGGAGAGGACGCTGAATGGCCTAAAGGTGTCTACTATGCAGGAAAAAGTAACGGTGGCGTGGAAGAGGTGAATCTCTCTATGACCCTCGGATGTAGGCAGCAACAGCAGATCAAGGAGCTGTGCGCTAGCTTCACGCCGATGTTCTCCGCCACCCCAGGACAGACCGAACGGGCATACCACTCCATTGACACAGGTAATGCTCGCCCAATTAAAGCCCAACCTTCCCGGGTGTCTCCTCAAGCCAAAACGGCTATAGAATGGGAGATCCAGGACATGCTACAGATGGGTGTAATGTGCCCCTCTAACAGTGCATGGGCATCTCCAGCAGTTTTAGTTCCCAAACCAGATGGGGAGATACGCTTTTGCATGGTCTACCGTAAGCTAAATGCTGCAACTCGCCCAGACAACTATCCAATGCTACGCACCGATGAGCTACTGGAGAAACTGGGATGTGCCCAGTTCATGTCTACCTTGGACTTAACCAAGGGGTACTGGCAGGTACCGCTAGATGAATCCACCAAGGAAAGGTCAGCCTTCACCACACAGGTCGGGCTGTATGAATTTAATGTGCTCCCTTTCGGGCTGCGGAATGCACCCGCCACCTTCCAGAAACTTGTAGACAGTCTCCTAGTGGGATTGGGAAAATCTGCAGTCACCTACCTTAATGATGTGGCCATATTTTCTGATTCATGGGCAAAACACCTGAAGCATCTGAAAAAGTCTTTCAGCGCATAAGGGAGGCAGGACTAACTGTTAAGGTTAAAAGGTGTCAAATATGCCTAAACAGAGTGACTTACCTTGGACACCAGGTGGGTCAAGGAACCATCAACCCCCCTACAGGCCAAAGTGGATGCTATCCAAAACTGGCCTGTCCCAAAGTCAAAGAAACAGTTCCAATCCTTCTTAGGCTTGGCCAGATATTACAGGCAATTTGTACCGCACTACAGCCATTTTGTTAAAGATTTTAACAAACCTTTCCTAGTAACCACAGATGCATCCAAGCGTGGTGTGGGAGCAGTTTTAATGCAGGAAGGACCCGATCAAAAATTCCATCCTGTCGTGTTTCTCAGCAAAAAGCTGAGAGGGAAAGACAACTGGTCAATCAGCGAAAAGGAATGTTACGCCATTGTGTATGCTCTCAAAAAGCTATGCCCATAGGTTTGGGGGCAGCGTTTCCACCTGCAAACTGACCATGCTGCGCTAAAGTGGCTTCATACTGTCAAGGACAGTAATAAAAAACTTCTTTGTGGAACTTAGCTCTCCAAAATTTTGATTTTGAAATACAACACGTTTCAGGAGCTTCTAACAAAGTGGCTGATGCACTCTCCCATGGACGTTTCCCAGAATCAACTGGTTAAAATCGTCCTTAAAATGTGAAAAATATTGTTCGTTTTTATACAGTATATCTAAAGGTGCATGTGTCTTATTAACTCTGTTTTCTCCTAGAGCTCCAGGAAGAAATCACAACCAGTGTGGAACAGGCTGTCCCGCACCATCTGTGATTTGGGGGGGCGTGTCATAAATATAAAGGGAAGGGTAACAACCTTTACGTATGCAGTAATATAAAATCCCTCTTGGCCAGAGGTACAGAATCCCCTTACCTGTAAGGGGTTAATCAGTTCAATTAACCTAGTTGGCACCTGACCAGAAGGACCAATGGGAAAAGAAGATACTTTCAAATGGGGGGGGGGGAAGGAAGAGGCTTTGTTTTTGTGCTCTGTGTGTGTTCTCTCCAAGACAGAGAGAGACCAAGCAAGTAATCCAGCTCCTACTGAAATGATATATCTAATATTACAAAAATAGTAAGTAATAGCAAGGAATGTGTTACATTATCTTTTGTTTTAGCTTGTAAACTTTCCCTGTGCTAAGAGGGAGGTTTATCCCTGTTTTTTGTAACTTTAAAGTTGTGCCTAGGGGGGAATCCTCTGTGTTGTAAGTCTTATTACCCTGTAAAATTACCTTCCATCCTAATTTTACAGAGGTGCTTTTTACTTTTTTTCTTTATAATAAAGTTCTGTTTTTTAAGAATCTAATTGTTTTTTAGTGTCCTAAAAACCGAAGGGTCTGGTCTGTGCTTACCTTGTTTACCTATCTGGTTGGTAGATTATTCTTAAGCCTCCCCAGGAAAGGGGGTGAAGGGGCTTGGGGGAATATTCTGGGGAAACAGGAACTCCAAGTGGTCCTTTTCCTGAATCTTTGTCTAACTCACTTGGTGGTGGCAGCAGTACTCATCCAAGGACAAGGAAGGATTTGTGCCTTGGGAAGTTTTTAACCTAAGCTGGTAGAAATAAGCTTAGGGGGTCTTTCATGTGGGTCCCCATATCTGTACCCTAGAGTTCAGAGTGGGGAGGGAACCCTGACAGGGGGTGTGTATGTGCACATGTGTGTGGACGCTAGCTGGACAGGGGCAGCACAGAGAAAGGCCCAGGTTACAGATAACTGGGCAAGAAAACCCCAACTAGATCCTATTATCCATCCACCCTCCCCATCACACTAGCTGAAGTCCAGGAAGCCCAGAAAAATATTAGAGCCACAACCTGTGCAATGGATCCCTGCCCTTCCTGAATGATAAAAGAGCTACGCCCACTACTAACCGGAGTAGGCAGGGAGAAGCACTTACCAGCTCCCTGAGAAATGCCAAAACGCAACCTTGAGACCTTTTCAACTTCTGTCCTGTCTCCAACCTCCCATTCCCAGGCCCAGTAATTGAGACAGTAGTGGACCACCAAGCTCCAGCAACATGCGACATCAGCCAACATCCTGGCTGTCTCTCACAAGCTGCCTCAGAGCACGGCACAGCATGGAGACGGCTTGAGGGGTACCAACATATGTTCTATAATGGCCTGGTACATGCTCACCATGCTCATACTGCTGGGCTTCCTCCCCAGTTACCCCATGTAAATAGTGGGCCATATACTTCCACCTATGGGACAAAGCAGGTTAGCAGTACACTGTGGTGCACTGTTGCAAAGGCTGCATCTTGGTGATGAGATTCTCTCATGCTCAGAATTAGGCTCCCAGCCATGGTACAGGGGATGGGGCAGGTGGAGGACGGGAGGGTCGGCTACTGGGCTGTAGTGCTGTGCCTGGCCTTGAAAAGGTCCCACTGGGGGCAGTGCCAATGTCCAGAGAAGGGCCACACCAGGATTCCCTCCTCCCCCCCAGCCCCACTTAGCTATTGACCTTGCTTCCTGCCTTTCTCACAACTGGGGCCTCCCCCTACACTCTGAAGTAATAACTGGTAATGCTGCTACCTTCTTATTCCCTCGCTAGGCCATTGACTTGGGCCTCAGTACCTGCAGGATGGACACTGCCCTCCAGAAGAGCTTGGAGTTGCTGATTCTCAGGTCCACCATGTAGTTGTGGAGAATTTTGCCCTTGAGGACATGGGCCCCGGTGCTGACTGTGTTGAGGATCCACTTGGTGCTGAGCTCCCTCTGGAACTTCTGTGTGAAATACAGAAAAACAGATCCCCGTGAACTAGGCAGCCACAAACTGCCAGCCAGAGGGAGCCACGGCCCTGCAGCAGCCGGCCTGCCTCCCCGCCGGGAGAGCCACAGCCCTGCAGCAGCCAGCCCGCCTCCCCACAGGGCGAGCCATGGCCCTGCAGCCACCCCTCACTTACCTCAGAAATCACAAAAGTCCAGTCAGTTGGCACCCTGCTAGGAATCAACCTCAGGATCCAAACAGGTTTGTCATGCATTACCTGGATAAAATTCCCCTCATACTCAAGGAACAGGATGGGCCACATGATGCTCATGATGCAAGGAAACAGCTTCTTGAGGGAGGCCTGGTGGGGATAAAGATACTAACAGAAATCTTGTTGTGACAGATGTGCCCAAGCACGTCCTGGCAGGGATACTGAGTCCCACCGTTTTCTCAATATTATACCGAAGGGAGTTGTGTTTGGTCTGACAAAAGCTAAGCTCTAGCTGATTGTCCTGGTTATTATGAGATGTTCTATGGGAAACAATTTTAGAGTTAGCTAACACAGGACATTGTGTTCTAAATCTGTTGGGAGTGAAATCTAGCTCTCGAGGGAGGGCAGTCTAAGAGCTGACCCAAACAGGAGAACAATGAACACCCATCAGACAGCCTGTGTTTGCTGTCTGGAGTAGATGCAGGCTGGAGATTTACAAAGCCAAACCGAGAGTTCTGGGGAGAGTGGGCCCCCTGGGGTAAGACTGTAAGAGCAGACGATTGTCCCGAGTAGGTATCCATTAGGGAAGGGGACTGTGTCAGTGGGGACAAGCGCTGGACAAACTAACCATTGGGTGAGAAATACCTTATTAGATAGAAACGTAACTTGTTGATAAGTATAGGCTGCAGATGGCATTTTTTGTTTTTCTTTGACCTTTGAGGTTTAGGGCTGGTTGGGGGCAGTGTGGCCTCGGTGCAACTTAGAGCAGCTCCAGGGGCACCCAGTGCCACCGTGGGGTAAGACTCACTCCCTTCCCACTCAGCAGTTAAGGAATTAAGGAATTCTAGAATGAAGGCAACCCCAACCCTGCCCCCTCTAGGCGTGCACCAGGGTACAGTCTAACTACATGAGCACAAGCTCCATTTCCCACAGGACCGTTCCCTCACCTGGGATGGAGACAAAGAGCCTTCTCTACTCACCGGAAGGTACTGCCCAACAGTGGCATGAGAAAGTGCTTGGACATTTGATGTCTTCTCCTTCACCTGAACCACAAGCTTCTCCACCTCTGTGAGGTCATCTTAAAGCAAGGGGGAGCATAAGACTGGGGTAACCAGGCTCTGGACAGTCATTCAGGAAGATCCAGAGCTAGTCAGAGTCAAGGGTCCTTTGCACATCAGCCAAATCACCATACCAACATCCAAGAGACATGTTTACACACACATACACATCCCAGCCTATACTTTTCACCTTACTTCTGTCTCATTCACTTTCTTTGCTACAACTCCAGGGTAAGAGGGTAACAGGTCCATGGACTCCCTCCCAAGCCTTGTTGCTGAGGTACATCAGAGAACACAAACAGGCCTGGTTTGCCTGTAGCTCAGCAAAGGACCCAGTGTGATTGGCTCTGCCATGACAGATCTAGACTGCAGTGACATTATTAGTTACATTGGATAAGATGGGGGTTAATCTGAGACTTGAAAGATGGATAAGGAACTCGTTAAAGGGGAGACTACAATGGGTCATTCTGCAAGGTGAACTGTCAGGCTGGAAGGAGGTTACGAGTAGAGTTCCTCAAGGATTGGTTTTGGGACCAAACATTTTTTATTACTGACCTTAGCACAAAAAGTTGGAGTGTGCTAATAAAATTTGTGGATAACACAAAGTTGGGAGGTATTGCCAATATGGAGGAGGACACGATTATCATACAAGAAGATCTGGATGAACTTGAAAACTGGAGTAACAGAAATGGGATGAAATTTAATTAAGTGCAAGGTCATGCCTTTTGGGACTAACAAGAATTTTTGCTGGGGATGTATCAGTTGGAAGTGATGGAGGAGGAGAAAGACCTGGGTGTATTGGTTGATCACAGGATGCCTAAGAGCTGCCAGCGTGATGCAGCCATGAAAAAAGCTAATGCAGTCTTAGAATGCATCAGGCAAGCTATTTCCAGTAGAGACAGGGAAGTGTTAGTACCATTATACAAGGCACTGGTGAGATCTCATCTGGAATACTGTGTGCAATTCTGGTCTCCCATGTTTAAAAAATATGTATTGTATTTTCTCTGATAATTCTGGATATTCTTCATGCCCATAGGAACATCTAACCCCTCTCTGAATCCTGCCAGGCTCTTAGTCTGTTATGTCATGTGGCAGGGAGTTCCATAAGCCCCCTGTGCCTTGTGGGAAAATATTTCCTTTGATCAGTTTTTACTTTGCTGCCTTTCAGTCCCAGTGAGCTTCCCCCTCATTCTTGTCTTATGAGACAGGGAGAACAGATACTCTTGATCTCCCGTCTCTAGACCCTGCATTGTTTTAGATACTTTTCATAATTTTTTTTTATCTTGTCCCCTCTTACCTGTCTTTTTCCAAGGTAACAACAACCCCAATCTTTTCAATCGTTCAGCATACTAGGGAGAGGTGAGGCGGGATAAATCACAGCAAGAGGCTGACATGATCACTCAGCAGAGGGTAGTGCCCAGCAGGGGGAACAACAGCTCCTTCCTTTCCTCCCCCCGACAACTAGTGCTGACCCCTTCCCTCAGCTCCCAGCCACTCCTCACCATCCAGCGTGAAGACGAAGAGAACAGTATCGAGCTCTGTCAGCGATGGAAGAATCGTCTTCACAAAGTCCTCCTGAGAGAAGGCAAATTGTGGGCCCTGCCAGAGAAAGGGAGCCTGTTTAGCATGGTGCCAGGGCTCCTGCTACACTCTCTGACACATGGGCCGCCCTACCCACCCCTTCACTGGGGCCCCCTCCTTCTCTCCCAGACACTAGGGTTACCTTCCATTCCCAACATTAGAGCCCTCTCCTCCCTTCCCAAACATGGGAGACCCCATCCCCTTCACAACACTGGGACTTCCCTGGCTCTCTCCTGCCCTACTCCAGGTCCCCCCATCTTCCTGACACCAAGGCCCCATGCCCCCCCATAACATCAGGGTCCCCCCTCCACACCCAGCCACTGGGACCTCCCACCTGCCCTCCCCCAAACCAGGACCCCATGCATCCCTCTCCAGCCAAGCTTCCCCACACACCCTGAGACCAGGCCCCTCATCCTCCCTGACATCTGGGCTCCACCTCTAGTCCGTAACCCTGGGGCCTCCTTCCCCACAATGGGGACTCCCCCTTTGCTTCCCGACATAGCAGCACTCTCCTCCCTTCGCTGACACCAGGGAGCACAGGGGTATCAGTCCCTGTCTGCCCATGAGCCTGGGAGGCTCTGGGAACCAGAGGCATGGGCACAAAGAATCACCACCCGCTCAGAGTCCACCACGCCCCCACAGTATGCGCCCCAGGCTAGTACCCACTCCCCACCCAGCACCCATCCCAGACCATGAGGTTCACCACACCCATAAGCTACCTCAGATCAGACCCTGCCTGGTAGCCACCCCAGCCGAGTCCAGCCCCGGACTCACGGTCAGAACTACTCCCAGGACTTACTCCCCGCCCAGGACCTACCCAAGGGAGGGCTCACAATCAGCTAGAACTCCCCAACCGCTCCAGCCCCCTCCCGCCAGGCCAAGCAGGATCTCATCTCCTGCAGAATCCGCTCCAACGAACCCAAAACACACCTAGAGTAACCCTGACAGCCAGGGCCTTGCTCGTCACCCATACTGCAGCCCAGCTCCTACCTGCATTATCAGATCTGCCTCCTTGTTGAACATCTCACTGTGATCCCCAATCAGGAAGCCCCGCACATCATTGTAGTCTGTGTAGGAAAACAACAGGAAAGCAAGTGGGTGACCCAGAGGTAGAGGGAACAGGGCTGTGGGCCAAGGGGTCTCTTTGCAGGATCCCAGAGGCTGGAGGTCAAGGAATCTCCAAGCAGGATCCCTGGTGGCCAAACGGCCTCTGAGCAGGATCCCCAGGGATCCAACTTGGGGATGTCTTGCCCCCGGCCCCTCAGGATCCAGCTGAGACACCCCCTTTTCCCCCCAGCCTACAGCGATCCAGCTTGGAGACCCCAGGATCCAGCTAAGAGAGAAATTTCCCTCTGATCTCGGGGGATCCAGCTTGGGCACCCCTTGCTCTCCAGCCCCCAGGAAGCCTACTCAGAGAACCCTTCCCCCCAATTCTTTGGGAGTCCTGCTTGCAGACCCTTTGACCCCCAGCTCCCAGGATTCAGCTCAGAGACTCTTGCATCCCACCTGCAGGTATCCTGCTCAGAGAGACCCCTGGCCCCCAGGTATCTGCTCAGAGACCCCTTGGCCCTCCAGTCCCCAGGGATCCAGAACAGAGAACCCTTGCCCCACAGACCCTGGGAATCCTGCTTAGAGGGCCTTTGTGGGGCAAGATATCCCCAAGCTGGGTCTCCTTGCTGGGTCCTTGGAGGCTGAGTGCAGGAGTCTCTCGGCAGGCTCCCTGGGGGCTGGGGGTCAAGGGGTCTCAGAGCTAGAACCTAGGCAATTGTTCATGAAGCTGTGGTAGCCGATACATGCTATGTTAGGCATAGTTAGTATAAGTGTTGGGAAGTTATGTTAACTGACTGTATTATACTTGCCCCACAATTCTGTTCACCGATGTCAAGTATCCATAACACTTTGCATTAGCTGAAATAAGCTTTGGTTTAAGTAGAAAGGAAAACTGTCAGGATCAGGACATATGAGTGTCTTTCCATAGCACCTGGTAGGATGTTACGCTCACAGGCTAAGACTGGAATGTCCCAAAGGGAAAGGACAATATACATGAATGGTCTACCCTGGTACAAACATAGGAGGTGCCTTCATGCCCCTTGGTACCTGAAATGCATGTGTTCAGAACAAAGATAAGGTATACGTCATGATACCAGAAACACAAGGTGGTAAACTGATTGGTTAAATCTAATTTCAGATGATGTACACAATACCTTTTACTTGTAAACAGACAGAGTATAAAAATGGCGTTAGGGTTGTAACTTTTGGAGCACACCTTCTGTGCAAGGTGACCGTAACAACACTGCACACAACAGCTTCCTGGAGACTGGTATCGGATTGAACTTTTTTCCTGTACTTATATGTGATGTTGTATGATTAAAATAGGACCATGTAGAACGCTGTTGCTACCACTGTTATATAATTACAACAAATCTTTTACAAAATATGTCATGTAAGGTGTCAATGGAAAAGTTATGGTTTACTGAATGTTATTACCCTATTTGTTTGCATGTATCATTTTTGTCTCTGAAGTTACAAATATTGACTATTGTACTTGTATTTCAAATGTGTTTGCTCCCATGGTAATACCCACACAGTAGTTTACATCCAGTCTAGTCAGCACATTGTGAATGGACTATTCAAGCTGATGGCCCATCAATTAACACAATGGGCCATGGAAGAAGCTTATCTCCACTGATGGACTTTCCTGAGGATGTTCTAACTAGAATAGGGTAATGGCTGCTATGACTCATTGAAGAATACAAGGGCATGTGACTAGATTATGTGGTAATGAACTCCCTCTTGTGTGCCTGTACTTTTCCCACAAACTGTGCTGAGGGCTTTACTTGGAACAATGATTTTCCCTCCACATGGCAGAAGCTACAAAAGGCCCTGGAAACATCTCCATTTTGCCTTTTTCCTGCTCTGATCTCTGGACTATGGACTTATACTAACAGGTTTCTGAGTGGTAGCCGTGTTAGTCTGCATCAGCAAAAACAACGAGGAGTCCCTGTGGCACCTTAGAGGCTAACAAATTTATTTGGACATAAGCTTTCGTGGGCTAGAACCCACTTCAAGGGACTGAGGACCTTCCAGTCATTTGGAAGCAACCAGAGACTTAACAAGCCAGCAGTTTATTCCATCACTGCTTCAAGCCTGATCCAAGAACTTTGCCATTATTGTATGTATTTGATTCCTTTAACCAATTTTAACTTTCACCTCTTTTTTTTTCTTATAAATAATCCTTTAGATATTAGATACTATATAATATCTAAAGGATTATTAGACTATTAGATATTAGATAATCACGCTATTGCCAAAGGATTGGCAATAGCGTGATTATTGGGTAAGATCCGAGTTATATATTGACCTGGGTGTGTGGCTGGTTCTTTGGGATCAGAAAAACCCTTTGGTTGATTAAACTGGTTTTAAATAACCAATCATCATTAAGTCTAGTGTCTGGGTGTTGAAACAAGGACTGGGATACTTAAGGAGACTGCGTTTCTGACTTCTGGTTAGCCAGTGTGGTGAGACAGAAGTTTACTTGTATTACTGGATTGGTATATCTTATGGGAGAATAACCACCAGTTTTGGGGTATGTCTGCCCTGTTTCTCACCAGTTTGTCCTGCATCTCACTTGTGACCCACAGAGGCACGATGACACTATATTATTATTTGCTTAGAGCAATAAACCTGACTGATATTGGTTATTTGGTCTTTTGAATATATTTTATAATGAACCAAAGTGTGGTCAGGCAACTGACTCTATGATATATCAAAAGCCTGGTGCAGGGGGAGCTCAGAGCAAGGAGCTTGGACACCTCTCTCACATCACAGGGACCCTTTACATGAGGCATCAGGGCTCTTTCCAACACAGCCAGTTCCCTTACCTGCCCCAAACGTTGGGATGCATTCGGCACCATCCATGATGGCAATGATGCCCAGCGTGTGCCAGCCCACCATGTACACACGGGCCTTCTTCTGCAAGCTGGGGAAAGGACAGCACAGAGGGGTTACTCAGGGTGCTCAGAGGGTAGGGGCAGAGCACAGCACAGGGGGTTATTGCGGGGTCAGGGCAGAGCACAGCACGGAGGGTTACTGGGTATTAATTGGCTGTTTCCCCCCTGTAACAGGATGCATTCACCCCTCGTGAGCATCCCCTTGGCCAAGTGTGTGTGCTGCTCTCTCTGATTGTACCTGCTCTGGGATAGAACAGCGCCCCAGAGCTCCCTCCCTGGAGACAATGTCTTAGCCCTCTTGGGCTTCCTGGCTACAGCTCTCCAGCTGGGCCACTATAATTCAATTCCCCTTCTGGGCTGTCTCACCGCCCAGGCCACTTCCCCCACAGTGGCTAATGCAGGGTTGGGGAGACCCGGGCCCACCCACTACTCTGGGTCCCAGCCAAGGGACCCTGTAGAGTGTAGCCATCTGCTGTGTCCCTTTAATTATATTGTATGGATTCTCTAATTCCCCAAGCTACTTCCCCGTGGCCCCATGCCATCTTCACCCTTACCTCAGGGTCTTGTCCTAATGGAGTCCCAGCAAGCAGCTCAGGGCTCCTTCTTGTTCTCCCCGGCTTCTGGCAGCGCTGCCCTGTCTGGGGTTCTGTAGCTCATCCAGCCAGGAATGCACCATCCACACCCCTATAGCTCCAGAAGGAACTGAACTGCCTCTGGCCCTGCAGCTCTTCTTATACTAGGCTGCTGGGCTGTGTCTTACACACCCACTCTAGGTAGCTTGGAGGACTTCTCTACTGCCTTTTTTGGGGGGCAGGGTGTGCCAGGGCCATGAGGCCTCCAGCAGGGGGCCTCAGAGGATCTGATATACCACATCTCACCCCCACGCACTGTTCACTGAGTAGTCCTGCACCCTACACGTCTTTCCTCTCCCCCTTCCTTCTATCCCCAGCCCCCACTTCTCCAGCAGAAATGGAGATGCCTGCCCACCTCACCTGGTGCCTGCTTGCTTCATCAAGGCAGCAATCTTTTTGCTCTGGGCATAGGTGACTTTGTGAGCACGTTCATATGTCCTCAGGATTTCCAGGAGGCACCTACACATTGGAAGAACATAGAGAGGACTCATGGGACCTGTGCATGCCAAGCTCCTGTCTGCCCCAATGCCATTCACAGTCTGACCAGGAGCAGTCAAGTGCAGAGGTCCTTTCCCAATGTCCCAGCATGACATCAATATTCCCAGCCAATCCCCGACCATAACAATAGGCCAGCTGGGTACCCAGTCAAGCAGGGGACTCCAGCACTTGGGGGAGGTTGCCTGCCTAGTGTAGCCTACTAGCTCTGTAACCGGAGACTTACTTCTCTGAGATGTCAGTGTCCTTGGAGACTGTCTTGTGTGCTCCCAGCAACAATGTCTCTAGCAGGATCTTGGTGGCACTCCCACCCTTCATCCATGAGGAGCCACTGATGCCTTCAGGCTGAGGCAGTGGGAGAGAGAGAACTGAATGACACATGGGCACTGGGGCTCAAACCCACTCCCCAAGCCCCCATCCTGAGTGTACTGGGAAATTAAACCCCACTCCCTGTGCACCCCATCCTGTGGGATCAAAGACTATCTTCCAAGCAGCCCCATCCCGGGCAGGTACTCCCTAGAATCATATAAATGTATGGCTTGAAATGATCTGAGTGGTCATCAAGTCAAGACCCTGCCCTCAGGCAGGACCAAGAACACCATATAGACCATCCCTGACAGGTGTTTGTCCAACCTGTTCTGAAAAACTTCCAGTGATGGAGATTTCACAACTGCCCCTGGATACATATTCCAGAACTTAACTACCCTTATAGTTAGAAAGTTTTTCCTAAGACCTAACCAAAATCTCCCTTGCTGCATAGAAGCCAATTACTTCTTGTCCTGTCCTCAATGGATGTGAAGAACAATGGATCACCATCCTCTTTATAATAGCCCGTAACATATCTGAAGACTATCAGGTCCCCCTCAGTCGTCTTTTCTCAAGACTAAAGCTGGACAATCACAAGTCCATGGGGCCGGATGCGCTGCATCCGAGAGTGCTAAAGGAGTTGGTGGATGTGATTGCAGAGCCATTGGCCATTATCTTTGAAAACTCATGGCGATCGGGGGAGGTCCCGAACTGGAAAAAGGCTAATGTAGTGCCCATCTTTAAAAAAGGGAAGGAGGATGATCCGGGGAACTACAGGCCAGTCAGCTTCACCTCAGTCCCTGGAAAAATCATGGAGCAGGTCCTCAAGGAATCAATTCTGAAGCACTTAGAGGAGAGGAAAGTGATCAGGAACAGTCGGCATGGATTCACCAAGGGCAAGTCATGCCTGACTAACCTAACTGCCTTCTATGACGAGATAACTGGCTCTGTGGATGAGAGGAAAGCAGTGGACGTGTTATTCCTTGACTTTAGAAAAAGCTTTTGATACGGACTCCCACAGTATTCTTGCCAGCAACTTAAAGTAGTATGGGCTGGATGAATGGACTGTAAGGTGGATAGAAAGCTGGCTAGATCGTTGGGCTCAACGGGTAGTGATCAATGGCTCCATGTCTAGTTGGCAGCCGGTATCAAGTGGAGTGCCCCAAGGGTCGGTCCCGGGGCCGGTTTTGTTCAATATCTTCATTAATAATCTGGAGGATGGCATGGACTGCACCCTCAGCAAGTCTGCAGATGACACTAAACTGGGAGGAATGGTAGATACGCTGGAGGGTAGGGATAGGATATAGAGGGCCTTAGACAAATTGGAGGTTTGGGCCAAAAGAAATCTGACGAGGTTCAACAAGGACAAGTGCAGAGTCCTGCACTTAGGACGGAAGAATCTCATGCACCGCTACAGACTGGGGACCGAATGGTTAGGCAGCAGTTCTGCGGAAAAGGACCTAGGGGTTACAGTGCATGAGGAGCTGGATATGAGTCAACAGTGTGCCCTTGTTGCCAAGAAGGCTAACAGCATTTTGGGATGTATAAGTAGGGGCACTGCCAGCAGATCGAGGGACGTGATCGTTCCCTTCTATTTGACATTGGTGAGGCCTCATCTGGAGTACTGTGTCCAGTTTTGGGCCCCACACTACAAGAAGGATATGGAAAAATTGGAAAACATCCAGAGGTGGGCAACAAAAATAATTAGGGGACTGGAACACATGACTTATGAGGAGAGGCTGAGAGAGCTGGGATTGTTTAGTCTGCGGAAGAGAAGAATGAGGGGAGATTTGAATGCTGCTTTCAACTACCTGAAAGGGGGTTCCAAAGAGGATGGATCTCGACTGTTCTCAGTGGTAGCAGATGACAGAACAAGGAGTAATGGTCTCAAGTTGCAGTGGGGGAGGTTTAAGTTGGATATTAGGAAAAACTTTTTCACGGGGAGGGTGCGGAAGCACTGAAATGCCTTACCTAGGGCGGTTGTGGAATCTCCTTCCTTTGAGGCTTTTAAGGTCAGGCTTGACAAAGCCCTGGCTGGGATGATTTGGTCCTGCTTTGAGCAGGGGGTTGGACTAGATGACCTCCTGAGGTCCCTTCCAACCCTGATATTCTATGATTCTATTATCCTCCAGGTGCTTACAAACTGATTGTTTAATAATTTGTTCCAGTATCTTTCCAGGTATTGAAGTTAGACTGACTGATCTATAATTCCTGGGATCCTCTTTGTTCCTCTTTTTAAAGATTGGTATTAGGTTTGCCCTTCTCCAGTCCACTGGGACCTCACGCATCCTCCATGAGTTCTCAACAATATTGTGTTGAGTATCTTGCATTAAATGCCTCAGCCTTCTTTATGTCATCAGTCATTAGCTCTCCTTCCCTGCTAAGGAGAGGACCTACATTTTCCTTCATCTGTCTCTTGTTCCTCATGTATTTAAAAAGCCTCTGCTTATTGCCTTTATGTCCCTTGCTACGTATGACGCATTTTGTGCCTTAGCCTTTCTGCTTTTGTCCCTACATGCCCAGGCCGTTCTTTTGTACTCCTCCTTAGCAATCGGACCTTTTACGTAGAATTCTTTTTTCGTTTTCAGGTCATTGAAGAGCTCCTGATGAAGCCATACTGACCTCTTATTATTCATCCTATCTTTCCTTGATATGGGAAGTTTGCAATTGTGCCTTTAATATGGTCTCCTGGAGAAACTGCCAGTTCTCCTGAACTCCTTTATCCCTTAGATTTTCTTTCCATGGACCTTACATAGCAGTTATCTGAAGTTCTTAAAATTGGCTTTTCTTAAATCCATTGTCCTTATTCTGCTGCTCTCACTCCTTGCTTTCCTTAGAACATACTGGTACACTGAACCGAGGCCAGAAACCACTGAGTTTCAGTCTCTCACTGCAGATGTTCATGGGCAGCTTGTCCAACTGGGGAGACCAGCCCAGAGCTGGGGCTTCTGGGACACAGTGCATTCTGCATGCAGATCACAGCTGTCCCTCCAGGCAGCACTTCTCATGGAGCTGGAACAAGTACCTGTGACCAGAGTGCTGGGAGCTTGCCCCTACTGGGAATCCGGGCCGCAGTCAGCTCACCTGCAAAAGACTGCTGGGGATGTGTAAGCTAACCGGCTGGGAGGCTGGATGAGCCAATTAGTCCATTAGCTGAGGGGTATAAAAAGGACAGGCAGTACTGGGGGAGAGAGGGAGAGGAGCTGAGCCCAGTCTGTTCACAGACCTCTGTTCCTCAGCGCTAGGGAAAGGGCTAACG
Organism: Chelonia mydas; assembly: GCF_015237465.2. Lineage (NCBI taxonomy): Eukaryota > Metazoa > Chordata > Testudines > Cheloniidae > Chelonia > Chelonia mydas. The sequence continues at coordinate 313,153 of NC_057851.1, forward strand.
GGTGAGAAGCCCTGTCTATAATATTGCTGCCTGGGATTGTATTGGGATTGGTGGCGGGAATGTAAAGAAACCACACAAAGTTGCCACTCAACCAAGAGATTCCGAGAAGTTTCTGGGGCATCTGAGGACAGGGATGGGGAGGGCCCCGTTACAGTGCCAAATCCCTTCAACTCCTACTGTGACTGCAATACACAGCTCTAGCTCCCGTCCCCATCCTGCCTGCTGCACAGACACAGATCACAAGAGTAATGCTGAAAGGCAGAGCTGCCTCCCAGCGCCAGCAGTGCTCCCATTGGCCTGGCTCACCCCACTTTCTGCCCTGGCCTGCCTCATCTCATCCGGCTGTTCCTGTTGTCACCTGACTATGGTCCTGTGCAGGGATCCCAAAAGCCCCAAGCGCCTTTTGTGCATGAGAGGGGGAACAAATAAATGCTGGAGGCCTACAGATCCCCATTAGCAGCAGGAGCTCCCTCCTGCCTGAGCTTCTGGTCCTGTGCTATTCCCATGGCAATGGGGTGAGGTGTAACCCCAGTCCTGGAGCCTGTTCAGATGCAGCACTCACCTGTATTAGATCCAGACCCCCACAGGTCGACTCCGAGCAGGAGCTGGGCTGCTCTGATCGCAGAGGCCTTGGCCCTCTACCCCAGGGATCTGCAGAGCTCTCTCTCAGTCCCAGCCCCTTTCTCCCCAGTCTTCTGTAACTGATCCTGCTGGCCCTGTCTCATCAGAACTCTTTGCTGAACGTTAGGGACAGCCCTTCTCTGAGGAGGAGCCCAACCCAAAGAGGATTTCCAGGCAGCATTCTGGAGAAGATCCAAAAACCGGGTAGAACCTGTCACCTACCCCCACAGCAGGATTGAGGATAAAGGCTTTGTGCGACTCCTGCAGCTTCTGCATCCGCTCAGCCACCTGGCGGAAGGTAGAGTGCCAGCCCTCGATCTTATCATTCCTGCAGGAGAGACCTACTGCAAACAGGCCTGGGACAAGGACCTCACCCTGCCTCAGAAACTAACATCCCCACGAGCAGGCCTGGGCCTGACCCAGGCACTGGGGATTCCCCATCCTATCCCAGGCCTGAAATCCCCAAGAGAGGGCCCAGCCCTCAGCCCTGCCTTGGGGCTTCCCCATCCAACCCCAGGCCTGACATCCCCGTGAGAGGGCCGGGCCCTCAGCTCTGCCAGGGGCTTCCCCATCCAACCCCAGGCCTGACATCCCCGTGAGAGGGCTGGGCCCTCAGCCCTGCCCTGGGGCTTCCCCATCCAACCCCAGGCCTGACATCCCTGTGAGAGGGCCGGGCCCTCAGCTCTGCCAGGGGCTTCCCCATCCAACCCCAGGCCTGACATCCCCGTGAGAGGGCCGGGCCCTCAGCTCTGCCAGGGGCTTCCCCCTCCAACCCCAGGCCTGACATCTCCGTGGGAGGGCCGGGCCCTCAGCCCTGCCAGGGGCTTCCCCCTCCAACCCCAGGCCCTCAGCTCTGCCAGGGGCTTCCCCATCCAACCCCAGGCCTGACATCCCCATGAGAGGGCCGGGCCCTCAGCTCTGCCAGGGGCTTCCCCCTCCAACCCCAGGCCTGACATCGCCGTGGGAGGGCCAGGCCCTCAGCCCTGCCAGGGGCTTCCCCCTCCAACCCCAGGCCCTCAGCTCTGCCAGGGGCTTCCCCCTCCAACCCCAGGCCTGACATCCCCATGAGAGGGCCTGGCCCTCAGCCCTGCCCTGGGGCTTCCCCATCCAACCCCAGGCCTGACATCCCCGTGAGAGGGCCGGGCCCTCAGCCCTGCCAGGGACTTCCCCATCCAACCCCAGGCCTGACATCCCCATGAGAGGGCCGGGCCCTCAGCCCTGCCAGGGGCTTCCCCCTCCAACCCCAGGCCTGACATCTCCGTGGGAGGGCCGGGCCCTCAGCCCTGCCAGGGGCTTCCCCATCCAACCCCAGGCCTGACATCCCCGTGAGAGGGCCGGGCCCTCAGCCCTGCCAGGAGCTTCCCCATCCAACCCCAGGCCCTCAGCTCTGCCAGCGGCTTCCCCATCCAACCCCAGGCCTGACATCCCCGTGAGAGGGCCCAGCCCTCAGCCCTGCCAGGGGCTTCCCCATCCAACCCCAGGCCTGACATCCCCGTGAGAGGGCCGGGCCCTCAGCTCTGCCAGGGGCTTCCCCATTCAACCCCAGGCCTGACGTCCCCATGAGAGGGCCCAGCCCTCAGCCCTGCCCAGGGGCTTCCCCATCCAACCCCAGGCCTGACATCCCCATGAGAGGGCCCAGCCCTCAGCCCTGCCCTGGGGCTTCCCCATCCAACCCCAGGCCTGACATTCCCATGAGAGGGCCGGGCCCTGAGCCCTGCCAGGGGCTTCCCCCTCCAACCCCAGGCCTGACATCCCTGTGAGAGGGCCGGGCCCTCAGCCCTGCCAGGGGCTTCCCCATCCAACCCCAGGCCTGACATCCCCATGAGAGGGCCCAGCCCTCAGCCCTGCCAGGGGCTTCCCCATCCAACCCCAGGCCTGACATTCCCATGAGAGGGCCGGGCCCTGAGCCCTGCCAGGGGCTTCCCCCTCCAACCTGAGGCGTGACATCCCTGTGAGAGGGCCGGGCCCTCAGCCCTGCCAGGGGCTTCCCCATCCAACCCCAGGCCTGACATTCCCATGAGAGGGCCGGGCCCTGAGCCCTGCCAGGGGCTTCCCCCTCCAACCCCAGGCCTGACATCCCCGTGAGAGGGCCGGGCCCTCAGCTCTGCCAGGGGCTTCCCCATCCAACCCCAGGCCTGACATCCCCGTGAGAGGGCCGGGCCCTCAGCCCTGCCAGGGACTTCCCCATCCAACCCCAGGCCTGACATCCCCATGAGAGGGCCGGGCCCTCAGCCCTGCCAGGGGCTTCCCCCTCCAACCCCAGGCCCTCAGCCCTGCCAGGGGCTTCCCCATCCAACCCCAGGCCTGACATCCCCATGAGAGGGCCGGGCCCTCAGCCCTGCCAGGGGCTTCCCCCTCCAACCCCAGGCCTGACATCCTCATGAGAGGGCCGGGCCCTCAGCCCTGCCAGGGGCTTCCCCATCCAACCCCAGGCCTGACATCCCCATGAGAGGGCCGGGCCCTCAGCCCTGCCAGGGGCTTCCCACCCTGCTCCAGGGGGCCGCATAGATTTTCAGGGAACTGGGTGAGACAACGTGGGAGGCTGACTGGCAGGTTCCACCTCAGCATGATCTGGTTCTCGCTGGAGATGCACTCAAGCTCTGGGCTGGAGATGCCAGCATTAGGGCCTGGTGTAGGCCCTTGTCTAGGGCAGGTGGAGCGACTGAGCCCACGGTGCCCCTTCCCTGCTCTCATGCTGGCTGTTACCTGGCCATGCTGACGGGGTTGAATCCCACCAGGACTGGCAGGAAGATGTCCAGGTTATTCATGCAAAAGTCCAGCTGTCCTGCCACAAAAGGGGCCTGTAGCAAACAGAGTCAGTGAGACGCCTAACTACTCTCCCCAGGCTGAGCACAGATCAGAGTCCGCCCTGCCTGCTACCATAAAGGGGACCAACCAAGGGTACAAACCAAGACAAGTTGCAATCCCCACCCTAACTGTCCCCCATGCTGAGCACTGGTTGTACCACACCCAGTAAGCCACCCTACCATGGCAGGCACCCACTCCCCTCCCAAACCTTGATTATGGCAGGTACCCACTTCATCACCCCCTTCTGTGATCATCCACTCTGCACCCCCCCCCACCCCGACTATACCAGGCACCCACTCTGCACCCGCACCATGACAATGGCAGGCACCCACTCTGCACCCACCCACCCTGACAATGAAAGGGACCCACTCTGTTTCCCCTCCTAACATTGACTGTACCAGGCATCCACTCTGCTCCCAGCAAATTTGCAAATATCCATTGGATACTTACAGAAAAACCACATGAAATTCCAATGAAAACTACTTTTTTCTTCCCCTCACAGACCTGGGGAGAAAATGGGAAAACTCAGTATGGTGCGGGTGAGAGGAGGGGCTGCCCTGGCACTGCGCTGGGGTGGGGAGAGGGGCTGCCCCGGCACTGGGATGAGTGGGCAAGGTGACCTTGTACTTTGCTGCCCCCTCCTCTCCCTGCATGAGCAGTGGGAAAGAGGGAGACCCTGCCCAGGCGGAGTTGAGAGAGAGGAAGCCAGAGCTGCTCTGGCCCTTCCTCTGCTGTGCCCTGCCTCGCTGCCCCCTTGAATGCCTTTGGGGAGCAGTGGGCACTGCCTGATTTTCACCCTGTGACCTTTACTCCCATCCCTGTTTTTTTGTTTGTTGTCCCCAGTGTTCAGCTGTGGCCCCAGTTCCCTGGCCCATCCCAACGGCTAAGGAGGAGGGCCTTAGCTATGTGCGGGGCTTAGGCCCGCTGTCTCCTGGAAATCCACAGTATGCCCTCCCCTGGCAATCCTCTTCCTGCCTTCCCAGAGAGACTTGGTGCATGAAACCGCCAAGACTGGGTCCTCTGGGTCACAGCTGAAGTATTGTTTCAGTCTGTCTCCTTCCCCATCTCCAGACCTCACCTTGCTCAGCTCCTCGATCCCCAGCAGGGCGCAGTCCTCCAGTCCCTCCTGAGACACCACTAGGGATCTACATGAGGAAACAACCTTGTTCAGTTACTCACAGATACAACCAAAACACACACACTCAGATCACAGGAACCCGCAGGCTCATGCTCCCCTTCTCAGGGCTGATGCACAGGGAGAACTGTCCCCCATGCACTCAGGATGCAGGACATGTAGACTCCACAGCCTGCAGCTGGCAGGACACAGGAAATCTAAGCAGCCTGTGACCCTAAATGGGCCCCGTCACTCTAGCCCAAGTGGCCTGGGCTGCCCCCGGTGCAGTGCAGCACACATGTTGCAGCTGGTTAATCTGGAGGCCACAAGCACCAGGCTCACTGCAGCCACATCCTGCACCTGGGAGAAATGGGCAGTGAGCTGATGCTTGTGGCCTCCGGGTTAACCAGCTGCAACACAGGGGGAAAAAGGGATTTCTGGCTCCATTTGCCACCTGATAGCTAAAAGCCCCTCTTCACTGAACCTCAGAGTGGGAGCAAGACCTCCTCCTGTGCACCAGCCTCAGCTCAGTCCTATCTGAGTGAGCTCCAGCTGGCTTGGTTGCATAGATTCATAGAGGTTAATGTCAAAAGTGACCAGCGTCATTATCTCATGTAGTCTGATGTCCTGTAGAACGCAGCCAATGTGTTAATAATTCCACCCAGCTACCCTTGGACTGAGCCCAGTAATTTGTGTTTTGACTAAAGCATCTTCCAGAAAGGCAGCTAGGCTTGAGCTGAAGATATCAAGAGATGCTGAATCCATCATTTCTACTGGTAGTTTGTTACAATGGTTAATCACCTGTGCCTTATTTCTAATTGGAATTTGTCTGGCTTTATCTTCCAGCCATTGGTTCTTGTTCTACTTTTCTCCACCAGATTGAAGAGCTCTTTAGTACACAGTATTTGCTCCCTGTGAAGGTACTTAGACACTGGAATCAATCAGCTTTTGATCTTTTTGACTAACTAAACCAAGGGTGGACAAACTTTTTGGCCCGAGGGCCACATCAGTGAATAGAAATTGTACTGCGGGCCATGAATGCTCACAAAATTGGGGTTGAGGTGCGGTAGGGGGTGTGGGCTCTGGGGTCGGGCTGGGGATGAGGATGAGGAGTTTGAGGTGTAGGAGGGTGCTCCAGGCAGGGATCGAGGGATTTGGAGAGTGAGAGGGGGATCAGGGCTGGGGCAGGGGGTTGGGGCCCGGTGAGAGGCTCAGGGGGTACAGGCTCTGAGCAGCGCTTATCTCAAGTGGCTCCCGGAAGCAGTGGCATGTGCCTTCTCTGGCTCCTACACGGAGGTGCGGCCAGGTGGCTCTGCACACTGCCCCATCCTCAGGCACTGCCCCTGCAGCTCCCATTGGAGGGCGTAGGAGCCAAAGTGAGGCCATGCCGTGGTTTCTGGGAGCTGCGTGGTGCAGCCCCCGTCCTTGTGCCCTGGCTGGAGCACCGGAGCAGGCCTGAGCTGCGTAGTGCGGCCCCAACCCTGTGCCCCGGCCGGAGTGGGGCTGAGCCGCGTAGTGCGGCCCTGAATCTGTGCCCTGGCCGGAGCACTGGAGCGGGTCTGAGCTGCGTGGTGTGGCCCTTGACCCAGCGCACAGGCCGGAGCGGGGCCAAGCCGCATGGTGCAGTGTAGCCCCGGCCAGAGCACCAGAGCGGGGCCCAGCTGTTGGTGTGGCCTCCGACGCAGCACCCCGTCTGGAGCACCAGAGCGCGGCCGAGCCGTGTGGTGCAGCCCTGACCCAGTGCCCCGGCTGGAGTGCTGGAGCAGGGCTGAGCTGCATGGTCCGGCCCACTACCCTGTGCCCCAGACAGAGCACTGGAGCGGAGCTGAGCTACGTGGTGCGGCTCGCAGGCTGGCTTAAAATGGCTCACAGGCCGGATCCAGCCCACAGGCCGTAGTTTGCCCACCCTTGAACTAAACTGATTGAGCTCCGTAAGTCTCTCACTGTAAGTGAATTTTTCCAACCCTTGAATAATTTTTGTGGCTCTTCTCTGCACCCTCTCAAATTTTCCAACATCCTTTTAAACTGTGGATACCAAAACTGGATACAGTATACCAGTATCAGTCTCACCAATGTCATATACAGAGGTGAAATCATCTCCCTGCTCCTGCTCACTTCTCCCCTGCTTATACATCAAATAACTGCATTCACCCTTTTGGCCAGACTATCACACTCCTCTTCAGCTGCTTGTCCAGTGGGACCCCATAATCTTTGCAGAGTCACTGCTTTCCAGGATGCTGTCTCCTTTCTATAGGCATGGCCTGCAGTCCTCGTTTCTAGCTGTAGGCATTTGGCAATATTAAACCACATTTTGTTTCAATCGGCCAGCTTACCAATTGATCCACCTCGCTCTGTATGATGCCCTGTCCTCTTCGTTGTTTACTTTGACAATCTGTGTGTCATCCATGAGTTTATATTTAATTCCAGATCATTGATTAAAGGGTTGAATAGCATCAGGCCCAGTACCAGTGAATTCCATTAGAAACACCCCCATTAGATTATCATTCCCTATTGACAACTGCTAACCAGAGACCCACATGCGCTTGACCCCACACATACAGTACAGGTCTATAAACGGTGCAGTGGAGCACTCTCTGCCATCCCCTGCTCGGCCAGGCAGTGGGGGAGGAAAGATGCTACCCACTAGGGTCTCAGATGGGACAAATGTCAGTGTCTGGCTGGGAGACAGTCAGAGCCACAGCCGGAAGCAAAGGCCATTATCTGCTCAGCCAGGCTGAGTGCAAACACGTGCTCTCCCCCTTACCTGTCTCCCCCAGCAATGATGTATGTGTAACGGGGCAGCTGACCTAGACCCTTCAGCAGCTTGTTAAAGGAAACCTGGGAAGAGAGAGAGAGGAGAGAGGCACAAAAACAGGCAGGCCATGCACCCCAGCAACCTGTCTATAAATTAACCATCCTAGGAACCACCCAGCCTGTGCAGGCCAGGGAGCTACAACATACTGTGAAGAGAAGACAAAGCCAGAGGCAGCAGCAGACCCCTTTCCCCAGTGACATACACAATAGGAGGCCCCCTAAGCCAGCACCGCTGTATCTGCCCTGTAGAGCCCACCTCTAACAGGAAACTACTGGTCCTCGCCCCAAGGTTTCCAGTCCAGGCATGAGCTCCAGTGCACGGTTATTTCTGCCAGGGGCTTGGGGCTGGCCCCATAACACAAGCAGAAACAGGGATTATAAGTGGGAAATCGAACCCAAGAGGAGCACCCGCACCCACCCCATCCCAGGCAGCCAGAACTGACCCAGAGAGTTCATGGCAATTTGTGATTGCAACCCATTGCACCCTTTCTGCCTGCTGCCATGGCTCCCTGGGGCGCCCCTGTGCTGCTTACAGCACCCTGCACCCTCAAGCCATCCTATGCTCCACCCATGCAGCCCATGGCACTCTGTTCTCTCCCCTCATGGTTCAAGGCCTGGGGTGTGCTGGGCACCTGCAGGACAGCTGAGGGGCCGGGGAGAGCTAAGTGTCTTGATGGGTCCGGGAGAACCTGAGCATCTTTGTGGGAGCTGGGGAGGTGAGGGGGCTGAGTGTCTCCACTGAGGCCAGTGCGGCTGGGGGGTTGAACATCTCCAGGGATCCCAAGAGGGATGTGCTTCACTAGGAGACCATGGGGGCACAGTGTGCTTGGGAAATGGAGAGGGATGCTGAGCCCCTCTGGGGTGGGGTCAGGGAGGCTGAGCTGCCCTGGGTAGCCAGGGGCGTTGCTGGAGGATGTAGGGGGCTGAGTACCTCCAAGTAGGCTGTGTCCTTAGGGGGTTGGTGTGCATCATTGGGAGGATGGGGTGTGCTGAGCATATCCCGGGTGTTCCCCAGGGCTGGGATTCTGCACCAGCACACTGTGGAGATGAGGAGGAAGCAGGAGCAACTCACGGCAATAAGGAAGGCCAGCCTGCCCGAGGTGCCCCCGCCGCTCAGCACGATAAGGGTGTTGTCTGGGTCCTGCAGAACCAATGGAGACAGGTGACTGTCCTGCGGAGCTGGGTCCATCTCCCCAGCCAGAGGCAGGAGTCCCACAGCTGCTCAGAGCAGACAGAGGCCACGGTCGCTTGCACTGAGGACTGTGGCAGCCTTTGATAACAACATTCAGGATCCCCAGTGGCTCTTAGACCAGGAGTGTTTTTCCCTTTCACATCAGCCTTCCCTGTGAGACCTGGGCCTTGGCCCCCTCCCAGCCGCACTCTGCAACACGCTCACTCGAAGCTGCAACTTGTGCAGAACATGGCTGCCTGCTCCGGGAGTCTCAGACCTGGCCTGGACCACAGGCCCAGATGCCTGCCTTGAGGGATCCCATCAGCTGGCTGCTGTGGGAGCACATGGACTCCAGAATCTGGGGTAAGAGCCCCCAGACCCTGCTGCCTCTCCAGCACGTCCTTTAGGAATAGGGAGCGGGCTCTGTGATGGCAGCACATTCACTGTGGTGAGACACCTCTTCCTTTATCATGCCGTGGCCCTGATACGGCCCAAGGCTGGTCTGTCCCCAGCTCTCCTGGCTCTGCAAGAGGGAGGGAACCCAGGATGGGGCAGGCCTGGTCCTCTCCAGTGTGGAACTCCAAGAACCACTGAGCCATGGCTCCCCAGACATGCTGATGATGCCACTAAGCACAGCAAAGAGGGCTGATTGAGCGTCTCCTGTACGATGTCCAAAGGGTACAGTACCTTTCAGAGCTCCATTCCTGTACTGTATCGTGCTGCACCTCACCACAGTGTACCATGCTGCAACACACCGCACTGCACCTCACCGCTCTGTATCGTGTTGCTCCATACCACACTGCATCTAGCTGCACACCTCACCTCACTGTACCATGCTGCTCCATAACACGCTATGTCTCACCTCATTGCACCACACTTTAGCTCATTCCACTGCACTGCACCTCACCTCATAGCAACCACATTGCACTTCACCATATCATGCCACACTACACTGCATTTCACCATACCACATCCTACTGCATTGCTTCATGCCAAACTGCACCATACTGCATCACAAGCACGTCCTACCATACTGTATCACACCACATTTCACTGCACCATACTGCAGTGTGCCATACCACACCCCACCCACTGCCCCACAGTGCACTGCACTACAATGTACCTTCAGGACTTCCTGCACTTTATTGATAATGTCAATCATGGTCTTCAGCACTGACTCACTGTACAGTCTCTGAGAAGAAAGTGAGAGGATTAGGGCTTTGTGATGTTATCTCCCAACCAGCCCATAGATCGTGAGGGAGAGGTCAGGGCTCTGTGGGGTTACTCACCCCAGTGGGGCCCATACTCCATGGGGTGGCTCAGTGGCCTATGAGGTAACCCCCTCACTCCAAAGCTCAGGGCTCTGCGGGTTTACTGCCCCACCCATCCATATATACACACACACCAGAAATAGTATGAAAAGGCAGACTATTAACATCATCTGAATACAGGGTTCAGGGTGAGGGCCTGACTGGTCTGCTGGGCTCTGAATGACTGAACTGGGGTTCCCTCATGTGTTATCTCTTCCCTCACAATCAACAAGCTCTCGGTGATGAGGGCAAGGCCAGTGGGAGCAAGAGATAGAGCCTTCTCAGGGGCCAGCCTGATGGCTTTTCAATGCCCTCCAACACAAAGGGAAAACTATCACAAATCTCAGCACCTCCAGGACTCAACGCCAGGCCTACCACTTCCCTAGACTCTCCCACAGCTCTACAACCAATGTGGCTATGGCGAGGGGGTCTCAACACACAGGCAGGCAAGGCAGAGAACTTACCGTATAGTTAAGCAGAGCTTCGTCCTCCTCCTGGAATATCTCTGCATCACATTCCTTCAGAAGCTGGACAATCTGCACAGGGTCAGCCTTATCCAGCTCCCTGGTGATGGGGTTCGACTTCTCACTGATGGGCAGGGTTGCCTCATACCCTGCCAGCTGAAAGGCAATGCACACAGGATGCAGAGTCTCCCCAGGGCAGAGCGGGACTGGGCCCCAGTGCTAGAATGGCTCCCACAGCCTCTAAATATGCTAGTCCAACTGTGCGCATTTAGCCTGGGACAGAGAGCCCCTCCACTGCAACCCTCCGGCCCTTCCTCCTCCACTCATCAGATGGGCTTATTTAAGTTCTTTTGTTGTTGTTATTGTTACTTTCTATTATGGCTGCTCCTAGGAACCCGACCGGTGATCAGGGCGCCATGGTGTTTGGTGCTGTACACATGCTCCCTACCCAGGGATCGTCCAGTCTCGGGTCAGAAAGGGCACACCAGGAGAACAAAAGAGAGCAACAAAGAGGGCTAGAGATGAGGAAACAAAACATTTTGCAAGGGCTCAGCAACCTCAGCATTAACTTGCCTTTGGGTTTCTAAACCTGCTGCACTTGAGATTGAGCCTCAATGGAGAAGATTTGGGAACAAACCGATTAAACAAACAGCAATAAGTCACCAGGACCAGATGGGATTCACCCAAGAATTCTAAAGGAACTCACATATGAAATTGAAGAACTCCTAACTGTGGTATGTAACCTATTGCTTAAATCAGCCTCTGCACCACGTGACTGGAGGGTAGCTAATGTAATGCAGATTTTTTTTAAAGGCTCCAGCGGCGATCCTGGTAATTACAGGCCAGTAAGCATAACTTCAGTACCAGGAAAGTTGGTTGACACTATAGTAAGGAACAGAATTATCAGACACAGAGATGAACACAATATATTGGGGACGAGCTGCTGCTGCTGCTTGCCAGGAGCTAGGATTCGCGATGTGACGGAGAGACTGCCGGATCAAGCCCTCGGATCGCTGCCCCTTCCTGCTTCTCCACGTGGGCACCAATGATACTGCCAAGAACGACCTTGAGCAGATCATTGCAGACTATGTGGCTCTGGGAAGAAGGATAAAGGAGTTTGAGGCGCAAGTGGTCTTCTCGTCCATCCTCCCCGTGGAAGGAAAAGGCCTGGGTAGAGACCGTCGAATCGTGGAAGTCAACGAATGGCTACGCAGGTGGTGTCGGAGAGAAGGCTTTGGATTCTTTGACCATGGGATGGTGTTCCAAGAAGGAGGAGTGCTAGGAAGAGACGGGCTCCACCTAACGAAGAGAGGGAAGAGCATCAATCCTGAAAGAATCAATCCTGAAACACTTACACGAGAGGAAAGTGATCAGGAACAGTCAGCATGGATTCACCAAGGGTAGGTCATGCCTGACTAATCTAATAGCCTTCTATGATGAGATTACTGATTCTGTGGATGAAGGGAAAGCAGTGGATGTATTGTTTCTTGACTTTAGCAAAGCTTTTGACATGGTCTCCCACAGTATTCTTGTCAGCAAGTTAAAGAAGTATGGGCTGGATGAATGCACTATAAGGTGGGTAGAAAGTTGGCTAGATTGTCGGGCTCAACGGGTAGTGATCAATGGCTCCATGTCTAGTTGGCAGCCGGTGTCAAGTGGAGTGCCCCAGGGGTCGGTCCTGGGGCCGGTTTTGTTCAATATCTTCATAAATGATCTGGAGGATGGTGTGGATTGCACTCTCAGCAAATTTGCGGATGATACTAAATTGGGAGGAGTGGTAGATACGCTGGAGGGCAGGGATAGGATACAGAGGGACCTAGACAAATTGGAGGATTGGGCCAAAAGAAACCTGATGCGGTTCAATAAGGATAAGTGCAGGGTCCTGCACTTAGGACGGAAGAACCCAATGCACAGCTACAGACTAGGGACCGAATGGCTAGGCAGCAGTTCTGCGGAAAAGGACCTAGGGGTGACAGTGGACAAGAAGCTGGATATGAGTCAGCAGTGTGCCCTTGTTGCCAAGAAGGCCAATGGCATTTTGGGATGTATAAGTAGGGGCATAGCGAGCAGATCGAGGGATGTGATCGTTCCCCTCTATTCGACATTGGTGAGGCCTCATTTGGAGTACTGTGTCCAGTTTTGGGCCCCACACTACAAGAAGGACGTGGATAAATTGGAAACCGTCCAGCGAAGGGCAACAAAAATGATTAGGGGTCTGGAACACATGACTTATGAGGAGAGGCTGAGGGAACTGGGATTGTTTAGTCTGCGGAAGAGAAGAATGAGGGGGGATTTGATAGCTGCTTTCAACTACCTGAGAGGTGGTTCCAGAGAGGATGGTTCTAGACTATTCTCAGTGGTAGAAGAGGACAGGACAAGGAGTAATGGTCTCAAGTTGCAGTGGGGGAGGTTTAGGTTGGATATTAGGAAAAACTTTTTCACTAAGAGGGTGGTGAAACACTGGAATGCGTTACCTAGGGAGGGGTAGAATCTCCTTCCTTGGAAGTTTTTAAGGTCAGGATTGACAAAGCCTTGGCTGGGATGATTTGATTGGGGATTTGTCCTGCTTTGAGCAGGGGGTTGGACTAGATGACCTCCTGAGGTCCCTTCCAACCCTGATATTCTATGATTCTATGATCTTCGCAAGCAGGCTGGCTAACCTAGTGAGGAGGGCTTTAAACTAGGTTCACCGGGGGAAGGAGACCAAAGCCCTGAGGTAAGTGGGGAAGGGGGATACCGGGAGGAAGCACGAGCAGGAGAGCGTGAAAGGGGAGGGCTCCTGCCTCACACTAAGAAAGCAGGACAAATAGCAAGTTATCTCAAGTGCCTATACACAAATGCAAGAAGCCTGGGAAACAAGCAGGGAGAACTGGAAGTCCTGGCACAGTCAAGGAAGTCCTGGCACAGTGATTGGAATAACAGAGACTTGGTGGGATAACTCACATGACTGGAGTACTGTCATGGATGGATATAAGCTGTTCAGGAAGGACAGGAAGGGCAGAAAAGGTGGGGGAGTTGCACTGTATGTAAGGGAGCAGTACGACTGCTCAGAGCTCAAGTATGAAACTGCAGAAAAACCTGAGAGTCTCTGGATTAAGTTTAGAAGTGTGAGCAACAAGGGTGATGTCGTGGTGGGAGTCTGCTATAGACCACCGGACCAGGGGGATGAGGTGGACGAGGCTTTCTTCCGGCAAGTCGCAGAAGCTACTAGATCGCAGGCCCTGGTTCTCATGGGAGACTTCAATCATCCTGATATCTGCTGGGAGAGCAATACAGCGGTGCACAGATAATCCAGGAAGTTTTTGGAAAGTGGAGGGGACAATTTCCTGGTGCAAGTGCTGGAGGAACCAACTAGGGGCAGAGCTCTTCTTGACCTGCTGCTCACAAACCGGGAAGAATTAGTAGGGGAAGCAAAAGTGGATGGGAACCTGGGAGGCAGTGACCATGAGATGGTTGAGTTCAGGATCCTGACACAAGGAGGAAAGGAAAGCAGCAGAATACGGACCCTGGACTTCAGAAAAGCAGACTTTGACTCCCTCAGGGAACTGATGGGCAAGATCCCCGGGGAGAATAACATGAAGGGGAAAGGAGTCCAGGAGAGCTGGCTGTATTTTAAAGAATCCTTATTGAGGTTACAGGGACAAACCATCCAGATGTGTAGAAAGATCTTCCCAAATATGGCAGGCGGCCGGCTTGGCTTCACAGTGAAATCCTTGCTGATCTTAAACACAAAAAAGAAGCTTACAAGAAGTGGAAGATTGGACAAATGACCAGGGATGAGTATAAAAATATTGCTTGGGCATGCAGGAGTGAAATCAGGAAGCCCAAATCACACCTGGAGTTGCAGCTAGCAAGAGATGTTAAGAGTAACAAGAAGGGTTTCTTCAGGTATGTTGGCAACAAGAAGAAAGTCAAGGAAAGTGTGGGCCCCTTACTGAATGAGGGAGGCAACTTCGTGACAGAGGATGTGGAAAAAGCTAATGTACTTGTCATAAATATAAAGGGAAGGGTAAACCCCTTTAAAATCCCTCCTGGCCAGAGGAAAAATCCTCTCCCCTGTAAAGGGTTAAGAAGCTAAAGGTAACCTCGCTGGCACCTGACCAAAATGACCAATGAGGAGACAAGATACTTTCAAAAGCTGGGAGGAGGGAGAGAAACAAAGGGTCTGTGTCTGTCGGTATGCTGCTTTTGCCGGGGATAGAACAGGAATGGAGTCTTAGAACTTTTAGTAAGTAATCTAGCTAGGTATGTGTTAGATTATGATTTCTTTAAATGGCTGAGAAAAGAACTGTGCTGAATAGAATGACTATTCCTGTCTGTGTGTCTTTTTTGTAACTTAAGGTTTTGCCTAGACGGATTCTCTATGTTTTGAATCTAATTACCCTGTAAGGTATCTACCATCCTGATTTTACGGAGGGGATTTCTTTACTTCTATTAAAAGTCTTCTTGTAAGAAAACTGAATGCTTTTTCATTGTTCTCAGATCCAAGGGTTTGGGTCTGTGGTCACCTATGCAAACTGGTGAGGATTTTTACCAAACCTTTCCCAGGAAGTGGGGTGCAAGGGTTGGGAGGATTTTGGGGGGAAAGACGTGTCCAAACTACATTTCCCAGTAAACCCAGTTAGAGTTTGGTGGTGGCAGTGGAGATCCAGGGACAAGGGATAAAGTTAATTTGTACCTTGGGGAAGTTTTAACCTAAGCTAGTGAAAGTAAGTTTAGGAGGTTTTCATGCAGGTCCCCACATCTGTACCCTAGAGTTCAGAGTAGGGGAGGAACCTTGACAGTACTCAATGCTTTTTTTGCCTCTGTCTTCACAAACAAGGTCAGCTCCCAGACTACTGCACTGGGTAGCACAGCATGGGGAGGAGGTGACCAGCCCTCTGTGGAGAAAGAAGTGGTTCGGGACTATTTAGAAAAGCTGGACGAGCACAAGTCCATGGGGCCGGATGCGCTGCATCCGAGAGTGCTAAAGAAGTTGGCGGATGTGATTGCAGAGCCATTGGCCATTATCTTTGAAAACTCATGGCGATCCGGGGAAGTCCTGGACGACTGGAAAAAGGCTAATGTAGTGCCCATCTTTAAAAAAAGGGAAGGAGGAGGATCCTGGGAACTACAGGCCAGTCAGCCTCACCTCAATCCCTGGAAAAATCATGGAGCAGGTCCTCAAGGAATCAATTCTGAAGCACTTAGAGGAGAGGAAAATGATCAGGAACAGTCAGCATGGATTCACCAAGGGCAAGTCATGCCTGACTAATCTAATTGCCTTCTATGACGAGATAACTGGTTCTGTGGATGAAGGGAAAGCAGTGGTCGTGTTGTTCCTTGACTTTAGCAAAGCTTTTGACACTGTCTCCCACAGTATTCTTGTCAGCAAGTTAAAGAAGTATGGGCTAGATGAATGCACTATAAGGTGGGTAGAAAATTGGCTAGATTGTCAGGCTCAATGGGTAGTGATCAATGGCTCCATGTCTAGTTGGCAGCCAGTATCAAGCGGAGTGCCCCAAGGGTCGGTCCTGGAGCCGGTTTTGTTCAATATCTTCATAAATGATCTGGAGGATGGTGTGGATTGCACCCTCAGCAAGTTTGCAGACAACGCTAAACTGGGAGGAGTGGTAGAGATGCTGGAGGGTAGGGATAGGATACAGAGGGACCTAGACAAATTGGAGGATTGGGCCAAAAGAAATCTGATGAGGTTCAACAAGGACAAGTGCAGAGTCCTGCACTTAGGACGGAAGAATCCCATGCACTGCTACAGACTAGGGACCGAATGGCTCGGCAGCAGTTCTGCAGAAAAGGACCTAGGGGTTACAGTGGACGAGAAGCTGGATATGAGTCAACAGTGTGACCTTGTAGCCAAGAAGGCCAATGGCATTTTGGGATGTATACGTAGGGGCGTTGCCAGCAGATCGAGGGACATGATCGTTCCCCTCTATTCGACACTGGTGAGGCCTCATCTGGAGTACTGTGTCCAGTTTTGGGCCCCACACTACAAGAAGGATGTGGAAAAATTGGAGAGAGTCCAGCGGAGGGCAACAAAAATGATTAGGGGACTGGAACACATGACTTACGAGGAGAGGCTGAGGGAACTGGGATTATTTATTCTACAGAAGAGAAGAATGAGGGGAGATTTGATAGCTGCTTTCAACTACCTGAAAGGGGGTTCCAAAGAGGATGGATCTAGACTATTCTCAGTGGTAGCAGATGACAGAACGAGGAGTAATGGTCTCAAGTTGCAGTGGGGGAGATTTAGGTTGGATATTAGGAAAATCTTTTTCACTAGGAGGGTGGTGAAACACTGGAATGCGTTACCTAGGGAGGTGGTGGAATCTCCTTCCTTAGAAGTTTTTAAGGTCAGGCTTGACAAAGCCCTGGCTGGGATGATTTAATTGGGGATTGGTCCTGCTTTGAGCAGGGTGTTGGACTAGATGACCTCCTGAGGTCCCTTCCAACCCTGATATTCTATGATTCTAAGAGCCAACTTGGCTTTTGTAAAGGGAAATCCTGCCTCACCAATCTACTAGAATTCTTTGAGAGAGTGTCAATAAGCATGGGGACAAGGGTGATCCAGTGGATATAGTGTATTTAAACTTTCAGAAAGCCTTTGACCAGGTCCTATACCAAAGGTGTTTAAGCAAAGTAATCAGTCATGGGATAAGAGGGAGGCCCTCTCATGGATCAGAAACTGGTTAAAAGATAGGAAACGAAGGCTAGGAATAAATGGTCAGTTTATACAATGAAAGAGCTAAATAGCAAGGTCCCCCAAGGATCTACACTGGGACCTGCGCTGTTCAACATATTCATAAATGATCTGGAAAAAGGGGTAAACAGTAAAATGGCAAAGTTTTTAAATGATACAAAATTACTGAAGAAAGTTAAGTATAAAGCAGGCTGTGAAGAGCTACAAAGGGATCTCACAAAACTGGATGACTGGGTGACAAAATGGCAGATGCAATTCAGTGTTGATAAGGGCAAAGTAATGCACAGTGGAAAAAATAAGCCCAACTATACATAGAAAATGAGTCTAAATTAGCTGTTACCACTCAAGAAAGAGATCTTGGAGTCATCATGGATAGGTCTCTGAAATCATCTGCTCAATGTGCAGTGGCAGTCAAAAAAGCAAACCGGATGTTAGGAGCCCTTAGAAATGGGATAGATAATAAAACAGAAAATATCAGAATGCCACTGTATAAATCCATGGTGCACCCACACCTTGAGTACCGCATGCAGTTCTGGTCATCCCATTTCAAAAAAGATATACTGGAATTGGAAAAAATACAGAGAAGTCCAACAAAATTTATTAGAGGGATGGAGCAGCTTCTGTATGAGGAGAAATTAAAAAGACTGGGACTGTTCAGTTTAGAGAAGAGACGACGAAGGGGGGACTCAACAGAGGTCTATAAACCATGACTGGGGTGGAGACAGTGAACTAGGAAGTGTCATTTATCCCCTCACATAACACATGAACTCGGGCTCACTCAATAAAATTAACAGGCAGCAGGTTTAAAACAAACAAAAGGAAGTTCTTCACACAACACACAGTCATCCTGAGGAACTTGTTGACAGGGAATGTTGTGAAGGCCAAAAGTATAAGTGAGTTCAAAAAAAGAACTTGATCAGTTCCTGGGGGACAGGTCCATCAAGAACTATTTGCCAAGATGGTCAGGGACACAACCCCATGCTCTGGGTGCCCCTCAACCTCTGACTGCGATAACCTGGGAATCGACAAGAGGGGATGCATAATTGCCTTGGTCTGTTCATTCTTTGTGAAGCATCTGGCACCAGTCACTGTCGGAAGACAGGATATTGGGCTCGATGGATCATTGACCTGACTCAGTGTGGCCGTTCTTTTGTTCTTATTAGTTAGTTCAATCTCAGCTATTAGAGTTGGAGCAGAAATTACTTCAGGGAAGTTCTCTGGCCTGTGTTATACAGGAGTTCAGACTAGATCAGAGGACCCCAAACTGTGAGGCATGCCCCCCTAGGGGGGCACGGAGGAACATTGGGGGGGGCACCGGCAGGGCCTGGGCCAGCCCCCATGGAAGGGAACGCCACCTAGCCCCGCTTTGCTCCCAGATCTGCTCCAGCCCCGCCCCCGGGCTTGGCCTCTGACCGTGGACCAGCCAAGGCTCTGCACCCATCCCCAGTTCCGTCCCCGTCCTCAGCCTTGGTCCCTGGTCCTGGTTCCACTACTATCCTTGGCCCCTGGCTGCAGCACCCCCTCCCGGCTCCACTCCTGGCCCCAGATCCACCCCCAGCTGCAGCCCCAGCCTCAGTCCCTTTATCAATATCGGCATCCCCCACCCCTGGGAGCCATAGCCCTGCTCCCATTCCTGGCGCAGGCGGATGGGGGAAAGGGGTATGGGTGGGGGTGCAACCTGAAAAGTTTGGGGACCACTGGACTAGATGATCACAACTGTCCCTTCTGGCCTCAGAGTCTGTCCTCCTGTGCTGAAGTCTGTTCCTTGCACGTCATGAACCAGAACCAGCTGAGCCACTGTGGGAAGAACCAGACTCACAGACGCACACTGGTACTGCCAGGCTGCAGCTTTTCTGCCTGGTTCCCCCTCCCATGTTTCAGGGTCACAGTAACTGGAATCAGAGTAACAGCCGTGTTAGTCTGTATTTGCAAAAAGAAAAGGAGGACTTGTGGAACCTTAGAGACTAACCAATTTATTTGAGCATAAACTTTCGTGAGCTACAGCTCACTTCATCGGATGCATACTGTGGAAAATACAGAAGACGTTTTTATACACACAAACCATGAAAAAAATGGGTGATTATCACTACAAAAGGTTTTCTCTCCCCGCACCCCACTCTCCTGCTGGTAATAGCTTATGTAAAGTGATCACTCTCCTTACAATGTGTATGATAATCAAGGTGGGCCATTTCCAGCACAAATCCAGGGTTTAACAAGAACGTCTGAGGAAGGGGTGGGGGTAGGAAAAAACAAGGGGAAATAGGTTACCTTGCATAATGACTTAGCCACTCCCAGTCTCTATTCAAGAATTATGTCAAGAATTATAACATTCATAAACCAGTAAAATACTCTGCTTGCGCTATATTGATGACATCTTCATCATCTGGACCCATGGAAAAGAAGCCCTTGAGGAATTTCACCATGATTTCAACAATTTCCATCCCACCATCAACCTCAGCCTGGTCCAGTCCACACAAGAGATCCACTTCCTGGACACTACAGTGCTAATAAACGATGGTCACATAAACACCACCCTATACTGGAAACCTACTGACCGCTATTCCTACCTACATGACTCCAGCTTTCACCCTGACCACACCACACGATCCATCGTCTACAGCCAAGCTCTGCGATACAACTGCATTTGCTCCAACCCCTCAGACAGAGACAAACACCTACAAGATCTCTATCAAGTGTTCTTACAACTACCACCTGCTGAAGTGAAGAAACAGATTGACAGAGCCAGAAGAGTACCCAGAAGTTACCTACTACAGGACAGGCCCAACAAAGAAAATAACAGAACGCCACTAGCCGTCACCTTCAGCCCCCAACTAAAACCTCTCCAACGCATCCTCAAGGATCTACAACCTATCCTGAAGGACGACCCATCACTCTCACAAATCTTGGGAGACAGGCCAGTCCTTGCCTACAGACAGCCCCCCAACCTGAAGCAAATACTCACCAGCAACCACACACCACACAACAGAACCACTAACCCAGGAACCTATCCTTGCAACAAAGCCCGTTGCCAACTGTGTCCACATATCTATTCAGGGGACACCATCATAGGGCCTAATCACATCAGCCACACCATCAGAGGCTCGTTCACCTGCACATCTACCAATGTGATATATGCCATCATGTGCCAGCAATGCCCCTCTGCCATGTACATTGGTCAAACTGGGCAGTCTCTACGTAAAAGAATAAATGGACACAAATCAGATGTCAAGAATTATAACATTCATAAACCAGTCAGAGAACACTTCAATCTCTCTGGTCACGCGATTACAGACATGAAAGTTGCGATATTACAACAGAAAAACTTCACATCCAGACTCCAGCGAGAGACTGCTGAATTGGAATTCATTTGCAAATTGGATACAATTAACTTAGGCTTGAATAGAGACTGGGAGTAGCTAAGTCATTATGCAAGGTAACCTATTTCCCCTTGTTTTTTCCTAACCCCCTCCTCCCCCCCAGACGTTCTTGTTAAACCCTGGATTTGTGCTGGAAATGGCACACCTTGATTATCATACACATTGTAAGGAGAGTGATCACTTTACATAAGCTATTACCAACAGGAGAGTGGGGTGGGGGGAGAGAAAACCTTTTGTAGTGATAATAACCCATTTTTTCATGATCTGTGTGTATAGAAACATCTTCTATATTTTCCACAGCATGCATCCGATGAAGTGAGCTGTAGCTCACGAAAGCTTATACTCAAATAAATTGGTTAGTCTCTAAGGTGCCACAAGTACTCCTTTTCTTTTTAGTAACTGGAATGGGAATGGTTTCTTCGCAGTGGCTGCAACAGGGCAACCAGCTCATCAGGGCTGGTTTGGTTGAGGAGTGGCATCAGGTGATGAAGAAAGCTCCTGCCCTGTCCCTGCTGGAGCAGCCAAGGCAGCACCTGGTCCCGGGGTAGTGTCCTATCTCAGTCCCAGCACAGGGGAGTTCCCGGAGACAATAAAGACCCACAAGCTGCTCTGTGGTTCTTACCTCCCACTTGCCGGGATCTGGCGTCTCAATAACATGCCTGTATTTCTTTGTCCCACGCATGGTCCAGGCCCAGAACTGATGGCGATGGCTCTGAAAGAATCCGAAGGTTCCCAAACCTGTTACTCCAATACAAACAGTCGCCTGCCTGCAGGCGGGTGAGACAAGGACTGGGCACTCACTCCTCCCCCCTCATTCCAGGCAGCGAGGTTTGTCCCAGTCTTATCAGCCCTACGCTGTAATGATTAATCTGAACAGTTACATTTCAACTGCTCCTATCACCCCATGTCCTGCTGCTGGGCAGATACCCCAGCTTATCTCTCCAGGGTCTCCACCACCCCCACCACTGATCCCAGGAGGATAAGGGCAGCTGCTTGCGTCATTCCTGCTGCACAGGGAGAACACAGAGCCCAGGCAACTGGTCAGCAGCTGTGCAGCTGCATAGCATGACAGGTGCATATGGGCTCCTGGCCAGGGCCCGTGTGCAGGGCAAGGGACTGATCATGAGCCCAGCTCACCCTCAGAGCAGCCAGGAACGCTGCTTTCCCCAGCAATGCTGTAGGCAGCCAGAGTAAGCTTGTGCCCCCTCCCCAGGAATCAGACAGAGCAAGCATCCCTACAGCCCATCTTTCCCCACTCACTTGCTATTCTGTATCCACCTCAGTATCCTGAGGGCCCTGTCTGCTCCACTTCAGCACCATGGAGCCAGCATCTCGGGCCCAGGAGAGATCACAGAACTGAATGGAATTGTCTCTTCTGGGAGCAT
The DNA here is from genome assembly GCF_015237465.2 of Chelonia mydas. Lineage (NCBI taxonomy): Eukaryota > Metazoa > Chordata > Testudines > Cheloniidae > Chelonia > Chelonia mydas. Next base: position 334,914 of record NC_057851.1, read on the forward strand.
GGGCAGAGATGGGCAGCCCTGCCCTTGAAGGCCTGTGTGCCCGCCTCCCCTGGAAGCACACATGTGGGGGAAACTGCCTTTGTGCTCTGGTCTGACACCCGCATCAGAATTGGAGTAAACCCACCTCCATGCAAAGATACCCACAATAACGAGGTGGGGCAGGAGGGGGTAAAAGGCAAGCCCAAGCTTCCAACCCCCAGGGAGATGTTGTGGCACTCGGGCCCACAAATTTACAAGAATTGTGAGCTCAACTGCACCAAGTCCGTAGACGCTCATCTGAGATTACACTACCCTATACCAACAACTGCTGGTGGGAAATGGTGCAAAAGGGCATCACAAGAACTGACCCGCTCTAAATAAAACAGCCAAGTTAATATGAGTCAAGAATTGTGTTGAAATTTTGCGTGTTAAAAACAGGAGCTGTGTAGCCAGAGGCTAATGATCCAAAATTGGTATGTCAGACATTAGGCCTAATTGGCAGCCACAGTAACGAGGGGATGGGCTATTCCACCCAACACTCCCTCTGTGGGGCATTAAAAGAAAGAGATTTTGCAGGGAAAGTACAAAAGAATGGAGCGGCTACTAAAGAAAGCTTCACCACCATGGTGTGTGTCGTCCCCCCCACATTGTTTCCTGGGACTCTGGGCCATCATCAGCCTGAGCCTGAGAAATGTCCTGACCAGGCCAGGCCAGCAAGAAGGAGCCCAATGACACTGCTACCCTACCAGCTCCATCTGAATCTTAACCACCGCCTGGGAGGAAAGGACTTTAAACAGCAGCAGCAGGGGCAATAACACCAGCTCCAGCCTCTCTCAACGAACCTCTCACTCTAGGAAGGACAGCGATTGCCATCTCAGATACCATCTAAGAGCCTGTCAAGCAAGGGTTGGGTTTTTCCTTCTAAACACTCTGCTCCTAAGGGAAAGGGAACAAGAAATGGTCACATGAAAGCCTTATTTCATCACTCACATTTCAGCTGCTTTACCTGTTTGCCTTTTTCTGTTGCTGTAACAGCAGGTGAACATGCTGGTTAATGGGGAGTTGGCCATGGTGCTAAGCAAGCGGAGGCCTCTGCATACCAAACGCCAAGCCTTGGTTAAAACTGATTAATGTTGGACAGTGACTGGGTTCTGTTAACAGTTTTGTCCCATTTATTCCATCTAAATTAATACTTCACAGGCTGGAGAGGACCAGGCTGGATTGGGCAGCAAGGGCAGGGCCAGGCAGGGTAGAGTAGGCCGGGCAGGACCGGGTAGCGAGGGCTGAGCTGGACTGAGGGTATGTCTGCACTGGAGCTGGAGGTGTAATTTCCAGCAAGAGAAGACATAAGTGCACTAACTCTGATCAAGATTGAGTGTTAAAGATATCAGTGTAGCCACGACTGCATGGGCAATGGGATAGGCTACCTGCCTCAGGGACATACCTAGGGGTCAGATAGGCATGTAAGTGGGGCGGCTAGCCTGCTGTTTTCAGCACAATAGCTTGATCAAAAACTACCCGTGGCTGCACTGCTATTTTTAGCACAATAGCTTGATCAGAGCTAGTGCAGGTATGTCTGCCCCAACAGGAAGTTACACCTCCTGCTCCAGTGTAGACTTGGGGCTGAGCAGAGACGGGCAGGCAGGGCTGGGCCGCACAGGGGAGGTCCACTCTTGGTTCAAGCTCGGAGCAGCTCTGTGTTACTTGCTTCAGCCCCAGCACCCGCTGGCAACCAGCGAGATGTAAAATGGAGAAGCGGAGCCCACCAGATCTCTGGCACAGCAAAGCTCCTCATTGCAAACTTGTTAGTTCTAGTCAGACCTCTCAGAGTCAACAGCTCCAGGATGTCCTCCCTGTACACCATTGCTGGCTTTCTCTCCTGTGCCAAGTGGCCAGAGGAGCTCAGCCATGCTGGAGGCAGCATGGGGAAGGAGGGTATTGTACTTGGGCATCTCCTCCCCAGAGACACAAGCTGGAGGGAGCTCTGAGGCGAGCTGCTGATCCACTCAGCGGTCCTGGCCTGCAGCACCACCAGGCTGGACTACTACAGGGGCCTAGAGTTTACTGCCGCTGGGGCAGTCTGTGGCAGCTTGTTTCCTGAGTGGCACTTTCCTGCAGGACCCCATGTAGTGCTGGTGCTCTGGGATCTGCACTGGCCACTCAGTGGTTTCCAGGTGGAATTGGAGGTGTTTGTTCTGACTTATAAAGCCCTAAAGGGACATCCCTACTTGAGAGAGACCGCTCTCCCCACCAGGCCACACTCCAGATAAGCAGAGGCACCTCAGCTGGAGCCCACTTGTTATAAGAGAAGGGGCTGGCAGCAGGGCTCTCAGCTTTGTAATCTGCTCCCCACATTACAGGGCAAAATAGTCTGGTTCTACAGACCATCTGGGAATGTTGCCAGACCCACGGTGTGAGGAGTGAAGCCTTGATGGGCTGGTTTGTGGGGAGGGAGGAGCTTTGGTTGGGGCCTGTTGGGAGGCTAGATGCTAGTTTGATCTGACTGTTTAAATGCATCATCGAGGTGCCTGGTGTCTTTTGTGTATGAACCAATGGAAGTCTACAGCAATAAACAAAATGCATATATTAATTTGAGTCTTAGGAAGCAACTAGAGCCTCCTGCCCTTCACTATTGGTCTTGAGGAACTCCGAACCCTTACCTTGGGAATATGCTCCAACCCAGGGCATCTCTCAGTCCACAGGAAAAGGCCACCCATAACAGCCCTCCTCCCAAACTGATCTGGTCTGAGGATGCTGCCATCCCTGGAGACCCTGGGGGTCGCACGCCTCCAGTTCTCCCCAGGAGCAGGGCCTGGCTGGTCATGGGCCACAGCAACCATGGACAGGGCTGGCCTTACCATGTGGAGAACTGAGGCGGCCGCCTCTGGTGCCAGACTGTGGGGGGGTGCCACTGCGACCCAGAGGGTAGAAAATGGTGTCTGCTGCTGGTGCATCTGTATTCTCTCTGCTCTGGATGCACAGAGATGGGGGAGTGCTGTGCTGGAGGAAGGAGGGCACAAGAGACATAACAGGCAGGCAGGAGAAAAGGTGAGGGGGAATAACAGAAAGCAGCAGGAGCTGCAGGGACAGAGAGGAGCAGGAGCCTCTTATGTCCCTCGCCTGCACCCCCAGGAGCCTGGACTGATTAACCCCAGCTTCTCCAGGAGCTTCCTGTTTCCTGCTGCTTCCCTGAACCCACTTGAGGAGAACAGGCAGCCAACTGAAGTAGTAGGAGCCAGTTAGCCCTTAAGACGATGACATCTTCCCTCACTCAGGCCCTGCTACCAGCCTGCTTATTTGTCCCCTTCAATTGAGTGCTGAGAGCCACTATAGCTGGCCCAGAACAGCAGTCATGAGTGAAAGAAGAAAATGCCCCTCTGGGGCAGCATTCAGAAAAAGAAAGAAAGCAAAGGAAGCTTTTCTATCTAAGCAGGAAGGAGCTCTCCTGAGATACATAGACACAAATGTTCACGGTGAGCCTTCCGGCCCCAGTGAGGATGTGAGTGGTGAGGAGATGCCTGATCTTCCAGGTAGTCAGCGTGCAGGTGACCTGGCAGCTACTGAAGTAGTAGAATCAAAGAATCATAGAATATCAGGGTTGGAAGGGACCTCAGGAGGTCATCTAGTCCAACCCCCTGCTCAAAGCAGGACCGATCCCCAACTAAATCATCCCAGCCAGGGCTTTGTCAAGCCTGACCTTAAAAAATCTCTAAAGAAGGAGATTCCACCACCTCCCTAGGGAACCCATTCCAGTGCTTCACCACCCTCCTAGTGAAAAAGTTTTTCCTAATATCCAACCTAAACCTCCCCCACTGCAACTTGAGACTATTACTCCTCGTTCTGTCATCTGCTACCACTGAGAATAGTCTAGATCCATCCTCTTTGGAACCCCCTTTCAGGTAGTTGAAAGCAGCTATCAAATCCCCCCTCATTCTACTCTTACGTAGACTAAACATCCCCAGTTCCCTCAGCCTCTCCTCATAACTCATGTGTTCCAGACCCCTAATCATTTTTGTTGCCCTCTGCTGGACTCTTTCCAATTTTTCCGCATCCTTCTTGTAGTGTGGGGCCCAAAACTGGACACAGTACTCCAGATGAGGCCTCACCAGTGTCGAATAGAGGGGAACGATCACGTCCCTTGATCTGCTGGCAATGCCCCTACATATACGTCCCAAAATGCCATTGGCCTTCTTGGCAACAAGGGCACACTGTTGACTCATATCCAGCTTCTCGTCCACTGTAACCCCTAGGTCCTTTTCTGCAGAACTGCTGCCTAACCATTCGGTCCCTAGTCTGTAGCGGTGCATGGGATTCTTCCATCCTAAGTGCAGGACGCTGCACTTGTCCTTGTTGAACCTCATCAGATTTCTTTTGGCCCAATCCTCCAATTTGTCTAGGTCCCTCTGTATCCTATCCCTACCCTCCAGTGTATCTACCTCTCCTCCCAGTTTAGTGTCATCTGCAAACTTGCTGAGGGTGCAATCCACACCATCCTCCAGATTATTAATGAAGATATTGAACAAAACCGGCCCCAGGACCGACCCTTGGGGCACTCCACTTGATACCGGCTGCCAACTAGACATGCCAACAGAGCATGAGCTGGCCCAGACTGTGGACCTTCAGGAAGCAGCTCAAATCTTTGCAGCCAAGAAGGCACGGAAAGCACCACTTTGGTTATTCAAACAGATAAAAATGCCGGTGTTTACTATGCAGACAAGAAAAGTTACATTTGCCGTTCCGGCGTTAGAAAGTGAAGTGCTACTTAAAATTTTTGAACAAGGTATTTTAAGTTGTTAGTTCTCCTATATTGGGGTAGGTGGCAGAGCAGAACCATGAGAGGAGTAGAACAGGAAGAAGGCAGAATTGAGACCTTGGCCCAAGCAAGGGGGTATGGGGGCATCATTTGAGCTCCCTGCCTCAGGTGCCAAAATGTTGTGGGCCGGCCCTGCATGGAGAACAATAGCAAGGGAGGAGACAGGAGGGAGGGAAAGCAGTATCATGCTGGGCAGCCATGTCAAATAACGAGCCTCAGAAGCCCTCTGGGATCCACAGCCTTTCCCTTTCGACCCTTCCTGGATCCCCCAGCCCTGCTGAAGGCTGGGTCTTCGAACAATGGGAGCATGGAGCAGGTCATTAACCTAACCCACTTCCCCCCCACCTCACATCAATCTCCATGCAGGGAGGGGACGGGGCTCCACCTCCCTATCAACCTATCTCCCCCCCCCCCCCCCCCCAGCTCTCCTTTCAGATTGGCTGAATGAGGCAATGCGGGGCCAGGTTCTGGAATGCAGGGGCCCAAACTCGGAGATGTGTTGCACAGACCAGGCCAGGCAGCCTCACGGGGACTGCACCAGGGAGAACAGCCAGCTGAAACACTCACGCTTTTCCCAGCCTGGCTCCTCGCTGTGCCCAGACAGGGGTTCCTAGAGGGAGCACTGGGCATCCCATGTACAGTGTTGCAGCCCAAACTGGGCCCGGTTTAGGAAAGCACATATAGCAGCAATCCCTTCCTACCCCACTTGGGAGCGCCTCACACTTGGTTTTGCTGTTTGCTCCTGGGACTGTAGTCATCTCTGCGTACCTGGGAAGTTAATGTGTCCATCAGTGATTTAAAACCAATGAAGCAGGAGTGAATGGCAGGGACCTGGTCTTTGTCCTCCTGTCACAAGCAGCCAGAGGGTTCAGGACAAGTCTGTGTCTGGTGTGATCATGCCCCCAAATAATCACGTTTCACTGGGATGGGACAAGGGCAGCTGAGCCACTCACATCTGCAGGCTGATTATTCTGAGCTGGTTGAATTTTACATTGATTTGTAGATATGTGATCAACAGCAGTGAAAAGGTCACAGTCAGTAAACAAGGCAGATCAGTCCCAGCAGGTGGACGCTGTCCCCTTGTCTACAGAGTTCAGAAGTCTGATCTCTTTGCTGACTACTGTCTCTGTTACTACTTGGCTAAGCCTCTCACAGCCACAGCGAAGGAAAAAGCCTTGCCTTTAGGAGAAACGTGGATCCAGTGCGACCCCTAGCCAGGAGTGAAACCACCAGCAGATTCTCTACACTGAGGCCAGGTCTGCCTCAGCACAAGCACTTTCCTACTAAAGGAAACCAGCACGCAATTGTATAGAGAGCATTTGCACAGCTTCCTCCTGCCTCTGTTCCCACCTACGCTGCCAGACACACTGCTGGAGCATGCTGGCTTTATCTCCACACCCCCAGAATCCAGCAGCTCCTCTCCAAGGCTTCAGTCGCCTCACTCCTCCTCCTTGGCTGTGGCCTCCTGAGACCATCTCTGCCTTATCCAATCTGTCCAAACTGGAGCTGCAAACATTACATTTCACCCCCCACACCTCTCCCTGCCGGCTCCCAGAGCAAATGCTCCTTGTTCTGGCCTGTGACGCCCTTCACACCACAGCCCCTCATCACCAAGGCTTAAGCTCTCTCTTCTTACCAGGACCCCAGCTCCCGCGGATGCTCCTTCATGTCTTCGTCCACTTTGCAAGGAGACTTGTGAATTGAACTAAACACAAAGGCAGAGACTGCAGGTCACCAAATGAAATTAACAGGCAACAGGTTTAAAACAAACATAAGGAAGTACTTTACACTACGCACAGTCAACCCATGGAACTTGTTGCCAGGGGATGTTGCGGAGGCCAAAAGTATAACTGGGTTCAAAAAAGAACTAGATAAGCTCATGGAGGCTAGGTCCATTAATGGCTATTAGCCAAGATGGCCAGGATACAGGCCTATGCTCTGGGTGTCCCTAGCCTCTGACTGTCAGAGCTGGGACTGAACGACAGGAGATGGATGGATCACTCTATAGATGCCCTCTTCTGTTCATTCCCTCTGGGGCACCTGGCACTGGCCGCTGTTGGAAGACAGGACACTGGGCTAGATGGACCGTTGGTCTGACCCAGCATGGCCATTCTTGTGTTCTTATAATTGAAATAGCTATTGGCCTACCTCCCTGGTTAAGAACCCACTGAACTAAGGAGGTGGCTCTAGGAATGGCTTGTTCTGATAAATCTGGGTTGAAGGACCTGGAGAGGTTCTTGGTCGATCTGCAGTCACAGTCAGAAGGAGCGGAGGTAGTTGGGGTGCCATCCCCCTTTTCATAGCCATGCCCTGCAACCATTCAGAGTATGTCTATCCTTCAATCACAGGTGTGACTGCAGCCTGGGTAAATATACCCACGCCAGCTCTAATCTATCTAACCTGGCCAGGGCTGGATTAACCTCTTGTGGGCCTGGCGCCAAATATATTTGTGGGCCCCCATGGGGGCAATGGAGCATGGCTCAGGGAGATCGGTCCCTGGAGCGAGGGGCCAGCCAGGGGCATGGCATGGCAGGGGCGGCCCCGCTCCACCCAGCCCAGTGCGAGGGCACTATTTTTTGCCAGACGTACAATGTCCTGCCCAGCCCTGTGCTGCCAGCGTGCCCCTTCCTGTTAGGGGTAGGCCTAGGCCGCACCACACAGCCCCCAACCCAACATCCCCCTGACTCCCTATGGCCAGAGCCCCCCCGGACTCCCTATTCCCAGCACTCCCCGAGACCCTCCCACAAATGCACACTGCCCTGCACAACACCACCCCTGTCTATAGCCCCACGACAACTGCCCAGCACCCGCCACAGAGCCCCCAACTCCCTAGTGCCCCAACATACACAGATCTTCCCCGCCCCCTCACAGCCCAGCACCCCCCCCCCCCCGCCGCCCCAGAGACCCACTCCCCGACTCTCTGCCTCCTGGCTGCACTCACTGGCCCTGCTGGGAGGCAACTGTGTCTGGCGCAATCAGCCAGGCCAGGGCCTACCTAGGCCGGGCTTCCTCAGGACCCACTTGCCTGGAGGGGCCCAGCCAAGCCCCCCCACACACACACTGTCCCCTCCCCACCCCACGACTGCCAAGACTGGCCAGGCTTCTGCACGAGTCCCAGGCGGCTCGGCTCCAGGGAGACAGGCGGGGCCCCACAGGTGGTGGGAAGCAGAGACTGCCCGGAGCCAGAGGTGCGCTGAGGTCTGGCCAGGGGGCAGAGAGGAGTCCTCGGCTGGCTAGCGGGCAGGCCGAGAGGAGCAAGTGATGCAGGGTGGAGGGAGCCAGCAGGGTCTCATGGCACAGTGCAAGCAGAGCAGGTCAGGACCCCTTCTGAGCATTGGCCCGGCATTGGCCACTGGTGCCATTGTAAACCCGGCACTGAGCCCAGCTCAAAATAGCAGTGATGAGACAGTAGCGCCAAGCCTATCGGGAATTGCTGCATCCGCACTTTTATTTTAAGTCATGCTAGCTAGATTAGGGTTAGAATCATAGAAGATTAGGGTTGTAAGAGACCTCAGGAGCTATCTAGTCCAACCCCCTGCTCAAAGTAGGACCAACACCAACTAAATCATCCCAGCCAGGGCTTAGTCAAGCCGGGCCTTAAAAATCTTTAAGGATGGAGATTCCACCACCTCCCTAGGTAACCCATTCCAGTGCTTCACCACCCTCCTAGTGAAATAGTGTTTTCTAATATCCAACCTAGACCTCCCCCACTGCAACTTGAGACCATTACTCCTCGTTCTGTCATCTGCCACCACTGAGAACAGTTGAGCTCCATCCTCCTTTGAACCCCCCTTCAGGTAGTTAAAGGCTGCTAACAAATCCCTCCTCACTCTCTTCTCTTATGCAGATTAAACAATCCCAGTTCCCTCAGCCTCTCCTCGTAAGTCATGTGCCCCAGCCCCCTAATCATTTTCATTGCCCTCTGCTGGACTCTCTCCAATTTGTCCACATCCCTTCTGTAGTGGGGAGCCCAAAACTGGATGCAATCCTCCAGATGTGGCCTCACCAGTGCCCAATAGAGGGGAATAATCACTTCCCTCGATCTGCTGGCAATGCTCCTACTAATGCAGCCCAATATGCTGTTGGCCTTCTTGGCAATGAGGGCACACTGCTGACTCATATCCAGCTTCTCGTCCACTGTAATCCCCAGGTCCTTTTCTGCAGAACTGCTGCTTAGCCAGTCGGTCCCCAACTTGTAGCAGCATGGGATTCTTCCGTCCTAAGTGCAGGACTCTGCACTTGTCCTTGTTGAACCTCATCAGATTTCTTTTGGCCCAATCCTCCAATTTGTCTAGGTCTCTCTGGACCCTATCCCTACCCTCCAGTGTATTTACCTCTCCCCCCAGCTTAGTGTCATCCGCAAACTTGTGGAGGGTGCAATCCATCCCATCATCCAGATCATTAATAAAGATGTTGAACAAATTCAGCCCCAGGAACAACCCCTGGGGCACTTCGCTTGATACCGGCTGCCAACTAGACATGGAGCCATTGATCACTACCCATTGAGCCCAACGATCTATCCAGCTTTCTATCCACCTTATAGTCCATACATCCAATCCATACTTTTTTAACTTGCTGGCAATACTGTGGGAGACTGTATCAAAAGCTTTGCTAAAGTCATGATATATCATGTCTATTGTTTTCCCCATATTCACAGAGCCAGTTATCTCATCAGAGAAGGCAATCAGGTTGGTCAGGCATGACTTGCTCTTGGTGAATCCATGTTGAGTGTTCCTGATCACCTTCCTCTCCCCCAAGTGCTTTAAAATGGTTTCCTTGAGGACCTGCTCCATGATTTTTCCAGGGATTAAGGTGAGGCTGACTGGTCTATAGTTCCCCGGGTTCTCCTTCTTCCCTTTTTTAAAGATGGGCACTATATTTGCCTTTTTCCAATCGTCCAGGACCTCCCCCAATCGCCATGAGTTTTCAAAGATAATTTGCCAACTTTCTAGTTGCTGAAAACCGAACACCCTTGCCCCACCCTCTGCCCCGACTCTTCCCCATAGGTCCTGCCCTGTCCCTTCCCCTGAGACCCCATCCCCCACTCACTCCTCTCCCCCCTCCCTCCATCGCTCGCTGGTCACACACAAACCCCACGCCCCACCCCCTCCCCATGCCCGAGCTCACTCCCCGCCTCTTCCAGGACTCACCTGCTGCCTGCAGAGCCAGGCTGGGAGGAGCTGATGTGGAGCCTGGCCTGCCTAATCGTGGCACAGTGGGGCAAACAGAGGCAGTCGCCAGAGTGAGGGGCTGGGGCAGAGTGTGGCACAGCAAGGGCTGGTCCCTGTAGCAAGCGGCCAGGGCAATCGGGGCACGGCAGGGGCGAGTCCCTGTAGCAAGGAGCTGGAAGAGGTCAGTCCCCATAGCGAGGGGCTGGGGCAATCAGGGCACAGTGGGACAGGAGGGAGGGGGTTGGTCCCCAGAGTGAGGGGCCGGGGCACAGCAGGGGTCAGTCCCTGGAGCAAGCGGCCAGGATCAGGGCACAGAGGGGGATGGTGGGGGCTGGTCCCTGTAATGAGGCACCAGGGCTGGGGTAATCAGGGCACGGTGAGGGCCAGTCCTCAGAGCAAGGGGCTGGGACAATCAGGGCACAAGTGGGGCCGGACAGGATCCCCCCCACTCCGGGCGATGGCACCTACCTCTGGGAGCCTGGTCTGGAAGCCTGCCACTGTTCCGTCAGGTGTCAGCAGCTGAACCGAGAGCAGCTCCTCCATGTGGCTCCAGCCGCAGCTGCTGCTTTTCCAACCCCCCAGTGGCAGAGGCCAACTGGACTTTTTAGTGTCTGGTCAGCTGTGCTGACCAGAGGCTGCCAGGTTCCCTTTTCAACCGGACGTTCCGGTCAAAAACCGGAAACCCGGCAACCCTAAAATAGATTAAAGCTAGCACAGACATTGCCTCTCACGCTGCAATCACACCTCCAGTTGCAATGAAGACACTCTCAAAGTAGGGAGGAGAAGGGTGGGTGTGTGAACTCTGCAATGGGCACTGCCACTGAAAGGTTCCACTGATCCAGGCTGCCTTTGTCCAATCCCAGCCTTTAATTTCATATCATCCCTTATGCTGGCCTGAGCCCCTGCCTCCTCCCACATTGCTCCCCCAGTCCCTGGCTCAGAACACACGGCACCTTCCGTGGTGCATCACCAATGCCTCGGGGCTCACGTACCGCAATGCCGGGTGTGGTGTGCCTAGCGCCCTGTGAGCAGAAGAGTTAAGCCCAGGGACACTACATAGTGGCTTCCAGCTCTAAAGAGCGCTGCCCAAACCAGACTGAAGAGGCGTGACCACCATAAATTGTGCTGTGCCCAACCCAAAGAGTCTCCAGTGCTGATGCAGCATGAGCACCAGCTAATTAATTTAAGAGACAACTTGTGATGCCAGATTTCATATCTTATACTTAGTATTCAGGAATACTTTGTTGTCAGGAGGGGGAAGGCCTGGGTGCTCCAGTCCGAGAGGTGGTTTCTCCTGACCCAAGATGCACTCTCCAGGGCTCGGAGGAGCCCTGAGGAGTGAAGAGGGAACAGAGCGATCCCAGAGGTTGAAGGAGCTGGGCCTAGAGCCAGCTGCCTGCCTGGGAGAAGACTGAGGGGGTCCAACAGGGGCAGACGTGGATGAGGTACGAAGGAAGGTCAGGAGACACAAGGCAGGTGGGGCCTCCTGCTGAGACAGGTGTAGAGAACAGGAAGGGGCAATGAGGACGAATGGAGCAATTCTAGAGGAACTAGACAGGAAGAAAAGGAGTACTTGTGGCACCTTAGAGACTAACCAGTTTATTTGAGCATGAGCTTTCGTGAGCTACAGCTCACTTCATCGGATGCATAGCATATCGTGGAAACTGCTATGCATCCGATGAAGTGAGCTGTAGCTCACGAAAGCTCATGCTCAAATAAACTGGTTAGTCTCTAAGGTGCCACAAGTACTCCTTTTCTTTTTACGAATACAGACTAACACGGCTGTTACTCTGAAACTAGACAGGAAGAAAACATGTCTGTAGCCATGAAACCAAGATACCACCAGGCAGTGAAGGGAGAGACTGAGAACTCGACAGAGGCAGAGAACAGTCTGGCCAGGGACAAAGATGTCAGCTCTGAAAGGAGCCACAACATCCTGACACCATAGGAAGGAACATGGCCTGAGACCCCTGCAACCCAGCAAAGCAGCTGCTCCTCTGTCTCCTAGCTGCCAGGAATAGGCAGAGCAAGTCCCCAGGGTGCTGGAGAGCTCCCACTAACAGCCACCCCCTGGGATCGAGGGCCAGGCAGAGTCCCCAGAGCGCTGGAGAGCTCCCAGGGGATCCAAGTAGAGGGGGATCCAGCTGAACCAAGAATGACCTTGGGCTGAGGGAGAGCTGGAGGGAGAAGACTCACAGACTCACAGACATGTAGGGCTGGAAGGAGCCTTGAGAGATCATCACAACCAGGGCTGAAGCAAGACCAAGTAAATCTCTGAACCATCCCTGACAGGTGTGTTCTGTAAAACGCCAACAACAGGCCTCCAAGGCAGGCTGTGAAATCCCTATTCCAGAACTTAACTATCCTGACAGTTAGAACCTTCTCCCTAAAATTTAACCTAAATCTCCCCTGCTGCAGATTAAGCCCATTACTACTTTTTCTACCTGCAGAGGAGCTGGAGAAAAACTGATCACCGTCCTCTTTGTCCTCAACATATCTGAAGACTGTAATCAGGTCCCCCTCGGTTTTCTTTTCTCTATGCCCAGTTTTATAATCTTTCCTCAGAGGTCAGCTTTTCTAAACATTTATTATTTTTGTTGCTCTCCTTTGGACTCTCTCCAATTTATCCACATCTTTATTACAGTCCAGCACCCAGAACTGAACCAGCTGCGGCCTCACCAGTGCTGACTAGAGCGGGACATTTACCTCACATGTCTTACAGCCCACACTCCTGTTAATGCACCCCACAATTACATGAACCTGCTCTGCAACTTCATCACATTGTTAACTCATACTCCATTTGCAATACACTACAATCCCCTGGTGCTTTTCAGCAGCACTGCCGCCTAGCCAGCTGTTTTGTAGTTGTACATTTGATTTTTCCTTCCGAACTGTAGAACTTTGCCTTTGTCTTTATCAAATTTCATCTTGTTGATATGGAATCAATTCTCTAATTTGTCCAGGTCTGGAGCTGCAGCAGGCCAGAAGTACATGTGGTTGCCCAGACAACTTCTGGGGGCACCTTCAAGGGTTAAACAGTCCACGGGGCCAATCAGAGGGCCGCAGGGTACCGTCAGTCTGGGACCTTTGTGCGGTACTGCCTGCAGCACCTACTCTCCACCGTGCTCCCTGGATGCAGCTTTGCATGCCCTCCCGAAGGCACTGCGGGGACATCAGCCATCCCAGGCTCTGCCGACCTAGGTTTAATCCAGAGATCCTTAAAAAGAATGTATGTCCTCTACTTAGCTTTATTGATGTCCTCAGCTATTAGCTCTCCTTCATGTCAGCGAGGCCTGATGAAATGTATCCTAGGGTACTTCAGAAACTAGCTGAAGCAATCTCAGAACTGTTAGCAATTATCTTTGAATCATAGAATCATAGAATCATAGAATATCAGGGTTGGAAGGGACCCCAGAAGGTCATCTAGTCCAACCCCCTGCTCAAAGCAGGACCAAGTCCCAGTTAAATCATCCCAGCCAGGGCTTTGTCAAGCCTGACCTTAAAAACCTCTAAGGAAGGAGATTCTACCACCTCCCTAGGTAACGCATTCCAGTGTTTCACCACCCTCTTAGTGAAAAAGTTTTTCCTAATATCCAATCTAAACCTCCCCCATTGCAACTTGAGACCATTACTCCTCGTTCTGTCATCTGCTACCATTGAGAACAGTCTAGAGCCATCCTCTTTGGAACCCCCTTTCAGGTAGTTGAAAGCAGCTATCAAATCCCCCCTCATTCTTCTCTTCTGCAGACTAAACAATCCCAGCTCCCTCAGCCTCTCCTCATAAGTCATGTGCTCTAGACCCCTAATCATTTTTGTTGCCCTTCGCTGGACTCTCTCCAATTTATCCACATCCTTCTTGTAGTGTGGGGCCCAAAACTGGACACAGTACTCCAGATGAGGCCTCACCAGTGTCGAATAGAGGGGAACGATCACGTCCCTCGATCTGCTCGCTATGCCCCTACTTATACATCCCAAAATGCCATTGGCCTTCTTGGCAACAAGGGCACACTGCTGACTCATATCCAGCTTCTCGTCCACTGTCACCCCTAGGTCCTTTTCCGCAGAACTGCTGCCTAGCCATTCGGTCCCTAGTCTGTAGCGGTGCATTGGATTCTTCCATCCTAAGTGGAGGACCCTGCACTTATCCTTATTGAACCTCATCAGATTTCTTTTGGCCCAAACCTCCAATTTGTCTAGGTCCTTCTGCATCCTATCCCTGCCCTCCAGCGTATCTACCACTCCTCCCAGTTTAGTATCATCTGCAAATTTGCTGAGAGTGCAATCCACACCATCCTCCAGATCATTTATGAAGATATTGAACAAAACCGGCCCCAGGACCGACCCCTGGGGCACTCCACTTGACACCGGCTGCCAACTAGACATGGAGCCATTGATCACTACCCGTTGAGCCCGACAATCTAGCCAGCTTTCTACCCACCTTATAGTGCATTCATCCAGCCCATACTTCCTTAACTTGCTGACAAGAATACTGTGGGAGACCGTGTCAAAAGCTTTGCTAAAGTCAAGAAACAATACATCCACTGCTTTCCCTTCATCCACAGAACCAGTAATCTCATCATAAAAGGCGATTAGATTAGTCAGGCATGACCTTCCCTTGGTGAATCCATGCTGACTGTTCCTGATCACTTTCCTCTCATGTAAGTGCTTCAGGATTGATTCCTTGAGGACCTGCTCCATGATTTTTCCAGGGACTGAGGTGAGGCTGACTGGCCTGTAGTTCCCAGGATCCTCCTTCTTCCCTTTTTTAAAGATTGGCACTACATTAGCCTTTTTCCAGTCATCCGGGACTTCCCCCGTTCGCCATGAGTTTTCAAAGATAATGGCCAAGGGCTCTGCAATCACAGCCGCCAATTCCTTCAGCACTCTCGGATGCAACTCGTCCGGCCCCATGGATTTGTGCACGTCCAGCTTTTCTAAATAGTCCCTAACCACCTCTATCTCCACAGAGGGCTGGCCATCTCTTCCCCATTTTGTGATGCCCAGCGCAGCAGTCTGGGAGCTGACCTTGTTAGTGAAAACAGAGGCAAAAAAAGCATTGAGTACATTAGCTTTTTCCACATCCTCTGTCACTAGGTTGCCTCCCTCATTCAGTAAGGGGCCCACACTTTCCTTGGCTTTCTTCTTGTTGCCAACATACCTGAAGAAACCCTTCTTGTTACTCTTGACATCTCTTGCTAGCTGCAGCTCCAGGTGCGATTTGGCCCTCCTGATATCTTTCCTACATGCCCGAGCAATATTTTTATACTCTTCCCTGGTCATATGTCCAACCTTCCACTTCTTGTAAGCTTCTTTTTTATGTTTAAGATCCGCTAGGATTTCACCATTAAGCCAAGCTGGTCACCTGCCATATTTACTATTCTTTCGACTCATCGGGATGGTTTGTCCCTGTAACCTCAACAGGGATTCCTTGAAATACAGCCAGCTCTCCTGGACTCCCTTCCCCTTCATTCCCCTTGAGAACTCTTGGAGGACGGGTCAGGTCCTGGAAGACTGGAGAAGGTCAAACAGTACCCGTCTTTAAAAAGGGGAATACAGAGGATCCAGGGAATTATAGACCAGTCAACCTAACTTCACTACCTGGAAAGATACTTGAACAAATTACTAAACAATCCGTTTGTAAGCACCTGGAGGATAATAAGAATAAGGAATAGCCAGCATGGCTTTGTCAAGAACAAATCATGCCAAACCAACGTAATTTCCTTGTTTGACAGGGTTACTGGCCTCATGGATGGGGGGAGGAGAGGAAGCTGTAGACATGATATATCTTGATTTTAAGGCTTTTGATACAGTCTCACATGGCATTCTCATAAGCACACTAGGGCTATGTTGTCTACATGAAATTACTATAAGGTGGTGCACAACTGATTGAAAGACCATACTCAACACACAGACATCAATGGTTTGCTGTCAAACTGGGTGGGTGAATCTACTGGGATCCTGCAGGGGTCCTGGGACTGGTACTATACACTTTCTTCATTAATGACTTGGCTAATGGAATGGAGCTTATACTTGTAAAATTTGCAGGTGACACCAAGCTGGAAGGGGTTGCAAGCACTTTGGAGGACAGGATTAGAATTCAAAACAACCTTGACAAATTGGAGAATTGCTGTGAAATCAACAAGATGATGTTCAATAGAGACAGATGCAAAGAGCTACACTTAGGAAGGCGGGGGGGGGGGAATCAAATGCCCAACGGCAAAATGGGGAATAACAGGCTAGGTGATAGTACTGCTGAAAAGATCTGGGGGTTATAGTAGACCACAAATTGAATATGAGTCAGTGAGATGCAGCTGCAAAAAAGGCTAATAAAATTCCGGGGTGTACGAACAGTCATGTAAGACATGTATATAAGACATTGGAAGTAACTGCCCTGCCCTGCTCGGCACTGGTGAGGCCTCAGCTGGGGCACTGTGTCCAGTTCTGGGTGACACACTCTAGGAAAGTTGTGGACCAACTGAAGAGAGTCCACAGGAGACAACAAAAATAATAAAAGGTTTAAAAAAAAACCTCTGAGGCAAGGTTAAAAAGCTGGGCATGCTTATGTAACAGTCATGTCTCAGACATCTAGCGGCATGCCTACAGCA
This sequence comes from Chelonia mydas, assembly GCF_015237465.2. Taxonomy (NCBI): domain Eukaryota; kingdom Metazoa; phylum Chordata; order Testudines; family Cheloniidae; genus Chelonia; species Chelonia mydas. Next base: position 351,482 of record NC_057851.1, read on the forward strand.
TCTGCAGAGAAGTGGGGGGAGTGTGTGTCTGGATTGTTATTGCTAGGCAGATGCACAATTAGCATTCCATGCCCAGAAGTGTCTGAAACTGGGGGTGAAAGTTCTGGGCATCCTCAGCAGGCTCCCTGTAGCTGGACTAAGACTTCACTGAGGGCAAGTAGTCAGGGCAGCTGCTTTACAAAAGGATGCGTGACCTTTGTGGGTTGAGAGAAGCTCAGCCACAGGAGCCGAAAGCAGCAGACTATTCTCCTGAACTCTGAAGCATTTTGCAGCAGGACTATTAATTTATATACTTACTATCGATTGGTTGGTTAGTTAACTGACTGGTGAATGAAGTAATTCCAGCCACTCAGCAGAAGAAGAGACAGAGTGTGCATGGGTTCCCCAAACTGAACATTTCTGCAAGCAAGAGGTGGGAAATTATTATTGCAGTGCTTTTAACACAGCAGACTGTAGAAAGCTGATAAACACTCTAGGCTCAGGTAAACTCGACCTAAGCTTTGGAACTCCGAGTTCCTTCTCACTGCGTTTCCCCAGGGACTGACCTGTTTTGATTTAAATTTGTTTCTTTTATTAATATCTATGTATAACTGAATATAATGTATGTGGATTCTGAATTACTTGCTATGAGTAGACATTAAGCTATTATATTTCTTTATCATTATAAGATTTTATAAAGTTGGTACTTAAGAATTAATTTCATTTCTCTTGTTCTTTTTGGACTGGATTTTGGGGAGGTTCACCCTGTGCAATCCTTACTGAAATGCCTCAGATGCAGTGATGAGCTGCCAAAATCTTAACAACGGGTTCCCTCCTCACCCCACGAGGGGGTCGTTGCCCACCCCCGCCCCCAGGGACCCCTGCCCCATCCAACCCCCCTCCCCTGTCCCCTGACTGCCCCCAGAACTGGGCAGGAGGGTCTTGTGGGCCACCGTAGTGGGTGCCCACCCCACCCCTAAGAGCCAGAGGGACCTGCCGGGGGGGCGAGGTGGGGAGTCCCGGCGGTGCTTACCTGGGGCAGCTCCCAGGAAGCATCCGGCAGGTCCCTCTGGCTCCTAGGGGTGGGGGAGCGTAGCTGGGGGGGAGCGGCCGCTCCCCCACTGATCACATCAAAAGTGGCGCCTTAGGCACCGACTCCCTGGGTGCTCCGGGGCTGGAGCACCCACGGGGAAAATTGGTGGGTGCAGAGCCCCCACCGGCAGCTCCCCACCCCGTGCCCGCCCCAGCTCACCTCCGCTCCGCCTCCACCTCCTCCCCTGAACGCACCGCCCCGCTCTGCTTCTCCGTCCCCCCACCACGGCTTCCCGTGAATCAGCTGTTCGCACGGGAAGCAGGAGAGGGCTGCAAAGCAGACGGCGGCTTCCAGCTCAGGCCCAGGGAGGTGGAGGTGAGCTGGGGCGGGGAGCGGTTCCCCTGCGCGTGCCCCCCCGCCCGGGTTACCTGCTGCGGCGCGGGCGGCCCTCCTCGCGCCCCACCCCGGCCCGAGCTCCCCTCCGCCTCCCTGGGCCTGAGCGGGAAGCCGCGGCCTGCTTCTCAGCCTGCCCTGGCTTCCCGCACGAACAGCTGATTCGCGGGAAGCCTGGGGGGCAGAGAAGCAGAGCGGGGCGGCGCGTTCAGGGGAGGAGGCAGAGGCGAGCTGGGGCTGGGGCGGGGAGCTGCCGGTGGGTGTTTTCCCTTTGGGTGCTCCAGGGCTGGAGCACCCATGGAGTCGGCGCCTAAGGCGCCACTTTTGGCCGGGTAAATTTAGAAGCCCTTTTAGAACCAGTTGTCCCTCGCGGAACAACCGGTTCTAAAAGGGCTTCTAAATTCAACAACTGGCTCCAGCTCACCACTGCTCAGATGTCTGAGTTCTGTCTCTCCATATGCTTTTGTATAGTTGTGACGAAGTGGGAATTTTCTGTCGTATTTTTATGAACCCTATGTGTGCCTCAGTTTCTCCATATGCTTCATTACTACTTGGTGCTGGGGAGGTCTGTTTGCTCTCAGGGCAGGCTAAGATATAGGTGTGAGTGTCACCTAGCTGTCTCGGACTAAGTGGGCCATAATCCTGTATCAGTGGAGAATCCTTGAAGACAATGGCAAATCCAATCACCATGACATTGAGACCTGGCAACTAGTGACCATGGATTGCCCCACCTCTCTGTAAGAAGTAGCGCTAGTATTCATGGAGGATTTTAGTGTCCCTGGTCTTTGTTGGAAGACTATTACAGGAAAAAATAATATGTCCTGCCAGTTCTTAGCATGTGTAGGGGACAACTTTCTGTATCAAAAAATTGAGGAAACTAGGGAGCTGTCCATTTTGGATCTGGTTTGACCAGCAGGGATGAATTAGTTGTGAGCGTGAAGGTGGTTGGAAACTAGGGAGGAAGTGATCATGGTCTGATAGAATTCAAGATCCTAGGGAAAGGAGGACATGAGAACAGCAAAACAAGGACAATGGACTTCAGAAAGGCGGATTTCAACCAATTCAGAAATAGCAGGCAAGGTCCCATGGAAAGACCAATTAGGAACAGTCAAAGGGGGCTGGCAGTTCCTAAAAGATGTAATACTCAAGGCTCAACATCAAGCTATTCCCACGCAGAGGAAAGAAAAGCCACAAGAGGCCAATGTGGCCGCACAAGGAGCTTTTTAGCGACCTAAAACCCAAGAGGGATCCATCCAGGAAGTGGAAGGAGGGGCATGGCACCAAGGAAGTATACATAGGAATAGCACTAGCGTATAGGGACAAAAATCAGGAAAGCCAAGGCAAAGAACGAGTTACAGCTGGCAAGGAATGCTAGAGACAACAAGAAGGGATTCTACAAATAGATCAGACAAAAAAGAAAGATCAAGGACGGTGTGAGTCCACTGCTCAGTGGAGCAGGTGAGCTGGTAGCGGAAGATGATAGGAAGGCAGAGCTGCTCAATGCTGACTTTGCTTCAGTCGTTTCACAAAAAAAACATGTGACCGGACAACTAGCGAAGTTACCATAGACAATAAAGGAGAAGGGATGCAGATCAGGATAAGTAAAGAACACATCAGATCTTCTGACTAATTTGAATGAATTCAAGTCAGCAGGGCTGGATGTTAGTCACCCCAGGGTACTGAAGGAATTAGCTGAAGAAATCTCAGACCCATCGGCAATAATATTTGCAAACTCATGGATGACAGGAGACCTCCCAGAAGACTGGAGAAGGGCTAACATAGGGCCCATCTTTAAAAGGGGGTGGGAAGGAGAAGCTGGGGAACTGTAGACCAGTCAGTCTGACTTTGATACCTGGGAAGCTACTAAAGCAATGTATAAAACATTCCAAGGGGTGATCACTAGCAGCCAGCATGGATTTACTAAAAACAAATTATACCATTCCAGATTGATTTCTTTCCTTGGCAGGCTAACTGATTTGGTGGATGGGGGAATGCGGCAAACATAATATACCTGGACTTCAGCAAGGCTTTTGACATAGTCCCTCATGACAGTCTCGTAAGTAAGGCTAAGTTTTTGTCATGCATATTTTAAGTAAAAGTCACGGACAGGTCACGGGCAATAAACAAAATTCACGGAAGCCCGTGACCGATCCCTGACTTTTACTAAAAATATGCATGACAAAATGGGGAGCTTCAGGCTCCCCACACCACCCCGGGGCCTGGCTCAGAGCTGCAGGGTCCCCCCACTGCAGGTGGCTCCAAGCTTGGGGCACCGCCACCTGTTGTGGCTCGGAGCTCCAGCACACCCCCACCCTCTGCCTGCAGTTGCTCCCTGCTCTGGGGCACTCCATGCTCCAGGGCTCCCATAGCAGCCGGGAGCTGTGGAGCACCGGTGGTGGATGGAAGCTCCCAGGGGCCCCGCTGCCCACGATGGCTGGGAGCTGTAGAGCACCCATGCGCCCACGACAGCTGGGAGCTCCCTGGGTAATTGGTTAAAAAACCGCAGTGAGTAACTACTAATGGAATGATGTTGGATTGGAGGGAGGTCTGGGGTTCCACAGGGATCAGTTCTGGGTCCACTGTAGTTTAACATTTTTAATGACCTGGATATAGGAATAGAGAGCAAACTGATCAAATCTGCAGATGACACATAGCTGGGAGGATGGAGTTGCAAAGACTTTGGAGGATAGAGATAAAATTCAAAGGGATCTTGATAAAATGAACTGGAGTATAGACAACAAAATTAAATTCAAATGACAGATGTTACAATTAAGGAAGAAAAATCAAATGCACAAATACAGAATGGGGGGAAACTGGCTTGGCACCAGCACGGCTGAGAAGGACCTGGGAATTGTGGTGCATCACATCCTCAACATGAGTCAACAATGTGATGCTGTTCCAAAAAAAGCAAATGCATTTTAGATTGCATTTACAGATGCATAGCAGGCAAGTCATGGGAGATGATAATACCGCTTTACTCAGCACTGGTTAGGCCTTCGCTGGAGTACTGTGTCCAGTTTTGGTCACCAGTATATAGAAGGGCTGTAGAGAAACTGGAAAGGATCCAGAGACAAGTGACTAAGATGATCAAAGGGATGGAACGCAAGCCATGTGAACAAAGTCTGAAGGAGCTGGGTAAGTTTAGCTTGGAAAAGAAGAGATTAAGGGGAGACATGATAGCGATCTTCAGATACTTGAAAGGCTGCCATAAAAAAGATGGAGAAATGTTGTTCTCTCTTGCCACAGAGAGTGGGATAAGAGACAATATGTTCAAACTACAGCAGAGCAGATTTAGATTAAATCTCAGGAAAAGCTTCCTAACTGTAAGAACAGTAGGATGATGGAACAGACTGCCTAGGGAGGTTGTGGAAACTCCTTCACTGGAGGTTTTCAGAAGAAGGCTGGATAGCTATCTGTCTTGGATGGTTTAGACACAACAAATCCTGCATCTTGGCAGAGGGTTAGACTAGATGATCCTTGTGGTCCCTTCTAACTCTATGGTTCTATGATTCTAAGCAGAGTAACATCTTCCTAGCTCAGGAACAAAGGACTGGGGCGTGGGGGTGAGGTGGTTAAGGGTTGGCTGCTGAGGGCTTCTGAGATACACATAGGAGTCTGACAAAGGAGATCGGACAGACACAGGGACAGACCTTGAACCCTGGGGGTTGCTGCAGCTGGGCTGGGCGCCGGCTGCCCAGAACGGACTCTGCTGGAACCTTCACTTCTCTGGGTGACCCCAGGGCTGCCTGTGCTGTGTGCCAGGCCACGGACACACCCGCCTGTCTGCCCGCGCTGGCTGGGTGTCCCTGCAGACGCTGGGGGGTGGGGGGGGGCGGGTGCGCTGCTCCCTAAGATTGTACACGTCTCCCCCAGGGTCTGGCTCAGTGGGACTTGCTGACTGGAGCTCCCAGGTTGGGGCAGGGGTCTGCAGCCCCAGGGGCCCAGGCTCAGGAGGCTGCGAGGCCGCATGGCTCACCCTGGGGGAAGAGCGAGTCCCTGGGGGGAGGGTTGGCCGACTGAAGGGCTCCTCCCAGAGACTGTTCCCAGGCTGCGGCCAGAGCACCGGCCCTGTGGGTCTGTGACAGAGGAACAGTAAACTCTAGCCCAACGAACGGTTACATTTAGTTGTGAGAAAAGACTGAGGGGGGGCTCTGACAAGTCCTCATATGATGATGGCTGTTATAGAGGATGGCGATCTACTGTGCTCTGTGTCCACTGAGGACAGGACAAGAGATAATTGAATTATCGGCAGCAAGGGAGATTTCGGTTCGGTCTTAGGGAAAACTCCTAACTCTCAGGGTAGTTAAGCTCTGGAACAGGCTCCCAGGGGAGGCCATGAAATCTGGATTGTAGGATTCATAAAGGTTTATGCACTTGGCAACATTCAGGGCACACCCGGAGTGTTGTGTAGGAGCTGTGTGCACACTGCTCCATCCAAGGGCATCAACCTTGGAATCTCGCCAAGATGACATGAACCGTGGGAAGCCTCTCAGGACTGGGCTCAAGGCCCGAGAGCAAGGAATGCGGTAGATAGAAATTGGTAAATAAGAATGTTAAACAAAGCCAGTGTATTCCTTTTATCTGTTGGAGAATGTAATGCGCGGGGGGAGAGAGAGAGAATAAAGGGGAAGGTGGAAAGCTGACAGGGAGAAGCCTGTTAGCAGAGACCAGCCTGCTTGCTTGCTAAAAGCTGTGTTCTGTCTTGTCATTGAACCGCCACACCGGATCATGGGAGGTTTTTAAGAACAGGTTGGACAAACACCTGTCAGGGACGGTCTAGGTTTGCTTGGTCCTGTCACAGCACAGGGGGTTGGACTTGACTCCTCAAGGTTCCTTCCAGCCCGACATTTCTAGGGTTCTGTGGACTCTGTTAGGGACAAGGCCGAATCCCAGTGAAAATGATGGTCTGTGGGCCCAGATATTCATTTAGGACTCCCTTCCCCATCCATGCCTGGCAGAATTGCCTTGAGCTCAGAGCCCTTGGGTAGCTACTGAACGCAGTTATTTTATCATTTATCATTGGTGTTCCCCCCAAGGCACCAAGCAGCAGGAGGAGGCACATCTGGGTCACTGCCCCCGTCCTGTGGCATCAGTCTCAGCTGTAAGAAGCCCTTCAGACACCCTCAGCTTAAGCTCCACACTGCCAACACAGAGTTCTTCGTCTTCCCCACGTCCTTCCACTGCCTCCTTTCTCAGTTACTGTGGAGAACGTGGCCGTCCTCCCTGTCACTCCAGCCCGTAACCTGGGCATCCCCTGAAACCTGGCTTTTTCTCCAGGTCCTCACCCCCAGGCCAGGGACCCTGCTGGTTCCTTCTGTAAATTCTCTTTAAGATCCAGTCTTTCCTCTTCGTCCACAAACCTAAATTTCTCATCCAGCCTCTCACCATGTCGCTTCATGACTACTGCAGCTGCCTACTCTGTAGCTTCAGCATATTCCTGGTCACTCAGAATGCAACTGGAAAGATCGTTTTCCTGGTTCCCCACTTCGACCATGTCCCCCCCGGCAGCCTCCACTGACTCCTCCTTCATTGCATCAGACGCAAACTTACTGGTCTCTACTGTTAGGGCGCTTTGTGGCCTATCCCCATCAAATTTACAGTCTCTCTGACACTCTCGGGCTGTTGGCCCCTCCTCCCCCCCGCCACTTCCTTCTACAAATGAAGACTCTTTAATTGCCCATTTAAAAAATATTCCATCAAGCACCTTCACCCACATTGCCCCATACACATGGGAGGAGCCGCCCACAAATGCACCTCACTGTCATTTTTCAAATGCCTCCTTCAAACGCTCCTGCCAGGATGCCTGCATGCAGCTCCGCAATAGCTGGGCAGCTGGTATGCTGTGACCACGGGCTTTCATGCTGACTGGGATTGTCACATTGTTTCCTTATGTCCCCATGTGCTTGTGTATCTGCCTGTTTCAGCCTCACACTTTCAGCCTGTTGTTTTCAGCCTCACACTTAGGCCTGGTCTACACGTTGGTAGAACTACATCACTCAGGGGGAGGGGTGTGTGAAAAACCCACACCCCGAGTGACGCAGTTACGCTGGCCTGCCCCTGGGGTCAACAGCGCTAGTCAACGGGAGAATTCTCCCAACAGCCTAGCTACTGCCTCTCAGGGCGGTGGATTACTTACGCCCCGGGGAGAACCGCTTTGGTCGGCACAGAAAGCGTCTTCACTGAAGTGCTAGCGTGGCCCCACTGCCCTGAGGCTGTAAGCTCTCCAGGGTGGGTGCAGTCTCTGTGCTGAAGACCCCAGAAATAATCATCAAGACGAAATCCTAAAGGACAGGCTTGTTTCAGGGCCCAGGTGCTGAGAGAGCGGCTGCTGAGTCTTGCTGACAGGAGGGAATTTGACCCGGCAGAAGCAGTGGAGACCACAAGCTGTGCGACTCCACCAAGGGAAACCCCTGGGAGCCTGAGGGAGCACAGTGCACAGAGTCCCTCCAGCCAGGCAGACGCCCACGAGCTGCAGGGAGCTGTGTGGTCAGTGTGTGGAAGAGTCCCAGCAGCCAAGAGAATGGTCTGTCAAACGGATGGGTAGGAGGCGTGCTGAGAAAGGACAGGGTCTGGGCTTGTCTCATGCCCCAGCACTGACACCAGTCATGTGAATATGCGGGAGTCCTGCCCCTTGCTGTGGCCCTCTGGCATCACTGCATTATTTCAGCCCTGAGTGGGTGAACGGTGCAGCCTGTTCCCCTCCCCTCGCTGCGGGAGCCAGCGAGAACCTAGCAGGACTGGTGGATCATCTTGCTCAACTCCCTCAGTCTCATGGCCCCTCTCCTTAGTGAGCCAGGAGTGCTGCCCCGGCCCAGAAAAATCTCTCCTCTCAGCTCCTAGATCAAGCTGATTAAGCCCTTTCTCTTCACTTGCTTTGCTTTCCCTCCCAAACATCCTGCCAGCATCAGCTGCACTGCTTGGGGGATCAGCTGCAGTGCCTGGCAAGCACATTCTGTTTCCTCCATCTGGGTGGCACAGACCCAGCCTTGGCTCCTTGTTCTTCCTTAATGGAAGCAAGTGCCAAGTCAGCCGAAGGGAAATGCAGCAAGTGGATCCAGAATCAATGATGCAGATGACAAATTGCCCTGGCCCAGAGGAAATGCCAAAGAAAGCACCAACCTAGCACTCTTTGGAAGAAGCTGGGAATTAGTCCAGACCCAGCCAGAGTCTAGTGATGGAGGAACAACCAACAACTCCTCCTCCCACCAAGAGTCTCCTGGGGACCTGGGACAGGTGTGAACTCAGCCCTCAGGGCCCTGTGGGGAACATAAGAGAAGAGGCATTGCCTGACTGGATAAGACTCAAAGTCCATCTAGTCCAGTACCCTGTCTCTGACAGTGGCCAGTACCAGAGAGTTTAGATGGTGAAAGAATCCTGCAGCAGCAGATAACCTGCCCTCCCTTCTCCATGAAGGGCTCATCCTGGTCTCTACTAGTCAGAGATCAGCTTATACCCTGAAGCATGAGGTTTTACCTCCTCTCCAAAACTTATCAGTAACTGTAACAACTCTGGATATTCTTGTGATCCATCTAATTCTCCAGCTCTTTTTTAAATCTTGCTAAGGGTATTGCCTCAATGGCATCCTGTGGCAGTGAGTTCCACAGGCTAATTATCATAGAATCATAGAACTGGAAGGGACCTCGAGAGGTCATCTAGTCCAGTCTCCTGCACTCAAGGCAGGACTAAGTATTATCTAGACCAGCCCTGAGAGGTGTTTGTCTAACCTGCTCTTAAAAATCCCCAATGATGGAGATTCCACAACTTCTTTAGGCAATTTATTCCAGTGCTTAATCACCCTGAGAGTTAGGACGTTTTTCCTAATGTCCAACCTAAACCACCCTTGCTGCAGTTTAAGCCCATTGCTTCTTGTCCTATCCTCAGAGGTTAAGAACAATAATTTTTCTCCCTCCTCCTTGTAACAATCTTTCACATACTTGAAAACTGTTATCATGTCCCCTCTCAGTCTTCTCTTCTCCAGACTAAACAAACCCAATGTTTTCAATCTTCCCTCATAGGTCTGGGTGAAAACCAAAATAAAGAAGTCATTAAGCACCTCTGCCATTTCCACATTTTCTGTTATTGTCTTTCCCCCCTCATTGAGAAATGGGCCTACTCTGTCTTTGAAAAAATATTTCATAGAATCATAGAATCATAGAATATCAGGGTTGGAAGGGACCCCAGAAGGTCATCTAGTCCAACCCCCTGCTCGAAGCAGGACCAATTCCCAGTTAAATCATCCCAGCCCGGGCTTTGTCAAGCCTGACCTTAAAAACCTCTAAGGAAGGAGATTCTACCACCTCCCTAGGTAACGCATTCCAGTGTTTCACCACCCTCTTAGTGAAAAAGTTTTTCCTAATATCCAATCTAAACCTCCCCCACTGCAACTTGAGACCATTACTCCTCGTTCTGTCATCTGCTACCATTGAGAACAGTCTAGAGCCATCCTCTTTGGAACCCCCTTTCAGGTAGTTGAAAGCAGCTATCAAATCCCCCCTCATTCTTCTCTTCTGCAGACTAAACAATCCCAGCTCCCTCAGCCTCTCCTCATAAGTCATGTGCTCTAGACCCCTAATCATTTTTGTTGCCCTTCGCTGGACTCTCTCCAATTTATCCACATCCTTCTTGTAGTGTGGGGCCCAAAACTGGACACAGTACTCCAGATGAGGCCTCACCAGTGTCGAATAGAGGGGAACGATCACGTCCCTCGATCTGCTCGCTATGCCCCTACTTATCCATCCCAAAATGCCATTGGCCTTCTTGGCAACAAGGGCGCACTGCTGACTCATATCCAGCTTCTCGTCCACTGTCACCCCTAGGTCCTTTTCCGCAGAACTGCTGCCTAGCCATTCGGTCCCTAGTCTGTAGCGGTGCATTGGATTCTTCCATCCTAAGTGCAGGACCCTGCACTTATCCTTATTGAACCTCATCAGATTTCTTTTGGCCCAATCCTCCAATTTGTCTAGGTCCTTCTGTATCCTATCCCTCCCCTCCAGCGTATCTACCACTCCTCCCAGTTTAGTATCATCCGCAAATTTGCTGAGAGTGCAATCCACACCATCCTCCAGATCATTTATGAAGATATTGAACAAAACCGGCCCCAGGACCGACCCCTGGGGCACTCCACTTGACACCGGCTGCCAACTAGACATGGAGCCATTGATCACTACCCGTTGAGCCCGACAATCTAGCCAGCTTTCTACCCACCTTATAGTGCATTCATCCAGCCCATACTTCCTTAACTTGCTGACAAGAATACTGTGGGAGACCGTGTCAAAAGCTTTGCTAAAGTCAAGAAACAATACATCCACTGCTTTCCCTTCATCCACAGAACCAGTAATCTCATCATAAAAGGCGATTAGATTAGTCAGGCATGACCTTCCCTTGGTGAATCCATGCTGACTGTTCCTGATCACTTTCCTCTCATGCAAGTGCTTCAGGATTGATTCTTTGAGGACCTGCTCCATGATTTTTCCAGGGACTGAGGTGAGGCTGACTGGCCTGTAGTTCCCAGGATCCTCCTTCTTCCCTTTTTTAAAGATTGGCACTACATTAGCCTTTTTCCAGTCATCCGGGACTTCCCCCGTTCGCCACGAGTTTTCAAAGATAATGGCCAAGGGCTCTGCAATCACAGCCGCCAATTCCTTCAGCACTCTCGGATGCAACTCATCCGGCCCCATGGACTTGTGCACGTCCAGCTTTTCTAAATAGTCCCTAACCACCTCTATCTCCACAGAGGGCTGGCCATCTCTTCCCCATTTTGTGATGCCCAGCGCAGCAGTCTGGGAGCTGACCTTGTTAGTGAAAACAGAGGCAAAAAAAGCATTGAGTACATTAGCTTTTTCCACATCCTCTGTCACTAGGTTGCCTCCCTCATTCAGTAAGGGGCCCACACTTTCCTTGGCTTTCTTCTTGTTGCCAACATACCTGAAGAAACCCTTCTTGTTACTCTTGACATCTCTTGCTAGCTGCAGCTCCAGGTGCGATTTGGCCCTCCTGATATCTTTCCTACATGCCCGAGCAATATTTTTATACTCTTCCCTGGTCATATGTCCAAACTTCCACTTCTTGTAAGCTTCTTTTTTATGTTTAAGATCCGCTAGGATTTCACCATTAAGCCAAGCTGGTCACCTGCCATATTTACTATTCTTTCGACTCATCGGGATGGTTTGTCCCTGTAACCTCAACAGGGATTCCTTGAAATACAGCCAGCTCTCCTGGACTCCCTTCCCCTTCATGTTAGTCCCCCAGGGGATCCTGGCCATCTGTTCCCTGAGGGAGTCGAAGTCTGCTTTCCTGAAGTCCAGGGTCCGTATCCTGCTGCTTACCTTTCTTCCCTGCGTCAGGATCCTGAACTCAACCAACTCATGGTCACTGCCTCCCAGATTCCCATCCACTTTTGCTTCCCCCACTAATTCTACCCGGTTTGTGAGCAGCAGGTCAAGAAAAGCGCCCCCCCTAGTTGGCTCCCCTAGCACTTGCGCCAGGAAATTGTCCCCTACGCTTTCCAAAAACTTCCTGGATTGTCTATGCACCGCTGTATTGCTCTCCCAGCAGATATCAGGAAAATTAAAGTCATCCATGAGAATCAGGGCATGCGATCTAGTAGCTTCCGTGAGTTGCCGGAAGAAAGCCTCATCCACCTCATCCCCCTGGTCCGGTGGTCTATAGCAGACTCCCACCACTACATCACTCTTGTTGCACACACTTCTAAACTTAATCCAGAGACACTCAGGTTTTTCCACAGTTTCGTACCGGAGCTCTGAGCAGTCATACTGCTCCCTTACATACAGTGCTACTCCCCCACCTTTTCTGCCCTGCCTGTCCTTCCTGAACAGTTTATAACCATCCATGACTGTACTCCAGTCATGTGAGTTATCCCACCAAGTCTCTGTTATTCCGATCACGTCATAGTTCCTTGACAAATTTCCTATTTCCTATTTGTGGTTTTGAATTGACCATCTTTCAGCACCCCATCCACTGATGAAGCTCAGATCCACCTTTTCTATACTTCTCCACTCCATTCATTAGTTTGGGGGCTTCTCACATTCCACAAAGTGTTGGGTTTAGGTTTGGGTCTGTTATTAAGCAGAAAATAATCAGGCTCAATTGGAATTTATTACTCAAAGATTGTTAGTAAAAGATTAATGCAAGACAATACGGAATAAAGAAAACAAAGCTTTATGTCACCAAACAGAGCTGGATCCTGGAGAAGTGACTGCAGCTCAATTAATTCCCAACTAGCTTCCAAAACTCTCATCCTTATACTTCTGTAAGACAAATTCCTTTCCTGAAACTGACCGACACATGGAGTTCCTTTTGTGGTAGCTCAGCTTACCTAACCAATAGACTAAAGATACCAGAACTAATTCCTTATTAAAGATTATATCTACGGCAACAAGTAATTCTTATTAATCTAAATCACATCTTTCAGAGTGTCTGTAGTGGGAAGGCCTAGTGACCAGTTGGCCTAGCGTTTAACATCCTTGTAGGGGGGAAATATCGAAGAAACCCACCACAGTAGCATTTAAGTTCAAAAAGGGGAACTACACAAAAATGAGGTGGCGAGAGAAACAGAAATGAAAGGGGCAGTCACATGAGTGAAATCCCGGCAAGCTGCATGGAAACTTCTTAAAAACACCATAAGAGAGGTTCAAACTAAATGTATACCCCAAATAAAAAAAAAAAATAAGAGAACCAAAAAAATTGCACCATGGCTCAATAATGCAGTAAAAGAGGGTTAGAGACAAAAGGGCATCCTTTAAAAACTTGAAGTCAAATTGTACTGAAGAAAATACAGAGGAGCATAAACTCTGGGAAGTCAAGTGTACAAGTGTAATTAGGCAGGCCAAAAAAGTATTTGAAGAGCAACTAGCCAAAAAAACAACAACAACAAAAACAACCACCCCACAAACACTGAACAGCAAAATCATGTTTTTAAGAACATCAGAAGCAGGAAGCCTGCCAAACAATCAGTGGCACCACTGGACAACTGAGGTGCTAAAGCAGCACTCAAGGAAGACAAAGCCATTGCAGAGAAGCTAATGAATTCTCTGCATCAGTCTTCACTGCCGAGGACGTGAGGCAGAGGTGGGCAAACTACGGCCCGCGGGACCGTCCTGCCTGGCCCTTGAGCTCCCGGCTGGGGAGGCTATCCCCTGGTCCCTCCCCCGCTCCCCCCCTCCTCTGCAGCCCCAGCAGGGCTGTGCGCTCCTGCAGGGCAGCGTGGCAGCATGTCTGGCTCCAGCCGGGCGGCGCGGTTGCCAGACATGCTGCTCTGAGCGGCATGGTAAGGGGGCCGGGGGGCTGGATAAGGGGCAGGGGGTCCTGGGGGGCAGTCAGGGGACAGGGCGCAGGGGGCTGTTGGATGGGGCGGAGGTTCTGGAGGGGGCGGTCAGGGAACAGGGAGCGGTGGGGATTGGATAGGGGGTGGGGTCCCGTGGGGGCGGTCTTGGTCGGGGGTCTTGGGAGGGGGCGGTCAGGGGACAAGGAGCGGGGGGGGGGGTTGGATGGGTCGGGGGTTCTGAGGGGGGCAGTCAGGGGGCGCGAAGTGGGAGGGGGCAGATAGGGTGCAGGGGCCAGACTGTTTGGGGAGGCACAGCCTTCCCTACCCAGCCCTCCAGACAGTTTCGCAACCCTGATGTGGCCCTCGGGCCAAAAAAAGTTTGCCCACCCCTGACGTGAGGGGATTCCCACAACTGAGCCATTCTTTCTAAGTGACAAATCTGAGGAACTGTCCCAGATTGAGGGGTCAATAGAGGAGGTTTTCGAACAAATTGATACAAACAGTAATATGTCACCAGGGCCAGATGGTATTCACCCAAGAGTTCTAAAGGAACTCAAATATGAAATTGCAGAGCTACTCACTGTGATATGTAATCTGTCACTTAACTCAGTCTCTGTACCAGATGACTGGAGGAAGCTAATGTAATGCCAAGTTTTAAAAAGTCTCCAGAGGCAATCATGGCAGTTACAGGCCGGTAAGCCTGACTTCAGTACCAAGCAAATTAGCTGAAGCTTTAGTAAAAAATAGAAATGATCAGACACAGAGATGAACACGATTTGGTGGGGAAAAGTCAGCACTGTTTTTGTAAAGGAAAAATCAGGCCTCACCAATTAGAATTCTTAGAGAGTGTCAACAAACATATGCACAAGGGTGATCCAATGGATATAGTGTAACTTGGACTTTCAGAAAACCTTTAACGAGGTCCCTCACCAAAGGCTCTTAAGCAAAATAAGTTGTCATGGGATTAAGAGGGAAGATCCTAGCAGTTACTGGTTAAAAGACAGGAAACAAAAGGTAGGAATAAATGGTCAGTTTTCAAAATGGAGACATGTAAATAGTGGGCTTGCCCAAGGATCTGTACTGCGCTGTTCAACGTATTCATAAATGATCTGGAAAAAGAGGTAAACAGTGAGGTGGCAAAATTTGCAGACAATCCAAAATTACTGACGATAGTTAAGTTCAAAGCTGACTATGAAGAAACAAAGGGATTTCACAAAACTTGGTAACTGGGCAACAAAATGGCAGATGCAAAACAATGTTGATAAATGCAAAGTAATGCACATTGGAAAAAATAATCCCAACTGTAAATACAAAATGAGTCTAAATTAGATGTTACCATTCAAGAAAGAGATCTTGGAGTCATCATGGATAGTTCTCTGAAAACATCTGCTCGATGTGCTGTGGCAGTCAAAAAAGCGAACAGAATGTCAGGAACCATTATTAAACGGATGGATTACTATATAAATCCATGGTACGCCCACACCTTGAATAATGCATGCAGTTCTGGTCACCCCATCTCAAAAAAGATATATTAGAACTAGAAAAAGTACAAAGAAGGAGAACAAAAATGGTAAGGGGTATGGAACAGCTTTCATACAGGGAGAGATTAAAATGACTGGGACTGCTCACTTAGTCATCCCTTTTCTAAGCTGGAGATATGTAACGTCTATAAAATCATGAAAGGTGTAGAGAAAGTGAATAAGGAAGTGTTATTTACCCTTTCACATAACACAAGAACCAAGGATCAATCAATGACATTAATAGGCAGCAGGTTTAAAACAAACATAAGGAAGTACTTCACACTCCTTGCCAGAAGATGCTCTGAGGGCCTAAAAGTATAACTGGGTTCAAAAAGTAATTAGACAAGTTCATGGAGGACAGGTCCATCAATGGCTGTTAGCCAAGATGGTCAGGGACACAGCCCTGTGCTATTGGTATCCCTAGCCCCTGATTGGCAGAAGCTAGGACTGGACAAGAGGGTTGGATCACTCAATGATTGCTCTGCTCTGTTCATTCCCTCTGAAGCACCTGGCCCTGGCTGCTGTAGGAAGACAGGACACTGGGCTAGACTGACCATTTGCCTGACCCAGTGTGGCTGTTCTTAGGTTAGCGTCAGTTTATGGCCTTAAAGTTTCTGCCAGTTTAGTCATCCCAGAGGGAGCCCCTGCTGCAGCCTCAGTCTCCCCCTTGTTCTCTGATTGCTCGCCCAGAGCAGCCTTCACAAAGATGTTGCCACGCCCTGCCCAGTTCTCAGCATCAGCCTTTCTTCCTAGTGCCACATGCAGCCCGTTCCCACTTCTCCTGGGCTAACAGTGTCCTTTTGAATGTTCCTCCACGTGGAGCATGCCTTGCACCTGCTGAGGGCAGGGCCTCCCTAGCCCAGCGCTGCCCCACTCATAGCCATGGTTCAGCGCGGGGCCTGTAGATCCCATCCCAAGGTTTTTAATCTCATTGATGACTGCAGACATATCCCTCAACAAGTATCCCTCAATCAATCACAAAGGGTCTTTCTGTGGCATCTGGATACATTCGCCACAGGTCAGCAGGATCAGGCGAAAAATCGTACACACATTCCACCATTTGGTCACACGCTAAATTCACCGTAAGTACAGAGTCCCAGGATCCCAGGCGTTTATGTACAAAGAGCCATGGGGCCTCTGGTTCACGTGTTAACCAAAGTTACATCCCGATACAGCCCCCAGCGCTGGAACTCACAGCCCAGTAGTGGGACTCCCCCTCCCTTTTCCCCCAGCCACCATCAGGAAAACCTGAGGCTGCACTGGGGACATCCCAAGCAGGATGGCAGGGCACAGGGCCCCGGAGCTGGCACACATGGCCAGACCCTGGGCATTTTTGACAAACCCAGCTGCATGGAAACTTTTTAAAAACAAAATGACACAGAGGGCAAGAGATGAGATTTCCTTCCCACCGCTGGCCACCCGGATTTCCTCACAGCCCACTGAAGTCAACAGAAAGGCTCCTTTTGACCTTCATGGTCTCTGGATGAGGCCCCTGATGAGGAGCCCTGCAACCCTCAGGCGAGGGTCATGGGAGAGCAGCAGTTGGCAGGAGAAAGAGCTCTTCACTCTAGAGCTTTAGTGAGCCCAGACTGAGCTACAACTAAAAACCTGGAGGGGGCGCTCTTTGGAGAAGTGCTGCTGAACTGGAATTGGGGGACTGTTTCAGACCTGCCTCCTGCAGTTCATTCACGGATACATCTTCATCATCTGGACCCACGGAAAAGAAGCCCTTGAGGAATTCCACCACGATTTCAACAATTTCCATCCCACCATCAACCTCAGCCTGGACCAGTCCACACAAGAGATCCACTTCCTGGACACTACGGTGCTAATAAGCGATGGTCACATAAACATCACCCTATACCGGAAACCTACTGACCGCTATTCCTACCTACATGCCTCCAGCTTTCACCCTGACCACACCACACGATCCATTGTCTACAGCCAAGCTCTACGATACAACTGCATTTGCTCCAACTCCTCAGACAGAGACAAACACCTACAAGATCTCTATCAAGCGTTCTTACAACTACAATACCCACCTGCTGAAGTGAAGAAACAGACTGACAGAACCAGAAGAGTACCCAGAAGTCACCTACTACAGGACAGGCCCAACAAAGAAAATAACAGAATGCCACTAGCCATCACCTTCAGCCCCCAACTAAAACCTCTCCAACGCATCATCAAGGATCTACAACCTATCCTGAAGGACGACCCATCACTCTCACAAATCTTAGGAGACAGGCCAGTCCTTGCCTACAGACAGCCCCCCAACCTGAAGCAAATACTCACCAGCAACCACACACCACACAACAGAACCACTAACCCAGGAACCTATCCTTGCAACAAAGCCTGTTGCCAACTATGTCCACATATCTATTCAGGGGACACCATCATAGGGCCTAATCACATCAGCCACACTATCAGAGGCTTGTTCACCTGCGCATCCACCAATGTGACATATGCCATCATGTGCCCGCAATGCCCCACTGCCATGTACATTGGCCAAACTGGACAGTCTCTACGTAAAAGAATAAATGGACACAAATCAAACGTCAAGAATTATAACATTCAAAAACCAGTCGGAGAACACTTCAATCTCTTTGGTCACTCGATTACAGACCTAAAAGTGGCAATTCTTCAACAAATAAACTTCAAAAACAGACTCCAACGAGAGACTGCTGAACTGGAATTAATTTGCAAACTGGATACCATTAACTTAGGCTTGAATAGAGACTGGGAGTGGATGTGTCATTACACAAAGTAAAACTATTTCCCCATGTTTATCCCCCCCCCATTCCTCAGACATTCTTGTCAACTGCTGGAAATGGCCCACCTTGATTATCACTACAAAAGGTTTTCTCCCGCCCCCCACCCCCGCTCTCCTGCTGGTATTAGCTCATCTTAAGTGATCACTCTCCTTACAGTGTGTATGGTAACACCCATTGTTTCATGTTCTCTGTGTATATAAATCTCCCCACTGTATTTTCCACTGCATGCATCCGATGAAGTGAGCTGTAGCTCACGAAAGCTTATGCTCAAATAAATGTGTTAGTCTCTAAGGTGCCACAAGTCCTCCTTTTCTTTTTGCAGATACAGACCAACACGGCTGCTACTCTGAAACCTAATTTGTTCTTGTCCCTCATTTCTGAATGCTTGCCAATTTGGCAACATCTTTTTTGAAGTGTGGATGTCAGAACTGAACACAGTATCCAGTAATGGTCTCACTAATGCCATATACAGCAGTAATACCCCTTCCCTACTCCTGCTCGATATTTCCTTGCTTATACCTCCAAGGATCGCATTAGCCCTGTTTGCTACATCATTACACAGAAAGCTCATACTCAGCTGTTTCTACTACAACCACTAAGTCCTTTTCAGAGTCACCGCCTTCCAGAGTACAGCCCCCGTCCTACAAGTGTACATTCTTTGTTCCTAGATGTATGACTTTGCATTTGGCTGTATTAAAAGCACATGTTTATCAAATAAGCCCACCTTATCAAGAGATGCAGACTGGTCTGTGTAATTGAACTGTATTCATCATTATTTACCACTCCACCAATTTGGGTGTCTTTGGCAAATTTTACCAGTGGTGATTTTATGCTTTCTTCCGGACCATTAATCGAGAATGTCAAGGCTGATTCCCCACTCTGGCACTTCAAGTGCAGAAGGTGGGGTCCGCAAGGATTCTAAAAATTAATACTGGCCACTCCAGGCTTGTATTAAACTCCCAAGGTTACAGCTTCTCTCTGACCTTGGATTTGTAGATGCTGCCACCACCCAAGTGCAAAAAACCCCTTTGAAACCAGAAAGGTGCACTTGGGAATTCCTTCCCGTGGGGTACCCTCAAGCCCCTTCACGCCCCCTCCGGGGAAGAACTGAGAAAAAAAACAAAGGAAATCAGCTGTTGCCACCAACTAATTAAACAACAAGTGCACGAACCTCTTACGACACAAAAATCCAATCCTGTTGTTAAAAAAGGTAAATTAGAAACAAAAGAAAGAAAATACATCTGGAATTTAGGCTTTTTGCTAGATTTAAAAAAAAAACAATTACAAGGATTTAGCATCAAGATCGCTTCTTGAGGTCCAGCTTAAAGGTTACAAGCAAAACAAAAACACCTGGGGTTAGCACAGAGGAGTCCACAAGCCATAAAGAAATAAGAGATAAACCTAAACGCATCTTCCTAGACATTTCCTGATCTATTCACATATCTGGGGTTTCAAATGAGTAGTTTCTAGGTACAATCTGATGGTTTTTCATACCGGGCCAAAGTTTTTACAGCATAGTTCCAGCCCTCTCTCTCCTCTCTGGAGAACACCACCACACAGACAAAGGGAAGTTTTTTCCCAATTTTAAAAAGTTCTAGCCCTCCCATTGTCTCTTTTGGTCAGGTGCCCACTCCCTTCCTTTTACCTGTGGACTTTTTAACCCTTTAGAGGTAAAACAAGTAGAGAAGAGCTACTAACAGGGATTTTACAGCTAACTGGCTGGCTGGGTGTCCATAAAAGGGAGTTACCTCCCCTCTCATTTATCACAGAGACATTGAATAGCAGTGGACTGAGAACAGATCTCTGTGGGACCCCACTAGAAAAAAAACGTTTGGTAAATGATTCCTCATTTACAATTACTTTGAGACCTACCAGTTGGCCCCTTTTTATCCATTGAATACAGGCTACACAGATTTTGTTTACTCTTAACTTTGTAATCATCATATCATGCAGGACCAAGTCAAATGCCTTACAGAATCTAAGTATATCATGGCAATAGTTACCTTTGTCAACCAAATTTGTCATTTAATCCAAAACAAAACAAAAAATAAACTTGTCTGAGAACATTTATTTTCCATAGAACCATTTTAACTGGCATTAATTATGATGCTATTCTTCAACCCTTTACTGCTGGCATCCCAGATCAACCTTTCCATGATTGTGCCTGGGAACGATGTCAAGGTGACCAGCCTCTAGTTACCTGGGTCGCCCCATTTGCCCTTGTAAAATATCAGCACAACAGTAACTTTTTTCCAGTCATCTGGAACTTCCCCAGTGCTCCAAGATTTGTTAAAAATCAACATTAATACCTCATAGAGCACCATAGCCAATTCTTTTGAAACTCTTGAGTGCAAGTTATCTGGTCCTGCTGATTTAAAAATCTTTAATTGTAGGGAGGATGTTAAACTGCAACTATTAGTTACAGATGGAGTAGAAAATATTTAATTTTTCACTGTAAGATGTGAATACATTATCCTGCTTCTTTTCAAATACAGAACAGAAATATTTATTGAATGCTTCTGTCTTTTCTGCACCATGATTGACTTAAAAGCTTTAGTGAATTCAGTAAGATTACACAGACATAGACTGGGGCGCATATTGAAAATTGGGCCTAGACCTGCTAAAAGCATCAAGTATAAGATGTCTTTTGTGAGTCTGTGCATTTTATAACAGCAATTACTATGCTGGTTAGAGAATCCCAAATCACTTTAGGCCAAATTCTGCCACCTTTACTCACCCCGTCCTACCTTGTGAGTAATCCCACTTAAATCAATGTGATTTATTGTGGCGTAAGATACTACCCAACATAAGGGTGGCAAAATCTGGCCTTTTATTAGGGAGCAAAGTATAAGAAGTTTAATTTTAACTTTCTGGAAACTCTTTCAACTGGAGCCATAAGCCACCATCAGGGGCATCAACAAACTGGGAAACCCAAGCATGTATTCGGCTATGCTTAGGGGAAAAACAACATTGAAATGTTTCATTTTCTCCTAGCTGACGAAGCAATTCTGGATTTGAAAAATATTGTTAAGGGAAAAAAGGGTGCTAGGAATTTGGGGTGTAAGTATGCTTTATTTTTGTTTTGTGCCATAGAGAGACCATATCATGAAGTGAAAGCTTCAGGGCTATTCTTTGGTTTGACATCCTTCATCCAGCATCTAACTAGCAAGTGGTATCAATACAAACACTAGAGTCAGGATGCCAATAGCTAGTGGTTTCCTCCTATACTGTTAAGATATTCCCCCTCCTGCTCTTTTTGGGGGAGATCTATCCTTGGCATAGCAAAAGGAAAGGTTTACTCTAAATGGACAAGTGCCAATGGGGTAAGGTGCAAGATTAAACGCAGCCTAATTTGGCTGGTCTGCTTTATTCATGGGATGGTGTTCCAAGAAGGAGGAGTGCTAGGCAGAGACGGGCTCCACCTAATGAAGAGAGGGAAGAGCATCGTCGCAAGCAGGCTGGCTAACCTAGTGAGGAGGGCTTTAAACTAGGTTCACCAGGGGAAGGAGACCAAAGCCCTGAGGTAAGTGGGGGCGTGGGACACTGGGAGGAAGCATGAGCAGGAGAGCGTGAGAGGGGAGTGCTCCTGCCTCATATTGAGAAAGAGGGACGATCAGCGAGTTATCTCAAGTGCCTATACACAAATGCAAGAAGCCTGGGAAACAAGCAGGGAGAACTGGAAGTCCTGGCACAGTCAAGGAATTATGATGTGATTGGAATAACAGAGACTTGGTGGGATAACTCCCATGACTGGAGTACTGTCATGAACGGATATAAGCTGTTCAGGAAGGACACGCAGGGCAGAAAAGGTGGGGGAGTTGCACTGTATGTAAGGGAGCAGTATGACTGCTCAGAGCTCCGGTATGAAACTGCAGAAAAACCTGAGAGTCTCTGGATTAAGTTTAGAAGCATGAGCAACAAGGGTGATGTTGTGGTGGGAGTCTGCTATAGATAACTGGACCAGGGGAATGAGGTGGACGAGGCTTTCTTCTGGCAACTCACGGAAGTTACTAGATCGCAGGCCCTGGTTCTCATGGGAGACTTCAATCACCCTGATATCTGCTGGGAGAGCAATACAGCGGTGCACAGACAATCCAGGAAGTTTTTGGAAAATGTAGGGGACAATTTCCTGGTGCAAGTGCTGGAGGAACCAACTGGGGCAGAGCTCTTCTTGACCTGCTGCTCACAAACTGGGAAGAATTAGTAGGGGAAGCAAAAGTGGATGGGAACCTGGGTGACCATGAGATAGTCGAGTTCAGGATCCTGACACAAGGAAGAAAGGAGAGCAGCAGAATACAGACCCTGGACTTCAGAAAAGCAGACTTTGACAACCTCAGGGAACTGATGGGCAGGATCCCCTGGGAGAATAACATGAGGGGGAAAGGAGTCCAGGAGAGCTGGCTATATTTTAAAGAATCCTTATTGAGGTTACAGGGACAAACCATCCCAATGTGCAGAAAGAATAGTAAATATGGCAAGCGACCAGCTTGGCTTAACAGTGAAATCCTTGCTGATCTTAAACACAAAAAAGAAGCTTACAAGAAGTGGAAGATTGGACAAATGACCAGGGAAGAGTATAAAAATATTGCTCGGGCTTGCAGGAGTGAAATCAGGAAGGCCAAATCACACCTGGAGTTGCAGCTAGCAAGAGATGTTAAGAGTAACAAGAAGGGTTTCTTCAGGTATGTTGGCAACAAGAAGAAAGTCAAGGAAAGTGTGGGCCCCTTACTGAATGAGGGAGGCAACCTAGTGACAGAGGATGTGGAAAAAGCTAACGTACTCAATGCTTTTTTTGCCTCTGTCTTCACGAACAAGGTCAGCTCCCAGACTACTGCGCTGGGCAGCACAGCATGGGGAGGAGGTGACCAGCCCTCTGTGAAGAAAGAAGTGTTCCGGGACTATTTAGAAAAGCTGGATGTGCACAAGTCCATGGGGCCGGATGCGCTGCTAAAGGAGTTGGCGGATGTGATTGCAGAGCCATTGGCCATTATCTTTGAAAACTCATGGCAATCAGGGGAGGTCCCGGACAACTGGAAAAAGGCTAATGTAGTGCCCATCTTTAAAAAAGTGAAGAAGGAGGATCCTGGGAACTACAGGCCAGTCAGCCTCACCTCAGTCCCTGGAAAAATCATGGAGCAGGTCCTCAAGGAATCAATTCTGAAGCACTTAGAGGAGAGGAAAGTGATCAGGAACAGTCAGCATGGATTCACCAAGGGAAAGTCATGCCTGACTAATCTAATTGCCTTCTATGACGAGATAACTGGCTCTGTGAATGAAGGGAAAGCAGTGGACGTGTTGTTCCTGGACTTTAGCAAAGCTTTTGACACGGTCTCCCACAGTATTCTTGTCAGCAAGTTAAAGAAGTATGGGCTGGATGAATGGACTATAAGTGGATAGAAATCTGGTTAGATTGTCGGGCTCAACGGGTAGTGATCAATGGCTCCATGTCTAGTTGGCAGCCGGTATCAAGTGGCGTGCCCCAAGGGTCGGTCCTGTTCAATATTTTCATTAATGATCTGGAGGATGGTGTGGATTGCACCCTCAGCAAGTTTGCAGATGACACTAAACTTGGAGGAGAGGTAGATACGCTGGAGGGTAGGGATAGGATACAGAGGGACCTAGACAAATCAGAGGCTGCCTGCATGCCATGGCCGGAGGCCCCATGTCGCTCTCGGAAGCAGCTGGCTGCTGGCACGTCTCTGCGCGCCCCTAGCGGGGGCAGGGGGAGTCTCTGTGCACTTTCCCCACCCCGGGCAGCGCACAGAGACCTGCTGCCCCCCTCCCTGCAAGGGGCATGCAGAGATGTGCCAGCAGCCGGGCTTCTCTGCCTCCCTCCCTCTGCGCCACTTCGCTCCTGGAAGGGGCCGTCATGTCCTGCAGCCCCTGGGGGTGGGGGGGGTGTCTCCACGCGGTGACCCCACCCCGAGCACCAACTCTGCAGCTCCCATTGGCCGGGAACTGTGTCCAATAGTAGCTGCGGGGGCAGCACCTGCAGGCAGCGGTGTGCGGAGACCCCCCACCTAGGAGCCGCTGCTGGTGGCGGGGGGTGTGCTGGTCGCTTTGGTAGCTGCGCCACCCAAGGTAAGCGCCACCCCCTGCCCACCTTCTGCACCCCAGCCCCCTGCCCCCACCCAGAGCCTGCACCCTGCACCCAAGCTTCCTCCCAGAGCCCGCACCCCTCACCCCCTCCCACACCCCAGCCCCCTGCTCCAATCAAAGTGCCTCACTTTATTTTCATTTACTTCCCATTACTAGAAATATATGAGGAGGAGGAAGAAAAAAAGAATGAAAAACAGGGGTGGGGGGAGATAAGAGAGAATGTTCTTTTTCTTGCCTGGGTCCCGAGGGGGGGGCCTCGAAAATGAAGCTGCACACAGGGCCCCACTAACTCTAAATCCACCACTGGTGCAATTGCATTGGAAGGGATGTTCAAAGGTCAGATGGGATTTCTTTATCCAAATCTTGTTAAAAAGTTGCAGAACTATTGGTAGATACATGGTTTATTTGGCCAGAAGAGGAACCAACTCAGATCTCAGCAGAAAGGTTCTCACTCAGAGACACCAAGCTGCCGCATCATAAAGTACAGATTAATTGCTTAGTTTGGGCTGATGTCTGTGGGCTGCATGTCATGTTACTCCTCACTCTTTCCAAAAGGGCTATTTACTCAGTGTGAGTAAAAGAGGGTGTCAGCATTTGTGGAGGGGAATATTAAATTGTTTTTATAAATAAGTTTTTACTTCCTGGTTCCCAGGATGAGTAACCGGTGTCTGCACTGAAGCAGAAATGGATTGGAGAATTGGAGGCAAGGAGCTGTTGTAGTAACTCAGGAGGTAAGAAGTCCAAGGATGTGCTATGTGAGGTCAAGGGTGGGATTGACTGCTTATGTTCTGGGGACCTTCTTGTTGGAAATTCCTTTAGTCACTGAAACTTCAAACTGACATCTGAAGGGAAAACTCAGCCCTGCTACATTCATAGATCCCAAGGCCAGAACAGTGGGATCATCAGCTACTCTGACCTCCTGTCTAACACAAGCCATAGAACTTCCCCTGTGTTTTAGAAAAACATCCCATCCTGATTAAAAAATGATCAGTGCTGGAGAAACCCACACGGCCCGTGTGTCTCAGAGTTTACTGGGTCACCTCCTTGGGGCTGCAGCTGGCAATTAGTTCTGTCCAGGTTGAGGCCCCTTTCCATCACCCGCTCATGCCGTGGCCCCTCTTGCTTTCTGGGTGTTGCAGTGCTTCCTCTTTGTGGCTTGGCCCTCTGACCAGGTCACTCTATAGCTTTCCTCTTCCAGCGTAACAAAGTCTTACCAGACCCACTGTCTGGGTGCCATTCCAGGCAGTCTTCCTAATCAAGACCATGCCACTTTCCCAGTGGGTAGTAGCAGAACCCAGGGCCACCCACTACTCCAGGTTCTAGCTCAGGGACCCTAAAACCAGCAGCTAAGGTCTGCACTGTCACAACCCTTGCTGCCATTTCCCTGGGCTTCTTCCTACTCCACCCTCTGCAGGCCTCTTTCTTCACCACCTCTCTGGGTAAACCCCTTCCCACAGCGTCCAAGAGCTTCTGCTCCACCCCCTACGTTTCTTCCTTCTCTCCTCAGTAGGCCCAGAGAGTGACTGCAGACCTCCATAGTACAGCCCCTTCTGCTCGCACTTCCTGACTTTATACCAGCCTGCCCCTGCCTACTTCTGCCCAGGTGGGCTCCATCTTCAATTACTGCTTGCCAGTCAAGCCTAAGTCTCCCCCAAGTGCCACCTACTAGGTTAATTACCCCCTTCTGAGCCACTGTAACCCCTTTAGGGGTGGTGTGGAATGAACACCCCATCACATCTTGGTAAGTTGTTCAAATAGCTAATTTTACCCTCACTGTTACAAACACCTTATTTCCAGTCTGAATTTGGCTAGCTTCAGCTTCCAGTCATTGGATGGTGTTAGCCCTGTCTCTGCTAGACTGAAGAGCCCATTATCAAATATGTGTTTCCCATGTAGGTACTCACAGAATATAATCAAGTCAACCCGTAACCTTATCAACATTCTTGAATTGTGGACACTAGCACTGGACACGTTATTTCAGCAGCAGTCACATCAGAGCCAAATACAGAAGTAAAATAATGCCTTTACTCCTACTCCAGAGTCCCCTATTTATGGATCCCAGGATCACGTTAGCCTTTCTGGCCACAGCATCACATTGGGAGCTCTTACATTCCGTTAATTATCCACCCTGACTCCCAAATCTTTTTCAGAGTCCCTGCTTCCCAGGATCAAGTCCCCCATCTTGTGAGTACAGCCTGCATCCTTTGTTCCCAGATGTACACATTTACATTTAGCTGTATTAAAATGGATATTGTTTGATTAAATGCAGGTTATTAAGTGATCCAGATTGCTCCGCATCTGTGACATGTTAAATAGTGTAAGGCCAAGAACTAATCTCTGTAGGACCTCACTAGAAATACATCTGCTCAACGATGATTCCCTGTTTACAGTTACATTTTGAGACCTATCAGTCAGACAACTTTTAATCCATTTAATGTGGGCCATGTGGTTTTATATTATTCTAGTTTTTTAATCAAAATGTCATGTGATATGAATGAAAAGTATTTTACATCAACACTATTACCTTTATCATCCAAACTTGTAATCTCATCAAAATAAGGTATCAAGTATGTTTGACAAGATCTATTTTCCATAAACCCATGTTGATTGACATTAATTTTATTATCTCCCTTTAATTCTTTATTAATCAAATCCCATATCAACTACTCCATTATCTTGTTCAGGATTGATGTCAGACTGACAGGCCTATGATTACCTGGGTCATCCCATTTATCCTTGTTAAATATTGGCACAACATTAGCTTTCTTCCAGTCTTCTGGAACTTCCACAGTTTTCCAAAATTTATTGAAAATCAACATTCATGGTCCAGTGAGCTCCTCAGCCAACTCTTTTAAAATGCTTGGATGCAAGTTATTTGGACCTACTGATTTTAAAATGTCTAATTTTACTAATTGCTGTTGGGGGAGGGATAGCTTAGTGGTTTGAGCATTGGTCTGCTAAACCCAGGGTTGTGAGTTCAATCCTTGAGGGGGCCATTTAGGGATCTGGAGCAAAAAAAAAATTTGGGGATTGGTCCTGCTTTGAGCAGGGGGTTGGACTAGATGATCTCCTGAGGTCCCTTCCAACTATGATATTCTATGATTGGATAAACATCCTCTGAGATACTAGTGCAGTTGAAAGAGTTATCATCTCATGACTCAATCATCTTTTTTCCCCCAAAAACAGAACAAAAATATTTACTAAACACATCTGGCTTTTCTGCATTATTATTGATAATTCTTCCGTTTCCATCTAGTAATGGATCAATAGGATTTTTTTTTTTGTTCGTAATATACTTTAAAAAACTCCTTATTGTCCCTAACTCTGCTGGCCACAGATTTCTCCTTGTGTCCCTTTGGTTCCCTTATCAGCTTTCTACAATTCCTAGCTTCTGATTTATATTCATTACGATCACCTTCCCCTTTCTTCAATTTGTTATGTATATTTTTTATAGCTTGCTTCACTTCCGCTCTAACCCAGGTCATTTTTTAAGCAATACGGTCTTCTTCCTTAATTGTGGGCATGTGGCATTTTGAGCATCTAGTAAGATGTTCTTAAACAATTCCCAATTATCATTCACATTTTTCTGATTAAATTCTTCCTCCCAGCTGATCTGGCTCATCATTGTTTTCAGCTTTGTGAAATTGGCCTTTTTAAAGCACCAAGTATATGTATGTTACTGATCTGGACTTTAATCTGTTTGTGCATTATAACGGTGATCGAGTCATGAGCACTTGTATCTAAACTACCATTAATTTTTGTTCTGTGATCAGTTCTTCTTTATCTGTCAAGATGAGGTCTACTATAGAATTCTCCTGTGTTGGGTGCAACACTTTCTGAGTTAGGACATTGCCATCTACAATATTTAGACATTCCAAGGATCTTTTCGTACTGGCAGGCATGAGTGAGGCTACAATTTAATCACAAGTATTTTTAGTAAAAGTCATGGACAGGTCATGGGCAATAAACAAAAATTCACGCCCCATGACCTGTCCATGACTTATTTAATCACAGGTATTTTTTGTATCTTGGGGGGGGGGGTGCTGGAGGAGCGTGGGGGGAGCACCCAGGGCCAGCAGCACCAGCTGACGGGGACTGTGGACCACGGCTACTCTGGCTGGCTGGCGGGGAACTGCTGGCTGGGGCCGCGGACCACAGCTGCTCCGGCCAGCCGGCCAGGGACCGCGGCTGGTGTGACTGTCCTGGGGACCACCTGAGCAGCTGGCCCTGGAGCCGTGGGGTCAGCCACACTGGCCCCTGCAGAAGTCAGGTACGTCGCAGAAAGTCACGGAATCTGTGACTTCCGCAACCTCTGTGACAGACACGGAGCGCTAGGCATGAGACCTCCAGCATTTCATTCAAATTGAAGTCCCCCGTAATCACACAGCTTTTTCTCCTACAGTGATCCAGAAGCATTCAAGAGCATTTTCTTCCAAGTTATCAGTGACTCAGACTGGGTGGCTGTGGGGTGCTGAAAGCCATGGAACAAAACTGTAAACCCTGTATACGATGGGACCCATGCATTCGGCTGATACTATTACTTCAAGGCAGGGGGTGCTGCACCCCAGTTCAAGCGTCCCTGGACTTGGAAACAGGTAATGCCGATTTTGACATGGAGTGCCACTTCCCCTCCCTTTTTACGCACTTGACCCTTTTCTAACTCAGTTATAACCATTGATTTTAACATTCCAGTCATGGGACCTCCCATCAGGTTTCAGTAATACCAGCTAGCTTGAGTTTGTGCTCATACATTCAAATCCCATTTGCTCCTGGGGAGGTACACATTAATTAACAGGTTATTTTGATGAGCAAAGTCCCAGACACATTTGTGCAAAAGGCAGTTAGGGTCTGAGATGGGTGCGCTAGGTACAGGGACTGAAGATCCAACTAGAACCATCTCTCGTGGCTTTCCCTGGCTCCTCAGCACCAATATCTGTCTCCCTCTACTCCCTGACAGCAGCACGCTCAGCTTCTTGCACCGTGTTGCTGGGATGGTCTCTCCTCCTCACAGCTGCTGGGTCAGTGCAGGGGGGCTGGAACAATTTGTATAGTGGGGGTGCTGAGAGCCATTGAACCAAACTGTAAACCCTGTGTACGATGAAAACCACTTCAAACCAGGGGGTGCTGCAGCACTCCCACACCCCTAGTTCCAGCACCCATGGGTCAGTGTCTTGACTAAATCACGCCTTCCAAGGCCCTGCCATTCCCCTATGGTCACACTGCCCCGTCTGCTCACACTGACACATGCACCCAGCCTCACTTGAGGCTTGTTCCTAGAATGCCTCTCCTGGAATGGCTGACCCCCGGAGCTCTGCGGGCAGCTGACGTATCTGGTTAGCTATGGCTCTGGTCAATCACTAGCAATCTGGGAGGCACTTGAAAGCTGGGAGAGACAGAGCCTTAGAGCTCCCTTGTGGGAGTTTGCATGCTCCTGAGCTCAAACATGCTGTAAGGCTGTTGGTGACCTGCTAGCTCCCAGATCCTCTCTCCCCTTTCTCCAGACACACCCAGACCCCTCTATGGCCCTGATCTTGCACCACGGAAGACAATGGGAGTTTTGCCACTGACTTCAATCGGAGCAGCCCCCTAATCAGTTACTGTTCCTCTCAGCCACTCCGCTTGCTGCCAGTTGCCCTGCAGCATTCTCCAGCAGGGACTCCGCACGGCACACTGCTTCCAGCGCAAAGGTGGCTTTGTTCTCATTTTCTGCACTAGGCAATGCCAATTCTTCCTTCATCCATTAAACCCACCCTGAATAATCTCCCCACTGTTGGTTGCAAGAGACTGCTCCTCTACAGCTCCGAAGATCTGGAACAGCCTCTCTCTTTGTGCCTCTACCTTATTTCAAAGGATATCTGGAAACATCTTTTCACCCTTGCATCCATGTCTGTTTCTCTCCCCCTCCTGCTGTTATTGAAGTCTGGAAAGTGGATGCAATTGGCATGAAAGATTAACGGATGTCAAGGCCAGCAGAGACCATTAGCTTATCCAGTCTGCTGCTCCAGCTGCCCGCAGGGTCGCTGCTCAGGTGGTCCCCAGGGCTAGCCATGCTGACCGCTGCAGAAGTCACAAAGGTCATGGAAAGTTACAGAATCCGTGACTTCAGCAACCTCTGTGACAGACACGCAGCCTTATCTATCAGCAATATCTCAGGTTTCAGAGCAGCAGCCGTGTTAGTCTGTAGTCGCAAAAAGAACAGGAGGACTTGTGGCACCTTAGAGACTAACACATTGATTAGAGCATAAGCTTTCGTGAGCTACAGCTCACTTCATCGGATGAATTCAGTGGAAAATACAGTGGGGAGATTTATATACATAGAGAACATGAAACAATGGGTGTTACCATACACACTGTAACGAGAGTGATCTAGGTGAGCTATTACCAGCAGGAGAGCAGGGAGGAAAAAACCTTTTGTAGTATATTTTCCACTGAATGCATCCGATGAAGTGGGCTGTAGCTCACGAAAGCTTATGCTCTAATAAATTTGTTAGTTTCTAAGGTGCCACAAGTCCTCCTGTTCTTTTAGCAATATCTCACTATTCTTTCCTCAAAGCTACCTAAAACACCTAATTAGTGAGGCCCCCATGGAATGGAGGGGCCATGCAGAAAGCCACAAGGCCTCTGGACACAAATTGAGAGATGAAACAGCAAGAGTGTGCTGGAGCAGATCTAGATCCCTTACCCTGTATGCTCAGATTTGCCCAAGTGATGGTCACTGGTTCCAGCTTTCTCCTTCTAGAGAGATCAGGATGCTCTTAGTATGGATCACCTGATTCAGAATGAAATTGCCTCTGTTTGTGGAACACAAACTCCCTGGCGCAGGCAGGACGTTTTATTGGTGCAGTTTTAGAATTCTGTTCCCTGCAGCTGCCCCCCAGAAATTAAGATAGGAATTAGGCATGACCAGCAGGAGGTCGAAATCATAAAGCTGGTCATGTTTTATCACATGCACAGACCAAAACAGTCAGGGCTGTGCACAGGGAGGAAGAGGAGAAGGAAACATGCACCAGGTTTCCAGATAGCAGCTTTTAGGGCCAGCATTGCAAAGAGAACTCCACCCACTTCCTCGGCTTCCACCCAGAATGCTGTGCAGAGTCCCTTGTGAATCAGATAATAGAATTTAGCCATCTGGCTTCCTGATTTGTGGTTGAAAATGACATTTTTGCCTGGGGAAAAAAAACCCAAACAAGTTACTGCTCAAGATTCCAGTCACCTCCTTTTATCATTGCTACTCATCATTTTTAAACTGCTCAGAAACAAGTGGGCATGTGAGACAGACAAGTATCGACCCTTCCCCAGAGAACATGCAGATTCCATATAACAGGCCACAGGGAAGGAGGATCCTACACAAGCAAGGAGAGGGAAGATTAGAGGAGGGCCATTGTGAGGGTGAGGAGACCACATGGTTAGTTACATAGTGGGCCTGGACCCTGTTTGGTGGGCTGGTCGTCCTTTTTGTTTTATGTTCTCATTTGCTGCTTCCTAATCTCCTGCCTTTGCTTCTTGTAGCTTTCATGGTATACACAAGTTTTGAAGAGGGGTTTGAATGTGGTGAAGGAGGGGAGCTTGGGAACCAGGTATTCTAGAGAATATAGTTGTAAATACATGGACCTTCTCCCAGACACCCCCTCGTGGCCTCAGGGCAGCCCTGCAAATGGCCCTTTGCCTCAGTTTCCCTCTTGATTCCTCAGATAAACTTGGTACAGCCCTCAGAGTACATAAATAGTCCCTTTTGTGGGGTTAATTTATTACCAGAAGTCTCACTACTATTATGATGCTGCCAGCTGCCAGCCCAAGCTCATGCCAAGATCCCCATATCTCCCCTGAACCCTGACAAATCCACAGCTGAAGTCAGTGTGGCTCACCTCTGCATGAGTTAAAACAGGGATTAGAATGATAAGAACGTGTTTAGATTATATTGAATGCTTGTGAGTTGTTGCATGTGTTAATTTCACTCAATTTCTGTATGCCATATTGAAAGGTAATATTTGAGCATTTGCATTGTAAGCCTTAGTAACTGTATACATCACCAGACAGGAGAGAGACATTTGCATTTCACACTAATTAATCTCTAACAGAAGGTGTTACATCCTGCCTGACAAAGAAGGCCTGTCGACATGGGTGGGACTACAGTGGAACATTAACGAGGATAAAAGACTTTCTTGTTTACTCTCCCCACACACACCCACGAAGATGAGACTTCCAAATAAATTCCTCTCATCGGCTGAGTGTGCAATTCAAAGCATAAGGATGGAAGGGAATAAAAAGCCCTGACAAGGAGGAACTGTATCTTCATGCTGTTTGAACTCTAGGGGACAAGGATTACTAGTCATAAGCAAAAGATCCCCCGTGCTTACCCTGGGTTAGCCCTAAAGGATGTATAGTGGTTGCTTATTATAGAAGCTTCTATTATTTTTTGAAACTTAAGATTGGAATTAATATTTGTGTATGTATGTTTGCCTACTGTAACCTTGTAAATAACTTTCTTTCCCTTTTCTATTAATAAACCTGTATAGTTTATTATAGGATTGGCTACAAGGATTGCTTTGGTCTGGGCTATAAAATGCAATTGACTTGAGGTAAGTGACTGGTTCTTTGGGACTGGGAGTATGTGGTATGTAACCTATCTTTAAACCAGCTTCTGTATCAGACGACTAGAGGATAGCTAATGTGATGCCAATTTTTAAAAAAGGCTCCAGGGGCGATCCTGGCAATTATAGGCTGGTAAACCTAACTTCAGTACCGGGCAAACTGGTTGAAACTATTGTAAAGAACAGAATTATCAGACACAGAGATGAACATGATTTGTTGGGAAAGAGTCAACATGGTTTTTCTAAAGGGAAATCAGGCCTCACCAATCTACTAGAATTCCTTGAGGGGGTCACAAGCACGTGGACAAGGGTGATCCAGTGGTGTACTTAGTGTACTTAGATTTTCAGAAAGCCTTTGACCCTCACCAAAGGCTCTTGAGCAAAGCAAGCTGTCATGGGATAAGAGGGAAGGTCCTCTCATGGATCAGTAACTGGTTAAAAGATAAGAAACAAAGGGTAGGAATAAATGGTCAGTCTCAGAATGGAGAGAGGTTAATAGTGGTGTCCCCCAGGGGTCTGTACTGGGACCAGTACTATTCAACATATTCATAAATTATCTGGAAAAGGGGGTAAAGAGTGAGGTGGCAAAATTTGCAGATGAAACAAAATTATTCAAGATAATTAAGTCCAAAGCAGACTGCGAAGAGTTAAATAGGGATCTTGCAAAACTGGGTAACTGGGCTACAAAATGGCAGATGAAATTCAATGTTGATAAATGCAAAGTAATGCACATTGGAAAATATAATCCCAAAATGATGGGGTCTAAATTAGCTGTTACCACTCAAAAAAGATACCTTGGAGTCACTGTGGATAGTTCTCTGAAAACATCCTCTCAATGTGCAGCGGCAGCCAAAAAAGCTAACAGAATGTTGGGAATCATTAAGAAAGGGATAGATAATAAGACAAAAAATACCATATTGCCTCTATATAAATCTATGGTACACTCACACCTTGAATAATGCATGCAGATGTGGTTGCCCCATCTCAAAAGATATTTCGGAATTAGGAAAGGTATAGAAAAGAGCAACAAAAATGATTAGGGGTATGGAACCGCTTCCATATGAGGAGAGATTAATAAGACTTGGACTTTTCAGTTTGGAAAAGAGATGACTAGGGGGGAGATGACAGAAGTCTATAAAATCATGACTAGTGTGGAGAAAGTGAATCCGGAAGTGTTATTTACTCCTTCTCATAACACAAGAGCTAGGGGTCACCCAATGAAATTAATGGGCAGCAGGTTTAAAACAAACAGAAGGAAGTGTTTCTTCACACAACGCACAGTCAACCTGGGGAACTCTCTGTCGGAGGACAGTGTGAAGGCCAAGACTATAACAGGGTTCAAACAAGAACAAGGTAAGTTAATAAAAAATAGGTCCATCAATGGCTATTAGCCAGGATGGGCAGGGATGGTGTCCCTAGCCTTTGTTTGCCAGAAGCTGGGAATGGGCGACAGGGGATGGATCACTTGATGATTGTCTGTTCTGTTCATTCCCTCTGGGGCACCTGGCATTGGCCACTGTCGGAAGACAGGACACTGGGCTAGATTGACCTTTGGTCTGACCCAGTCTGGCCCTTCTTATGTAGTAACCTGAATAGTGATGTAATCTTTGATGTAAGGGACCATCTATCACAAAGGTAAATTTACCTGGGTGCCAGGCAGATCGGAGAACCCAAGGGGAGTGTCTGTAGCTCCATGTCTAGGCTATTATAACGCCTCAAGAGTTTACACTTGATAATTAGTTGGGGAAATCGAAGTATAGAACTCACAGCCAATTTAGGTTTTAAAAGTCTGGCTTGAGTTTAGTACTCATGCTCTTGAAACACTATGGGACAGCTTGACAGCCATAAATCAGAATCCTCCCAGCACAGTCCAAATAGTGCATTCATCCCAACAGTGCAACATGAATATAGCTCCAGCATCGCTCACCATGCTCCAGCTCAGCTCCCAGGTACAGCTCTGTGTCTCTCACCACTCCTCACTCCAGCTGCTCCAGCTGGGGAGTTTCCATTCTGTTTCCTTCCCAGGGAGGGGGATCCAGCTGTTGCCTGGCAACATCAGTGGCCTCACCCCTCCATCAATCCTCAGCTATCAGCCCTCTCTGCCCCTCTGGCTTCAGCTCTCCAGTTCAGAGAGTCAGCAGGCGCCTCCTTCTGCTGTCTCAGAATCCAGCCCTCTCTGCCTATGTCTCTGTGGCCTAGGGAGGGTTGTAGGTGGGCTCCTGACTGCCTTCCTGCCTTCTGCTTTCACCAGCCTGACCTATCTCTACCAGGTGTAACCCTTCTGCCCGTCAGAGTTGGCAGCAACCAGGGCCGGGTTCAGTGTCTAGGGGTTCCTTTCCAATAACACAATGCAAAACAGGCTCGAGCCCCCACCCAGGACAAATATATACCACCCCCCCAGGTGCCGCTAAGAGGCAATACTTCCCCTCTCGCAAGCACAGAGTCAGAGCGTAGCAAAAGCCTTTTAATAACAGAGAGAAACAATATGGCATTATATTGGGGAAACACCACCAACAGGATTCATAACACTACCCATGAGCAAAAACCCATCCCAAGCAAATTGGGCTGTGTCCTTTCTCTTTGGTTCTTGAGTCCAGCAACCCAAAAGTCACCCATAAAGAAAAGGAGTACTTGTGGCACCTTAGAGACTAACAAATTTATTTGAGCATAAGCTTTTGTGAGCTACAGCTCACTTCATCCACTGCATGCATCTGATGAAGTGAGCTGTAGCTCAGGAAAGCTTATGCTCAGATAAATTTGTTAGTCTCTAAGGTGCCACAAGTCCTCCTTTTCTTTATGCAGATACAGACTAACACAGGTGCTACTCTGAAAAAAGTCACCCAAAGTCCAACAACCCAAAAGTCTCTATTTCTATCCTTGGTGAGTCCAAAGCTCATCTGCAGAGTTTTAACCCCCCCCCACCAGCCTGTGTGGAAATGGGGAAGTAAAGGGGCACCTTACATGCTCTGATAGCCGACTGCCCCGCCTCTCCACGGGTTTCTACTGCAGCTTTCACTGCCAGCTGCTCCTCTCCCGTAGCCAACCTGCAAGCTGCTCACCAATATACCTTCAGGCCCCTACTACTTAACACCATACTCAGTGATTTCAGCTGATAGCAGGGGAGCCCCAGTGCTAGTGCACCGTTAGCCCAAAGTGAATTCAGCTCTACAATCCATAACCAAACTCCTGGTGGAATCAGAATTAGCTCTGCTATTACACAGTGGAAAGAAAAGCTATAGTTAGCATTTAAGGCCCTTAGAAAGAACACAAACACCTGTCCACAACCTCTTTCTATTCACTGGGTTTTGGAACCCATGTCCCTTGTGTAGCGAATGCTACTTAGTTGGTGGCGAGTTCCTCCGTCATAAAACAGTTCCACTGTCCTTGATTCATGTAATCAGGGTAACAACACTTTATTCTTCCTGCCCCAATAACAGAGAAACTGGGGACCCCACAGCAGCCAAAGTGACTATTTGGGCTGCTGTGGGCTCATGCTAGGCGGGGTGGGTGTGCCTATGCAAACGAGATCAGCCCCTGAAGTTCTTTTTCACAACTTGCCACAATTCACCACCAGATGTCAGGGTAGAGGTCATCCTGACTTGGCTTACATAGGGAACTCTCACCACTCCCTCGCTGCAGCTCTCAGCCCAGCTCTGCTCTTCCTCGGTGCTCGCTTGTCTCTGAGGTCTCTGGACTTTTCCTTTTCTTAACTCTGGTTTCTGAAACTTTCTTTCAGGACTCTGAACTCCCCTCTCATGAGTCTGAGCTCTCATTTATAACTCCCAGCAGCATGATTCCCTCCTCATTACACCAAAGGAGGGTGGATCTGGACTGGAACAGGCAAGCTGAGCCCAGTTTAATTTAAAGGGCCAGCTACTCTGTCACAGTGGTCCTTCCAAATCTATTACCAGTTATTTATACAGCACCACAGACTGAGGGCTTTGTGATTCATTAGCGTTGTTATTGGTATGACAGTAGCACCAGAGGCCTAGTCGGAGCAGGGACCCCCATTGGGTGAACTCGATACAAAAATAGAGAATGAGACAGTCCCTGCTTCAGAGCGCGCACATGCTAACGGGAAGGAGATGCAACAAATGGGTGTAATGCACACCCACAAGGAAGACAGGAGGGAGCGGGTGTTTAACAGCGGCAGGAAACAGGTTTGTGAGGGCTGGCACCGCACATGCCCAGAGGCAAAAGTTCAAACACATCCCGAGTGATCACAACTGTGCACCTGCCAAGCATTCTCAGCTGATAATGCCCAAAGCCAGCCTGGCAGGGTCTTGGGCAGGAGAGAATAATCAGGAAACACCAGAGGGCTGGAAAACAGCTAACATTGTGGCAATATTTTACAGGACAGGTGGGTCGAGCCGGTAACTATAGGCCAATGATGGCAGGAGCCTCTGGGAAATCAGGGAGCCGCTGATACGGGAGAACTAAATGGTGGCAGCAGCAGTCATAGCAGGCAGCTGGCTCTATGGAAACAGGTTGTCACACGTGCCTCTTGTCACTGCTGATGACATTACAAGTCTGCTTCATACAGATAACTGGGTTAATACTTGATGCTCGGCCCTGAGGGTGCCCCCAAGACCCCAAGACCCAGGGCCAGCCCTGAGTTGTTCCACGCACTGAGATACCATAGAGCCAGCACCAGAGCTCAGCCCTGAGTGGCTCTGGGTGTTCAGTTACCATACGTCACGTTCTTCTGCACTGGACATGGACAGGCTACAGAACTTCCTTACACACACCAGGTGTGTGAATCGTAACAGCCTTCAGTGCTGCCAGGCATGGCTGAGATTAGTTTAAATAAGGCATTTTACACACACCACCACCTCATGGTGGAACAATGTTATGGGCCAGGATGTAGGCAGTCTGGCCTAGTAGTCAGAGCAGGCATCCAGGTTGGGGAATGACGCTAAGGGTCAGCATCAGAGTCAACTACCAATTACCGGAGCCCGGGGTCAAGCCAGAGTCAGAACCAGGAATCAAAGCTGAGGCTCAGAGCTGAGGTCAGATACCAATTACCAGAGCCTGGGGTCAAGCCAGAATCCGGGTCAAAAGGCAGCAGCTGGGGTCGGAGCCAGGGCGGGTCACTAAGGATTGAAGGTGAGGGCAGGAACTAGAGGAGAGGCAAGGATCAAGCATGAAGCAAGAGCATGGTGGGAACAGGAGCAAAGGCAGGGGTCAGGCAGGAGCGGAGCAGGAATCAGGAACAGCGCTGGATGCAGGAGGCAGGCACAAGCCAGGTCCAATGCAGCCACAAGAGGAAATCACCTTGCTGCTCAGACAAACAGCCTGGTCCTCCTTCTGACTTAAACAGCATGGTTGGACCGATAGGTATAGCCGATAGGTATAGCCAGGCGATCCTCCAATCAGGGGTCTCATGGGTGGTGCTTTGGCTGTAGGCCTACTAGCTTCTTGGCCCACCAGCTTTCAGCAGAGCTTAGGTAGAGGCCAGGGTTAGGGGAATCTAGGGAATGGTCCCACGGTGACCAGTGTTGTGGGAGGTTCTCTGCACCGGCAGCCGGAAGGAAACCTCTGCATTGCAGCTCCACTCCTGCTAGCTATGGTGGGAGCTGCAGCGCAGACCAGCTCCAGCCACGTGTGGGTATGCCTGCGCTGTAATTAGACACTCAGGGCTGGCTCATGCCAGCTGACTCAGGCACGCAGGGCTTGGGCTCATAGGCCATTTAATTGCAACGTAGAAGTTTGGGCTCAGGCTGGAGCCCAGGCTCTAGGACCCTGCGAGAGGGGAGAGTCTCAGAGCTCGGCTGCAGCCCAGCTGACATGCACCACTTGTGGGTTTTTAATTGCAGTCATCGAGACCTGCTCTGAGCAGGCTCAGACCTCAGGGAGGTCGAAACACAGGCAGCTGGTCTCTACTGGCCCACCCATCAGTGGAGCTTTGTACAGGGAGGCCTCCCCTCCTCTGACCCGCGTCCCTCCCCTAGACAGACTGAGCGTGCGCTGCAAGACAGAAGGAAAAGGATCGATACCCCCAGCCATATTCTTTGCCAAGAGGAGTAACTGTGCTCAACTGGCCTCATGCCACCGCCTGCTGGGTGTTGGTTCTAATCCGTGCTGAGCACAATCCTCCCCAGGCCGTTCTCTGTGCAGCACCTCTGATGTTTGTCAGCACCAGTCAATCGTTAACATCCAGAGCTCCAGCTTCTCGCTCATTTTCTGCTCTGGCTGCAACCTGCCCAGGGGACTTTCTAGGAGGAGAAAATTCCTCTTTGCCCATTAAAAAATTTGTGACCACCTAACTACTCCTCCCCTCCCCTGATCTCAGCATATGGACCCACTGGCGCCAGACCAAGCAGACTTCCCAGCAGCTCGTGGTATCAGCGCTGGCCAAACACACGTCTCCCTCAGGAGCTAAGGAAGAGGGAGCAGCATGTGGTATCCGAGTGCAATTAAAGCCCATGATGAACGGCTCACTGTAAATATTGATAGCGCAGAGTTTGAGCCCCCCGGCCCCGGGCAGAGATCAGGCTCTGGCGCTGCTAACCCATCGGAGGAGGCTGTGGCGAGGACGGAGCAATCTTTACGTGCTGCAGTAATGCAGCGCTTGGTTCACGCTGCATGACGTAGGTCTGGCTGGGCCTGTGTTTGGTTCAGTGGAGAGATGAGCAGAAAAGACCAGGCAAAGGAGAGTCTTTGGCCAGGAGCCAGCACTCTCCCAGGATGAGAACCCACCAGTGCAGGCAGGGATTCCTAAGGAGTTGAAACACCAACGATTGGCACATGTCTCCTTTCCACAGGGAGAAATGCCCAAAGGAGCCAGCGTCCACTTTCCACGCCCTGTACCACAGGTGCAGCTGTACCCGAGCTCGCTTTGCTCTAGCTAGCCCTGCGCCCTGCAGCGTGGGGTAGTCCGTGTATTCCCCCTGTGCAGAGATCACTGCGCCGGACAAGCTGTGGGAAGGGCCCCTGCAGGCCTGGCTTAGCCCTGGATGAGCAGGTCTACACACTGCGCAACTTGGACCCTTGCCAGGCCCCCGTATGGGTAGCCCAGCTGTTACCTGCCTGTGCCCGCTAGGCCAGGCCACATCATGGGCTATGGAGAGGTGGAGGAGCCATTTCACCAGCCTCAAATGGCATAGGGCTGTCTATGGCCACCATCACCACAGAATCTGCGCCCGTCACAAACCCACCATGCTAGCCAGGGCAGTCACGGGCACCTCTCTTTCTGGGGCAGAAATCTCTATTTGAGGGGTGTGTGGTTGGTTTGTTACAGGTTTGGGGGGCCTGGAGGTTGGAAGAGGGGGAGCAGTGTGTGAATGACATTCCTGCTGCAGGGGGAGGGGCAGTGTGGCCCCAAACCTGGAAACACAGGACTTGGGGAGAGCAACGTTTGGATGAGTCATTTCAAAGCTTGGACGGTTCCTCCCCGGGTCCCTGAGATGTGTTGGCCTCCCTGCGAAACCAGGGTCTTGCTGGGTGCATAGGAGTGTGTACAGAGCCAAGGTGGCATCCAACTTAGCAGGGGAGGGCGCTGCACCCTTCTGCACAGGGGCGTGAAGGGACCCTGCAGCCAAGCTCACAGAGCCCAGGGCAGGAGTCACCCACTTCCCCAGCTCTGCCAAGGCCTGACCCTAGCCAGCCGGGGTCTCTCAGCCGCTGGGCTTGCAGCAGACCCCGTGCAGCTCAGCACAGGGCGCACAGGCCTCGGAAAGCTCCCCGGGACCTGTGTGCCCTGAGCTCCCTCTGCACCCGGTGAATTTCACCCCGGCCTGCAAATCGCCCCCCCTCCCCGTCAGTCACACCAGGGCTGGGGCTGCGTTTCCCAGACCTCAGAACCAGCCCAGGGGACAAGTTCGTGTCTGCAGGGGCCTGTAACTCGGGGAGAGCTCCCGTGTGACCCCAGCGAGAGCAGGGGAGGAGCAGGGCCAGGTCCCCGGAGAGACCGGCACAGGCGATGGGGGAAACGCGTCAACTGAGCAAACACCCCCCGTCAGGCAGCGAGGCCATATCACCGCATGAACACAGCCCTACGGGAGCGGGGGTGGGGTGGGGAGTGGGGGCGGAGCCGGCCGGCGCGGGGGGGCCGGAGGGGGCCTGGGGGCGGAGCCGGCGCAGGGGGGGAGACTGGGGGCGGAGCCGGCGCAGGGGGGGAGACTGGGGGCGGAGCCGGCCGAGGGGGGGCCGGAGGGGGCCTGGGGGTGGAGCCGGCGCGGGGGGGGGTAGACTGGGGCCGGAGCCGGCGCGGGGGGGGGGACGACGGGGGGGGGAGCCGGCGGTGCGGGGGGGGAGACTGGGGGCGGAGCCGGCGGCGCGGAGGGGCTGGAGGCGGCCTGGGGGTGGAGCCGGCGCGGGGGGGGGG
Source organism: Chelonia mydas (assembly GCF_015237465.2). Lineage (NCBI taxonomy): Eukaryota > Metazoa > Chordata > Testudines > Cheloniidae > Chelonia > Chelonia mydas. The sequence continues at coordinate 392,477 of NC_057851.1, forward strand.
GGGTAGACTGGGGGCGGAGCCGGCGGTGCGGGGGGGCCGGAGGGGGCCTGGGGCCGGAGCCGGCGCAGGGGGGGAGACTGGGGGCGGAGCCGGCGCAGGGGGGGAGACTGGGGCCGGAGCCGGCGCGGGGGGGGGAGCCGGCGGTGCGGGGGGGCCGGAGGGGGCCTGGGGGCGGAGCCGGCGCAGGGGGGGAGACTAGGGCCTGAGCCGGCGCGGGGGGTGGAGACGGGGGGGGGTAGCCGGCGGTGCGGGGGGGCCGGAGGGGGCCTGGGGGCGGAGCCGGCGCGGGGGGGGGGGGGAGACTGGGGGGCGGAGCCGGCGCGGGGGGGGGGGGGAGACTGGGGGGCGGAGCCGGCCGGCGCGGGGGGGGGGTAGACTGGGGGCGGAGCCGGCCGCGGGGGGGCCGGAGGGGGTCTGGGGGCGGAGCCGGCCGAGGGGGGGCCGGAGGGGGCCTGGGGGCGGAGCCGGCGCGGAGGGGGGGGGTAGACTGGGGGCGGAGCCGGCCGGGGGGCCCGGGAGGGGGCCTGGGGCGGAGCCGGCCGGCGCCGGGGGGGAGTCTGGGGGCGGAGCCTGCCGCGGGGGGGCCGGAGGGGGTCTGGGGGCGGAGCCGGCGCAGGGGGTGGGGACTGGGGGGCGGGGGGGCCGGAGGGGGCCTGGGGGCGGAGCCGGCCGAGGGGGGGCCGGAGGGGGCCTGGGGGCGGAGCCGGCGCGGAGGGGGGGGTAGACTGGGGGGCGGAGCCGGCCGGGGGGGCCCGGGAGGGGGCCTGGGGCGGAGCCGGCCGGCGCCGGGGGGGAGTCTGGGGGCGGAGCTGTCCGTGGTGCTGGCCGCGCAGGTCCCGCCAGTCTCCAGCCTGCGGGCTGCGCTCGGCCGGTGCCCGCCGCGTCCCGCCCCTGCCCCGCTGCGCTGCGCGCCCGGCTCCCTGGGCGCGGCCTCGGTGGCGCCGGGCGCGGCTGTCCCCGGCTCGCTGCGCCGGGCTCCGGTGCGGGGCGCCGGCGGGGAGCCCCGCGCCCCTGTCCCGGCGGGGCCGCCCCCCGTGAGGCTGATGCCCCGGCCGCGCCCCCTGTCCCTGCGCACCGGCGCAGGGGCCGATCCCGCCGCGGCGGACACGGAGCCCGGGGTTCCTGCGGCCCCAGCCCGGGGTTCCTGCGGCCCCCGCGGGCTGCCCCCGGCGGGGCCATGGCCCCCTTCCCCGCCTGCCTCAACTCGGCCGTGCTGGTGCTCTTCAGCTGCGACCTCTGCCTGGTGCGAGCAAGTGAGTGCGGGCCGGGGGCGGGCCGGGCCGGGCCGGGGTCCTCTGGCCGGCTTTGCACCGGGCTGGAGCCGGCGCCGAGCCCCGCAGCCGGCCAGACCCGGGCCCGGCGGCGGCTGCTCGGTGCGCGGCCGCGGTTGCGACCCAATGGAAAAGCCCCCGCAGCGCGAAGGGCTCGGGGGGCGCGGGCTGCGCCAGGGGAGCGCGGGCTGCGGCAAGCGCCGGGCTGCGGGAGCAGCTTGCGCGGCGCTCCAGGGTTTAAGCGGAGCTTAGGGCAGAGGCGTGAGGTTCCGCAGCGATCCGAGCCAGCCAGCGCCGGCCGGCGCCCGGGGTTCACCCCGCGCTGCGCTCCCCGCCGCCCCTTTGCCCCCGGCCCCCGGAGAGCGCTTGGAAGTCGGTTCTGATTTCCTACATGGGAAGGCAGAAGAACCCACCGAGGCGGGCTCAATAGGGTATCCGGTCCTGCCAGCGGAGGCCCGCTGCCGAGCCAAGCGCGGGAGAACGGAGAGCCCTGACTTAGCTGCCATGTAAACAGCACAGTTCCCCCTCCTTGCTGAAGAGCAAATCTTGTTTACCATAGTCATACAAGCAGCCCCGCTGGCCCAGATTCATCCCTGGTGTAACTTCATTGCCCCTGCTTGTGTGAGTAAGGGGGGAGCGGGACTCTGTTTTACCAAAAAAACCCTGATTAATCCTTAGAGTTCCAAGCTCCTCCAAGAAGGCCAATGGCATTTTGGGATGTATAAGTAGGGGCATTGCCAGCAGATCGAGGGACGTGATCGTTCCCCTCTATTCGACACTGGTGAGGCCTCATCTGGAGTACTGTGTCCAGTTTTGGGCCCCACACTACAAGAAGGATGTGGAAAAATTGGAAAGAGTCCAGCGGAGGGCAACAAAAATGATTAGGGGTCTAGAACACATGACTTATGAGGAGAGGCTGAGGGAGCTGGGATTGTTTAGTCTGCAGAAGAGAAGAATGAGGGGGGATTTGATAGCTGCTTTCAACTACCTGAAAGGGGGTTCCAAAGAGGATGGCTCTAGACTGTTCTCAATGGTAGCAGATGACAGAACAAGGAGTAATGGTCTCAGGTTGCAATGGGGGAGGTTTAGGTTGGATATTAGGAAAAACTTTTTCACTAGGAGGGTGGTGAAACACTGGAATGCGTTACCTAGGGAGGTGGTGGAATCTCCTTCCTTTGAAGCTTTTAAGGTCAGGCTTGACAAAGCCCTGGCTGGGATGATTTAGTTGGGGATCGGTCCTGCTTGGAGCAGGGGGTTGGACTAGATGACCTCCTGAGGTCCCTTCCAGCCCTGATATTCCATGATTCTCCTGCGCTCCTTGTGCCGGGCGCACTCAGGAAAGCTGAGCCACTGCGGCTGGGTGTCACTGGTTAGCTCTCGGGGCAAGTCCTGGCTTCTTCAGAACATCACACCACATTCTGCACAACCAGAGGAAGGTTGCATTACCTTTCATTTTCTACTAGAGATCACAATTTAATCATGTAGGGTGAAATACACCCATGCAGAGGGCCTGCACCAGGTCCCTGCATCACTGAAGCCCCAGCAAGCCCACACTGTAAGTACAGGAAAGTTACTAACATTCCCTTTAGATGTCATTGTCTGCTTTGCTTATTTATAAAGCAGCTGAAATTAAGAGCTTCAGGTCAGCTCTACTTGCTGGAGTGCAGGCCAGTTTTTAGGTGCACAGGTGCCAGACTGCATCAGACCCAAGGCCCACCTAGCGCAAGATGCTGCAGCTGGTACCAGTGCTGCGGAGGAAGGTGAGAGAACACCACAGCCGCAGTTAGGGATAACCTGCCCCACACTTTAGTCCTCATCCTGGTCTCTAATAATTACAGATCATCTTAAAACCTGAAGCAGGAGGTTTATGCTTCCTGCCAGAACTTTTGTTATCATTAACTATGATAACTCTAGATATTCTTGTTATCCATATAGCTCCAGTCCCTTTCTGAATGCTAACCCTTGGCCTCAATGACTTCCTGTGGCAGTGAATTCCATGGGCTGATTATACCTTGTGTGAAAACATATTTCCTTTTATCAGTTTTGAATTCCCCGCTTTCAGTTTTTCTTACTGTCCCTTCTTTCTTGGGTTATGAGATGGAGAAAACAAGCTCTCAATCTACCTGCTCTAAACCAGTCTTTATTGTAGGTACTTCCATCATAGCTCCTCTTATTCTTCTCCTGAGGTAACAAGCCCAGTCATTTTGATCTCTCTTTTTCATGTCCTTGATCACTCTCCTTGCTCATCTCTGGGCCCCTCAGGCTTTGCAGTATCCCTGTAGATGGGAGTCGGTCACTGCACACAGGATCCGTCTGAAGCTGCACCATTTATATATATGACGGCATTAGGCTATTCGTCATCTTATTTTCTATCCCATTCCGTGTGCAACTGAACACGAGGTTGTTTGTTTGTTTTTTGCCAACAGCTCCACACTGAGCAGAGATTTCATTGAACTGTCTACAGTGACACCCATGTCCTTTTGTGGGCTGGTACAGTTTAATTTAGAACCCTGTAAGATGTACAGATCGTTTAAATGTTTCACTCCAATGTGCCTTACTTTGCATTTATCACCATTGAATTTAATTTGCCGTCAGATTGCCCGTTGCCCCGCTGGGTTAGGTCTCTCTGAAGTTCCTCACAGCTGTCTCTGGTCCTGACTGACCTAAAGAATTTTGTGTCAGTTGCAGATTTTGCTCCTTCACTGTTCATAGATTCATACATCCCAAGGCCAGAAGGGACCCTTGTGATCACCTTGTCTGACCTCCTGCATAACACAAGCCCTAGGATTTTCCTGCATTAATTTCTGTTTGAACTGGAGCAGATCTTTTGGAGAAACGTCCCCTTTTTATTTAAAAAACTGCCAGTGGGGGAGAAGCCACCAGAGCCCTTGACAAGTGGTTCCAGTGGTTAATAATCGTGTTAAAAAATTGTGCCTTATTTCCAGTCTGAATTTGTCTAGGTTCTGCATCCAGCCCTTGGCTTGTGTTCGGCCTGCCTCTGCTAGAATGAAGTGCCCATTATCAAATATTTGTTCCCCATGTAGGTACTTACAGTCTGTGTCATCACCCCTTAACCATCCCTCTGTGACGCTCTCTCCCCTTTCTGGCTCATTAATCAATATAGTAAACAATGCAGGACCAGTACTGAGCCATGTTGCTGTTAACTTCAGCCAGGGTGAAAACGGACCTTTTAATTCTGCTCTTTGCTTTCTGGGGCAGGGGGCCTGGGGCCTGGGTCACCCACACCTTGGCTATGTGAGTTTTCTCACCTTTGTGTGCCCTCGATCCCCAGCCCAAATGATTTATCCAGAGTTCACAGGAGAGACTGAGCAGGCCCCCATCAGAGTATTCCACAGCCCAGTGGTTAGAGCACTCGCCTGCCAGGTAGCTCAAATCCCTTCTCCCCAAACCAGCGCCTCCCCTCTCCCTAAAAGTTATGAGGGAGCTCCTCCTCCACCCCCTGAGGGCACCTACGGGATCAGCCAGACGCCTGTCTTCCCCCAGCCTGGGACTCGCCTGGAGCTTAGGTGGGAGATAGGTGTGCAGATGCCCAGAGGGAGGCTGCAGGTCACCTGCTCAGAGGTGGAAACACAGGTGCCAAGGGAATTTTCCTGCAGACACACAGGCGCTGGCTTCCTCCGGGCCCCAGGCCCTACCCCCACCCCGCCTCTTCCCACCCCCGCTCCACCCCAGGCCCCACTCTTGCCCTCCCTCTTCCCCCAAGATCCCATCCCCACCCTAGCTCTTCCCACCCCCGCTCCATCCCTGCCCCACCTCTTCGCACCCAGTTCCGCCCCCTCCCCTGAGCGCGCCCCTCCCCACTCCTCCCCCTCCCTCCCAGCGCCTCCTAAATGCTGCAAAACTGCTGATCACGGCGGGCGGGCGGTGCTGGGAGGGAGGGGGAAGAGTTGGTTGGGGGGAGCTGGCTGCTGGTGGGTGCTCCAGCCCAGACTCATGGAGTCGGCCCCTATGTGCATCTACCTACGTGCCAGGTGAGCTTAGGCACCTGCAAGGTTCAGTGGGAGTTTTGTGCAAACCTGGGACCTAGGTGCCTAACTTTTGTCCATCTAGTCCTAGGTCCTGATTCACGCAGGCGCAGGTCCACTCTTGGCTTCCCCTGGAGCTGAGGGCGCCCAGCACCTCTGAAGATCAGACCCCAGGTGTTTCAGCTTAGGCACCAAAACTCAGTGGGCACCTTTGGAAATGCTGCCCTCAGTTAACAGGGGTTAGGCAAGAAGCCAGAACCACTTGGGCAGCTGTTCAGTGGGATGGAACCAGGGAGAGGCTGGGCTCTGGGGTGTCTGACATTCACTCTGCCACAGGACAGGATGGCATCCTGCAGGAGGGATCGTCAGCTCTTTACAGCCATCAGCTCTGTCAGGGGCCAGTTAGCTGCCATTTCAGCTCACCCCCATACAGTGTTCTCTTCTCTCGGTGTTACAACACTTCGAAAAGGCCTGGACAGCTATGGATTGAACAGCTATGGAAGCCAGGAACACGTTTTGACCTGCCCGTGCCGAGCACAAAGAGGTCGCATCAGGCAGCTCCTGCTTCCTTTGCCACCCAAGAGAAACACAAAGATCTCGTACACCTTGCCGCAGATTAACATCTCAGCAGGGGTGTCCTCAGAGGCTGCAGGGACTTGGGCGCCGATTCTAGCTCTAAAGCTGCCTGTTGATGCCACACAAGCTGTCCTCCAAGGTGATCAATGTGTTTGGAGAGTGGAGCATCCCCGCTACAGCCCAGCTGCTGTTCGGGGATGGGGCCCAGGGAAGGAGGGTTTGCAGCCTGTGTTGTGTACATGAGTGTGGAGGAGCGGGGGGGGGGGGGGGGGGGGGGCACTGGGCCTGCATTCTCTGTTCTGTACGTGAGTGTGGAGGGGCTGCGGGGGGGGGGGGCACTGGGCCTGAAATCTCTGTTCTGAACGTGGGTGTGGAGGGGCTGGGGGGGGGCACTGGGCCTGCAATCTCTGTTCTGTACGTGGGTGTGGAGGGGCTGCGGGGGGGGGGGGGGGGCACTGGGCCTGAAATCTCTGTTCTGAACGTGGGTGTGGAGGGGCTGAGGGGCGGGCACTGGGCCTGCAATCTCTGTTCTGTACGTGAGTGTGGAGGGGCTGCGGGGGGGGGGGGGGGGGGCACTGGGCCTGCAATCTCTGTTCTGTACATGGGTGTGGAGGGGCTGGGAGGGGGGGCACTGGGCCTGCATTCTCTGTTCTGTACGTGGGTGTGGAGGGGCTGGGAGGGGGGGCACTGGGCCTGCAATCTCTGTTCTGTACGTGGGTGTGGAGGGGCTGGGGGGGGGCACTGGGCCTGCAATCTCTGTTCTGTACGTGGGTGTGGAGGGGCTGGGGGTGGGCACTGGGCCTGCAATCTTTGTTCTGTACATGGGTGTGGAGGGGCTGGGGGGGGACTGGGCCTGCAATCTCTGTTCTGTACGTGGGTGTGGAGGGGCTGGGGGGGGGCATTGGGCCTGCAATCTCTGTTCTGTACGTGGGTGTGGAGGGGCTGGGGGGGGCACTGGGCCTGCAATCTCTGTTCTGTACGTGGGTGTGGAGGGGCTGGGGGGGGGGCATTGGGCCTGAAATCTCTGTTCTGTACGTGGGTGTGGAGGGGCTGAGGGGGGGGGCACTGGGGATTGCCAAGGCAGTACTGACTGGCCTTCTGGCACATCACGAAATACAGAGATGGAGGGAGGGTAGCTCCGGCTCACCAGGGATCTGTGCTAAATGACACATGCAGAACCCCATCCAGATCCCTGCCCCCTCTTTCCCACAAGCCCCCTTGCTGCCTCCTGTCTCCCACTCCAGCTGTGGCAAACCCTCTCCCTGCCTGGGGAGGCTTCATGATCGGGAACCCAGGAGGCAGAGCCCCGGCGCACAGCCTTCCCGGGAGGGCGAGGGCCGCTGAGGACAGAGTCTGTGGCGGGCCCTGGCTCTGGAGCTGATGCGCTGGCTGGTGGGTGAGGCACAAGGCCTTATGGGCTAACATGGATGAGAGTGTGTCCAGCCTTTCAGAGCCTGCGGAGGTCCCAAAGGACGGAGAGTGGAGCTCCTAAACCCCTGGAGAGAGACTCCGGAGCTTTCCCTGAGGATATGGGGGCAGGGAGCTTTCCCAGAGCCCAAGGGGCTGCCCGGCAGCCAAGGAACACAACCATTATTGCTCCAGCCCATCTCGCACTGTCCAGGCCATGCTCTGGGTGCACTGACTTCGATGGGAGCTGCAGGATTGCGCCCACTGCATACCTCTGTACTGAGCACAAGAAAGGGCGACTGGAGATACAGCAGTGACTGCCCCAGGCATCATGGCTCCATACAGGATGTGTGTGTGTGTGGGGGGAGGGGGGGGGGGAGTAGAAAGAGTAGAGTAATGCTGGGCTGAGGAGACAACCGTCAGGCAGGTCTTCCAAGCTGCAAGCACCTCTTCAGACCTCACTTCTTGCCTGTGACCTTCTTTGGAAAGGGGGCAGGTGTGGGTGTGTTATAACTGCATGCCATGGTGGGAGTGCTGGGGACTAGATGACCCAGCCAGCAGCTGCCTGGCGTTAGCAAGGAGCTTTCCCAAGAGCAAGTGTCTCTATGAACCTACACAAGAAACAGAAATCTGGTAGTAACAAAGGTCCAGGGGCTGGAAGCTGACAGACACAAACAGACTAGAAACGAAGCACAATTGTAACACTGGTTATTAGCCATTGGAATAATACATCAAGGGTTGTGGTGAATTCTCTACCACTGGCAATTTTTAAATAAAAATTGGATGTTTTTCTAAAAAAATGTGCTTTTCTTCAAACAAAAGTGAATACCTGTGATATGCAGCAGGTCAGACTAGAGGAGCCCAGTGATCCCTTCTGGCCTCAGAATCCACGAGCAGTGGAGTAGCAAAGTCTGCAGCTGACACAGAATTCTTTAGGTTAGTCAGGACTAGTGTTCCCTCTAATTTTTTACATCTATGTGCAGAATGAATTTTGTTATGTGCATCAATATGGAGGGGAGGTGCAACATCACCTTCATATTGGTACACATAACAAAATTTATGTTCGGGTTCGGTGTGCGGGAGGGGGCTCAGGGTTGGGGCAGAGGGCTGGGGTGAAAGGGAGTGCAGGCTGTGGGGTGGGGCCAGGGATGAGGGGTTTGGGGTGCAGGCTGCCCCGGGGCTGCGGTGGGGAGAGAGGACTCCCATGAGCTCTCTCTTGCACCAGCAGCTCAGGGCCAGGGGAGCGGTGCCTCTCCCTGGCCACGGCAGCTCCAGCGGAGCTGGGCTGGGCCGAGGGAGGGGCTCTTCTCCTCCAGTCACAGCAGGTCCATGGTGGGGCTGGGCCAGGGGAGGGGCTTCTCTCCCCTGGCTGGTCTGCGCTCGGGCCTCTGGGGGGGAGGTCTGCTCTGGGGCCAGCGGGGAGGGGCATCTCTCCCCGCCACAGCCCTGAGCCCCTGTGCGGGGCTTCACAGGAGCTGCGTGGCCATGTGGCTTAGAGGGAATTTAGCTTAGGACCAGAGAGAGGTGTGAGCAATGTGAGAGACCTAACCCTGCTGGGCGATGAGCAACATGATGCCAAGTTAAGTTCAATGTCAATAAACACAAAGTAAGCCATGTGGGAGGGGAAAAGGCACAATGGAGGGACCTCGAGAGGTCATAAAGTCCAGCCCCCTGCACTAAGAATGGACCAAGTAAACCTAGACCATCCTGAGATTTGTTTGTCCAACCTGTTCTTAAAAACCTCTAATGACGGGGGATTCCACTACCTCCTTTGGAAGCCTGTTCCAGAACTTAACTATCTGTATTGTTAGAAAGCTTTTCCTAACGCGTAACAAATCTCCCTTGTTGCAGATTAAGCTCATTAACTCATTACTTCTTGACCTACTTTTCAATGAACATGGAGAACAATTGGTCACCATCCTCTTTATAGCGGCCCTTAACATATCTGAAGACTGTTATCAGGTTCCCCCTCACTCTTCTTTTCTCAAGACTAAACATGCCCAGTTTTTGTAACCTTTCCTCGTAGGTCAGGTTTTCTAACCCTTTTATCATTTTTATCGGTCTCCTCAGGACTCTTTAGTTTAGCCACACCTTTCCTAAAGTGTGGTACTCAGAATTGGACAGTGCTCCATCTGAGGCCTCACCAGTGCTGAGTAGAACAGGACAATTACCGCCCATGTTTTACAGATTATATTCATAGAATCATAGAATATCAGGGTTGGAAGGGACCCCAGAAGGTCATCTAGTCCAACCCCCTGCTCGAAGCAGGACCAAGTCCCAGTTAAATCATCCCAGCCAGGGCTGTGTCAAGCCTGACCTTAAAAACCTCTAAGGAAGGAGATTCTACCACCTCCCTAGGTAACGCATTCCAGTGTTTCACCACCCTCTTAGTGAAAAAGTTTTTCCTAATATCCAATCTAAACCTCCCCCATTGCAAATTGAGACCATTACTCCTCGTTCTGTCATCTGCTACCATTGAGAACAGTCTAGAGCCATCCTCTTTGGAACCCCCTTTCAGGTAGTTGAAAGCAGCTATCAAATCCCCCCTCATTCTTCTCTTCTGCAGACTAAACAATCCCAGTTCCCTCAGCCTCTCCTCATAAGTCATGTGTTCTAGACCCCTAATCATTTTTGTTGCCCTCCGCTGGACTCTTTCCAATTTTTCCACATCCTTCTTGTAGTGTGGGGCCCAAAACTGGACACAGTACTCCAGATGAGGCCTCACCAGTGTCGAATAGAGGGGAACGATCACGTCCCTCGATCTGCTGGCAATGCCCCTACTTATACATCCCAAAATGCCATTGGCCTTCTTGGCAACAAGGGCACACTGCTGACTCATATCCAGCTTCTCGTCCACTGTCACCCCTAGGTCCTTTTCCGCAGAACTGCTGCCTAGCCATTCGGTCCCTAGTCTGTAGCGGTGCATTGGATTCTTCCGTCCTAAGTGCAGGACCCTGCACTTATCCTTATTAAACCTCATCAGATTTCTTTTGGCCCAATCCTCCAATTTGTCTAGGTCCTTCTGTATCCTATCCCTCCCCTCCAGCGTATCTACCACTCCTCCCAGTTTAGTATCATCCGCAAATTTGCTGAGAGTGCAATCCACACCATCCTCCAGATCATTTATGAAGATATTGAACAAAACCGGCCCCAGGACCGACCCCTGGGGCACTCCACTTGACACCGGCTGCCAACTAGACATGGAGCCATTGATCACTACCCGTTGAGCCCGACAATCTAGCCAGCTTTCTACCCACCGTATAGTGCATTCATCCAGCCCATACTTCCTTAACTTGCTGACAAGAATACTGTGGGAGACCGTGTCAAAAGCTTTGCTAAAGTCAAGAAACAATACATCCACTGCTTTCCCTTCATCCACAGAACCAGTAATCTCATCATAAAAGGCGATTAGATTAGTCAGGCATGACCTTCCCTTGGTGAATCCATGCTGACTGTTCCTGATCACTTTCCTCTCATGTAAGTGCTTCAGGATTGATTCTTTGAGGACCTGCTCCATGATTTTTCCAGGGACTGAGGTGAGGCTGACTGGCCTGTAGTTCCCAGGATCCTCCTTCTTCCCTTTTTTAAAGATTGGCACTACATTCCTGTTAATACACCCTGGAAAATAAGCCATTTTTGCAACTGCATCACATTGACAACTCATTCAATTTGTGATCCACTGTAACTCCCAGATCCTTTTCTGCAGTACACTGCCACCTAAACGGTTATGCCCCATTTTGTAGATGGGCATTACATTTTTCCTTCCTAAGTGTAGTTGTTTGCACTTGTCTTTACTGAATTTCATCTTCTTAAATTCAGACCAATTCTCTGACTTGTCAAGGTCATTTTGAATTCTAATCCTGTCCTCTAAAGTGCTTGCAACCCCGCCCAGTTTGGGGTCACTTGCAAATTTGATAAGCATACTCTCCACTCTATTATCCAGGTCATGAATTAAGATATTGACTAGTACCAGACCCAGGACTGAACCCTGGGGAATCCCACTAGATATATTCTCCCAGTTTGTCAACAGACCATTGGTAATTACTCTTTGAGTATGATCTTTCAACCGATTGTCCACCCGCCTTATAGTAATTTAATCTATGCCACTTCTCCCTAGTTTCCTTATGAGAATGGCATGTGGGATTGTGTCAAAAACCTTAATACAAAAAAATCAAGTTGTACCATGTCTACTGCTTCCCCCCATCCACTAGCCCAATAGCTCTGTCAAAGAAGGAAATTAGGTTGGTTTGGCATGATTGGTTCTTGACAGAGCCATGCTGGCTATTCCTTACAACCCTCTTAATCTCATGGGGTTTACAAACTGATTGTTTAATCATTTGTTCCAGCATCTTTCCAGGTATTGAAGTTAGGCTGATTGGTTAGGCTGTGTTCTCTTTGTTCCCTTTTTAAAGGTATGTACTATATTTTCCCTTCTTCAGTCCTCTGAGGGCGCACCCACCTTCAAAAATAATTGCTAATGGTTCTGAGATTGCTTCAACTTTTGGGAAAGGAGGAGCCTATTCAGGAGGGATGGGCTCCACCTAAACCAAAATGGAACCAGACTGCTGGCATGTCAAATTAAAAAGGTCAGAGGAGTTTCTAAACTAAGGGCTGGGAGAAAGCCGAAAGGTGTGGAGGAGCACGCGTTTCAGGCAGACTCAACACAATTAATATTAACAACAAGGGGGAAGCAACACATTCCCTGATAGGGAAAGAACAGGTTACAGATTGTTTGGATAAGTTAAATGTATTCAAGTCAGCAGAGCCTGATGAAATTCATCCTATGGTACTTAAGAGTTGATAAGGTACAGACAGGAACTGACAAGAAAATCAAATGAAAAAGAGTCCCATTTAATTACATCACATAATGGCAGACAGCTAAAAAGTGACAGATTCTGTAAGTGCTCATATACAAATGCAAGAACTCTAAATTCTACCATGGGTGAACTTGAGGGCCTGATATGAAGTGAGGATTTGATGTAACAGGAATCACAGGAACTTGGTGGAATGAGGATAGAGCAATGGGACACGGTAATACCAGGGTACAAAATATATAGGAATGACAGAATAGGTTGTGCTGGTTGGGGAGTAGCACTAAATGTGGGGGGAAAAAAAGCCAGAGTCAAATAGAATAAAAATCTTAAATGAATCAAACAGTACCATAGAATCTCTAGGGACAGAAATTCCATGCTTGGATAATAAGAGTATAGCAGTAGGGATATACTACCGACCACCTGACCAGGCTGTTGATGGTGATTGTGAAATGCTCCAGGAGATTGGAGAGGCTATAAAACTAGAAAACTCTGTAATAATGGGGGTTTCAGCTATCTCCATATTGATTGGGTACATGTCACCTCAGGACGGAATGCAGAGATAAAATTTGTAGAGATAATTAATGAGGTCGTCTTGGAGCAGCTAGTCCTGGAACCCACAAGGGGAGAGGCAATTCTTGATTTAGTGCTAAGTGGCGCACAGGATCTGGTCCAAGAGGTGAATACAGCTGAGCCATTCAGGAACAGCAACCACGGGCGTGCGTACGGGGTGTGCCCAGGCACGCCCTAATGTCTCAGAAAAGTGGCTTTGTGTTTTCATTTAATCGCATGATACGCTCTTTTAGTTTTAAAGTATGGCTTCTAGTGTTATGCAATCAGCGCCGAATTGCGTAATATAGATGTTGTAGAAATGTATAGAAAGCCTGCGTTCGCTCGCAGCATGCGTCCACACGACTGCGGCGCTGCATTACCATTGGTCCGCCCCCCCTCCCGACTATTATTCTAGAAAATTCTTTGACCTCTAAGCGCAGCCGCGTCCAGCATGCCCAGCGCAGTGTCTACAGCATTTGTAATGTTTCAGAGTAACAGCCGTGTTAGTCTGTATTCGCAAAAAGAAAAGGAGTACTTGTGGCACCTTAGAGACTAACCAATTTATTTGAGCATAAGCTTTCGTGAGCTACAGCTCACTTCATCGGATGCGTACTGTGGAAAGTGTAGAAGATCTTTTTATACACACAGAGCATGAAAAAATACCTCCTCCCACCCCACTCTCCTGCTGGTAATAGCTTATCTAAAGTGATCACTCTCCTTACAATGTGTATGATAATCAAGGTGGGCCATTTCCAGCACAAATCCAGGTTTTCTCACCCCCACCCCCCCACCACACACACAAACCCACTCTCCTGCTGGTAATAGCTTTTCTAAAGTGACCACCCTCCTTACAATGTGTATGAAAATCAAGGTGGGCCATTTCCAGCACAAATCCAGGGTTTAACAAGAACGTCTGAGGGGGGGGTAGGAAAAAACAAGGGGAAATAGGTTACCTTGCATAATGACTTAGCCACTCCCAGTCTCTATTCAAGCCTAAGTTAATTTTACCCAATTTGCAAATGAATTCCAATTCAACAGTTTCTCGCTGGAGTCCGGATTTGAAGTTTTTTTGTTGTAATATCGCAACTTTCATGTCTGTAATCGCGTGACCAGAGAGATTGAAGTGTTCTCCGACTGGTTTATGAATGTTATAATTCTTGACATCTGATTTGTGTCCATTTATTCTTTTACGTAGAGACTGTCCAGTTTGACCAATGTACATGGCAGAGGGGCATTGCTGGCACATGATGGCATAGATCACATTGGTGGATGTGCAGGTGAACGAGCCTCTGATAGTGTGGCTGATGTGATTAGGCCCTGTGATGGTGTCCCCTGAATAGATATGTGGGCATAGTTGGCAACGGGCTTTGTTGCAAGGATAGGTTCCTGGGTTAGTGGTTCTGTTGTGTGGTATGTGGTTGCTGGTGAGTATTTGCTTCACGTTGGGGGGCTGTCTGTAGGCAAGGACTGGCCTGTCTCCTAAGATTTGTGAGAGTGTTGGGTCATCCTTCAGGATAGGTTGTAGATCTTTGATAATGCGTTGGAGGGGTTTTAGTTGGGGGCTGAAGGTGATGGCTAGTGGCGTTCTGTTATTTTCTTTGTTAGGCCTGTCCTGTAGTAGGTGACTTCTGGGAACTCTTCTGGCTCTATCAATCTGTTTCTTCACTTCCGCAGGTGGGTATTGTAGTTGTAAGAATGCTTGATAGAGATCTTGTAGGTGTTTGTCTCTGTCTGAGGGGTTGGAGCAAATGCGGTTGTATCGCAGAGCTTGGCTGTAGACGATGGATCGTGTGGTGTGGTCAGGGTGAAAGCTGGAGAATCTTTGTCGCGTGTACTCTATTGAAATAGCATAACAAGCCCGTGGCTTTACGTTTTAATTCAATCATATGATACCCCCTTTTAATTTTAAAATATGGGTGGGTTCGTTGTTAAGAGAAGAAAAGGAGCCGACAAACCGAATGATAATGAACGTGCTGATCGTTGTGCAAATACCTCGGACTCCTCGGTTAAGAACGTACCCGAAGAGAAAGCCGCCACCAGTTCCAGTGCGTGCAATGAACTGAGCAATGACCAACAGAAACAGACTTCGTCTCTTAGCTCAGGTCAGTGTAGCTCTTCTTCAAAGCCATCAGACGTTCCCTCTGATGACCCAGTCTGTGATATTCCAAAAAATAGATTAGAATGCCAGTCTCTATTATCTAGAGGCTTATCAGCCTAGATTGAGCATGTTTCCTAGAAGTACCATAGGGAATAAACAAAGAAATTTTCAGTCTGACTGGTATGAAAAGTCTAGGTGGTTAGAATACAGCCCATCAAAAGATGCAGCATTTTGTTTTTACTGCCGTTTCTTCTCCTCTAATGATGCAGCAAACAAAGGTCACACTGATTCAGCATTTATTGATAAGGGATTCAGAAACTGGCATGGGGCTAACAAATGTTTTAAAAACCACAAACTGTCAAAATCTCATGTGTTGAGCTGTTCTTCATGGTCAAGTTTTAATGAAGGGAAACCTATTGATGTATTCTTGGATGAGGGCAAGCAGGCTTATCTGTCTAAACAAGAAGAACAGTGCCAAAACCGAAGTGTAATGGAGCGACTGATTGACATCGTTCTGTGTTTGGCGAAAGGTGGGAGACCATTCAGGGGTCACGATGAAAAAGCTGACAGTTTTGATAAAGGTTTATTTCTAAATCTTGTCAATATGCTCCAAAAATATAATCCCGTAATGGCAAAGCATGTGCAACAATCTCCTCGAAACGCTACCTCTCTGAGTAATCGCATCCAGAATGATTTAATTGTGGCCTTGCACAACGTTGTGCAACAAAAGATTGTGTCTTCACTAACTGGAAAAGTGGTCTCAATAATTGCCGACGACACTACTGACTGTGGACACCATGAACAGATGTCCATTGTGGTGCGGTATTTTGACAGTGAAAAACATAGTCCAGTTGAACATTTTGTATCTGTTCAGAGACTATTAACAGTTGATGCTCAGTCTATTTTTGACCAGTTAAATGACGTCCTTGGCATTCTTAAAATTGACGGGTCATCAGTGACGTCTGTCGGTTTTGATGGTGCATCTACTATGTCTGGATGTACTGCGGGAGCTCAAATGAAATGTAAAGAAAGAAACCATGAAATGCTCGATGTACACTGCTATGCGCCTTGTTTGAACCTCGTCCTAGTAGATGCATGCACTTCAAGTAAACAAAACAGAACCGTCTTTGATTTTTTTGGTGTTATTCATTCAGACTCTTTATGCCTTCATGGAGGGGAGTCCTGTGCGACATGCAGTAATGGAGAAGATTTCACAAGAAGTAGGATCCCAGTTGAAGACTTTGAAGTCACTATCAAACACAAGATGGGCATGCAGAGCAGAAGCAGTGGCTGCTGTAAAACAAAAGCTACTCCATCATTTTAAAAGCTTTACAAGAGATTATCAAAACAACTCGCCTTGCTGATGCTAAAATAAAAGTCAGGGGCCTTATCCATGAACTAAATTCGTTCAAGTTCATCTTTGCCCTTCACATGATGCACCCTATTCTCCAGATGGTGGTAAAAGTGAATAAGGCTCTTCAAGCTCCAGATATCAATTTACTTACTGCAATGACAGGGGTGAAAAGCTTGTGTAACTCTTTGGCTGCAATGAGAAGTGGCCCAGAATATTTTCAATCTATTTTCAATGACAGTGTGAAAATGTGTGTAGAGAATGATATATCGATTCCCGCAGTTAAGAAGAGAAAAACGTTCACTGGTATTGATGACGCGTTTGAGTCCCAGCATCACTTTGATATAAAAGAGGAGCAGGAGAGAATAACTTCCTTTTCCCCACTCCTAGACTCAACGATTACCGGCATTGACCAGCGATTTGAACAGGAGACTTGTAAAATTGTGACCGCAACGGGAAAACTGCTGAGCTTAGACATTGGCAGGGACACTATGAGAATCACTGCCAACAAATTTAAAGTGTCCTTGGATGAGTTGGAAGCTGAAGTCTGATTGCTGCGGAGTTATGATGGATCTGTTCCTAAAGGTAGCACTACGAACACCACCAGAGAATGGCTTGATTGGCTAACGGAATCGGATCAGTCTTCCATGTTCCAGGCCTTTTACAAACCTATTCAATGCTTTGCAGTCTTATCTGTTACAAGCTGTTCATGTGAAAGAGTCTTTTCGAAACTAGCACAAGTAAAAAACAAACTAAGAAGTACAGTGTCCCAACAGCGCCTCAACTCACTTGTGATTTTGTACATTGAACAAGAATTGGCTTCGTCAGTTAATTACAATGAGGTGATTGAGGAATTTAAGTCCATAACACCTGGTGAGCAACGTCTCATTCTCTAGGACAGGAAGATGAAGAAACCTTAATCTGTTTTGGTCAATTTGGGTTAGCTCATTATCTGGTTAAAGATAAAGATCATGAAAATTGACTGTATCTTTGTATACGCCTAGTTATCACTCATGTAAAATTTGGTATTTTGTGTCTCATTTTTTAAGTTTGTTTTTTTAAAGTAAAGTTTAGTTAATTTAAAAAAAAATAAGTTTAGTTAAGTTTTAGTTTCTTAGTTTGTTTGATGAATAAAAATAAATGTCCTTTATGATGGAGTATACAATAATTGTTTGCCTTTAAAAAAAATTTTTTCCCTGGGTGCACACCCTAATGAAATGTGTTGCACACGCTTGTGACAGCAACCATAATGTAATTAAATTTCACATCCTTGTGGAGGAGAAAATACCAAAGAAGCCCATCACAGTAGCATTTAACTTCAGAAAGTTCACTTTAAAAAAAATGAGGAAGCTAGTTAAACAGAAATTAAAAAGATAGTCACAAGAGTGCCATGCCTGCAAGCTGCATGGAAACTTTTTAAAGACACCATAACAAAGGCTCAAATTAAATGTATATCCCTAAACAAAAAACCTAGTAAGAGGGCCAAAAAAGTGCCTTCATGGCTAAACAAAGTCAAGCAAGTTGTCAGAGGGAAAAAGACATCTTTTAGGGTGCATTAAAAATTGGAAGTTAAATTTTACTGAGGAAAATAGAAAGGAGCATAAACTCTGGCACAACATGGGTAAAAATATAATTAGGCAGGACAAAAAAGAATTTAAAGAGCAACTAGCCAAAGAGTCTGTCAAGGTTCCTTCCCCACTCTGAACTCTAGGGTACAGATGTGGGGACCTGCATGAAAACCTCCTAAGCTTACTTTTACCAGCTTAGGTTAAAACTTCCCCAAGGTACAAACTATTTTACCTTTTGCCCTTGGACTTTATCGCTGCCACCACCAAATGTCTAACCAGCATATCACTGGGAAAGAGCCCTTTTGGAAACGTCTTTCCCCCCCAAATCCTCCCAAACCCTACACCCCCTTTCCTGGGGAAGGTTGGATAAAAATCCTCACCAATTTGTATAGATGACCACAGACCCAAACTCTTGGATCTTAAGAACAATGAAAAAGCATTCAGATTCTTAAAAGAAGAATTTTAATAGAAGAAAAAGTAAAAAGAATCACCTCTGTAAAATCAGGATGGTAAATACCTTACAGGGTAATCAGATTAAAAACACAGAGGATCCCTCTAGGCAAAACTTAGAGGAGAGGAAAGTGATCAGGAACAGTCAGCATGGATTCACCAAGGGCAAGTCATGCCTGACTAATCTAATTGCCTTCTATGACGAGATAACTGGCTCTGTGGATGAGGGGAAAGCGGTGGACATGTTGTTCCTTGACTTTTGCAAAGCTTTTGACATGGTCTCCCACAGTATTCTTGCCAGCAAGTTAAAGAAGTATGGGCTGGATGAATGGACTATAAGGTGGATAGAAATCCAGTTAGATTGTCGGGCTCAACGGGTAGTAATCAATGGCTCCATATGTAGTTGGCAGCCGGTATCAAGCGGAGTGCCCCAAGGGTCGGTCCTGTTCAATATTTTCATTAATGATCTGGAGGATGGTGTGGATTGCACCCTCAGCAAGTTTGCAGATGACACTAAACTGGGAGGAGAGGTAGATACGCTGCAGGGTAGGGATAGGATACAGAGAGCCCTAGACAAATTAGAGGATTGGGCCAAAAGATATCTGATGAGGTTCAACAAGGACAAGTGCAGAGTCCTGCACTTAGGAGGGAAGAATCCCATGCACCGCTACAGACTAGGGACCGAATGGCTCGGCAGCAGTTCTGCAGAAAAGGACCTAGGGGTTACAGTGAACGAGAAGCTGGATATGAGTCAACAGTGTGCCCTTGTTGCCAAGAAGGCCAATGGCATTTTGGGATGTATATGTAGGGTCATTGCCAGCAGATCGAGGGACGTGATCGTTCCCCTCTATTCGACATTGGAGAGGCCTCATCTGGAGTACTGTGTCCAGTTTCGGGCCCCACACTACAAGAAGGATGTGGAAAAATTGGAAAGAGTCCAGCGGAGGGCAACAAAAATGATTAGGGGACTGGAACACATGACTTATGAGGAGAGGCTGAGGGAACTGGGGATGTTTAGTCTTCAGAAGAGAAGAATGAGGGGGGATTTGATAGCTGCTTTCAACTACCTGAAAGGGGGTTCCAAAGAGGATGGCTCTAGACTGTTCTCAGTGGTAGCAGATGACAGAACGAGGAGTAATGGTCTCAAGTTGCAGTGGGGGAGGTTTAGATTGGATATTAGTTAAAACTTTTTCACTATGAGGGTGGTGAAACACTGGAATGCGTTACCTGGGGAGGTGGTGGAATCTCCTTCCTTAGATATTTTTAAGGTCAGGCTTGACAGAACCCTGGCTGGGATGATTTAGTTGGGGCTTGGTCCTGCTTTGAGCAGGGGGTTGGACTAGATGACCTTCTGAGGTCCCTTCCAACCCTGATATTCTATGATTCTATGATTCTAAAACCTTAAGTTACAAAAAGACACAAAAACAGGAATCTACATTCCATTAAGCACAGCTTATTTTCTCAGCCATTTAAAGAAATCAGAATCTAACGCATATCTAGCTACATTACTTACTAAGTTCTAAGACTCCATTCCTGTTCTGTCCCCGGCAAAAGCATCACACAGACAGAGAGAGCCGTTGTTTCTCCCCCTCTCCAGCTTTTGAAAGTATCTTGTCTCCTCATTGGTCATTTTGGTCAGGTGCCAGCGAGGTTATCCTAGCTTCTTAACCGTTTACAGGTGAAAGGGTTTTTCCTCTGGCCAGGAGGGATTTTAAAGGTGTTTACCCTTCCCTTTATATTTATGACACGCCCCCCAAATCACAGATAGGGTGAAACGCTTCCTGGGATTTCTTCCTGGAGCTCTAGGAGAAAACAGAGTTAAGAAGACACGTGCACCTCTAAATATACTACCAAGTACATAAAGACTAACAATATTTTCCACATCTCAAGGACGATTTTAACCAGTTGATTCTGGGAAACTTTCACGGGAGAGTGCATCAGCCACTTTGTTAGCAGCTCCTGAGATGTGTTGGATGTCGAAATCAAAATCTTGGAGAGCTAAACTCCACCGAATAAGTTTTTTGTTATTTTGGTGAGGCCTCCTCTGGAGTACTGTGTTCAGTTTCGGGCCCCACACTACAAGAAGGATGTGGATAAATTGGAGAGAGTCCAGTGGAGGGCAACAAAAATGATTAGGGGTCTGGAACACATGACTTATAAGGAGAGGCTGAGGGAACTGGGGATGTTTAGTCTGCGGAAGAGAAGAATGAGGGGGGATTTGATAGCTGCTTTCAACTACCTGAAAGGGGGTTCCAAAGAGGATGGCTGTAGACTGTTCTCAGTGGTAGCAGATGACAGAACGAGGAGTAATGGTCTCAAGTTGCAGTGGGGGAGGTTTAGGTTGGATATTAGTTAAAACTCTTTCACTAGGAGGGTGGTGAAACACTGGAATGGGTTACCTAGGGAGGTGGTGGAATCTCCTTCCTTAGAAGTTTTTAAGGTCAGGCTTGACAAAGCCCTGGCTGGGATGATTTAGTCAGGGATCGGTCCTGCTTTGAGCAGGGGGTTGGACTAGATGACTTCCTGAGGTCCCTTCCAACCCTGATATTCTATGATTCTATTCTATGATTCTGTGATTGGCCAAGTCTTCCCCCAACAGCATGGGGATGGGATAATCATCATAGACTGCAAAAGTCCACGTTCCTGACCAGCCCTTGTACTGGACAGGCAACTTGGCTGTAGGCAGATTGAAAGAGTTGGACTTGAAGGGTTGAATAGTCACTTGGATCTCTGGGTTGCTTAAATTGGGGTCCACTAAGGAAGCATGGATAGCCGACACTTGTGCTCCGGTGTCCCTCCACGCGGTGACCTTCTTCCTGCCCACACTCACAGTTTCCCTCCACTCCGAGGGTATCTGGGAGGTATCTGGACCTGAGGACCTCTGGTGTGATTCCGGTACAATGAACTGTAATCTGTTTGGGTTCTTGGGGCAGTTGGCCTTTACATGCCCCAGCTCGTTACATTTAAAACATCGTCCAGCTAACAATAAAAAAAAATGTTTAAGTACATCAGATGCAGGAAGCCTGCCAAACAATTAGTGGGGCCTCTGGCCCATGGAGGTGCTAAAGGAGCACTCCAGGAAGACAAAGCCATTGCTGAGAAGGTAAATGAATTCTTTACATCAGTCTTCACTGCAGAGGCTGAGGGAGATTCCCACACCTGAGATAGTCTTTTTAGGTGACAAATCTGAGGAACTGTCCCAGATGGAGGTGTCAGTAGAGAAGGTTTTGGAACAACTGATACATTAAACAGAAATAAGTCACCAGGACTAGATGGTATTTACCCAAGAGTTCTCAAGGAACTCAAATATGAAATTGCAGAATGACTAGCTGTGGTATGTAACCTATCATTTAAATCAGCTTCTGTACCAGACGACTGGAGGGTAGTTAACGTGACACCAATTTTTTAAAAAGGCTCCAGAGGTGATTCCAGCAATTACAGGCCAGTAAGCCTAACTTCACTGCCAGGCAAAATGGTTGAAACTGTGGTAAAGAACAGAATTATCAGACACACAGATGAACACGATTTGTGGGGAAAAGCCAACATGGCTTTTAGAAAGGGAAATCATGCCTCACCAATCTACTAGAGTTCTTTGAGGGGGTCAACAAACGTGGACAAGGGGGATCCAAAAAGAATGAAAAGCGGGGGGCAAGGGGGAGATGAAAATGTTCTTTTTCTTGGCTGGGCCCCCTACTGTGCACAGGGCCCCCCCAACTCTAAATCTGGCACTGCCTACACCCGCCCAGCCCCCGCCCCACCTCTTCAGCTCCTGGGCTCTTCAGCCCCCTCTCCCAGGCCTGGGGCTGCTGCAGGGGTCTGTCCCCACAGCCAGGCTGCAGGGAGCGGCCGACCCACTGCGCCCGGCGGGGGAGGTGCATAATGGCCCTGAGCTGCTGGAATCTTCCTGCTTCCTCCTCCACCCTCCCGTCCTGCAAGCGTAACCCACACACCTCCTGGGCTGGGGTTCTGTCCCCTCGAGTGCACCGAGGCCACTGAGAGAGAGAGAAAAGGAGTCTGCCCACAGCCTTAGCTAAGCGCCAGGTGGCTTGTAGCTCGTGCACTAAGCGCCAGAGGTCCCTGGTTTGATCCCACCCGCCAGCGACCCATAAGGACGGTGTCGCTGCTGCCTCGCCTCTCCTCTCCCCAGAGCAAAATGTCCCCTGGCGCCTGCAGGGGTGGGAAGAGAAAGATGGGCCTGCCGCTGCTTCCACAGTCGGCTACCCCAAGAGGTGGGGAAGTGGGGCAGACATCCCATCAGAAAGGGTTCCCCTTAGTGGAACTTTCCGGGGGGTCAGATGTACTGCACCCCCAGCTGAATCGCCCAACCATGTGACCCTGCCCCTCACTGAGACCTCAGCCTCCCCCTCCCCAACCCAGCCACACTGTCCCCCTCTGTCCTGGGGACCCCCCCCCCCAGTGCTCCCACGCTGACACAGCCACACCACTGCCTCGGTTCTGCCACGCTCTGCCTCGATTCCCGCTGCAAAGCCACGCTCAGTCAGCAGCCCCACAAATCCTCGAAGGGCTGCCTGAGCAGCTCCCGGCCCCCTGCAGCTTGGAATACAGAGGAAATCCCAGAAGACAGGAGGAGAGCTAGCGTGCTCTTAGGCTGGGTACAGGGCATTGGTCCTGGGCAAACAACAGACACCCGCCACCCTCTGCTCTCTGGCCCTGCAGACCAATCTCCCCTCTGGCTTCCAGTTCATGCAGATCCCGCCAAACCTCAGCCCGGCCTGTCATTCAGCCCACGTCACCCGCTCCTCCTCCCCATTTCATCCACTCTGCCTACACAGCCACCCCATCTTCTCCCCGCCCCTCCCCAATGGGCCCACCCAACGGGTGCTTGTTGGGACACCCTTGTAGGCAGGCTCTGCCCCCATCCAGATCCATCCTGGAGTCCCACTGCAGGAAAAGGACTGAGAACTGACAGACTGTGGGGGCCCAAGGGGTGTGCGGCACACAGCAGGTCTGACACTGACGGGGCCTCTGGGCACCCCCAGATCAAGCAGTGGGTCAGCCCGCCTCTCAGCTGCGCATGTCACAGTCTTCCCCACACTTCCTCTTTGTCACCTTGGACTGCGAGCTCTTTGGGACGGCTGAGCCAGGCCTCCTTCATGCTTTGGCACGGCACAGCACGCGCGGGGGGAAGCTTTGCACATGCCTATCCCTGGACTGCAACAGGGCTCCTCTCACGAGCACCTGCTCAGCAATGAGTGTGTGCGTCTGCATCATCCGCGTGCTCGTTTGTGCGTGCATGCTGGTTTGTGTGTGTGTGCAGGGGACTCATGGGTCACACTGTGGCCCTTAATAAATAGCAAACCAGCATGGATTAACACAGACCCTGAGAAGAGCAGCTAGTGAATGTTGGCACCACTGTCTGTGTCAGCTGGACCCTTATCTGGCCTGCCTGTCTGCAAGGCACTTGTACAGAGCCCTGGACCAGGAGTATCTGCTTAGATCCCCAGGCCAGACAGGCCCACTGTGATCAGCCAGTCTGACCCCTCTGTATCGCACAGCCCAGAGAGCTGCCCCACACTCCTTCCGAGAGCAGCTGTTAGAAAAACAGCCAATCTGGACTGAAAAGTGGTCAGTGCTGGAGAGTCCACCACAACCCCTGGGAAATTGTTCCAGTGGGCAATTCCCCTTATTTCCATGGATCGTGTTGTACCGGACTCTGCTAGACTGAAGAGCTCATTGTTAACTATTTGTTCCCCATGTAGGTACCGACAGATTGTGATCTAATCGCCCTGTCACAGGGTTTACAGCTCACCGGTGGGGCGCGTCCTTGTGGTTCATCTGCGGATTAGCTCTCGACCCATGTGATGCTCCCTCTTCATGACTTGGCCCTTCAGCCAGCTCACTACAGTCCTCCCCTCCCACAAAGTCCCTCTGGATAAGCTGTCTCAGGCAGTCTTCCAGCCCACCTCCCAGGGGCCAGCAGGGGAACCCAGGCCCGCCCACTATTCCAGCTTCCAGCCCAGGGACCCTGTGTCTAACAACCACCAGCTACACACTCGGACCCGGCGGCTGTTTCCCTGGGCTCCCATCCAGGTGACCAGAGTTTCCTCTGCTCCCGGGGGCTATTTCACCAGGACCGGCTGGAGGCACCAGCAAAGCAAACACTGCTTGGGGTGACACAATTCCAGGGGCGACAATTCCAGGGGCAACATTCTGGCCCCCCCTTTCCCTTTCTTTTTTCTTGCTTGGGCAGTTGCACTCTCAGAGCTTGGGGCAGCAAAAACCCTAGAGCTGGCCCCTGTATTTCACCTGCTCTCAGGTTCTTGCCAGAGTTTGTATTTCCCAGGCAAGACCCCAGGGCTCACTCCCTCAAGGCCACCTGCTTGTCTCTTGGCAGCACCCCTCTCAAGGGAACGGTTGCAGAACTCCTTCCTAGAGCCTCCTCTTGTGCCTTACGTCCTGGTTTTATACTCGCTCAGCCTGCCCCTGCCCAGCTGGGCATCATCAGTGAGACTGAGCAGATCAGCCCGGACTCTCTTCCAGGTGCAGCCTGTCGTGAGGTTAATGGCCCTTTTTACCTACTCAGGCCTTGTGTGGAGTAGAAACCCCCTCACACACTCCTTAACCTTCTCTGGGTTCAGCTAATCAGGCTTAGCAATAGGCTCTAAGAGCTCTCAGGCAGGTTTTCTAATCCTTTAATCCATCTCATGGCTCTTCTCTGACCCCTCTCCAATTGAGGAATATCCAGGGCTTAATTTGTAATGTAAAAGGTGCTGGGACTCAAGCAATTTTTCACATTTGTAACTGATGCAGCCTAGAGGTGCCAGGGCTATGAGCTGCCAAGCCCTGGCACAAATTAAGCACCGTCAACATCCTTCTTGAATTGGACACAGTATCCCATCAGTGGTCGCACCAATGCCAAATAACCTCTCTACTCCTACTCAAGATTCCCATTTATGCATCCAAGGGTGGCATTAGCCCTTTTGGCCATAGTGTCACACTGGGAACCCATGCTCAGCCGATTATCCATCACGACCCCCAAATCTTTTTCAGAGTCGCTATTTCCCCGGGTAGAGTTCCCCCATCCTGTAAATACAGCCTGCATTCTTGGTTCCCAAATGTATATATTTAGCAGTATTAAAAGGCATATTGTTTGCCCGTGCCCAGCTTCCCAAGCAATCAGTACCTGTTTTCTTCATTATTTACCACTCACCCAATTGTTGTGTAGTTTTACATTTTCTTCCAGGTCATTAATAAAAATGTTAAATAGCAAAGGGAGCACCACGCCCCCCTCACCCCGCTTTCCTGGCTGCCACCTGTGGGAATCCCCAGTCGGTCACAGAGCACAGGACCTGCTCTCATGTGCCTCCTCCAGGCCTGAGCAGCAGTGCCCTTACCCCTGTAGCCGGCCTGCGTGACTTTGTGGATGGAGGTGGGGTGCCCAGGGCCAGAGTGAATAGATCCCTGCCCCGCCTGGGCTGAGCCCTAGGAGGGCCCAAGGCCATAATGAGTTTGAGGGTCTCCTTCCTTGGGCTGGAGGATGCAGGAGGGCCCAGCACCCACGCCAGAGTCCTTGGTGACCTGTGGGCTCAGAGGAGCTGAGCACAGTGCAACCCCAGACAGGCCAGCACAGCTTGGCACCAGATCTCTGTCCTACACGATGCAACGCAGCAACAGAACTAGCAAAGCCAGCCCCCCTTAGTGCTTGGGCAACTTTGAGTATGTGCCTGTCTGCACACCCAGGCACAAACCCCCTCCCTACCAGCATGCACGGATGCTAGTTACCCCACCCAGCCCCCACTGGCAGCCCTCTGCCCAGGGTGAAGCAGTCAGATGCAGAGGCCTACATTTGGGGAGGAAATGGCTTTACCTCCTCAACTCACACTCCCTTCAGCTGCTCGGGCCATGAAACACATGCCCAGCCCCACCCTGCGCTGGCCAAGTCCTGCACTGTGCCCTAGTGTCCCTGCTGGGCTGCTCCTACGAGCCCAGGCACCACGGAGCCAAATCAGGGGTTACTAATGGGTTTGCTGCATCTCTCCAGCTGGAGCCTCAGGCTAGTTCCCTGCCCTTGTTTCAAATCTCTCAGGGTCCTCTTGCATCAATGAGTCCTTCTGCCAGTCCTGTGCCTCCCATCACCTCACTCCCATGCAGCCCCTGCTCCAGGACTGGCTGGGCCGGATGTTCAAACACACCGTGCCCTGTCGCTCTGGGCGTGCACTAACATCTGTGCAGGCTGCTAGGGACAGGATTTGTGCCTGGGTGTGCAGACAGGCACATATGCGACATTCCCCAAGCACTAAGGGAGGCTGGCTTTGGCTGTTTCTGCAGCTGCTTCACATTGCTCAGGACAGAGACCTGCTGCAAAAGCTGCTATGGGAGTTTCTCTGCTGCTATTTCAGAGCTTATTCAGGAAGTGAAAACAAAAGCAGGGTGAAGGGAAAGCAATGCCCAGAGTGGTGAACACCTGTCATGGTGGGGCTGGGGCTGGGGCTGGGGCCCTGCAGGAAACCCAGTGAATGGGAATCCTCAGGCAGTCAGGGCGCTTAGGGAGCCCTTAAAGATCTCTCCTTAGATGGGCAGGGACCACGTCTCCTCTAGCCCCCAGCACAACAGGCCACAACCAACAACTGGAGAGGCACTGGAAGTGGCTGCATCAGGCTTTTGCCTTTGATAGGACCTTTGCACTCTGGAGCGGAAACTGTAAAGTGCTTTAAAACATCCCTGGGAGTGGGCAGTGCTGCCGGGGCTCACGGCTGCAGTCATCGTCCGCTGCTTTCATGCGTGGCCTGGGTTTGCGCCCCTTTCACATGGAAGCCATAGCATCCACCAACACTGGGGTTCACCCGGACTGCACATCCCCCTTCTGGGTGCTGCAAACCCCCAGGGCTCCACAGCCTTTCAGCCCTCCTCCTGTAGGGAAGAATTTCTACTTATCGGAAAAGAAAACACCAGCACAAAGTGGCCACTTTCCAGCTGGCTCAGCAAAGGATGGCCTGGCCTGGAGAATGGCAGGGCTCCCAGTTTGGCCTAGGAGGAGGTCCATTGGGCTGGGAATCAAGGCAGCAGGTGTCCCTAGCTCTCTGCCCTTTGCACCCTTATCACTGAGCAAGGAGGCTGACAAGCATCAGTCCCTCCATCCTACAATCAGCTCTCAGAGGCTGCAAAAGGTCACACCTGGCAGAGCAGGGAATAGAACCTACGTCTCTGCCGTGGGAGACCCATGAACGGACCAGCTGAGGGAAATTTGGGCTGCTGGTACATCCTGTTCGCTGGGGCCCCACCCCCTCCCATTTAACTTTATTTACATAGACACTACAGCTGCTTTAGGGGGACCTGAACTGAGGCCCTGGTACAATTGTCTCCCCCTCATCAGCCCTGCCCATGGCTCCTCCACTTCCCCACTCTGCTTCTCAGAAAGATTAGGCCAAATCTGCGTGCTTGGCTATGCAGTCTGCGCACGCTGCGAAGCCCAGTCAGACCATGGCAGAAGGGCTGTTGCTATGGACATCCTCAGATGCCGGTCATTGTACAGGCTGGTTGAAGCTGGGACCGAGGCAACGAAGCAGCTCGGTAATTTTATAGCGCACGAAGTGATCTCGGTCTTGTCCCCGCTCTCCTGCACACTGGCTTTCCGCTCCCTCCCCTGTTTCACAGATAGGCCGCCGGCCCCAGTCAATGTGACTGTTACGCACCTGAAGGCAAACTCCGCCACTGTCTCGTGGGATGTCCCAGAAGGAGACGTCATCATTGGCTATGCCATCTCACAGCAGGTACGCCAGACTCTGCCCCCAAGGTGTCTCTGCCCCTCGTCCCCACCCTGCCTCCCCTTCCCTTTGGGAGGGCTTTCCCGGGAACCCCACCCCACCCGAGGGATGCACCATGAGCAGTGCTGGCCATGGGTTACGCAGGCTCCTTCTTCCTTTTCTGGCCATCCCACTGCTGGGGCATCAGCTCCGACCCCACCCATCTCTCATCATCCTCTCTGGGGCCAGCAGGCCATCGGGCCTCCAGGGGGCAGGACTGACTTGGCCCCACCCTCCTGGCCACCCCCACCTTGAAACCCCTCTACAAAAGGGGTGTGCTTCAGGCCGGTCCTGAGCCCCATCCCCTCCCTGCTGCCCTGGGCGGGGTCCCCACTCTGGGCGGGGCTTTGCGAGGGAGGAGTTTGTCCGTGTGACTGTACAATGGCATGGGGGACTCTAGAAATACTGCTATTCACATGACTATCGCCGCCCTGCACGTGAACAGCCCAGCAGAGTCTCCTAGGAGCTCAGAGATCACCATGCCTCCACCCACCCACGCTGGCGACTTGCCCTCACTAACCCATTTCCAGAAGGGCAGGGGAGCCCTCCCTGTGACTGACAGTGTCTCTCCCACTCTCGCAGCGGCAGGACGGGCAAATGCAGCGGTTCATCCGGGAGGTGAACACCACGAACCGGGCCTGTGTGCTGTGGGACCTGGCGGAGGACGCAGACTACATCATCCAGGTGCAGAGCATCAGCCTACATGGAGAGAGCCAGGCCAGCAAGAGGGTCCATTTCCGGACCCTGAAAGAGACCGATCGCCTCCCCTCCAACAGCTCCAACCAAGGTAAGGGCAGAGCCCTCGCTGTGCCCTTGCCACACGCTCTGGTTGGGAGATTGGTCACTGGGCCCTGCGAGGTAAATTTCCTGCGGGGCCCCACAGCCCACGGAAGCAGGTTCTGGGAACCGAGGGGAGTCGGGGCTGCCACGCGGGAATCCCCGTGGGGACAGCTAGGGCTGGTGCTGTATAGCAGTGCCGAGCTACACAGGAGCACTGGTTAAAGTCAGACCCCTCGCTGTTCAGCCTGCCCCCAGGTGAGGGGGCAGAAGGGGGGTGGCTTGCAGAGGGGCTGGAAAGAGGCTCCTGGGGGCTCCTGGCAGGGGCTGTGCCCGGCCCTGGAGAGGAGCCATCTGTGCTTGGTGCAGAAGCCGCCTCCGCAGAAGCCTTTCGTTCCCCGCTGCACGCTCAGGGCTCCTGGGGCCGGGCTGCTCAACGGGGGACAAGGAGACACAGCTAGAACCACGAGGCTGTTGCAAGAGCTCGTGCAGTGTCCCAGTGTGGCAGGTTTGTCAGTCTGGGAGCGTCGGGAACAGAGGCCCAGGACCAAAGGAGAGGGAGTAAAGCCACGGCAGGACCTAGCACAGCACCTCTGGTATGACAGCCACGCAGGCGGAATGGAGGCAAGCCTCTGCCCAGCATGGAGCCGAGCTCCACAGGAGCCAGGAGACACAAGGCCGGGGGGGGAGACATTTCCTGCTGCACAGCCCAGACCCAGAGCGTCTGGGGCATCCTGCCGTGGGGTGGCACCTGCACAGGTTCCTCCGCTAAATCCTGCGCCGAGGCAGCAGAGGTGAGGGTGATACGCAGCCCCTCGCTACTGGAAAAGCCCGTCCTAGAGAGGCACGGCGCTGCCTGGCACGCAGCCTTGCCAGCGCTGGACACCTGCTAACGTCACCCAAGCTCCCCCAGTACAGAGCAGGGGCAGAGCGATGGGGACCAGCTCCCTTGTCGTGTTGGGCTGCAGGGGGCTCGTACCAAGTTCTCTGTTCCCACCAGCTCCCTGCAGAGGGTCAGTCCTGAGGGTGGAGCACTTTTCCCTGCTGGAGGAAAGTGATGGGGCACACTCACTTCTCGTGAGCGCCTCCTGTTGGCTGGGTGAGACCCTGCACTTTCCATTTCTGTGCAGCCAGCGCCCCGTTGGCTGTCGCCCTGATCAGGCAGGTCCTCAGTGGCTCAGCCCCCCAGCCAAGTCACTCGGTTAATAGGTGAACGGATGGATGAACCCCTTCCGGGGGAGAAGGTCCACAAGGACCTGTCCCAGTGCCTATCTCTGGGCTTAGTTCTCAGCTCCTCCTGGGCTTGATGTCCATGCCTGCCCTGATACAGAGCAGGGCCCCCAGCTTCCTGCCTGGGGGCTCTCTGCCTTTATGGGTTCTTATTGCCCCGCTCTGCAGCCAGGTCACTCCTTGGAGTTAAGTCCCCTTCCAGGGTAACAAAGTCCAACAAAAGGCTGGCCCTCTGCAGGGTCTTCAGCCCCGTTTAAACTCCAAGCCCCTTTCTTGGGCATTTAATGCCTTTTCTCCCCTCCTTGGGGCTTAGGCCACTCCTCTGGGGGGAACCTGGGCCTGCCTCACTACTCTGGGTCCCAGGTTCCCAACTCAGCATCCCTATAGGCAGCAGCCATGTGCTGCTTCCCTTTAATGGTCACTGCTGCCTTCCCTGGGCTGCTTCTCACTCTGTCCCGTCCCATCCCGTCACCTCCGTGGGGTGTCCCTGCCTGCCCGCCCGCCCACCCACCGCTTCTGCTCCCAGCCAGCAACTGGAGATGCAGCCCCTGCAGTGCCTTTTAACTGAGCCTGCTGCGCTCTGATTGGCTGCTTCTCTGCAGCCTCTCTAGGCAGGCCTGGAGGACCCACCCTCAGTGCTCCTGGCCTGGGGTGCGGGTGGTAGGACTGTGAGAGCCTGGTGCAGCCAGTCACAAGGATCCCTGGGTGTGTGACACTGGGGAGGTCCCACAAGGGGTTAAACCTGCCATGTGGCTGCTGCAACACTCCAGCATCTCCGTCCAGGCTGGGTCCCGTCCGTCCCCCGCAGCCCGGGGCTCGCTCCGCCCCACACCCTGCTCCGGACGGGGAGCTGTGTTGATGCTCCTCGTGGGCACCGTTGCCCAGGGGAGGAATCATAGAATCATAGAATCATAGAATATCAGGGTTGGAAGGGACCTCAGGAGGTCATCTAGTCCAACCCGCTGCTCAAAGCAGGACCAATCCCCAATTAAATCAAAAGGAGCTGGCTGGGGCAAGTGCGCGGTGCAGGGTGGACAGCTCGGCGCCCGACCCTGGAGCCCCAGGCTCAGCCCTCGTCCTTCTCCCCCTCCAGACAGTGGCTGTCTGGTGAGCTCTTGGCTCACGGCCCTGTCCTCCTTGTCTCCCCAGTGACTTCTCCCAGGGGCCAGCGGGTCAGTCCTCTTCCCCCTGGAGGGGTGTGCTGGGCTGGGAGATGCCAACCATGGGCTTCCCCATTAGAAGAGGGATTTCTGGGTAAACTGCCTGGTTTCTGAAAGGCAGCCAGCACCATCAGCCCAGTGCCGCTCTCTGCAGGGCCGGAGCCAGCTTGGGTCTGGACTGGAGCCTGAGTTTTGTCCACACAGGACCAGGTTGGCCTGACCTGTGTTAAAGGGGGCAGCAGAGCCTTTGCACTGAGTGCTTTCCCCACACCTCCAGGTGCCGTCCCAGTCCCTAGTCTCACCCCAGTGTTTGCCCTCGCTGACCCCTGACCCCTCTCTGGCTTCCCGTGTCACTCTGCAGGCCCTGGCTGTGTCAGTCTCAGTGGACTAAATGGGCCCAGAGAGCCCCAGACAGTAACGTGACCCTGTTGCTGTAAAACACAAAGCAGTTAAACAGCTTGCAGGCGTGACTACA
Source organism: Chelonia mydas (assembly GCF_015237465.2). NCBI lineage: Eukaryota > Metazoa > Chordata > Testudines > Cheloniidae > Chelonia > Chelonia mydas. The sequence goes on from NC_057851.1 coordinate 423,953, forward strand.
GCGACCTCGGCTTGCTTAGCACCTGGCAAATGCACTAGAAAACTCACGCTCCCAGTCTGCAGAGCGACAGCGGCTCTTTGTACAGCACGCTGACCACCTCCGTACGCAGCCTCCGCTCTCCCCAGCCAGCTGCCGAGGGCTGGCACTGACCCTGGGACTCTGACATGAGCAGGAGGTACATCATCATCCCAGGCCGAACCAGAAAGCAAGGAGCTGCTGCTAGGCAGGAGGTGTGTGCCCCTTAGGGTGGGTGGCACGTGCTGGAGTGTGGATGGAAGGGAGGCAGGTGGGGCAGCTCTGTCAGCATCCTGCTCCCCAGTACACACAGGCCTGCCAGACACAGACGCAGCCATGCCCCAGGCCCCCCTGGCTGGTGGGTATATGCCCCCTTTCCCTGGTGCACACGCCTCCCCCGACTATACCCCCATCTCCCGGGTAAAAGAGAAGGTGCTTTAACTCTCAAGGGACTGTCCGGGATCAGACCAGCCAGGCCAGCCTGCTGCCTCTGACCAGCCCCAGATGCCTCCGGGGCAGCAAAGGTGTGATTGGCTCAGGTGTCCCCTGCCCTTTACACAGCTGGGAGCTGAGGGGATGAAACCCAGAGCCGTGTTTCCCCGCCCTCCACTTGTGTCCTGTTGGCCCCTACGGTTCTGGGAGTCTCCTCTGGCTCCGTGCCGGGGCTGGGTGCTGTTTCTCATCCGCCCGCAGCCTGGTGGGGGCTGCACAACCTGACAGCCCCACCAGGCCGGGCCACTCCACACTGCGCGGCGTGTGTCTTGCAGGTGACATCACTGTGGAAGGGCTGGACAAGCAGCGGCAGCTCCAGACCGGGGAGATTGTCATCATCGTGACGGTGCTGCTCATGTGGGCAGGTGAGGAAAGGGGGAGGGCCGGTGCTCACTGGCCACCACCCAGGGTCCCACCCCATGGGCCTCTGGCCCCTCTGGATTCCATACAGGGGTTGGGCTGGAAGGCAGCACATGGGTGTGAAGGCGGGCGCAGGAGATGCAGCGGGCTGTGGCTCGAGTGGGGGCGGGGGGCGGGCAGCTGTAGGTGTGAAATAGGCTTTTGACACAGTCCCCAGTGACGTTCTTGTAACAAACTAGGGAAATGTGGGCTAGATGAAACTACTCCGCAGTAGGTGCAAACCTGATGGCAAGACTGCACTGAAAGAGCCGTTGTCAATGGTTCGCTCTCACGCCCGGGGGCATATCCCACAGGTCAGTCCTGGGTCCAGTACCAGTCACTGTTTTCATGAGTGATATGTGTAATGGAGTGGAGAGACTGCTTATAAAGTTTGTGGATGACACCAAGCTGGGAGGGGTTGCAACCACTTTGGAGGACAGGATTAGAACTCAAATTGGCCTTGACAAATTAGAGAATTGGTCTGAAAACAACAAGATGAAATTCAGTAAAGACAAGGGCAAAGTCCGTGTGCAGTGTTGCTGTAGCCGCGTTGGACCCAGGATGTTAGCGATACCAGGGGGGTGAGGTAATATCTTTTATTGGATCAACGTCTGTTGGTGAGAGAGACAAACTTTCAAGCTTACACTTGAGACCTGAAAGTGGGACAAGAATAATGAACTTAATCTGCAGCAAGGGAGATTTAGATTAGGTTTTAGGAAAAACTTTCTAACTCTAAGAGTAGTTACGCTCTGGAACAGGCTTCCAGGGGAGACTGTGGAGTCCCCATCACGAGAGGTCTTTAGGAACAGGTTGGACAGACCCCGTCAGGGACAGTCTAGGTTTACTTGGTCGTGTCACAGTGCAGGGGCTGGACTTGGTGAAAGTCAATTGACCCTGACTACAGATAACCAGCTGAGCCATCGAGGCGTCTAGACAGACTTATGTGGAGTGCTGGGGAGGATCCGGTGGTTGTGGCACATGTAGGTACCAATGCCATAGGGAACGGTAGGAGAGACGCCCTGGAGGCCAAATTTAGGCTGCTAGCAGAGAGACTGAAATCCAGGACCTCTAGGGTGGCATTCTCAGAAATGGTTCCAGTTCCAGGCGCAGGGCCAGGTGGGCAGGCAGAGCTTCGGAGTCTCAATGCGCGGATGAGACGATGGTGTAGGGAGGAGGGGTTTAGATTTATTAGGAACTGGGGAAACTTTCGGGATAGGGGAGCCTATACAGGAAGGATGGGCTCCACCTAAACCAGAGTGGATCCAGACTGCTGGCACTTCACATTAAAAAAGTTGCAGAGGAGTTTTTAAACTAAGAGATGGGGGAAAGCTGATTGCTGCAGAGGAGCATGTGGATCGGACAGAGACTTCTCTTAGAGGAGAGTCTATTGATAGAGATTCTCTAGGTTTTAGGAAGGAGGAGGGGGATGAAAGAGGATAAAGTATGGGCCAGATCAGACGAGAAGATTCACATAAAAAAGAATCTGACACATCAGGAAAGGGCAGACAAATAAACAGTGACAAGATTTTAAAGTGCTTGTACACAAATGCAAGAAGTCTAACTAATAAGATGGCTGAACTAGAGTGCCTTGTGTTAAAGGAGGATATTGATATAATAGGCATCACAGAAACCTGGTGGAGCGAGGACAATCAATGGGACATAATCATTCATAAGAACATAAGAATGGCCGTACTGGGTCAGACCAAAGGTCCATCCAGCCCAGTATCCTGTCTACCAACAGTGGCCAATGCCAGGTGCCCCAGAGGGAGTGAACCTAACAGGTAATGATCATTGATCTCTCTCCTGCCATCCATCTCCACCCTCTGACAAACAGAGGCTATGGACACTATTCCTTACCCATCCTGGCTCATCGCCATTAATGGACTTAACCTCCATGAATTTATCCATTCTCTTTTAAACCCTGTTATAGTCCTAGCCTTCACAACCTCCTCAGGCAAGGAGTTCCACAGGTTGACTGTGCTCTGAGTAAAGAAGAACTTCCTTTTATTTGTTTTAAACCTGCTGCCCATTAATTTCATTTGGTGGCCTCTAGTTCTTGTATTATGCGAACAAGTAAATAACTTTTCCTTATTCACTTTCTCCACACCACTCATGATTTTATAGACCTCTATCCTATCCCCCCTTAGTCTCCTCTTTTCCACGCTGAAAAATCCCAGCCTCTTTCTGGGGTAGAAAATATATTGGAAGGACAGAACGGGGGGGGGAGGGGAGTGGCACTATATGTGAAAGAAAATGTAGAATCAAATGAAGTAATAATCTTAAATGAATCCACATGTTCCATAGAATCTCTATGGATAGTAATTCTATGCTCTAATAAGAATATAACAGTAGGGATCTATTACTGACCACCTGACCAGGACAGTGATAGTGACGATGAAATGCTAAGGGAGATTAGAGAGGATATCAAAATAAAGAACTCAATAATAGTGGGGGATTTCAATTATCCCCATACTGACTGGGTACATGTCACCTCAGGACGAAATGCAGAGACAAAATTTCTTGATATTGTCAATGATTGCTTCTTGGAGCAGCTGGTACAGGAACCCACAAGGGGAGAGGCAACTCTCGATCTAGTCCTGAGTGGAGCGCAGGATCTGGTCCAAGAGGTAACTATAACAGGACAGCGTGGAAATAGCGACCATAATATAACAACTTTTAACATTCCGGTGGTGGGAAGAACACCTCAGCAGCCCAACACTGTGGCCTTTAATTTCAGAAAGGGGAACTATGCAAAAATGAGGCGGTTACTGAAACAGAAATTAAAAGGTACAGTGACTAGAGTGAAATCCTTGCAAGCTGCATGGACACTTTTCAAAGACACCATAATAGAGGCCCAACTTAAATGTATACCCCAAAATAAAAAACACAACAAAAAAACTAAAGAAAAGAGCCACCGTGGCTTAACAACCATGTAAAAGAAGCAGCAAGAGATAAAAAGGCATATTTTAAAAAGTGGAAGGCAAATCCTAGTGAGGTAAATAGAAGGGAGCATAAACACTGCCAAATTAAGTGTAAAAAGGTAATAAGAAAAGCCAAAAAGGAGTTTGAAGAACAGCTAGTCAAAAACTCAAAAGGTAATAACAAAATGTTTTTCAAGTATATCAGAAGCAGGAAGCCTGCTAAACAACCCGGGGGGCCCCTGGACAATCGAGATACAAAAGGAGCACTTAAAGATGATAAAGTCATTGCGGTGAAACTAAATGAATTCTTTGCTTCAGTCTTCACGGCTGAGGATGTTAGGGAGATTCCCAAACCTGAGCTGTCTTTTGTAGGTGACAAATCTGAGGAATTTGTCACAGATTGAAGTGTCACTAGAGGAGGTTTTGGAATTAATTGAGAAACTGAACAGTAACAAGTCACTGGGACCAGATGGCATTCACCCAAGAGTTCTGAAAGAACTCAAATGTGAAATTGTGGAACTATTAACTATGGTTTGTATCCTGTCCTTTAAATCAGCTTCTGTACCCAATGACTGGAAGATAGCTAATGTAACGCCAATATTTAAAAAGGGCTCTAGAGGTGATCCCGGCAATTACAGACCAGTAAGTCTAACGTCAGTACCGGGCAAATTAGTTGAAACAATAGTAAAGAACAAAATTGTCAGACACATAGAAGAACATAAATTGTTGTGCAAAAGCCAACATGGTTTCTGTAAAGGGAGATCGTGTCTTACTGATCTATTCGAGCTCTTTGAGGGCGTCAACAAACATGTGGCCAAGGGGGACCCAGTGGACATAGTGTTCTTAGATTTCCAGGAAGCCTTTGACAAGGTCCCTCACCAAAGGCTCTTACATAAATTAAGTTGTCATGGGATAAGAGGGAAGATCCTTTCATGGATTGACAACTGGTTAAAAGACAGGGAACAAAGGGTAGGAATAAATGGTAAATTTTCAGAATGGAGAGGGGTAACTAGTGGTGTTCCCCAAGGGTCAGTCCTAGGACGAATCCTATTCAGCTTATTCATAAATGATCTGGAGAAAGGGGTAAACAGTGAGGTGGCAAAGTTTGCAGATGATACTAAACTGCTCAAGATAGTTAAGACCAAAGCAGACTGTGAAGAACTTCAAAAAGATCTCACAAAACTAAGTGATTGGGCAACAAAATGGCAAATGAAATTTAATGTGGATAAATGTAAAGTAATGCACACTGGAAAAAATAACCCCAACTATACATACAATATAATGGGGGCTAATGTAGCTACAACTAATCAGGAAAGAGATCTTGGAGTCATCGTGGATAGTTCTCTGAAGACGTCCACGCAGTGTGCAGCGGCAGTCAAAAAAGCAAACGGGATGTTAGGAATCATCAGAGAATAAGATGGAGAATATCTTATTGCCCTTATATAAATCCATGGTACACCCACATCTTGAATACTGCGTACAGATGTGGTCCCCTCATCTCAAAAAAGATAGACTGGTGTCAGAAAAGGTTCAGAGAAGGGCAACTAAAATGATTAGGGGTTTGGAACGGGTCCCATATGAGGAGAGATTAAAGAGGCTAGGACTTTTCAGCGTGGAAAAGAGGAGACTAAGGGGGGATAGGATAGAGGTCTATAAAATCATGAGTGGTGTGGAGAAAGTGAATAAGGAAAAGTTATTTACTTGTTCCCATAATATAAGAACTAGGGGCCACCAAATTAAATTAATGGGCAGCAGGTTTAAAACAAATAAAAGGAAGTTCTTCTTTACTCAGAGCACAGTCAACCTGTGGAACTCCTTGCCTGAGGAGGTTGTGAAGGCTAGGACTATAACAGGGTTTAAAAGAGAATGGATAAATTCATGGAGGTTAAGTCCATTAATGGCGATGAGCCAGGATGGGTAAGGAATAATGTCCCTAGCCTCTGTTTGTCAGAGGGTGGAGATGGATGGCAGGAGAGAGATCAATGATCATTACCTGTTAGGTTCACTCCCTCTGGGGCACCCGGCATTGGCCACTGTCGGAAGACAGGATACTGGGCTGGCTGGACCTTTGGTCTGACCCAGTACGGCCATTCTTATGTTCTTATGAGCCTGATCTCCCTTCTGTAGCTGTAGCTAAGAGGACTCTGGTGATCCTTGGACGTATATGCAAGAGTAAGGAGGTGTTATTTCCTCTTCGCTTTGCATTAGTGGGACCACTGCTAGATACTGTGTCCGGTTCTGGGCCCACCCTTCAAAAAAGATTGCAATGAGTTAGAAAGGGTTCAGAAGAGAGTGACATGCAGCGTGGGTCTGCCTGAGTACATAGACGCAGGCTCGGGGGCGGGAGCTAACGCGCTGTCAGTAACAGCGTGGCCAGTGCAGCAGCAGGAGAGATTCTGGCTGGACCCCAGAGCTCAGCTCCCAGCTCACAAGGTTAGGCTGCTACTGGCCTGCAGTGGGGACCCTGCGATTTTTAGCTCCAGCCCCGCTAACGGAAGTCTGTCCCCCCGGGCTGGGAGACCCACTCCCAGCTGCAGTGCTGTCACCCTGTCTGAGGCCTGGAAAGCGTGCCTCCGAGTGAAAGACTCCAGGAGCCCAACCTGCGTAATGCAGGAGAAGGTTAAGAGGGAGGGGGCTCTTTGGGGCAGTCTACCCAGAGATTCCCAGACTCTAAGGCCGGAAGGGACTCTCATGATTATCTAGTCTGATCTGCATAACACAAGCTAGAGAACCTGCCTCAGTGATTTCTGCAGCTGGCCCATTACTTCCCATGGAGCTATTAAAAGCACACCCAGTCTTAATGTAAAGACTCCAAGCAAAGGAGAATTCACCCCTCCCCTCGGTCAGTCATTCCAATGGACAATTGCCATTTTGCCAGGGTGTGAGGTCTAAGGGGGGCAGGGTAGGGGGCAACACAAGAGCGAGGCAAAAGTTTTAATCAAAATGAGTTTTTGATGGCAGAGGCTTTATGAAGTAAACCAAACCTTTGTGAACAATGTTTTTCTTTCTACGATTTTAGATTTTTTGATTAAATGAGATTTTGTTGCGATTTTTTTTCTTTCTTCTCTTTTTCCTCTGCACATGGTATTGATGAGACTGAAACTGGATACTGCAGCCAGTCCTGGTGTCCACATTTTAAACAGGATGTTGAAAAATTGGAGACTATGCAGAAAATAGCTATCAAATTATTCAAAGGCTGGAGAAAACAAGTGAGAGACTTAAAGGGCTCAATCTGTTTAGTTATGAAAAAGAAGATTACAAGGTTAATTGTCTAATTACCTTAATGGGGAGAAAACCCCGAGTACTAACAGGCTCTTTGGTCTACCAGTAAAAGGCAAATAAGAACCAATGAAGCCAGACAAATTCAAAGGAGAAATTAGGCACAAATGTTTAATAGTGAGGGTGATGAGCCATTGGGACAAACTCTCAAGGAAGCAGTGGAGTCTCATCTCTTGATGTCTTAAAATCAAGCCATGCTGCTTTTCTGGAAAATACTTTAGGGGGGAGTTGTGGGAAGGGGTAGGGTGTTGGGGAGTTGTGGGGAGGGATGGTGTTGGGGGAGTTGTGGGGAGGGGCGGTGTTGGGGGGATGGTGTTGGCGTATTTCCGGGGGGTGGTGTTGGAGACAGTGAGTTGCAGGAAAGGCACAGTGTTGGGGGATGGTGGTGTTGGAAGAAGGTGGTATTTAGGGCAATGTGGGCAAGTGGTGGTGTTGTGGGTGTTGCAGGGGGGAGTTGTAGGGTGGGGGTGGTGTTGGAGAAGACGTGGGAAAGATGGGATGTTGTGGGGAAGGGGAGTTGTGGGGAGGGTTGGTGTTGGGGGGATGGTGTTGGGGGAGTTGTGGGGAGGGGCAGTGTTGGGGGATGGTGGTGTTGGAAGAAGGTGGTATTTAGGGCAATGTGGGCAAGGGGTGGTGTTGGGGGTGTTGTGGGGAGGAGGGGGTGTTGGGGAAGACGTAGGGAAGAGGTGTTGTGGGGAAAGGTGGGGTGCTGGGGGAGTTGTGGGGAGGGGCGGTGTTGGGGGGGAAAGGGAGTTGTGGGGAGGGGCGGTGTTGGGGGGATGGTGTTGGGGGAGTTGTGGGGAGGGGCGGTGTTGGGGGGATGGTGTTGGGGGAGTTGTGGGGAGGGGCAGTGTTGGGGGATGGTGGTGTTGGAAGAAGGTGGTATTTAGGGCAATGTGGGCAAGGGGTGGTGTTGGGGGTGTTGTGGGGAGGGGGTGTTGGGGAAGATGTAGGGAAGAGGTGTTGTGGGGAAAGGTGAGGTGCTGGGGGAGTTGTGGGAAGGGGTAGGGTGTTGGGGAGTTGTGGGGAGGGATGGTGTTGGGGGAGTTGTGGGGAGGGGCAGTGTTGGGGGGATGGTGTTGGGGGAGTTGTGGGGAGGGGCGGTGTTGGGGGGATGGTGTTGGCGTATTTCCGGGGGGTGGTGTTGGAGACAGTGAGTTGCAGGAAAGGCACAGTGTTGGGGGATGGTGGTGTTGGAAGAAGGTGGTATTTAGGGCAATGTGGGCAAGGGGTGGTGTTGGGGGTGTTGTGGAGAGGAGGGGGTGTTGGGGAAGACGTAGGGAAGAGGTGTTGTGGGGAAAGGTGGGGTGCTGGGGGAGTTGTGGGGAAGGGTGGTGTTGGGGGGAAAGGGAGTTGTGGGGAGGGGCGGTGTTGGGGGGATGGTGTTGGGGGAGTTGTGGGGAGGGGCGGTGTTGGGGGGATGGTGTTGGGGGAGTTGTGGGGAGGGGCGGTGTTGGGGGAGATGTGGGAAAAGGGTGTCATGGGGAAAGGTGGGATGCTGGGGGAGTTGTGAGGAGGGGTGGTGTTCGAGGTGGGTGTTGTTGGAAGAAGGTGGTATTTAGGGCAATGTGGGCAAGTGGTGGTGTTGTGGGTGTTGCAGGGGGGAGTTGTAGGGTGGGGGTGGTGTTGGAGAAGACGTGGGAAAGATGGGATGTTGTGGGGAGGGTTGGTGTTGGGGGGATGGTGTTGGGGGAGTTGTGGGGAGGGGCAGTGTTGGGGGATGGTGGTGTTGGAAGAAGGTGGTATTTAGGGCAATGTGGGCCAGGGGTGGTGTTGGGGGTGTTGTGGGGAGGGGGTGTTGGGGAAGACGTAGGGAAGAGGTGTTGTGGGGAAAGGTGAGGTGCTGGGGGAGTTGTGGGAAAGGATGGTGTTGGAGGTATTGGGGAGAAGGGGAGTTGTGAGGAGGGGTGGTGTTAGGGGGATGGTGTTGGGGTACTTCCAGGGGGGTGGTGTTGGAGACATGTGAGTTGCAGGAAGGGCACAGTGTTGGGGGATGGTGGTGTTGGAAGAAGGTGATATTTGGGGCAGTGTTGTGGGCAGGGGGTGGTGTTGGGCACAGTGTTGGGGACACCCCCCCAAACCATGCCTGTCTCTCCCTGCAGCGGTGATCGCGCTCTTCTGCAGACAGTATGACATTATCAAGGACAACGACTCCAACAACAACAAGGAAAAGACCAAGCCATCCTCAGAGCACAGCACCCCGGAGCGACCCACGGGGGGGCTCCTGCGCAGCAAGGTAACAGGGGGAGCGGATTACTGGGGGATGGGGTCTGTGTGTGCGAGTCACTGGGGGTGGTTGTGTGGTAAGAGACCTCAGATTTCTTAAGACAAGGAGCAGTTTGGGGCAGGGACTGTCTCTTAGTATAGTCATGGGCAGCAGCCAATGGAAGGGATCCCCGACCCCCATGGCTCTTTGGAGTTAACCCTGGTAATAATAAATATGGGGTAACGGGGCTCCTTTGAGGCTGCCAGTTCTGTTGTTTGTTTAATGAATTTTAGCCAAGAACAGTGTGGCCGGCACATGGCTCAGTAACCAGAGAGGGTGATAATCTCCACCTCCAGCCACAGCAAGCTGCCTGCTCTCTGATACTCATTCTTCTTTGATTACAAGGCCAGAAGGGACCACCTGTGATCATCTAGTCTGACCTCCTGTATGATACAGTCCGTACGACCCCATATCAGCTTATCCATTAGTCTCTTGGGATTGATATCAGGTTGATTGGCCTATAGTTATCCAAATCATCCTGCTTGCCCTTTTTGAACACTGGCACAACACTAGAGCTCTTCCAGTCATTTGGAATTTCTCTAGTGGTCTGAGTTATTAACAATGAACACCAGCAGCCGGAGATCCTCAGCCAACTCTTTTTTTACTCTTCTGTGACAGTTCTCATAGCCTGAGAGCAGATTTTAAAATGTTTATCCCTAATAGATGCTTTTTAACATTCTCCCTGGTTACTAATGGCCTGGAAAGAACTTCATCCCCATGTGATACAAGCAGTTGTTATCTGTCTGTCTCAGGGTTTCATACAGCTGCCCATCACCACGTATCTGAGCACCTTCCACCTGAAACTCCCAGCAATCGCCCAGTCCCTAGAGACTGGGGTGGCTGGCTCGTCTCATTTTGGGGCAAAATCTCCATTTGGGGAGGGATTTGTTTTTTTTTTTTTTCTAATGCTATTTTCTCTGTGTTGGTCAGTTGGGTTTCTTAGGGGCGTGGGGGGCAGTGCTGGTGGGTTGGGCTTATTGAGGAGGGAAGGGGGCAGTCAGGGGCAGAAGGGAATGGTAGCAGTGGGTTGGATGGGGGAGGGGGCGCGATGTTGTTTATCTGCATTTTGTGCAGGGAGTCAGTTCACTTTGAAGTGCTTTAGTCTCTATTGAGTCTCAAGTTTTATAAAGAAACCACGAGGAGAGGCTAAAGCCAGAGCATGGCACCAGGCCAGGGGAGGCGGGGCGTGCACCGCTGCTCCGCCCGCGGCTGGGGTGCACCTGCACTGCTTGGCCCGGCGGGCGGGGGGGGGAGGATGCTGTCACTGGGCTCAGGGAAGAGGGGAGCGCACCCCCGACTTGGCACATCAGTGGATCTCTCAGAAGTGCTCAGTACCCACAACTGGGACCAGATCTCCAAAAGAGCTCAGCACAGTGGATCCCTGTGGTGCAGGGCGCGCTGAACCCAGGAGGAACCTGGTCCTGAGCGTTTTGGAAAATCTGGTCTTAATGCTGATTTTTCTCTTGTAGAAAAAGTCTCTATCTGTCAATATCATTGAGGTGTGAGCACAGATCAGCTCTGGATCCGAGGGCCCTGGGAATGCTGCCAGAGCCGAGGAAGATCATGGGATAAAAGGACAACACCAGGCTGCCAGCCTGCAACCCTCAGCATGCAAAGACTTGTTTATCAGAAATTATGCTTCTTCCAAGGCCTTCTCCCCATGAGGGGATCTGCATGGAGACCGTTTGGATGATGCATGCAGAACTAAGCCTCACACCCATCATGTAATCGCCCATGGGCCGCTCGGGAGTCAATGGGGAGCCTGGAACAGCACCGAAAGAACAAACAGCAATATCCGGATTTCAAGGGATGCGGGAGCCTCCTGCTGATGCAGGGATAATGTCGTGGAAGTGGGCTCTCATGGCCCTGTCACTCAGCAGCTGTTACGTAAACGGCAGTGTGTCCTCATGTTCACGCCTGTTACAGCCTTAGGTATGGCCAGACCTAAGCCAGGCTGCTGACATAGCTCCAGTCACCAGAGAGCCCTAGAAGGGGCCTAGCTCTCATTCAGCGCGCCTGGAGCCTCAGAGGGATTTTCTGTTTGTTTACGGTCCCAGAGAAGTGCCCACTTTCCAGCCCCCTAACCCTGCAAGCCTAGACTGTGGGGCCCACGGAGGTGGAGCAGGTGCTAGCTCAGGAACGGCTGCCAAGAGAACTGATCGGAGCTGGGGAGGTTTTCGCAGCACTCCCCAAAGTCTGGAGTCTGAATTGCAGGATGGCCCCATGCCCCCTGCAGACGTGACCAGAGATGGTATCCCAGCCCAAGGAGGCAGGAGGTTGGCTGGGTCACTGAGCTGACTTCAGCTACTGGCAGCTCAGATGAGCTTCCACCCCTTCCCTTAGTATGAGTGTGACCACCCCGGGGAGGTGAGGACCTCAGACCAGGAAGGGCCAATGCTGCCTTGTGCTGTGCCCAGCAAACAGCAAAGCAGGGCCTTGCTGCAGAGACAGCGGGATGCAGGGGAGAGTGCTCCCTATCACATCTCACGCCTGCCCAGTTTGTAGGGCAGCAGGGATGTACCCAGTGCACATAAAAACATACCCCCTGCTAACTGCATTGCCTGGGAGGTCTCCAGGTCACGGTTCAGCTCTGGGTGTGGGGGGGAAATCTAGCACATGTAGCTCTGACTCCTCTCCTCCTCTGCCTCTGGCTCCCTCGGAGGCTTCCAGCGTGCAGAAGCTCTGTTCCAGCAGCCCTGGTGCAGGCTACGTAGAGCCAGAGTCTGGGTCACTGGGAAACACCCACAGGCCCCAGAGAAATGTGTGTGGCGGGGGAGAGAATACCGTGCTGAATCCCCATGCCTCTGGGGGGCAAAGGCCTCAATGCAAACTGCCTGTGGCCCGTCTGCCTCCGCCCATCAGGCAAAGGCCTCACCACAGGGCCCTGCCCCAGCCCCCTCACTCTGCGGGGCAAAGGCCTCACCACAGGGCCCTGCCCCAGCCCCCTCACTCTGCGGGGCAAAGGCCTCACCACAGGGCCCTGCCCCAGCCCCCTCATTCTGCAGGGCAAAGGCCTCACCACAGGGCCCTGCCCCAGCCCCCTCACTCTGCCGAGGCCTCACTCTTGGTGCCTGCCCCAGCTCTATCCTATTGCTCCTAGCATTGAAGGCTTCACTGCAGGCCCTGCCCCGCTTGCAGCGTGGTTTTAGGTTGGGTCCCTATGGAGTGTGCGAGGGGTAGTTCCTTTACGCACCAGTGCATGGCCTAGAAGGGGTTGGTCTCCATCCCTAGGGAGATGCTGCTGCTGGAGAGAGACTGTCCCAGGGCTTCCCAGACACACAGCGCCTGCTCCATGTAGGAGACAGTGGTGTCAGAGTCTGTGCAGAGAGCCATTCCTCCTCCCTAAGATGCAACTAGGAAATGTGCTACTCCAGCCCACCCCCATCACATCACCAGCCCTGAACATGGCAGAGTTCTCCCCCACCACAACCCTTTGCAGCCTCCTGTGCCCTCAATGACTGCCTTGGACACGGCCATGACATACAATTTCCAGGCCACCTGGAATCCCGGAGTTAAATCTCTCTGGCAACAGGGGCCAGGTGGGCAGGATTCTACGCCTGAGTTATTCAGTGTCCGTTCAGTCACAACCCCAGCCCGGCAGCTCACAGACTCTGGCTCAGCGGGTCTTTACAGCCTGAATCCTTGCCTGTGCCTCAGCTGTCACGTAGGGGAAACGCTTCCAGTCCGACAGGGCGATAGTCCCACTCCTGCCGCACTCCCCACGGCTCTCTGGCTGCAGCTGTTACTCCTTCCCCCCAGAGCAGGCAGTGCCCCCGGCCCAGGTTCCCATGGGAGAGGGTGGTGCTTATTCCACTAGGCCCTTCTGCTGGAAAGGAGCTGACCCAAGCAACTTGGAAACACCAATAAAACCCACCAAGTTCTTGTACCCACCAATTAACCCTCAAGTTCAGGGCAGAGGAGTATCCAGGGCGGTTAAAGCTGAACACCTCCTGCTAGCACCCAGACCCCAGGGTCCATGTGGCATCACCGTGGAGTGAATTCTGTCATTTGGAACCAGCATTGCTCTTAGCCAAAAGGCTGAGGCCAAACCAACCCCAGCCCCTCTCCCACACATCTGCCTTCCTCCATCAGAAGAGAACAGAACAGCCTCCACTGGAGGAATGACAGGTTTGTAGCCTGCTCCCCCAGGGGCTGGGATGCTGTCTGTGCAGCCCCAGGATTAATGAGAATCACAGGATCCAGTGTCTTCCAGGAACTTAATCTTCAAGCAAAGCACTTTCAGGACTCTTCCCTCCAGGTGCTGCTCGGCTCCTGCCATGGGCATACCGGGGGCAGGACAAGTGACTCCCTGTGGCAGGGTCTTTCCAATAAAAGTCTCTGGCCCAAAGGCAGAAGGGTCGCTGCGGTGGCTAGTCCAGTGTGTGCACAGTGCTTGCGAGCCAGCTGCCCAGGCTGAGGGACAGACCCAGTAGCACAGGATGGGATGGTGCTGGCGGGCTAGGGAGGGGGAACAGAGGAGACACAGAGGTTCTGATGCAGGGCAGTGACAATGGCAAAATGGGGGACAGCAGAGGCGGTACCGGAGCTGAGGGATGGGAGTCCCATGGGCTCTGCTCCTGGATTTTTCTTCAGCTCCGCAACTGCTGGCTCCTGGAAGAAGAACGGCCTCCCCTTCCCAGCAGCTAGAGCATCTCATGCTCCCACCAGCCACCTTCAGCACAGACCCGCTCCGGGGGGCAGGGCAGTTCTGGAGACAGCACACTTCTCCCCTTGGGGAGCAGGCCCTCCGCCATCTGTCCATGCCCATCAGGGAGATGGCCTCTGCTTCTCTCCAGACAGCATGGGCAGTGACCAGAACTGCTGCCTGGCGGTCTCTGCTGATGGCTGGAGCCCAGCGACAATGCTGTTCCTGGCTGAGGCACCTGTAGAGAGGGGATCTCCCCCCACCCCCAGTCCTGTTGCATGCATGCTCACTCTCGCATATATGCACAAGAAGCTGGCGGCCCACCCTCTGCTGTTCTCTGTCATTTGCCAGATCAAAGTATGCTGGTGATTCCTAGCAAGCGTAGCACTTGCTATCCCATCCTACCCCACACTTCCCTTGCACAGGACATCAGCCCAGGCTGGGTCCCTACTGGAAGCTGCTGCCAGGAGTCCCTATTGGGGAAAGTGATTCACCCATTGCCCCCCTCCCCTAATGGTCCCATTGCTCTACAGGGCCTTGAAGTGGGAGAATTGACCCTCCGTCTTCGCAGCTCCATGGCACTGGTTGGGGCTGCCAGACCACCTGCACTTGGCAGAACAGTAGTTTGACAGAGAAATGGGGCTGGCGGCTGAAGAGGGAAGAGCAAAGGCCTTGTTTGCTCCCAGGATGGAGTCTCAGAGAAAATGGCAGCAAGAGACACAAGATGCAGGATCCAGAGCACAGAGAACAGAAACCTGCACAAGCTGTTCTCCTCATGGGCCAGGAGCAGGGCTCCCCCATCTGCGCTGTTGGGAGGGGAATGCTGCAGGACACCAGCTGGCAGAGGGGATGGAAGGGCTTAGAATCTCCTGCTGGGACAAAGGGGCATGCACACCAGATTATACCACGTGCAAGCAGAGGGAGGGGGCATTAGCCTGTGTTCCTAAAGGGACCTCACTTAATGAGACAAGTGTGTGGGGGGGTGGAGCCTGGACATCCCACTGCCCCCAGAAGCCCCTGCTGGTAGGAATCACTTGCCCCCTTGCTATCTGGGACTAGGCATTTTGACCCAGGCTTGTGGCCCGTGCTTTCACAGTCCTGTCATGGAGCTGGGGTGGACAGATCACACAGAAGAGGTATTGGGACCTACCATTCCTTAGCATCGCCTCAGAGAGCTGGTGCCTAGTGGTATAGCTGAGGGCAGGGACCTTCTCCTGCTGCCTTACAGTCTCTTTGATTGTCTTCATCCCAGGGTGACGTGTCATCATCTACTGAAGCTATCACTATCACTCAGGCAGCAGGGGAGGGAGCTTCCAGACAAGGGGCAGGGCTGAAGGTTTAAAAACCAAACCACGGGGGTAGCAAGGGGCACGAAGAGCCACTGGCCTGCTTCCTCAGTAATCCTTCCCCTCCCAAACTCAGAGGGACCCAGGAAATCTATGCTAGAGGCCGCAAGGACAGAGTCAAGCTTACAATGTTAAAAAACTCATTTTATCGCACTCTACAAAGGTGGCATTTTCATTTAAAAACCAGTGATTTCACCACATGACAGTGAGAGTCTGAAGTAAAGGGTGTGGGGGCTGCAGGTGTCAGAGCTATGAGGACCTCCACCCCACAGACGCAAGGGGAGCAAGCAGAGCCCATGGCTTTGTGCCCTCTCTGGGCAACAAGAAATGGGTTCTCTGGGACTACCAGCAAAGGACAGCAAAGGGGTGTGACACCTACACAGAAGGAGAGAATAACCCACTTATGAATGTGTGGGCAGCACCCTCTGGCCTAGCTAGGCTGGAATTCAGACCAGATGCTCAGAGGACTCCCTCCTGCCCTTAAATCTAGGACTTCCCTAAGAAGCAGGAATCTGCTGACCCTTATCCCAAAGGAGAGAGGCAGTAAGGATAAAGGGCTTGCAGGGGGCATCATCCACACAGTCCTTCAGTTCACACTTCCATGCTTCAGCTATAGGAAAGACTGGAGCTATGGGTCTCTTCTACACAGAGCGAACACAGCAAGCAAGAAAACGTGTGAGCCAGAGAAAACTGAACAATGCTCTGGACTCTGTGTGCCTGAGAGTGCACGCTCAGCTAACAGCGGTGAGCACCACTGTGCACTGAGTGTGCTTGGAAACTCATGCCCAGCTAACCATGGTGAGCACACTGGAATTCATGCCCAGCTAACAGTGGGGAACACCCATATGCATGGGGCAGGCGTGCTCAGGAACACAACATGGAACACAGCTGCCCTGCATATGCTGGGTGCTGAGTGGTGCTCAGCGCGGTTTGCTGGCTAACGCATTTTCTAGCATGCTGCATTTACCCAACATGAGGATGAGGCCAAAGCCCTGAGACAGCTGTGCCCCAGAACCAGACAGCAGAGGAGGGAAAGGCCTTAATTGAGTTGCCAGCCCAGTCAGTACTGGGAACATGCAGCACCCTTGGTCATGGGGTCAAGCCCAGCCAGTGCACCAGGGAGCTGTTCTGAAGCCCACAGGGCTGGGTGGCCCCATCTCACCAATTCCAGTTGACCATTACTGGCACTCTCCATGAATAGGCTGAGGAGTAGGCAGGCCATGGATGCTGCACTCCCTTTCTCCCGCTCGTGGAAGTCCCTGCCGGGCTGGGTGGTGGCACAGAGCAGGCCAGTGGGTGTGGGAAGCCAGCCCTGCCACTGCCTGGGCTGAGCCTAGTTGTGGGGAAGCCCAGAGGTTGTTGGCATGGCAGCTTCACTAGTACAAGCAAAAATGAACATACAAAAGAGTCAAAGAAACCTGCCTGGCCAAGTCCCAGGAGCAAAGCAGGGAGAGCTGCCAGCTAGTCCAAAGGCACAGGGCAAAGAGGAGAGCAATGCCTTAGGCACAGTGTGGGGAAGAGATGCTCCTTGGTCCACGTTCCAGGTGCCAACTGGTCTGAGCCTCAGGCACAGAGAGGGTTCTGACTGGTTAACCCATTATGGTGATATATAAACACTGGAAGACTGACAAAGCCTCATTAGCCTGTGGAAACCTTAGAGGATGGTCCCTTGTGGCAGGTGGGTGCTTGGCCTCCAGTGCCCCCATCCCATTTCATCCTGCTGTGTTGGGGGCATGCCAGGTGGGACCCAGCTCTGTGGTAGGCGCATGATGGACGAGCTGCCTCCTGGTGTGGGAGACACAAAGTCTGAAACACAAAAGGGCATGAGCCCCAGACCTGTGAGAGGATGGCTGGGGGGATGGGGCCAAGGGAGGAGACGGGGGGACGGGAGAGCAGGCAGAACTTGCAGGAGCCCTCTGGGTTGGGCCTATGAGTACCCCCAGCCACACTGCACCCTGGAGCATGCCTCTACAGGGAAATCTTGGGTGGGAGCAGGGGAGAAGAAATACGACCGAAAGCCCTTTACCTGCTGTGTCTTGAGTGCCCTCCTCAGTGCAGCTTGGAACAAAGAAGAGAGCACACATTAGACCCTTCTGTGAAACAGGACTGCGGTGGCATCTGGCCATCAACGCCATGGGCACAACAAATACACAGGTCCGCAAACCCATGGGGAGTCTCAGGCACGTGCAGGGAGCCCCACGCACTCGCCAGGGCAGATAAGATGAAAAGGCAATGTGTTGTTCACTGCAGCTGATCTGCCTGTGCTGTGACCTCATCAGATCCCACAAGCTGAGCTGGCTCAGTGACAGCACCCAGTCCATAAGAGCCACCACACTGGATCAGACCAAAGGTTCATCCAGCCCAGTATCCAGTCTTCCAACAGTGGCCAATGCCAGATGCTTCAGAAGGAATGAACGGAACAGGCAATCATCGAGTGATTCATCTCTTGTCATCCAGTCCCAGTTTCTGGCAATCAAAAGCTAGGGACACCCAAAGCATGGTGCTACATCCCTGACTATCTTGGCTAATAGCCATTGATGGACCTAAACTCCATGAACTCATCTATTTGAACCCCATTATAGTTTTGGCCTTCACAACATCGCCTGGCAACAAGTTCCACGGGTTGAGTGTGAAATACTTCCTTTTGTTTGTTTTAAATCTGCTGCCTATTAATTTCATTAGGTGGCCCCTGGTTCTTGTGTAATGTGAAGGAGTAAATAACACTTCCTGATTCACTCTCTCCACACCAGTCATGATTTTATAGCCCTCTGTCATATCCCCCATTAGTCGTCTCTTTTCCAAGCTGAAAAGTCCCAGTCTTTTTACTCTCTCCTCCAGAGAGAAGGGGGATTGTATGAGGCACTGCACTGCCTCACAGTTACAATTTATCAAGGTTTGTGATGGACTCTCCATCAATGGTAATTTCTAAATCAAGAAATTATTGTGGGGCAGGTCTCTGGCCTGTGTTATACAGGAGGTCAGATTAGAGGATTACAACAACTCACAGACAGACATGGTCTGCAGGATCTCCTCGTGCACCGGTCACTGTGGTGGCTGGGCAGGTTATTTCGGTCTCACAGCTCCTCCCCATCTAGTGTCATTAATGTGGTATCATCCCCATTCCTCGGAGAGCTTTAATGAAGACTCTATATGAGCCCGGACCTCACCGCAATCTCTGGGTCCCCAAATGCACAGACTCTGCTGGGTTAATTATCCTTCAGTCGGGGCTCAGGGCACCGACTGAGCCATGTTCCTGGACAAGACAATCTCAGGCAAGAGTTTTGGAGCTACAGTATCAAAGGTTTCCCCAAACTCCAAGGAGTGCCCTCTTCCCCACTCAGGGTGCCCCCTATCTGCAGGTCTTCCCCCCTCTCCATCATGGCTCCCTAACTCTGCACATTCTGTGACTAATTTAAATAATCAAACCAATGTGGCCTGTTGAAATCTGTTCTTTACAAGCTCCTGCCCTGCTCTGGCTGCACAGGCTTTCATTCCTCTTCAGCTTCCTCACTACCCATAGTGCAGAGAATTCTGCTGCCCTGCCCGAAGAGTGCATCTCTTACTCCTGAGGACATTCTGCACCAAAAAAATAAAAATTCTATGCCAAAAATATAAAAATTCTGCGCACAATATTTTAAAATTCTGCAAAATTCTGCAGAAGTTATTTGTCAAAAAAATGTGGAGGATCCAGCATAGCATTGGGGATCACAGGTCACTGGCTGCACAGACATTGGAGATCACTGTGCAGCTCCCCCCAGGACACTGACTCAGCAGTGAGGCTGCACCCAACCCTGACACAGTGCAAGGACCCGGCCTGCCCCAGAAACACTCCAGGGCAGTGCCCCTCTGTGCCAGGGTACCAGGTGTGGGCGGGAAGGCTCAGCAAGACAGGGCACAAGTGTGGAGGGGCTTAGTGTGGGGGGGATCCAGGTGGGGGTTGAGAGGGTTCTATGTGGGGCAATCTGGGTGCGGGCAGCTCAGTGCGGGATCTGGGTGCGGGCGGGATCTGGATGCACAGGGGCTTGTTGTGAGGGGTTCTGGGTGCAACGGTAATGGGACTCTGCAGGGGGTCCAGGTGGAGGTGGTTGGGGCTCAGTGGGAGGGGTCTGGGTGTGGGGGGAATAGAGCTTGTCAGGGGGGTAAAGGTGTGAGGGGGCTCAGTGGAGGGTCCAGATGCAGCTGGTTGGGGCTTGGTTGGGTGCGGATCTGGGTGTGGGTGGCTTGTCAGGGTGATCCAGGTGCAGGGGGAGTGGGGCTCATCAGCAGGGGGGACGGGTTCTGAGTGCGGGGCTGTGAAGCTTGGTGGGAGGGTCTGGGTATGAGGGGGGTCTGGATGCACAGCAGTTGGGTGGATGGGGGAGCAGCTCCCTCTACAGGGATCCCATCCCCTGCAGTTGAGGAGTGATGGGTGCAGGAAGTGGGGCGAGGGGGGGTGGTTGCAGAGCTTCCTTCAGCTGGGGGAGAAATCAGGGGGTGGGTCTGACCCAACCCCAGATGCCATGCGGGGGAAGAGGAAGTCCAATCCTCCTCAGCCCAGCCGAGACTAGCAGCTGAGCCTGGCACAGGGTAGGAGCCACCAGCTGGGTCTTCCCCAGTCCCGCCTCCTGCCCCACAATGATTTACCTCTCTGCCAGCTGCCCTGGGCCCCCGAAACATACTGCTGGGGAGGGTCACATGACCACTCTTGTGGCTTCCCTTTGCTTCACTGTCAGAAAGTCATTTTTCTGCAGGGAAGCAAAGAAATCTGCGGGGGACATAAATTCTGTGCATGCACAGTGGCGCAGAATTCCCCCAGGAGTAGAATCTCTGGGGCGTTAGCATTCAGCACTGCTCCACAGGGACTTCTCCAAAGGAAGACGAAGCCACAGAGACAACCCCTCTTCCCCACAAATGTTTGTTTCAATGCAGTTCCCCTTTGATATCTGACTATGCCAGTATAGCTAACGGCACCCCTGGAACAGGCTGGAGCAGGACACACAGCTGACATCTTCATAGGGAGGAGAAACTGGAGCACTCATCTCATCTAAAGATAGGAAATGGCCCCACCTCCTCAGGCTTCAGGATAGCTCTGGGCTTGGGTGGGCCCCACTATCCTATGGTCACCTACCCAGAAAAGGCTTCATCGAGATCATCGTCTTCCTCCTCCTCATCATCCTCCTGGCAAATCAAGAAAGAGGAAAGCTTCAATCCCAATAGATGACTCCGTCTGGGGTACTGCTCCCACTCAGCAACATGGCCCTAATGACCTTGCCACACCTCCTACATGCAGGCCTGATGCCCCGGACACACCTCCCACGTGCGGCCCCAAGCTACAGGACAATAAACCCCTGAAGCTTTGCACTTGAAAAGGGCACTGTCTTTTCCTGGGAATCAGCATGGTGGGAACATAAGAAAGGCCATACTGGGTCAGACGAAGGGTCCATCCAGCCCAGTATCCTGTCTACTGACAGTGGCCAATGCCATGTGCCCCAGAGGGAGTGAACCTAACAGGTAATGATCTAGTGATATCTCTCCTGCCATCCATCTCCACCCTCTGACAAACAGAGGCTAGGGACACCATTCCTTACCCATCCTGGCTAATAGCCATTAATGGACAACCTCCATGAATTTATCCATTCTCTTTTAAACCCTGTTATAGTCCTAACCTTCACAACCTCCTCAGGCAAGGAGTTCCACAGGTTGACTGTGCTCTGAGTAAAGAAGAACTTCCTTTTATTTGTTTTAAACCTGCTGCCCATTAATTTCATTTGGTGACCCCTAGTTCTTATATTATGGGAACAAGTAAATAACTTTTCCTTATTCACTCTCTCCACACCACTCATGATTTTATAGACCTCTATCCTATCCCCCCTTAGTCTCCTCTTTTCCAAGCTGAAAAGTCCTAGCCTCTTTAATCTCTCCTCATATGGGACCCGTTCCAAACCCCTAATCATTTTAGTTGCTTCTCTGAACCTTTTCTGACACCAGTCTATCTTTTTTGAGATGAGGGGACCACATCTGTATGCAGTATTCAAGATGTGGGCGTACCATGGATTTATATAAGGGCAATAAGATATTCTCCATCTTATTCTCTGATGATTCCTAACATCACGTTTGCTTTTTTGACTGCCGCTGCACACTGCGTGGACGTCTTCATAGAACTATCCACGATGACTCCAAGATCTTTCTCCTGATTAGTTGTAGCTAAATTAGCCCCCATCATATTGTATGTATAGTTGGGGTTATTTTTTCCAATGTGCATTACTTTACATTTATCCACATTAAATTTCATTTGCCATTTTGTTGCCCAATCACTTAGTTTTGTGAGATCTTTTTGAAGTTCTTCACAGTCTGCTTTGGTCTTAACTATCTTGAGCAGTTTAGTATCATCTGCAAACTTTGCCATCTCACTGTTTACCCCTTTCTCCAGATCATTTATGAATAAGTTGCATAGGATTGGTCGTAGGACTGACCCTTGGGGAACACCACTAGTTACCCCTCTCCATTCTGAAAATTTACCATTTATTCCTACCCTTTGTTCCCTGTCTTTTTGTTGGATCATATTAAAGAAGTTCTGTATTAAAATCACAAATGAGTTTGATTCTCCATAGTTTAAATTCCAGGGTATTACTAATTAAGAGGTCTCTTGGTTTTTGGTACTGTTTCTCTCCCTCTATGTGTGAAATCTGCAAGCTGCTAATTGTGTTAGTACATTCTAAGACAGAGGCTGTTCTCAAAGCAATTCTTTGTAACAACAACTACTCACACAGAGAGAGACTCAAAGCAATACTCTCTAACAACAGAAACAGCACCCAGAGACTCCCTGCCCTTTTGTTGTATTCATCTCGCTTTGTTAACAATTGTGATTAAAATAGAGATAGAGGATGTATGTGGATGGATGCTTGGTGTGGATAATAACTGAGTGATCAGGGAGGTGCCAGCCTAAGAATCCAGTGTCCATCGGCTGAAGAAGGCGTCAAGTGGAAATAACCAGAGGACCCCCGGAGGGCAGACTGGAATCCACCCAACAGCCTCAAGAATGGGAGAACCAAAGAACAAGATAACATCTAGCAGCATGGAGCCGTCAGGAATGTGCCATCTGCTGATTGATTCAACAACAGCATGATGAAGCAATTCCCATAGACTGGCATAGGAAGAAATTCCTATAAAAATGGACTCTAGAAAGTGAGAACTTTGGAGTCTGATTCTGCAAATCAACTTCCAGGAGCATCAGATGAGCATCTGACAAGGCCCTGCTCCCTCCTCATGTCCAGACCACCTGGCCAGTGGCATGGCATGAGCAACTCTAAGGCTGGTAACTATGATAACGACCTTGCAGAACCTGTGTGTGTGTGTGTGTGTATGAATGAACGTGTGAATAAATATGAAATTGAATGGAATGTTATAGCTATAACTAACTGCTTACTATGATTCTTTCTGTATTCACAATAAATGTGGCATTTTGCCTTTTCCCCTTTAATAAGATCCTGCTGGTTTTTATTTTATTGGTATAACATTTTAACCAGTTCTCAATCCATGAAAGGATCTTCCCTCTTATCCCATGACAACTTAATTTACTTAAGAGCCTTTTGTGAGGGTCCTGGCACTGTGAACCACAGCTTAGCCTGCAAGTGTGCGTGGTGAAATTGTTTGGGCTAGGGCACAAAGGAAAGGCCATGGTGCTTGGAGGGGAGAGAACACAGAATTCCTACCCTGCCTCTCTTGGTGCCCAAAGGAGACCACAGAGTACTTGCACTTGGGGTCTGAACTGGGGCATGAGTTAGCAGACTTGCATCAGAGAAGCCCGTTACACACAGAATAAGGCTGTCCAGAGAGCACAACAGGGCCTGGCGCTCATAGGATTATAGAATTGTAGGACTAGAAGGGACCTCAAGAGGTCATCTAGTCCAGTCCCCGGGCCGCATGGAAGGTCTAAGTGTGATCTAGACCATCCCTGAGAGGTGTTTGTCTAACCTGCTCTTAAACATTTCTAACGATGGAGATTCCACAACTTCTCTAGGCAATTTATTCCAGTGCTTCACCACCCTGAGAGTTAAGAAGTTTTTCCTAATGTTCAACTTAAAAAACCCTTACTGCAATTTAAGATCATTACTTCTTGTCCAATCCTCAGAAGTTAAGAAGAACAATTTTTCTCCCTCCTCCTTGTAACACCCTTTTATGTATTTGAAAACTGTTATGTCCCCTCTCAATATTCTCTTCTCCAGACTACACAAACCCAATTTTTTCAATTTTCCCTCATAGGTCATGTTTTCTAGACCTTTAATCAATTTTGTTACTCTTCTGTGGACTTTCTCAAATTTGTCTACCTCTTTCCTGAAATGTAGCACCCAGAACTAGACACAATACTCCAGCTGAGGCCTAATCAGCACAGAATAGAGCAGAAGAATTAATCCTCCTGTCTTGCTTCCAACACTCCTGCTAATACATCAAAGAATGAGGTTTGCTTTTTTTGCAACAGTGTTCCACTCTTCACTCATATTTAGCTTGTGATCCACTATGACCCCCAAATCCCTTTCTGGGCAGTCATTTCCCATTTTGTATGTGTGCAGCAGATTGTTCCTTCCTAAGTGGAGTACTTTGTATTTGTCCTTATTGAGTTTCATCCTATTTACTTTAGACCATTTCTCCAGTTTGTGCAGATCATTTTGAATTTTAATCCTGTCCTCCAAAGCACTTGCAACCCCTCCCAGCTTGGTATCATCCGCAAACTTTATAAGTGTAATCTCTATGCCATTATCTAAATCACTGATGAAGATATTGACCAGAACCAGACCCAGAACTGATCCCTAAGGAACCCCACTCAATATGCCCTTCCAGCTTGACTGCAATCCTGGACCTGCTAGGGCCTCACATGACAGCTTCCACAGCAAGCACTGCTCAACAAACCCCTGCCCTGCCCCCTCCCTGAAAGTCAGTTAAAGGACTCATAGAGCATAGAGCTCACCCTCCTCCTGCACCGGAGCCTGCCACGCTGCTCGGCTCTGTCCAGCACATGAGAGGGCTCAGGAGTGAGCAGCACAAGCCAAGCGGGGGGTAGGGGGGGCTGTCTCAGCCAGGGGGAGACAGCAGGGGAGGAATTGCTTTTCCCTAGCATTCTGACCTTCCCTGATGCCCAGTGACCGGAATCCCAGCCCTGGATATACCTGGGGGGAGCCAGGCCCAGCTGCAATGCTCTCTACTGTGGTGGGGATTGGCAGGCCAGACTCTTAGCTACCCCAGGAGGACTCACTCTGCACCTTACAGGCGCAATGATCTGGATATACTGTACCTCAAAGTGGTGTTTGAATGGGGTGCTCCCCATGGGGACCGGAGCTGGCTCACTTGTGCTGCCTGGCCTGTTGCTCTCCAGGGTACACTCAGGGTGGGACTGTTCCTGCACAGAGCCTGAAACAGGGTGAAAGACACAGAGACAGAGCCTGGGAGTCCTGGGGGCAGGTGAGGAAGATACCTTAGAACAGGGGTCGGCAACCTATGGCACGTGTGCCAAAGACAGCACGCTAGCCGATTTTTAATGGCACGCTGCTGCCTGCCGGGTCCCAGGCGCCGGCCCTGCTCAGCCCGCTGCCAAACCCAGGCCGGCAGCAGGCTGAGCGGGGCCAGCAGCCAGGGGACCCTGGCAGGCAGCAGCATGCCATTAAAAATCCTGCCCACCCCGGCCCGCTCTTCTCCGCCCCGCCCCCCGTGGGGGCAGGGTGAAGAAGCTTGGTCCTGCTGGCTACTGCGGCAGGGCAGGCAAGGTCCCCCCTCCCCCGCCTCTTCCCCCAGCGTGCGGGGTTCCTGCCCCTCCTCCTCTCCCTCCCTGCCACCAATCAGCTGATGGCCCTTGCGCAGGACGGGGAGAAGCAGAGCCGCAGCGTGCTCGCTGCTCCACGGAGGAGGCGGAGAAGACGTGGGGATGGGGCCTTGGGGAAATGGGGGTGGAATCAGGGCATATCCCCTCCAGCCCCCTGCCGTGAGCCGCTCTGGGCAGGGAGCTGGGAGCACCCCCACGACCCTAGCCTATACCCCCAGCCCTCTGCCCTGACCCCTGCACCCCCCCATACCCCAGCCTCCTGCCCTGCACCCCCCCCCACAACCCCAGCCCTGACTCCAGCCCCCCCCCACATACCCAGCCCCCCCACAGCCCATGCCCTGACTCCTGCACCCTCCTCACACACCCCCAGCCCCCCATGCCCTGACTCTTGCACCCCCCACATTCCCACCCCCACCCTGAGAACCAAACGGGAGCTCCTGCAACCGCCCCCCCCCACCCCTGCCACATTCCCACCTGCACCCCTCGCACCAAATGGGAGCTGCCCAGGTAAGCACTCCACACCCAAAAATCCTGCCCCAAACCTGAGCCCCCTCCCTCATTCTAGCTCCTGGCCAGACCCTACACCCCATCCCCCAGCCTGCTCCTTCACCCCCAGCCCTGTGCTCAGTGCACTCCCACCTTCAGCTCAGTGCAGAGAGAGAGGAAGAGAATGGGCTAGAACCAGGGAGAAGGTAGGTACCCACTCTATGTGGGCAGGCCGGGATCCCAGAACGGCAGCGGGCTGAGCGGGGCCAGCAGCCGGGACCCTGGCTGGCAGGAGCCGGAGGACGGAATCCCAGAACGGCAGCGGGCTGAGCCACTCAGCCCACTGCTGGTCTGGGGTCCCGGCCACCAGCCCTGCTCAGCCCGCTGCCGGTCTGGGGTTCAGGCTGCCGGCCCCTTGGCAGCCGGGGTCCCGGCCACAGGCCCCACTCAGCCTGCTGCCGGCCTAGGTGAACGAACCCCAGGCTGGCAGCGGGCTGAGAGGGCCAGTGGCGTAAGATCAGCATTTTAAATGAAGCTTCTTAAACATTTTGAAAACCTTGTTTACTTTACATACAACAATAGTTTAGTTATATAATATATAGACTTACTGCGAGAGACCTTCTAAAAAACGTTAATATGTATTACTGGCATGCGAAACCTTAAATTAAAGTGAATAAATGAAGACTTGGCACACCACTTCTGAAAGGTTGCCGACCCCTGCCTTAGAACCTGCTCAGGGGAGAAGGAGGCTGGGAATCCAAGGCCCAGGGACAGGTTTCATGTGGAGTCCCAGGGGTCTCCAGGGTTTCAAGCTGCATCTAAAGTCAGCAGATGGGGGAAGTGTTAAATGATTAAAGCCAAGCTGGGAACTGCCACTGCCAGAGATCCAGGGACTTGGGTGGGGGTAGAAAGGGGCCCAGGCTTGCTGGCTCAGAGAAGGCTGCTCTTCATGCTGTGGTGTATTTCCCCAGCAAGTGCAGGGAGCAGCCCTGGTCAGTCCCAAGGGGAGTCCTGGGCTGGTCCGAGGGAGGTGTCAGGGGACAGTTCTCTCCTACCTGCCTGCGCTGCTTCCCAGTGATCTAGCGCCACCTGGAAGGCCTGAGCCACAGTCCGAGTCACGGCTTGGGCCTATATGCAAGAGAAACAAGGGGGTCAATAACAAGACAGCCTGCCTGCACCCCCTCCTGCACTAGCACCCCCTCCCGCCAGAACCTCCTGCTCACCCAGAACTTCTACAAGTGCCCCATGTGCCCCAGGGCCAGCATCCCTTAACCTGCCAGTGTCCCTTGCCCACAAAGCCCCAGCATCCTTGCCCCACCTCCCCCATGCCCCTTGGCCACAAACTGATCACCTTTTCCTTCAGCACCCCTACCACCCACAACGTCCAGCACGCCCAGAGCTGAAAGGGAGGAGAAAGAAAGTAAGGTAGAGTCCTCCAGGGAGGGGGTGTGTCAGAGCCTACACAGAGTGCCTGTTCCCCAGGGAGGAGTGATCAGGTCTGCAGGGCACTGGGGAAAGGCACAAGCATAGTGAAGTGTCAGGAACAGAACAGAGTCCTGGGATCACTAGGCTGTGGGGATGGGGATCAGGGTAATATTGCATTCATTGCTTTCATAAATTCACAGGGCACTGGCCAGTCCAGAAGGGACTAGCCAGTTTCCAGGGGTGGGGGGCAGCAATAGAGGGTGCTGTAGTCGGTGGGCCTATGGGGGAAAACCAGTCCCACACCCCAACTCCCTCCTCCCAGGAACTTCTCTCTCGCCCACTCCCTCTCCAGCTAAGAAGCACCAGGGGCTGCAGGGCTCATAACTACATGACCAACAGGGGCTGGCAGTTGAAGGCCTAGCCAGTAGAAGGTGCAAGTCAGCTGGGAACAGCAGACTCTTTAGGTGGGAAGGGGGAAGGCTGGGGGGCTGGGATGAAGTGGGAATTTTCTGTAATATTTTTATGGAGCCTATGTGTGCCTCAGTTTCCCCCTGTACTTTGCTTTGCTATCCAGTGGGTGACAAAGGGTTAACACTGCTCTTTTGGCAGAGTAGGAGACATGAGGTGTGTGTGTGTGTCACACCCTACACATACTATAATAGTCTTTGTGCAAAATATGTCTTGTGAGGTATCATTTAAAAACTAGTAACAGATTGATCATCAATATTCTTGTGGAGTGTATGTTCAGAATCTGTATTAAGAGTTATGAACATGAGCTGAAATTATAACTACAATGTGTTTACCAGACAAGTCTGGACAGGGGGTAAACTGGTTTCTCAAAGACACAGGACAAGCTGACGCCTCTAGCCAGCTGTCATCAAAGGTGATTGGCAATCACTGGTCAAGTGGCCATTGTTTGGCAACAAAGGGGGGCAGGAACAGATCAATCTGCATTTTAGCAAACAACAACATGGAACCTCTTTCACCTTGAGCCTCCATGTCCCTGCCCTCACAGCTGGAATGAGCTTTATTTAGGGGTAACCCTCGGGAAAATGCATTTCAAAGGGTAACTATAAAAGTGAGGGACACAAACACCCCAGGTTCGTTCTCTCTCTCTCTCTCTCTCTCACCTAAGATGACAAAGGAAGCAGCCCTTTGACTTTGGGAGGAGATCCTGAGCTGAGAATTTGGTCAGCCCTGTTGCTGGGAACATGTGGTAAGGATTTTACCTTGAACCATGTCTAGCTTGTAAAGTTTTAGCTACTAGAAAGCATTTTATCTTTATTTTTCTTGTAACCATTTCTGACTTTAATCCTTCATACCTGTACTCACTTAAAACCTCTCTCTTTGCAGTTAAACAACCTTGTTTCATTTTTAATCTAAATTAATCCACTGCTGTGTTTAAACTGAACTGTTTGGTAACTCTGGTTATAGTAGTGAATTGTTGAATACTGTCCCTTTACAGGGGCAATGGACCTTTAATATCTGAACTGCCAGGAGAGGGCTGGACAGTGCAGAACACACATTTTTGGGAAAATCTGGGACCGGGAGTGTTTTGGGATAACCCTGCAAGTAGTAACCACGGCTGGTGGAAGGCAGCATGTGACTGGAGTGTTGCTGACAGGCTGCTGTGGTCAGAAATGCTGGACCAGGGCTGCACCTATACACAGACACCCAAGGTGTGACCTGCATGCCGGTAGGCTGTTTGTGAGCGGCTCTGATTGGAAGCTACAAGAGTAAAGCATTGCAAGGCACCCAATGTTGTGGGGCGGATGGTGACAACCCCTCACTGGTCTAAATTGCACCCAGGAAAGTGACAATCACCTCACTGTCCAGGGTGCAGTGACTGGGTCATTAAGAAAATGGCTGGAACCTGCTAAAATTCCCCATATCAACAGAGAATTAAAAAAAAGACAATGGGACACCCCACTGCCCAGAACATTCCCACCCAGCAAAGCTCCAGAGGAAGGAGATTTCCCACACCCAGCTCTCGGCAGGGAAGCCAAGCCAACACCCCAGCTCAAGAACAAAGGGAAAGGTGTCAGGGTTAAGTGCTACCCTCCACATAGACCCCCAACCTCTCACCTGGGACTGAGAAAGGAGAGAGCGAGAGAGCCTGAAATGGAGTCCATAGCAGCTTGGCTGGCTGATTGCACTGGCTTGGCCAACTGGACTATGGCTTAATCTTTGTTTCTCTGTGCTAACTTCAGGACTTCTTGATGCTGTGTCCAGGTGACTAATAAACCCTGCTCTGTTTGGAAAACACTGCCTGGTGTCACTGCAAAGCCTAGCCGGGGTGTATGAGTCCCTGAGATGTGGGCAAATCTCTGAGTAGGAGTCTATCTCAGCTGGACTTGCTGGACAGAGCTCAATGCATGAAGCAGGAGTGCTCGAGCCCAGGGGCTCAGTCTCGGAGGTGGTGAGGATGCAGGGCCAACCCTGAAGGACAAGTGGGACTCCTTGGGGATGTGTCACACTAAAGGGGTTCCTCCAAGAGACTCTTTAAAAGTGGGGGAATAGCACAGGTCCTGTGGATCTGTGACAGGTGATGGGAAGAATGATGTTCTTTCTGGGAGAGGGACATCGGGCAGCAGAGTAGGGATGGCACCCTCTGAAACATGGCATGGACAGATGGTTAGATCCTGGAGGTGCTGGGGAAGCAGGGACCTTCCCTCTCCTGGGCAGAGGGGACTTGCTGGACCCATCCTGGACCTCTTCTTGCTAAGGGCAGGTGCTTACGATCTTCTTCTTGGGTGAGAGGAAGGCATGGCACTCCAGTGCCCCACTCTGCTGGCTTTGCGCCACGTAGGCAAACACCTTGTTCTGCAGCTTGTCTGTGGTGCAGTAGGAAATCCTGCAAGAAGGGACAGCCATTCAGGGGGACGGTGCTAGCTCCAAGTGACTGGGCAGGTTTGGTAGCAGCCAGAGGCCCAGGGTTCAGCCTGGGCCTGGTGGCTTAGGCAGCACTGAGCTGGCTAAGCTGATATGTTGCTGGGGGGTCTTACACAGGGGACGCCCATGGGAGATGAGTCAGGAGGGGCAACAGCATGCAACACCCATGGCAAGCAGGGAGGGGATATGCTGCTCCCTTTTACCAGCCCCATGCTGGCCATGGCAGCCCAGCACAGCAACACTCAACAGGCTCCCTGGGTGCGAGCGGTGGGGTCGACGCACTCGTTGGGGGCTGTAGTTTGGTGCTGGCCCCACCATGTTTCCTGCCCTGAGTGACCAGATAGCCTGACCTACCAGCAAGGGGCATAAAGGCTGCCCGAGATCCTGGAGGATTATAAACTGTTCTCTGCCTGCCTCCTCCGGCTGCACCCCGCTCTACACCATGAATTTAAGCCCAGAACCAAGACCATGAACTTGACCGCATGTTCTATGGGCAGTCAGCGTCAGGAGCGGTGCACAGGTGTGATGTGATTGCAGGAGCCCATGTTGCTGGGGAGATGTGCTGCAGAAGGCTGAGCTAGCTGGAGTTCCCTAAGGTCTGAAGGCTCCTGCTCCAGGTGTACTGCATTCTGTAATGCAGATGGCGGGGAATGAAGCATGTATAACTGAGGCACGTCATCATCTACCAGGATGGTGCAGGGTCTTCTAGCCATGGAGATGGTATACAGCGTTACAGCTACTGCTGAGCGAGAGCTCAGCATCAGTGAAGAATCCAGGAGTCTCCTAGACTACAGATTGAACTGAACTGACCAACTGTGGATATGAACCTGCCACCAGTAGAGACTGCATTGGGGCTGTGAACTCCTTACAGTACTTTCCTCTCACACCAGCATCACCTTTGTCTTGCTCAGGATAGTCCGCCATCCATCCACAGCAGATCATCATCAGTGACACTAAATCAGTTCCCATCCTATATCCTGGCCTGAATCCAGCTTGTGCCACGTCCAGGATATCAGCTAAAGATAGAGGAAGAGCAGCTGGCTCAAGCTGAACCCAGGCAAGACTGAAGTGATGGTGGGTGGAATGGGGAACACTTTGAAGAGCTGTCCAAGACGTTGTCTTGACAGCCCCTATTCTGAGCTGCATCTAGGTTCAGGGTCCTGCTGGACTCCTTACTGAGCTGGACAACCAGGTAGCCTCCTTTCACCTCCAGCTTGCTAGGAAACCTCATCCTTCTGCCAGAAGAGGACCTGGCCACAGTGATCCACGCATTGATCACCACCAGGCTGGATAACTGCAATTCACTTTGTCTGAAGCTGAATGTGATGATGATGCACAGGCTCCAGTCGGTGCATGGCTGGCTGCCTTCTCCATGGCCCAGGCCACTTACGTTATGTCTACACAGCCCATGGCAGTGCCCTCTAGCCAGGGCTGACAGATTTGGGCTAGTGGGGCTCATGCTAGTGCTCTAAAAATAGCTGAGTAGGTAGCACTTTGCGGCTCAGACTCTGAAGGCTAAGGAGGAGGGTGAGCTTCAGAGCCCAAGTTCCAGCCTGAGCCGCAACTTCCAAGTGCTGCAATTCTAGCTATTCTTAGAGCACTAGTGCAAGCCCCAGCTAACACAAGTGTGTCGACCCAGGCTGGGTGCTCGCTGCTGCAGGTTGTGTAGACATACCCTATGAGCATACCAGGCCTGTGCTCAAGTCCCAGCACTGTCTTCCATAGGAACAAATGACATAGGACTGCAAGGGACCTCTGGGGTCACCAAGTCCCCTACTATCAGACAACTCCAGTTCATAAATTTATCAAGCTCTGTCAAAACTAGTCAGGTTATTTGCCTTCACTCCTCCTATTGGAAGGCTCCCAGTCAGCTTCCGATGCCAGTTTAAGGCCTTCATCCTAATCTTCAGAGCAATTACTAGATTAAGCCCCAGCTACAAAGACTGAATTTAATCGCTGAACCCCTGTGACAGTGTTGGTGCTGTGGGATGGCACAGATCACACAGCCCAGGACAAAGCATGTGGGATCTGGAGACAAAGCGCAGAGGAGAGGAACCAGCTATGTAACAAACTTCCAGGGGAGACCAGGGGCATCCAGATTCAGCCTAGGAAACACTGCAAAACCTTCCTCTTGGAGGAGGCCTTTCCATCCTAAGAATGACACACACAAACTCCCCCACTTCTGCCCCCTCAACACACAGACTCCCTCCTTCTGCCCCCACCCTGGACAGACAGACACTCCTGACACACCCACCCACCCAACCCCATGACACATAGAGACTCCCTCTTCCACTTCCATAACACCCCCAACACAGATAACCCTCTTCCGCCCTGGCCAGCCCGACAGACACCCTGCCAACCCACAACCCACGCCATCCCTGCCTCCCAACATACAGACCTTTCTCCACTCCCCATGCCCCCCAACACAGGCTGCTGAAGCCTAGAAGCTTCCACACCCTGCCCCTTCCCACGATGTGCGGGACAACATCCCCCCAACCCCTATCCCCACCACAGCATGCGTGGCCTGGCATCTCTCTCTTATCAATGCACAGCACGTGGGGCCACCCCACTGCATCTGTCCCACTGCAGCCTGCCAGGGTGCACACAGTTCCATAAAGTCCCACACCACAGCCTAGTGCAAAGTCAGCTGAGCTTGGGGCTGGGACAGGGCACTAGAATCACCGATGGGACAGGGCTGGAGTGCTGTTTGCTGACTAGGAAGGTGAAGGGAAGACATTTCCACTGACAAAGGGCACAGAGGACCACCTCCTGGCTGACAAAATCCTCCCACCCCTCCTCCCGCCCCCTATTCCTAGTAGCCTAGTACCTTTCACTTTTCTGTTCCACTGCCCCTACACACACCTGTAAATGGAGACACACTCTATCATCTCCTTGGTCTCAGCGTCCTGCAGTGAGATGCCCCTCGGAGAGACAGTCAGAATCACCTTCTGGAATTTCTTGGCTCCCACGCGAGCCTGGAGGCGGGGAGAGGGGAAATGCATGGGGGGCACTTTAGTCACTGACCAAAACCCAGTGCGTGATTCTGGCTCCTGTCACTCTCCATTGGAATCAGCAGTCCAGACCCTCTGCAGCATCCCAGGCACTGGGATTTCAGCTAGCAAACGTCAGTACCACAGGAAGTGGGAAAGGCTGGGCCTGGGGCTCTGGCACTACCCTTGGAGCCAGGACTCCTGGGTTCTGTTCATGCCTCTGCCATACTGCATGACCCTGGGCAGATCCCTTCCCCTCTCTGCACTTCAAGCTCCCCATCTATGTAACAGGGTTTAAGTCACTGATCAAGCTTCCCATCTGGAAAGTACTTTGAGATTCTCAGAGAAGGGGCTAGAGGCAGGCAGAGAGGGAGGCTCGCTCTCTCCCTCCCCTGCACGCAAGTGGAACTGAGAGTCTCCCTCCCCAGAAAGCAAGGCCCCTGCTGGGCCCCCTCCTCTGCGTGGACAGGGGCCAGTTGCCATCTGATGCTCTGGAGGCTTGACTCAGAGGGCAGGACACATGGGCTGTGAGACCATGAGCATGTTGGAAACAGAAGGTGCGGAGCTGAGAGCAGCATAAGGCCTGGGAAACAATCACTTAGTCCAGTTCCCCTACTTCTGTGGGGCTGAGTCCCTAAATACTGACTTTCTTCAACCCCCCTCACCAGGCAGGCAGACACACTGAAGTCCAGTATTGGGGAGCATCTCTTACCATAGCAATGATCCGGCGGATGGCATTGGCTGCCATGTCTTCTCCTTTGGGTTTCTCCACCAGTGTCATGCCCAGGTACTTAAGTGTGAAGCCTATCCCCTCCAGCAGGGGCTCCTGCATGTCAGCCCAGTTCTCCGGGAGCTCTGCAGGGGCACAGATAGTGTGGTTAGTGAGAGTGATTACATGCACAAACAGCTGCCATGCTGGAACCTGATGCACTGTTCCTAGCTTGATTCTCTCCAGCAATCTGTTACTATTTGCAGCAGGTCTCCTGCAGCAGAGTTAATGGATCTGTGTGCACTTCTCCTTCTGAAGATCCCCCTCTCAGTGCTGCTACCTGCACCAAGGGGTGCATTTAATTTCTCAGCTTTTTGCTTTTAAATGGGAAAAAAATCCGTCTCATGATGCTCTAAGCTCCTTGTTCTGGAGGCATTTGCTTTGCCAGCAGAGCTTGTAAGCTCCTTGACCCAACTGGTGCCTACAGAGCCTGATCCTGTGAGATGCTGTGCTGAGTGCTCCCAGCTCCCACTGACTTTGCTGGGAGCGGGGGGTGCACTGCGTCTTGCAGGAACATAAGAACGGCCAGACTGGGTCAGACCAAAGGTCCATCTAGCCCAGTGTCCTGTCTTCCCACAGTGGCCAATGCCAGGTGCTTCAGAGGGAATGAACAGAACAGGGAATCATCAAGTGGTCCATCCCACCGCCCATTCCCAAGGACTGGCCCTTAACTCAGTGGCCACAGGTGCACCATGCACATAATAGTGTTCTCCACTGCACTTGCTCAATGCATAATCTTTAAACAGTCACAGCTAGGTTAAATCAAAACCAGAGTCCCTGTTGTTGTTATCCAGAAATCACAAGTCTGCTGGGGCATGGTCTTACTAGCCCAAGAGCTAAGCAGTCAGAGCAGGAGTTGGATGGGATGAAGGCTAGGCAGCACCATGGCTCAAGCAAAGATTTTGTTAGCCCTTCTCAAAGGTGAGAACTCAGGTACATGGAAGAGAGGTGGTTTTTGGAGGGACTCGGAGGAGGAGAGAGGAAGGGGCATCCAGACCTAGGGTGCTGCATGGGGGAGAGATGGGACATAAGGGCACTAGTCTTTGTTGAAGTCCACATCCTGCTGCCTTTCAAGCTGCAACCATTTTTCCTGAAGACATAGAATGTGTGTTTAGAATGAGGAAGGTTCCCAATGGCCAGCCCCTGGTTTCTCCTAGCACGTCCAGCTGGCTTCTTTGAGAAAGAAGTAACCACAGGGCTTTGCATTCTCATGGCAGGAGGCTATGGGGAATGGGTTACATAATTACACATGCTGCAGCTCCAGTATGTGGGACACGTGGCTTAGAAATAGAGTATGAATACATTTGAATCTCCATTTGTGCCACTCCAGCTTCAGCTTGGCTCCCACAGGATCTAAGTAATCTTTGATAAATGGAAGTTCTCTAGCTCTAAAGATGACAGACCTATTTATTGGTCAAAGTACCATCACATTTGATATATGGAAGGAACTTTTAATGTGAATGTTTCATTGATCTCTATTCTGTCCAGTAGCCAGTAATAGAAACAAATGGGTAGCTTAACAGGGGGAACTGAGGCTCTGAACCTGCTGTTTAAAATGCATGGAAGATGATTGCTAAAAGCACCAGCTAGGTTAGTTACAGGGAGGGGAACTATAGAAATGACAAGAAACAGGAGGCCAGGGCCTTACCCTTGAAAGGGTAATGGGAATGGATCACAGGGGATGAACCATTCAATACTGTAGTTGCCCTCTTCTCACACCCTCTGAAGCATCTGGCACTGGCCACAGTCAGAAGAGAAGGTACAGAGCTAGATGGATCACTGACCCAGTATGGCTGTTCTTATTGGTGAGTCAGCCTGGGGCTCCTAATAATATTGTGAACATCAGAGTGGCATGGATTTCCTCAGCACAGGGCAGGGTCTTCCCTCTCCTTGCAGATGAGCCTCTTTTCAGAACCATATTTCACCCCATCCAGGAAGGCCCCAGTCCGTGTGTCAGAGGTTCAGTTCAGTGCTGGAAATGGTTTGGACAAAGGCGTTTCCCACAGACAGTGTGAAAGCCCACATTCCAGATGCTTTTAAGCAGGTTATAATCAAGAGCCCAACCCCACTCTGTAATGATGAGGCCTTTTCCTGTAGCCATATTAAGAGAGCAGGAGTCATGAGCCAAGAAGCAGAGAGTCACATCCTCACATTCCATCTACATTACATTAAAACAATGTAATATCGGGCTGTTAAGAAGGCGATCCTGTCCTAATAGTGCCCATCACCAGATAAAGAAACAGATCTTAAGATGGTTAAAGAAAACTTTGTTTAATAGCATTCTCTGTGGCAAGAAATCAATTGGTCAACAGTTGCGGTTGTGAAAATCCTACTTCTTTATTGTTTTGTCTTTATGGTCCCCATTTCTCTATTGTTTATCTATATGGTCTCTGTCTAGTTCTTTGATTGTTTGTCTGCTGCATAACTAACTTTTTAAGATGTAAATCAGCTAGGGTGGTGGGACATGATTGGCTAAAGAATTGTTTTACAATATGTTAGGATTGGCTAGAAAATTGTTCAGTAATATTTTAGTAAAATGATTGATTGAGGTACAGCTAAGCAAGACTCAAGTTTCACTATATAAAAAGAGGTCCAAAAGGAAGTTCTTTGGAAGCAACTCCAGGACATACCCCAAGATCAGAGCTGTCAGACCTCAACACCCTGTCAGTCACACTGTACAGAAGCTGGAGTCCCCAGATTACCTGATCCTAACTGGCCATCAAGAAAAGTTCACCTGCCTTATTGGGAGTGGTGAGCACGGTATGTTTAGAGTGTGCATTCTGTTTTGGTGATTGTTAATAAATAGAGGTTAAGGATATTACTGTGAAAAGCTCTTTCACTGGTAAAAGACCCCATAAACCCACCATAGATTATGCCTTGAGCCCTAGCAATTGGGTATGGATGGCCTGGACCCCTATGAACTGGGAAAAGGTGGGGGTGCCTAAATCAACCAGGTTATGCCTTGATCCCTAGGAACTAGGTAGAGATGGGGTGTCCTAGAGTGTGCGGGTAACAAATTTAGGGTAGAATTGGGTGCCTTATACCTTGAGCACACGGATGGGTAAAGGTGGGTGCCCTAGAGTGTGTGTAACAGAGAATTTTGTGTGGGTAAGAGCTCCTAATGCACTCAATAGGGACAGGCCCCAAACAGATCCTTGCAGGGCTAGAAGGGTTCATTCCTCTCATTCTGAGCACTGGCAGTTGAGTGCTTGTGGGCCTCTATTCTGCCAGCCCTCTTGTCAAGGTGTCTCTGGAGCCACGAGTGAGGAGATACAAGCTGCAGCACCTTAAGGATGCTGATGAGACCCAGCTCTAGAGAGTTCTTGCCTAAACTGATTAAACAATTTAGCCAGGGCCTCGCAGACTGGGACCTGCCTGAGACTCAGCCCTGACAGCACTGAGGCATCACATGCAGGCTGGAGGGAGAGAGGAAGGAAGCAAGTGGCAGAAACGGCTCTTTTGGCCCCCTTGTGCTCCCTGCCATTCACTGCACAGGCTCCCAGCTCCGGAACTTGTTGGCTCCCCAGCTGCTTCTGGAGTCCAGGCAGCAGCCTGGCCAACAGCACTTTTTCTAACCGTGCTTAGCTAGAGGTGATTACTTTTCCTTCTGAGGGCACGAATCTGCCCAGTTAACTAGACCAATGCAAACTCGAGCCTGGATCACAGCAGCACACTCTACATGGGGTAGCATTTGGAAATTCCAGCTAGTGCCGGATGCAGCACTCATGGCAGGCAGAATATTCCACCAGCACTCAGATCTATGCTGCTCCTAAATCACTGGGTTAGATTTGAGCCCCACTTGGTTTGAAGTTAGCAATAATCTTATTCATAGACTCTCCTGGTGGATGAATAGGCTCCAAAACAGCTTGCTATTGAGGGTATTATAATCCAAGTGGATTAATTGCATAAGAAAGTTTATAATACTTCATTTTTTTCCTGTAATATTTGTAATTGAATTAATTCTACATGTGCATTCTAGGGAGACTTGTGGAGATCTAAATAAACCAAAATATGCTCCTATTGCTTTAATCACTCTTGTCTGACAATCAGATTTTCTGCTATCATCTTGTAAATGATTTTCTGCATTACCGTAACACTCAGCAGCCCCAACCAGAATTGGTGCCCCATTGTGCTGAGTGCTGTATAAACATAATAAGATTGTAAACACTGGTGGAGGCACTATCTCAATAGGAAAATGACAGGATGGTGAATATGGAACACAACTGGCGACGGGTGAGATAGGGCCACATACATTAATGTACACCTTGGAGACCACACAAAGGCATTACTAGCCACGATCACAGCTTCCCTTGGGCAAAAGTGTGATTAAAGCAACAGGAGCACATTTTTGTTTCTTGACCTACTTTTTGCCTTCCATGCACTTTTCATTCCCCCAAGATTTTGCTAAAACTTTCCAGGGCCATTCCGCTCTGGGCAAAGCCCAAACAAGCAACACTTCAGTGGAAAAAGTACAATATGCAAAAGTCTAAGCATGAGAAGAGGGGCATATGAGTGGAAACTTATCAACTGGAGTCCAGGGTAATAGCTTTATATGGCATTGTTTGGACACAGTCTGTACAGGGCCTACATGGCCCACAGCCCAAGGATCCAGGTCCCTGCCTCTCAGCAGGTACAACAGACAGAAGGCACATTAACAAGGAGACTGCTCTGAGTGCATGGCAGGCATGAATCAGTGGGAGAACAGCTTGGTTCTGTGCTCTGTACAATCTGGACAGTGTAAGCCTTCCCAGGGAACCCTCTCAGTCACTGTCTCCTGCAGCGTCTTTCACTAGCTGAAGCAAGTGACCTTGATTCAAAAAGTAGGGCAAGAAACTGCTAGTTAGAAAGGGGAGGATTCAATTGTAAGTGAAAACTAAATAAATGGGGCCAGGCTAGCACCTCCCTTCCCCCCAGCTCCACATACATGGCTGGGCTAGCATTCCCCAGATCAGGCTGGCTAAGTGACTATGTCCCACATTAATATCCTTTTGCCCCTTCAGCTTTATGTGTGGTCCCCACCTGCGTGGTTATGGATCAGGGAAGCCCATCCCACTGGAGCATCAGGGTGCATGTGTGTGAGGTCTCCAGCCATCAATGTGGGGCTGGTCTCATGCTGGCTCAGGCCTCACCTGCTAGACTACTCTAGCTCTTCCCACTCTGCAGCTCTCCAGAGAGGGGAGGCTGCTGAGATTTCACAGCTTCCTGTATCTTAGCAACATGCTCCTGCTACCACCAACTGTTCCACTTTCATCTGCACTCAGGGGAGCTGGGGGCCTGGAAAAAAGTGAGTCTCCAAAGGCAGAACAGGGCCAGGGGCACAAAGTGCTTTCACCAGAGCATTCAGGCTCTGCACAATCTCCTCCTGAAGACAGTCTAGCCTGCCCACCCCACTATCCAGAAAGCATAGAGCCCCTTTCCCCAGAAAAGGCACAGCCCAAGCCACTAAGAGCAAGGAAAGAACAGCTTAATCATTCAACACCCGAGCTCTGCTCTTCAGTGCCCCTTCTCCATCAAAGCTACCTCCCTTCCAGCACCCGCATTGTTCCATTCAGCTCTCCCCACCCCAGGTGCCTTGCGGACAACATCTCCTTCTTCCTTCTGACCAGCCAACAAGCACCCTTAGTTTGCAAATGCAAATTTTGATTCTTCATTTCTACTGATAGGTTTCAGAGTAGCAGCCGTGTTAGTCTGTATTCGCAAAAAGAAAAGGAGTACTTGTGGCACCTTAGAGACTAACGACGAAGTAAACTGTAGCTCACAAAAGCTTATGCTCAAATAAATTTGT
This sequence comes from Chelonia mydas, assembly GCF_015237465.2. Taxonomy (NCBI): domain Eukaryota; kingdom Metazoa; phylum Chordata; order Testudines; family Cheloniidae; genus Chelonia; species Chelonia mydas. The sequence goes on from NC_057851.1 coordinate 463,456, forward strand.
TAGCCTCTAAGGTGCCACAAGTCCTGTTCTTTTTGCATTTCTACTGAGTTACCAATCCAGATCACTCTCCAGCAGCACTCCCCCGTTTGCTGTGTTTCCCCTGAACATCTCCCACACTGAGACGGGGACCTGATGCCAGACCTCACTCACATCAGTATGAAGCCACTGGGCATTCACAAGGGTGGAGAGACAGGTGATGGTGAGTACATGCTGAGCGGTTCGGTGTAGGTGAGGTACGAATGTTTGCTGTAATACTGCTTTCAGTTTGCACATCTGGGCCCTGTGCTCTAGCAGTCCCAGCTTAATGCTTTCAAGGCTTATTGTGTGGGACTTGCTTTCAGAGGGATAGCCGTGTTAGTCTGTATCAGCAAAAACAACGAGGAGTCCTTGTGGCACCTTAGAGACTAACAAATTTATTTGGGCATAAGCTTTCGTGGGCTAAAACCCACTTCATCAGATGCATGGAGTGAAAAATACAGTAAGCTGTATATTCTATTATATATATACACACACACACAGAGCACATGAAAAGATGCGAGTTGCCTTACCAAGTGGGGGGTGAGTGCTAACGAGGCCAATTCAGTTAAGGTGGAAGTGGCCTGTTCTCAACAGTTGACAAGAAGGGGTGAATATCAAGAGAGGGAAAATTACTTTTGTAGTCTTAATGGGGCCAATGCAATCAAGGTGGATATCGGCCATTTCCAACAGTTGATAAGAAGGTGTGAGTATTAGCAGAGGGAAAATTACTTTTTGTAGTGACCCATCCACTCCCAGTCTTTATTCAGGCCTAATTTGATGGTGTCCAGTTTGTAAATTAATTCCAGTTCTGCAGTTTCTCGTTAAGTCTGTTTTTGAAGTTTTTTTTATTGAAGAATTAAGTCTGTTATTGAGTGTCCAGAGAGACTGAAGTGCTCTCCTACTGGTTTTTGAATGTTACAATTCTTGATGTCTGATTTGTGTCCATTTATTCTTTTGTGTAGAGACTACCTAGTTTGGCCAATGTACATGGCAAAGGGGCATTGCTGGCACATGATGGCATATATCACATTGGTAGATGTGCAGGTGAATGAGCCCCTGATGATCTGGCTGATGTGGTTAGGTCCTATGATGGTGTCCCTTGAATAGATATGCGGACATAGCTGGCAACAAATTGCTTACTGTATTTTTCACTCCATGCATCTGATGAAGTGGGTTTTAGCCCATGAAAGCTTATGCCCAAATAAATTTGTTAGTCTCTAAGGGCTTGGCTACATTTGCGAGTTACAGCGCAATAAAGGAGCCCCGGGCGCACTAGCTCACTACCTGTCCACACTGGCAAGGCACACAGAGCGCTCTGACTCTGTGGTACAGAGCTGCTGGTACTCCACCTCGGTGAGTGGAATAACATTTGCTGCGCCCCCGCTGGAGCGCCGCGGTGCCAGTGTGAACGAGGTGTTGCATTACTGCACTCTGATCAGCCTCTGGAAATGTCCCATAATCCCCTTAAGTCAAGTGGCCACTCTTGTCATTGTTTTTGAATCGCTGTAGGAATGCAGATATGCCCTTCGAAAGCTCCGTTTCTGACAGCCGGCTACTTATCTACTCCGAGACAAAGCAAGCCATTAGTGTGGAATGCTGTGTGTGTGAGAGAGAGGCTGGGGGAAGGAGAGGGGGGGTCTGCTGCTGTCTGAACTTACAAGACAGCATGCTGACATGCTCTCAGCCCCCCAAAAACCCACTCTCTCTCCCCCCACATACACACAACACACTCCCTGTCACACTCCACCCCCCCCTCCATTTGAAAAGCATGTTGCAGTCACTTGCATGCTGGGATAGCTGCCCATAATGCACTGCTCCCAATGCCGTTGCAAGTGCCACAAATGTGGCCACTGAAGCTGTCAGTGTGGACAGACTGCAGCGCTTTCCCTACTGCGCTCTCCGAAGGCTGGTTTAACTCAAAGCGCTCTACATCTGCAAGTGTAGCCATGCCCTAAGGTACCACAAGGACTCCTCGTTGTTTTTATGTGGGAATTGTAACTTTCCAGCCATGTCCCTCTTCCCCACCCTTCCTGTGCTGCAACAGGGCCAGTATTGTGTTCCTGAATCTGCCTCAAACAATATCCCGAGAAGTGTAATTGTCCAAATTATCCCCATGGGATCTTGACTCTGAAGCCCAGTGTCATCATTCTTTATTTTACTACTGATCATTTTAGCAGAAATAGCCAGTTAATGTGCTGACTCTTTGCTGTTGAAAGGGAGGGCAATGAGGAGTTCAATCCCCTCCTTCCCTCCAATTATGAGGGAACTGACTTTAAATTCAAAAGAAAGAGGAGTTGCCTCACTCTTGGGTGCCAAGAACTCAAGCGATCTTTCCCTAATCATCAGTCCCCTTCATGGATACAAAAATATACAGCATATTGAAAATGTGACCACTTTGTAAAACAAATGAATGTATATGAAATGAGGACCTGTGTTCTGATTGTATTACTTACTCTTCATATCTAATACAATAGAAATCTCAATTTTTGAGTTTATTAATCCACGTGTGCACTTTGCATCCTAAAACTGCAAGCTCCGTGGGATGGGGCCAGCTTTTGTCCAGCACCACCCAGGACAGTGGAGCCCCATCCCAAATCGGGTCTTCGGGCACTAAACACAAAGACAATACCGGCCACATATCCATATCCGTTAGTATAAAACCATCTCGGAGACAAGAGATTAATCCTTGGAGTCTGGGATCTGAGATAGCACCATGTCCCCTCTCAGAGGCACTGAAGGAACATGACCCGATTCCCAGAGAGTCTGGGCAATTATTCCTGGGCTCGTTTAGAACCAGGTCACTGGGGTCTTTGAGTGATGGGCCTGCAGCATTTGGGGCAGTTCAACTGTGTTTGGAAAGATGCCCCCCTTTTATTCGCTGCCCCATGGTCTGAGTGCAGGGTCATCTCCGACTGCAGAGAGAAGCAGGGGTCCCAAACTGGTGTTCCAGGACCCAAGGGGACAGTGCTATGGACACTCCCAGCCCATGAGATTAGGGCTCAGACTCGTAGTGTCTCTGCAGTCTGGAGGCAACCCTGCTTAGATCAGTGGTTTTCAAACTTTTTTCTGGGGACCCAGTTGAAGAACATTGTTGATGCCTGCAACCCAAGGGAGCTGTGGATGAGGGGTTTGTGGTGTGGGAAGGGCTCAGGGCTGGGGCAGAGGGTTGGGGTGAGGGCTGTGGGGTGGGGCCACAAATGAGGGGTTCAGGGTATGGAAGAAGGCTCTGGGCTGGGGCAGGAGGTTGGGGTGTGGGAGAGGGTCAGGGCTCTGGGCTGGGCGTGCAGACTCTGGGGTGGGGCCAGGGATGAGGGGTTTGGGGTGCAGGAAGGGGTTCCAGGTTTTGGGGGGCTTAGGGCTGGGGCAGAGGATTGGAGCACACGGTTACCTCCGGCAGCTCCCAGTCAGCGGCGCAGTCGGGGTGCACCGCAGATTGCGCTGTGCCCTGGAAGTGGCCAGCAGCAGGTCTGGCTCCTAGGCAGAGGCTCTCGCCCGCAGGCACTGCCCCAGTTCCCATTGGCTTGAGCCAGTGCTCAGGACAGGGGCAGCGCGCAGAGCCCCGTGAACCCCCTGCCTAGACGCCGGACCTGCTGCTGGCCACTTCTGGGGCACAGCGCAGTGTCGGAAAAGGTAGGCACTAGCCTGCCTTAGCTGGGCAGCATTGCCAAGGGGACTTTTAACGTCCCAGTCAGCAGTGTTGACCAGAGCAAGGCGACCCAGCACTTTACATGCCGGGACACAGTAGTAGGTCACGACTCATGGTTTATAAAACCCTGGCTTAGACCATGAGGTGCCGGAGACATAGGGGTAGGGGGCACAGACACTCGCTCCCCCAGCAATTCCATGGCTCCTCCTGCTCCTGGGGCCCCTGGCACTCATTGCCCCCCACTTGGGCTGGAGAACGAAAAGGGCCCCACCTGCCAAACTCACCCCGACCACGGCCCCCCTCAACCATGCCTGCTGCTTCCATTCGCCCTCTAATCCCCGCCATTCCACCCTTAGTGCCCCCACCCAAACTGAAAGAAAAACAGCCCCACCAGCCAGATTCACCCACAGATCTAAGTCCGTGCTGTCACTGCCCCCCCCAATTCCCCCATCCTGCCCCTCAATACTCCCACAGCCCCCAACCCCACCCTCAGTACCCCCACAACCCCTTTCAGTACCCTACATCACCCTCACCCACAGCCCCCTCAGTATCCCCACCCTGAAATACCGCCGCAGCCCTCCACCCCGCCCCCGCCGTCAATACCCCCACGGCCCCCCCCAGCAGTCCCACCCTGAAATACCCCCACGGCCCTCCACCCCGCCCCCGCCGTCAATACCCCCACACCCACCCCCCAGCATCCCCACCCTGAAATACCCCCACGGCCATGCACCCCGCCCCCAATACCCCCACCGCCCCCCCCAGCATCCCCACCCTGAAATACCCCCGCGACCCTCCACCCCGCCCCCGCCGTCAATACCCCCACACCCACCCCCCAGCATCCCCACCCTGAAATACCCCCACGGCCATGCACCCCGCCCCCAATACCCCCACCGCCCCCCCCAGCATCCCCACCCTGAAATACCCCCGCGACCCTCCACCCCGCCCCCGCCGTCAATACCCCCCACTCCCCTCAGCATCCCCACCCTGAAATACCCCCGCGACCCTCCACCCCGCCCCCGCCGTCAATACCCCCACACCCACCCCCCAGCATCCCCACCCTGAAATACCCCCACGGCCATGCACCCCGCCCCCCAATACCCCCACCGCCCCCCCCAGCATCCCCACCCTGAAATACCCCCGCAGCCCTCCACCCCGCCCCCGCCGTCAATACCCCCACACCCACCCCTCAGCAGTCCCACCCTGAAATACCCCCACGGCCATGCACCCCGCCCCCCAATACCCCCACCGCCCCCCCAGCATCCCCACCCTGAAATACCCCCGCGACCCTCCACCCCGCCCCCGCCGTCAATACCCCCACACCCACCCCCCAGCATCCCCAACCTGAAATACCCCCGCAGCCCTCCACCCCGCCCCCGCCGTCAATACCCCCACCGCCCCCCCCCAGCATCCCCACCCTGAAATACCCCCACGGCCCTCCACCCCGCCCCCGCCGTCAATACCCCCACGGCCCCCCCTCAGCATCCCCACCCTGAAATACCCCCGCAGCCCTCCACCCCGCCCTCGCCGTCAATACCCCCCACTCCCCTCAGCATCCCCACCCTGAAATACCCCCACGGCCCTCCACCCCGCCCCCCAATACCCCCACCGCCCCCCCCCAGCATCCCCACCCTGAAATACCCCCGCGGCCATGCACCCCGCCCCCGCCGTCAATACCCCCCACTCCCCTCAGCACCCCCCTGCCCTCCCCTCCGTGCCCCCCACTCACCCCCCACATCACCCCCATTTCCCCCTCAGCACCCCTCCCCCCTCGCCCTCAGTGCCCCCGCACCCCCCCGGCCCGCTCCCGCCAGCGCCCCGCACTTACTGCGGTGCCAGCAGAGCCCCAGGCCGTGGCGGGCGAGTCGGGGGCTCCGCAGCACGGCCCGGCCCGCCGCCCGCAGCGCCTCCATCGCCGCGCTCTGCCGGGCCGCCCCGGGCGGGGGCGGGAGGGGGAGGCGAGGCCAGCGCGCGCTCCCGCCCGGGCCCCTGGGGCACGCTGAGCCGCTCCAGCGCGCGCCCGGCTCTGGGGGCGGGGCTTGCTGCGTGGGGTCAGGCTGCCGGAGTGGGCGTGGCTCGTGGGGAAGGGCGGGGCTAAAGGATGATGGAGGCGGGGCTCTGCGGAATGGGCGGAGTTTGTGGGTGAGGCCGTTGCACGCGGGGGCGGAGTCTCTTCACCGAACCCTCCGTCGCCCCGAGGCGCGGCCTGGCTCGGCGCATGCGCGGCGCGGGTCGCTCCCGGTGACGCGGGCTGCTGGGTGTGCGCGTGCCGCCGGTTGCTGTGGTGTTCGGCAGGCGGTTACCGGGGCAACGCGCGGAGGCGGGAGACGCGGAGCCCGAGTGGCCCCGGGATGCAGCTGCGGCACGTGCGGACGCTGCTCACCCCCCAGGTCAGCCCCCGACTCGCGGGCAGCTGCGGGCGGGACCCAGGGGCCCGGGCGCGTGAGGGGCGAGGCGGGTCCGTGGCGGGCGGAGGGCGGGCTGGAGCCTGGGAATCCTTCACGCTCGGCCCAAGGGGCTGCGGAACTCCCTGCCGCAGGACGTGAGGGAGGCCCAGAGCCCGGCAGCGGTCAGAGAGGGGTCCGCCCAGAAACATCGGGGCAAATGCCGACGCCCACACCAGGGCTCGGGCTGAGTTGCGGGCCCTCCAACGAGTGGTAATGCGCATCGGAAAACGTAATCCCCAGGGAACATACCGAATGGTGGGCTCTGAATTAGCTGTTACCCCTCCAGAGGAGAGGTCTTGGAGTCAGTGGTGATTAGCCAGGCTGGGCGGGGATGGGGACCCTCGCCTCTGTTTGCCAGACGCTGGGAACGGGTCACTGGACAGTCTGTTCACTCCCTCTGGGGCACGTGGCCCGGGCCCCTGGACACTGGGCTGGACGGGCCTTTGGTCTGACCCCGTCTGGCCGCTCTTATGTTCTAATGGACCCTGCTCCGGTCCAGACTGGCAATGGCGATGTTTTCTTCCAGGATGGTGCTGCAAAGGTCACCTGCATGGCTTGGTCCTACAACAATGCCAAGTTTGCTGTCTGCACTGTAGACAGGGTTGTGCTTCTGTATGATGAACATGGAGAGAGAAGGGACAAATTTTCCACCAAGCCTGCTGATGCAAAGGTAAAGAGATTGTTTGTTTGCTTCTGTGCAACTGGGCACCCGACACTCTTGGCCTGTGACACACTGATACTTTGCATGCTGCTATGCAGGGCAGTTTTTGGCAGTAGCAAAGCAACTTGTAAGTTGCTCCGTACTTTTCAGAGGGCTCATAACAGCTTGAAATGCTACACCACATTCTGCATAGCCCCAAAGCACAGCCTCAAATGTTGCTCCCATCAGAGTACAACTACAGGCCCAGACTGTTCCTATGCTGTTGTAAAGGGGACAGGGGAGGGAATGCTCAAGCAATATTCTGTATAATTATACCATCCCCTACTTCCTCGACTTCAGCTGAACTCTTCGTTGAAGCAGAGGCCAAAGTTCTGTCTTGTCAAAACTTTTCAGAAAGTATGACACAGAGTTAAACCTTAGAGAGACTACTGTACGCTTCCTTAGTAAAACAAGCAATGCACACACAACACATTTTATATAGCATAAAATACTGTAAATAGGTTTTGGAATAGTAGGAATAACTTTTCAAAAAAACTATTAATAAATCTACTGATTTTCCTTATACAGATGTTTCCCCTTTTGTTTTTATTACTTTATATTTGAATGTTTGCATCAACAATTTTTTTTATATTTTAGCACACACATCAAAACACATTCCCTTTTGAACTCTCAGAGATGATTTTTCAGTCTTTATAATATGATCATAGTGTGTACTGCGTATCACCTGGACTTTTCAGAGCTTGAGAAATGGCAGCTTTTCAGTCCTTTTAAATGCTTCACAACCGTGTCAGCAAACAAACAGCCTGGAGATATCTACAGGTAGCTTGCATTTCAGCATAGCTGACTGGTCCTCTTGGTGGCTGGTGAAACAGAAGTCTGTAGCCTGTACCCAAAATGATACAGGGGTTGGATCAGAATATAAAATATCAATTTCATAAGAACATAAGAATGGCCATACTGGGTCAGACCAATGGTCCATCTAGCTCAGTAACTTCTCTTCTGACAGTGACCAGTGCTAGATGATTCAGAGGGAATGAACAAAATAGGGAAATTATCAAGCAATCCATCCCCTGTCATCCAGTCCAAGCTTCTGGCAGTCAAAAGTTTAGGGACACCCCGAGGATGGGGTTGCGTCTCTGACCATCTTCATAGAATCATAGAATCGTAGGACTGGAAGGGACTTCGAGAGGTCATCTAGTCCAGTCCCCTGCACTCACGGCACAACTAAATATTTTCTAAACCATCCCTGACAGGTGTTTGTCTAACCTGCTCTTATGCCCTATTTATGATCTATTTAAATAAATAGTATTCTATTATTGTTTAACAGTGCAATTAAAACTGCAATTAATCGTGATTTCTTTTTTTAATCTCACGATTAATCATGATTAATTTTTTTAATCGTTTGACAGCCCTAAAATAAAGTTAAAACCCTACTGGTGCCAAATTAACAAACTGTATCAGATTCAAGCAAAGTTTCTCACCATGTGTTTTCAGCAGTCTTACTGACCAAACCCTGTAGGTCAGAACTCCTTCCCTCAGAATCCAGTGAAGGCTTCCTTTGTTGCTTCAGGTGTAGAGAATGCGATGGGAAAGGGAAGAGAGAGGGGTATACTGGGGTGTTCTCCCTTCCTTTTTATAGTTTCAGTCCTTGCATTTGTAAGACATTTCCAGCTGGATACCAGGAGACAAAAAGTCTATGCGGAAGTACATTCCCTGCGGCTTTTTCTCATCTATTTGAGCTTCCTGTGTTTCCCCTTCCTGCTTGATGACTCTGTTTACTGCAAATTGAACAGAGCACACATTCCTTTGTTTAGGACAGACCTATTTGCCAACTTCTGCTTGGGGAGAGCTGTGATTTGGAACATCTTAATAACATCATACTGGAAAATCTTATAACTTCACATAAAATGTTGCCACGCATATTTTGCCAGGACAATAATGACCAGCAAATTATGAGTTTTCAGATGATCCTTCACAAGGCATACTTTGTACAAAGATTATTACAATAGTGTTTGGGGCTTGGACCCAAGGATACATTCTGGTATGACTGTTCTTATATCCAGTGTATGTGCCATCCACCTACCTGTGAGTGTGTATACCTGTGTGTGTGTTTAAGGGCTGCCACTGTGAGAGTGCATGCACCTGTGTGTATTTGAGAGTGCATGCTTTTGTTTGTGGTCTGGCAGTGGTGTTTGGCCATGTGCAGCCGTGGGAGTAAGCTTGTGCTTCTGGGTGCATGAACACAGCAATAGGGAGCCATATCTCTAATTGCCTAGCATGCATCCAGTTAACAACTTATACAGAGGGAGAAATCAGACTGAGCTAGCAGGTTACCTAATCCTTCAGCTGGCTGTGCTTTGCTGGGGTATCTCACTCACATTGACCCACCCACATTCCATAGATCCCAAGGCCAGAAGGGACCATTGTGATCATATAGTCTGACCTACTGTATGATACAGGCTACAGAACTAATTCCTAGGATGTAGCTTTTAGAAAAACATCCAATCTTGATTGGAAAATTGTCGGTGATGGAGAATCCCCCATGGCCCTTGGTAAGTTCCAGTGGTTAGTTACTCTCATTAACCTCCCTGCAAGATATTGTATATAGCAGCAATAACCCACAGCCAGGTGCCTGGCAACACTAGACTAGTGTAGTCCATAACTGCAGGAAACTCTCACTAGGGAGGTGGGATGGGAATGGGATCAGCTTGTACATTGTATGGGTCTTTGCGCTACTGAATAGGTTGACCTGTGGCCCTTACTCTGGGTCTGTTTTGAAGTTCTTTTGGGACATGTTTTATTAACCTCACCCTCGGTCCCTGCTTCTTCCCTTCTCCTCTCCCCAGTATGGCAGGAAGAGCTACATGGTGAAAGGCATGGCGTTCTCTCCTGACTCCACCAAAATCGCCATTGGACAAACAGACAACATCATTTACGTCTACAAGATCGGAGAGGAATGGTGAGGGCCTTGGTATATCATCCCTCTGTGTATGGTGCCATCCCTGGGGTGCCATGCACCTGTGTGTGTGGTGCCTCCTTTCTTCCAGTACCACAGGCTGCTTTGGAAATGCACAATGTGTTCTTCACGCCTAGGATTTTTGCCCTGGTATTCAGCCAGATCTCATTCTACACTAGCCCTCACCTCTCCTTCAAATCATACCTTACCCAACCCTGAACTGCAGTCCCCCATTACACTGGTTACATTGAGTGGTTTTGTTGAACAGCATAAAGGTTCTTCAGGTACTACCTGTCAGATCCCTTCTGCAGGTGTGTGCCAGCCAGAGGTCTGGAGGAGCAGGCTATAGGGCCTGTGCACACCCTGCCTACTTCTTTGTGCCCTCTGACTTTTGCCGGGTCCTTATAAGGAGTACAGACATGACTGCTTCTCAGTTCCTTCTGGGGACAGTTGGGGCAATAGGAATTCAGCTCCCTTTTATAGAAGTTTGGCTTTTCTCAATGTCTGTCGTTCCTATAGTTAGTGTTAGGGATATTGAGCCCCATCAGGCATATTGTTTTGGCTCATGGCTTGCTTGTGCCTTTCCTGCTCCACTGCAGGCCGTACTAATGTGGCAGAAGTCAAATTCCTCCACTCTCAAGCTGTGGCCTCCTGCAAATCAAATGTAGGTCACCATATTCTCCTGTGTATGCTGAGGTGAGTGGGGAGTGAGGAAATGGGCAGAATGCACAGCCCCAGTGGACATGGCTGTTTAGAAGGTCAGTGCTGATGCATCCAGGACATATACATCCCCTGCAGTATGGATCTGTAGAGGCCCTTACCTACAAGAACTACAGTTGTTATGGGAAGTAACTGTTTTAAAGGCCTGGTCCCCGTCCCGTCCCCCCCATGATGGTCTGCGCCCCCTGTGTGTGGTTCTAGGGAGCTGTTTGGGCTCCACTTTATCCCTCTGCAGGGAGATGTTCCTGCTGCTGCATGAAAGCTCCTACACAAAATGAGAGAATTCTGTGCCTGCTCAGTACCCAGGCTCACTGCCCTGAGAACATATAGCAGGGGAGGGGCCCAAACAAGGGCCTGTGTCGCAAGACTGAAATTTATGGAAATAACTATAAATTAGCAATTTATAAAATAATTTCATAGATTCCAAGGCCAGAAGGTAGCATTGTGATCATCTAGTCTGACTTCCTATATAACATGGACCATGGAACTTCCCCAGAATAATTCCTAGAGCAGAAGTTCTAGAAAAACATCCAGTCTTGATGGAAAAAATGCCTGTGATGGATAATCCACCATGACACTTGGTAAATTGTTCCAGTGGTTAATTACTCTCATTTAAAACTTTAGGCCTTATTTCCTATCTGAATTTGTCTAGCTTCAGCTTCCAACCATTGGATCTTGTTAGATCTTTCTCTGTTAAATTGAAGAACCTATTATCCCTTAACTTGTTCCCTGTTAAGGTAGTAAAACTGACTATAATCAAGGCACCTCTTAACCTTCTCTCTGTTAAAATAAATAGATTGAGCTCCGTGAGTCTGTCACTTTGTGGCATGTTTTCCCGTCTTATAACCATTTTTGTGACTCTTCTCTGAACCCTCTCCATTTTATCAGCGTTCTTGAACTGTGGGCACCAAAACTGGGCTCACTATTCCAGAAGCAGTCACATCAGTGCCAAATACAAAGGTAAAATAACTTCTTTATTCCTGCTTGATATTCCCATGTTTCTGCATCCAAGGGTTGCATTAGCCCTTTTGGGCACACTGGGAGCTCATGTTCAGCTGATTATCCACCTTAACCCCCCCAAATTTCTTTCAGAGTCATTGCTTCCCAGGATGGAGTCCCCCATCCTACAAGTATGGCCTGGATTCTTTGTTCCTGGATGTATACATTTCATTGTATTGAAATGCATATTGTTTGCTTGCACCCAGCTTCCCAAGTGATTCAGATCGTTCTGTATCAGTGACCTGTCCTCGTCATTGTTTACCACTCCCTCAATTTTTCTGTCATCTGCAGACTTTATCAATGATGATTTTAAGTTTACTTCTAGGTCTTCAGTAAAAATGTTATGTGGTGTAGGGCCAAGAACTGACCCTTGTAGGCCCTCAAGAGAAACACTCCCATTTGATGAGGGATCTGGGGGTCACAGTGGGTCACAAGCTAAATATGAGTCAACAGTGGAAAGCCGTTGCAAAAAAAGCGAACATCATTCTGGGATGTATTAGCAGGAGTGTTGTAAGCAAGACATGAGAAGTAATTCTTCCGCTCTACTCTGTGCTCATTAGGCCTCAACTGGAGTATTCTATCCAGTTCTGGGCGCCACATTTCAGGAAGGATGTGGACAAATAGGAGAAAGACCAGAGAAGGGCAACAAAAATGATTAAAGGTCTAGAAACCATGACCTATGAGGGAAGATTGAAAAAAATGGGTTTGTTTAGTATGGAGAAGAGAAGACTGCGACGGGACATAACAGTTTTCAAGTACATAAAAGGTTGTTACAAGGAGGAGGAAGAAAAATTGCTCTGAGGATAGGACAAGAAGCAATGGGCTTAAATTGTAGCAAGGGCGGTTTAGGATGGAGATTAGGAAAAACTTCCTAACTGTCAGAGTGGTAAAGAGCTGGAATAAATTACCTAAGGAGGTGGTGGAATCTCCGTCATTGGGGATTTTTAAGAGCAGAATGGACAAACACCTGTCAGGGATGGTCTAGATCATTGGTCCCCAACGTGGTGCCCGTGGGCGCCATGGTGCCCACTGGGGCATTTATGTGCGGATGCCTACTGACAAGGGAGCGCTTCCGCCGGACAACCCGCCACCGAGGAGCGTGGCCACCGGACAACTAGCCGCCAAAGTGTCGCCCAGAAGCAGCAACGCCAAGAAGCGTCGCTGCTCAAATGCCACTGCTTCTCGGCGGCATTTGGGCGGCGATGCTTCTTGATGATGCCCCTACTCAACGGCATTTTGGCGGCCGGTTGTCCGGCGCCCGCCACACTCTTCTGGGAACATGAATATGTTATTGCAACAGCAAGGTTGGGGACCACTGGTCTAGAGAATACTTAGTCCTGCCTTGAGTGCAGGGGACTGGACTAGATGACCTCTCAAGGTCCCTTCCAGTTCTGTGATTCTATGATTTACAGTTGAGACCTATCAGTTAGCCAGTTCTTAATCTATTAAATGTGTGCCATGTTAATTTGATCTCTTTCTAGCAGGATGTATAAAAATCAATGATTTCTTTAAAAAAAAAAAAAAATCAAAAAAATCTGATTTTTTTTATTTAAATCATAGGTTTTTTCCTCAAAAAGCATTTTATAAAAAAATATATATCTAAAGATAGTTTTAATTAAGATATCTTTGAGCTATAATGTATCTCATCATGGAATGGGGATTATAAATTCTAATTCTATAGTATGAGACAATATATTCATGTAATATTTAAGAAAAGTTTTGTAAATGAGTCAATAGTTCATGGGTTAGGAACCCAATCTTATGGGCTTCCAGCGGCTTCTGTATAGATTATTTAGGTTTAATTTTTCTATCTACCCAATGGGACTCAGTGTTCAGACTAGAAGATAACATCAGAGATGCTTAGTTTTGCAGTTCTCAAACTGTGGATTTGTGTCCTGAGAGATAAAAATGCTTGTTAACAGGAAAAATGTTTTTAAATAAATAAATAATATATTGAGGTGAGAAATAACAGACGTCAACCCTATTGTCCCTCTGCAAATTTGTGTACACAGAGTCAATCCCTTACCTCTCTCTAAAAGTGCAAAGTTTCAAAAAGTTCAGTGAATAGAAGATTGTTGGGGGCGGAATATATCTGGACAAGGAATCATAGAATCATAGAATATCAGGGTTGAAAGGGACCTCAGGAGGTCATCTAGTCCAACCCCCTGCTCAAAGCAGGACCGATCCCCGACTAAATCATCCCAGTCAGGGCTTTGTCAAGCCTGACCTTAAAAACTTCTAGGGAAGGAGATTCCACCACCTCCCTAAGTAACACATTCCAGTGTTTCACCACCCTCATAGTGAAAAATATATATATAAAAAAATATATATTTTTCCTAATATCCAACCTAAATCTCCCCCACTGCAACTTGAGACCATTACTCCTTGTTCTGTCATCTGCTACCTCTGAGAACAGTCTAGAGCCATCCTCTTTGGAACCCCCTTTCAGGTAGTTGAAAGCAGCTATCAAATCCCCCCTCATTCTTCTCTTCTGAAGACTAAACATCCCCAGTTCCCTCAGCCTCTCCTTATAAGTCATGTGTTCCAGTCCCCTAATCATTTTTGTTGCCCTCCGCTGGACTCTTTCCAATTTTTCCACATCCTTCTTGTAGTGTGGGGCCCAAAACTGGATACAGTACTCCAGATGAGGCCTCACCAATGTCGAATAGAGGGGAACGATCACGTCCCTCGATCTGCTGGCAATGCCCCTACTTATACATCCCAAAATGCCATTGGCCTTCTTGGCAACAAGTGCACACTGTTGACTCATATCCAACTTCTCGTCCACTGTAACCCCTAGATCCTTTTCTGCAGAACTGCTGCCAAGCCATTCGGTCCCTAGTCTGTAGCGGTGCATTGGATATTTCCGTCCTAAGTGTAGGACTCTGCACTTGTCCTTGTTGAACCTCATCAGATTTCTTTTGGCCCAATCCTCCAATTTGTCTAGGTCCCTCTGTATCCTATCCCTACCCTCCAGCGTGTTTACCACTCCTCCCAGTTTAGTGTCATCTTCAAACTTGCTGAGGGTGCAATCCACACCATCCTCCAAATCATTTATGAAGATATTGAACAAAACCGGCCCCAGGACCGACCCTTGGGGCACTCCACATGATACCGGCTGCCAACTAGACATGGACGCATTGATCACTACCTGTTGAGTCCGACAATCTAGCCAGCTTTCTATAGTCCACCTTATAGTCCATTCATCGAGCCCATACTTCTTTAACTTGCTGACAAGAATACTGTGGGAGACCGTGTCAAAAGCTTTGCTAAAGTCAAGGAACAACATGTCCACTGCTTTCCCTTCATTCACAGAGCCAGTTATCTCGTCATAGAAGGCAATTAGATTAGTCAGGCATGACTTTCCCTTGTTGAATCCATGCTGACTGTTCCTGATCACTTTCCTCTCCTCTAAGTGCTTCAGAATTGATTCCTTGAGGACCTGCTCCATGATTTTTCAGGGACTGAGGTGAGGCTGACTAGCCTATAGTTCCCCGGATCCTCCTTCTTCCCTTTTTTAAAGATGGGCACTACATTAGCCTTTTTCCAGTCATCTGGGACCTCCCCCGATCGCCATAAGTTTTCACAGATAATGGCCACTGGCTCTGCAATCACATCCGCCAACTCCTTTAGCACTCTCGGATGCAGCGCATCCGGCCCCATGGACTTGTGCTCGTGCAGCTTTTCTAAATAGTCCCGAACCACTTCTTTCTCCACAGAGGGCTGGCCACCTCCTCCCCATGCTGTGCTGCCCAGTGCAGTAGTCTGGGAGCTGACCTTGTTCGTGAAGACAGAGGCAAAAAAAGCATCGAGTACATTAGCTTTTTCCACATCCTCTGTCACTAGGTTGCCTCCCTCATTCAGTAAGGGGCCCACACTTTCCTTGACTTTCTTCTTGTTGCTAACATACCTGAAGAAACCCTTCTTGTTACTCTTAACATCTCTTGCTAGCTGCAACTCCAGGTGTGATTTGGCCTTCCTGATTTCACTCCTGCAAACCTGAGCAATATTTTTATACTCATCCCTGGTCATTTGTCCAATCTTCCAATTCTTGTAAGCTTCTTTTTTGTATTTAAGAGCAGCAAGGATTTCACTGTTAAGCCAAGCTGGTCGCCTGCCATATTTACTATTCTTTCTACACATCGGGATGGTTTGTCCCTGTAACGTCAATAAGGATTCTTTAAAATACAGCCAGCTCTCCTGGACTCCTTTCCCCCTCATGTTATTCTCTCAGGGGATCTTGCCCATCAGTTCCCTGAGGGAGTCAAAGTCTGCTTTTCTGAAGTCCAGGGTCTGTATTCTGCTGCTCTCCTTTCTTCCTTGTGTTAGGATCCTGAACGCGACCATTTCATGGTCACTGCCTCCCAGGTTCCCATCCACTTTTGCTTCCCCTACTAATTCTTCCCGGTTTGTGAGCAGCAGGTCAAGAAGAGCTCTGCCCCTAGTTGGTTCCTCCAGCACTTGCACCAGGAAATTGTCCCCTACACTTTCCAAAAACTTCCTGGATTGCCTGTGCACCGCTATATTGCTTTCCCAGCAGATATCAGGGTGATTGAAGTCTCCCATGAGAACCAGGGCCTGCGATCTAGTAACTTCTGCGAGTTGCCGGAAGAAAGCCTCGTCCACCTCATCTCCCTGGTCTGGTGGTCTATAGTAGACTCCCACCACGACATCACCCTTGTTGCTCACACTTCTAAACTTAATCCAGAGACTCTCAGGTTTTTCTGCAGTTTCATACTTGAGCTCTGAGCAGTCGTACTGCTCCCTTACATACAGTGCAACTCCCCCACTTTTTCTGCCCTTCCTGTCCTTCCTGAACAGCTTATATCCATCCATGACAGTACTCCAGTCATGTGAATTATCCCACCAAGTCTCTGTTATTCCAATCACGTCATGATTTCTTGACTGTGCCAGGACTTCCAGTTCTCCCTGCTTGTTTCCCAGGCTTCATGCATTTGTATATAGGCACTTGAGGTAACCTGCTGATCACCCCTCTTTCTCAGTATGAGGCAGGAGCCCTCCCCTCTCACGCGCTCCTGCTCGTGCCTCCCCCCGGTATCCCACTTACCTCAGGGCTTTGGTCTCCTTCCCCTGGTGAACCTAGTTTAAAGCCCTCCTCACTAGGTTAGCCAGCCTGCTTGCGAGGATGCTCTTCCCTCTCTTCATTAGGTGGAGCCCGTCTCTGCCTAGCACTCCTTCTTGGAACACCATCCCATGGTCAAAGAATCCAAAGCCTTCTGTCTGACACCACCTGCGCAGCCATTCGTTGACTTCCATGATTCAATGGTCTCTACCCAGGCCTTTTCCTTCCACAGGGAGGATGGACGAGAACACCACTTGCACCTCAAACTCCTTTATCCTTCTTCCCAGAGCCATGTAGTCCACAGTGATCCACTCAAGGTCATTCTTGGCAGTATCATTGGTGCCCACGTGAAGAAGCAGGAAGGGGTATAAGGAGAAGAAGTCTGGAGATAAATGTGAGAAGGGAGGGACAGGCAGGAGAAACGAAAGTGAAACTGTTTGAGCAGCATATTCCAGAAGGCTTGAGGTCTTTCTGAGTGTAGCCTTCATTGATCTGAGATCTACCATACCATCCTCTCACTAGAAGGGAAAACCTCTAATGGCAGCAGGCCGTAAAAGAGACCCAGTTTGGGACTATTTTAATGAAGTTCCTCTACCTGTGAGTAAAACAGGCATGCGTGCAAAATGCAAACGGTGCAACAAAGAAATGCAAGGCCTGATAGCCCAAATGAAACAACTTCATGAGAAGTGTTCCTTCTCAGGAAAAAGCTGCGTTGAAGATGATGAAAGGAACATGTCTGAACATACAGGATCTTCAGGTTGGTAACAACCAACAAGAATGCACTTTTATGTAGAAATCCATGATTAAATCGAGTCTTCCTGACTAGTGATTTAAATCAAATCCACCCTGCTTTCTAGTTTTTTAATCAGAATGTCATGTGGTACCAAGTCAAATGCCCTTTCGTCAACACTATTACCTTTTTCATATTTTCCAAGAACCTATATTGATTGACATTAATTATGTTACCCTTCTTTAATTCTTTGTTAACTGCGTCCCGTATCAGCCACTGTCAGGGACTGGGAGATGAGCAGTCGGGTCTAGTGGTTAGAGCACGAGTTGCTGCCAGGAATAGGAATCCAGAGTCAGAGCCAGTATGAGATGCCAGAGCCAGGGGTCAGAGTTGAAGTCAGGAATTTGAGCCGAGGGTCAGAGCTGGGTTACCTGGAGTGAGGCAAGGCAGGAATAGGGCTGGGAGTGAGGTAGGAATGATCACAGCCTTAGCAAATGCTTTGAGCAGCAAGCAAGCTGCTGCTACTGCTGGGCTTAAGAGCAAGCTTGCTGGCTTCCTCAGCCAGTCAAGCAGGTTATTTAGTCAGACAGTCTGGCTCATGCAGCCCAGCTCTGTTCATTAGGCTGTCAGGAGACTCGGGAGGCATAGTTGCAGGGCCTTATTCCTGATATCCACTCCATTACCTTGCCCAAATTGATGACAGACTGACAGGCCTATAATTATCTGGGTCATCCTGTTTACCCTTTTTAAATATTGGCACATTAGCTTTCTTCCAGTCTTCTGGAACCTCCCTGGTGTTCAAAGACTTATTGAAAATCAACATGAATGGTCCAGTGAGCTCCTCGGCCAGCTCTTCTAAAACTTTTGAATTCAAGTTATCTGGACCTGCTGATTTAAAAGTGTCTAGCTTTAGTGGCTGCTGTTTAACATCCTCCTGAGATGCTAGTGGAATGGAAAGTATTTCACCATCATTATATGGTATGACTACATCATCTGTTTTCCCCTCAAATACATAATAGAAATATTTACTGAACACTTATTCCTTTTCTGCATTATTGATAATTCTACCATTTCCATCGAGTAATGAACCAATACCATTGTCAGGATTCTTTTTCTTCCTAAATATACTTCAGAAACTCCTTATTCTCTTTAACTCTGCTGGCCATAGATTTTTTCTTTTGTCCCTTTGCTTCATCAATTTTCTACAGTTACTAGTTTCTTATTTAAATTCATAATAGTCAACTTCCGCATTCTTCCATTTGTTATATATTATTTTTTAATTTTTATAGGTGCCTTTGCTTCTCCTCTGAAGCAGGTTGGTTTTTTAACCAATACAGCCTTCTCCCTTGATTGTGGTATTTTGGGCATGTAGTAAAGTGTTCTTAAACAATTCCCAATTATCATTCAGATTTTTCGTATTAAATTCTGCAAGCTGATTTGGCTCATAATTGTTTTCAGCCTTGTGAAAATGGCCTTTTTAAAGCACCAAGTGTATGTATGTTACTTCTCTGGACTTTATTCTGTTTGCATATTATAAATGTGATCAAACCATAATCACTTGTACCTAAGCTACCATTAGCTTTTAACTTTCAGATACCATTAATTTTAATTCTGTGATCAGTTCCTCTGTATGTGTCAAGGCAAGGTCTAATATAGAGTTCCCCCATGTTGGATGCAGCGCTTTCTGAGTTAGGAAATTGTCATCTACCATATTTAGAAATTTCAGTGAATGTTTTCGTACTGGTAGCATCAGACCTCCGACATATATCATTCAATTGAAGTCCCCCAGAATGTAAAGAATTAAATGAGGGTGATATAATTAACCCAATCAACATGGGCTTATGGAAAATAGATCCTGTCAACTTTGTCATTTTTTATGAGATTACAAGTTTGGTTGATAAAGATAAGTGTTGATGTAATATACTTTGTCTTCCGTAAAGCATTTCACTTGGTACTGCATGACATTTTGATTAAAAAAACTAAAACAGCATAAAATTAACATATGGCAAAAGTATAAGCAACTGAAAACAGGGTCTTATAATGGAAGTTTCAGGCAACCTTACTGATAGGAAGTGTTACCAGCCCTAACTGTAATTATACGTGTGTATTTCTTTTTCTGCAGGGGTGATAAGAAGGTGATCTGCAACAAGTTCATTCAGACGGTAAGTCCCAGCCTCCCTTTCAGCTCCCTTACACTGCAGCGTAAGGGCAAGGCCTACTATAGGTCTTTCCTCTGGCTCTCAGGCGTGATGAGCCAGATTGTCAAAGGTATTTAGCTGTCTAAGGATGCAGATAGGTGCCCAGAGGGACTTCCAAACCCATCTTAAGCACCTATCTGCATCTATAGATGCCTAATTACTTTTGAAAATCTAGTCCTGTGTGTTTAAGCTCCCAGCTCTGGGGGCTCTGCTCTCTTCCTTTGAGACTAAGCTATTGATTCATAAGGCCTGAAGAGACCATTGTGATCCTCGAGTCTGACCTCCTGGATAACACATGCCGAAGGACTCCTCTGATTTCATTCCTGTTTGAACTGGAGCATATTGTTGAGAAAAATATGCAATCTCAATTTTAAAATTGCCAGTGTTGGAGGATCCACCACAGCGCTTGATAAGTTGTTCCTATGGTTAGTTACTCTCCCTGTAAAAAATTGCCCGTTATTTCCAGTCTAAATTTGTCTAGCTTCAGTTTCCAGCTATTGGACCTTGTTATACCTTTGCCTGCTAGACTGCAGAGCCTTCTATTATTGGCCAAGCTTATGAGTCCCTATCCGCAACCCGATGGCATTTCTCTGTTTTGGATGTAACACGACAACTTCTGACTGGCATCTCTGATCAGTTCCAAAATTCCACGGAATGTTTTAGGCATCAGTGAACAGAACCCTGTTGCTTTTGGGGAAAATTGGAAAACCAGAAGGAAGAAATGGGGGACACATGGAGCCCCTGCTATCTGTTTAGCAGAGCCACATCTTCAAGCACCTCTGCAATTGTCTATAGATGAAAGAACTGATTGAATGGCATCCATTAGCATCTTCCAGCATGACAATACCTCTATTTCATTTCTCTCAATACAGTTTAATATGTTGGCACCCTGAAGGACTTATTTCCCAGGCAGAACGAGGAGAAATAATGTGGGAGAAGGGGAGCACACAGAACCTGTGGCTTGGTGTGGGAGAATGGGGACCCTGGTAAAGGGAATGGGGTTGCACGCAGAGTCCGTGGGTTAAAGGGAGGTCCCTGGTAAGAAGGGAAGGGGGAATAAGGTTACACACAGCATCCCTGGCAGGGGGGACAAATGGGGGACCCTGGTATTAAAGGGAAGGGGGCACACAGAGGCCCGAGTATGAAGGAGGGGATGAGGGCTTGCAGCAAGTCCTTGAAATAGAATGGGATGGGAGGGCATCTGAAATGAGCTCGGCCTAAAGAAGCAATGAAGTGCATGAACCACTAGTCAAATTTGTGTTCCCTATGTAGGTACTTGCAACTGTGATCAAGTCACTCCTTAATCTTCTCTTTGTTAAGATAAATAGATTGAGCTTCTTGAGTCTATCACTGTAAGGCATATTTTCCATTCCTTTAATCATTCTCATGGCCCTTCTCTGAGCCCTCTCCAATTTTTCCACATCGTTCTTGAACTGTGGGCACCAGAACTGGACACAGTATTCCAGCAGCGGTCACACCAGTGCCAAATACAGAGATAATAGAACCTCCCTACTCCTACTTGAGATTCCCCAGCTTATACAGCCAAAGATTGCATTAGCCCTTTTGGCCACAGCATTGTACTGGGAGCTCCTAGAGTTCTAGGACCAGAAGGGAACATGCGATCATGTAGTTGGACATCCTGTGTATCACAGGCCATGAAACACCACCCACACACCAAACCCAAACAGAAACAGAATTGGATCAAAGTATTACGGTTAAGCCAACCTCACTTTTGTTGTAGATTCTTCCATTGACCTAGGTACCACTGCTCAGGGAGGTAGATTTTAAACTGATAAGAACAGATTTAAAATTTTTATTAAAGCTAATGTTTAAATTATATAATTGTTTTTTATAATTATTATATAATAGCCACAGGTTAAGGGAAGAGTGGCTGTACATCTGCGTGTAGTGCTGAGATTATCCAAAAGTACACAATCTGGTGTAAACATCATAAAATACATCTACATCAACAGAAAACACCTTCCATTCATGTGGACCTAGCCGCAGCTCTGCAATTGTTGAACTTCTAGCGTAGACAGCCTGAGTATGGTGTTCTTTGTTCCTAACTGTAAAGTGGTATGTTTGGCTGTATTAAAATGCACATCATTTGCTTGTGCCCATCTTACCAAGCAATCTAGATTGCTCTGTGTCACTGACCTGTCCTCTTCATTATTTTACTACTCCCCCAATCTTTGTGTCATCTGCAAACTTTATCACTAATGATTTTGTTTTCTTCCAGGTCACTGATAAAAATGTTAAATAGTGTAGGGCCAACAACCGATCCCTGTGGGACTGTGACGGGTTCGGTCACAGAGACCACCTTGGGACTGTCACATGATGTGCTGAAACTACCTCTGAGCCCGTTTTCTTTGCCAGCTTGGGACTCCAGAACCCCTAGAGGAGGATCTATAAATGGAGATTCCCTATGTCCTAATAAAGAGTAGAGGATGGAAAATGATAAAATACAGGGAGGATCTGATGAAAAAAAGTCCCATTCAATTACGTCATGCAATAGGGGACAGCCAAAAAATGACAAGTTTTTAAAATGCTTATATACCAATGCTAGAAGTTTAAATAATAAGATGGGTGAAGTAGAGTGCCTAGTATTCAATGTGGATATTGATATAATAGGCATCACAGAAACCTGGTGGAATGAGGATAATCAATGGGACACTGTAATACCAGGGTACAAAATGTAATGGAAGGACAGAACAGGTCGTGCTGGTGGGGGAGTGGCACTATATGTGAAAAGAAAAGGAGTACTTGTGGCACCTTAGAGACTAACCAATTTATTTGAGCATAAGCTTTCGTGATGAAGTGAGCTGTAGCTCACGAAAGCTTATGCTCAAATAAATTGGTTAGTCTCTAAGGTGCCACAAGTACTCCTTTTCTTTTTGCGAATACAGACTAACACGGCTGTTACTCTGAAACCTGTCACTATATGTGAAAGAAAGCGTAGAATCAAATGAAGTAAAAATCTTAAATGAACTAAATTGTACTACAGAATCTCTATGGATAGTAACTCCATGCTTGAAAAATAAGAATATAGCAGTAGAGCTATATTACAGACCACCTGACCAGGATGGTGTTGGTGACTCTGAAATGCTCAGGGAGATTAGAGAGGCCATAAAAATAAAAAACTCAATAATAATAATGGGGAATTTCAGCTGTCCCCATATTGACTGGGTCCATGTCACCTCAGGAAGGGATGCTGAGATAAAGTTTCTTGACACCTTAAATGACCGCTTCTTGGAGCAGCTAGTCCTGGAACCCACAAGAAGAGGACTAAATCAAGAATTGCCTCTAAGTGGAGCACAAGGATCGGGTCCAAGAGGTGAATATAGCTGGACTGCTTGGTAATCGTGACCATAATATAATAAAATTTAACATCCCTGTGGCGGGGAAAACTCCACAGCGGCCCAACACTGTAGCATTTAATTTCAGAAAGGGGAACTACACAAAAATGAGGAGGTTAGTGACACAGAAATTAAAAGGTACAGCACCAAAAATAAAATCCCTGCAAGCTGCTTGGAAACTTTCTAAAGACGTCATAAGAGGGACTCAACTTAAATGTACACCCCGATTTAAAAAACATAGTAAGAGAACCAAAAAAGAGCCACTGTGGTTAAACAACAAAGTAAAAAAAGCAATGACAGGCAAAAAGGCATCCTTTAAAAAGTGGAAGATAAATCGTAATGAGGAAAACAGAAAGGAGCGTAAACTCCGGCAAATGAAGTGTAAAAATATAATTAGAAAGACCAAAAAAGAATGTGGAGACCAGCTGGCCAACGACTCCAAAAGTAATAGCAACATGTTTTTAAATACACGAGAAGCAGGAAGCCTGGTAAGCCACCTGTGGGGCCACTGGACGATCGAGAGGCTAAAGCAGCACTCAAAGACGATAAGGCCATTACGGAGAAACTACAGGAATTCTTTGCACCGGTCTTCACTGTTGAGGATGTGAGGGAGATTCCCAAACCTGAGCCATTCTTTTTGAGTGACAGATCTGAGGAACTGTCCCAAACTGTCCCTCATTAGAGGAGGTTTTGGAACAAATTGATAAACTAAACAGTAATAAGTCTTCAGGACCTGATGGGATTCACCCAAGAATTCTGAAGGAACTCAAATGTGAAATTGCAGGGCTACTAATTGTCATCTGTAACCTATCATTTAAATCAGCTTCTGTACCAAATGACTGGAGGATAGCTAATGTGACGCCAATTTTTAAAAAGGGCTCCAGAGGTGACCCTGGCAACTACAGGCCAGTAAGCCTCACTTCAGTACTGGGCAAATTGGTTGAAACTATCGTAAAGAACAGAATTGTCAGACGCATAGATGAACATAATTTGTTGGGAAATAGTCAACATGTTTTTTGTAAAGGGAAGTCATGCCTCACCAATCTACTAGAATTCTTTGAGGGGGTCAACAAGCATGCGGACAAAGGAGATCCAGTGTATATAGTATATTTAGATTTTCAGAAAGCCTTTGACAAGGTGCCTCACCAAAGGCTCTTAAGCAAAATAATCAGTCATGGGATAAGAGGGAAGGTCCTCTCATGGATTGGTAACTGGTTAAAAGATAGGAAACAAAGGGTAGGAATAAATGGTCAGTTTTCAGAATGGAGAGAGGTAAATAGTGGTGCCCCCAGGGATCTGTACTGGGCCCAGTCCTATTTAATATATTCGTAAACTATCTGGAAAAAGGGGTAAACAGTGAGGTGGCAAAATTTGAAGATGATACAAAACTACTGAAGATAGTTAAGTCCCAGGCAGACTGTGAAGAGCTACAAAAGGATCTCACAAAACTGGGTGACTGGGCAGCAAAATGGCAGATGAAATTTCATGTTGATAAATGCAAAGTAATGCACACTGGAAAACATAATCCTAACTATACATATACAGTGATGGGGTCTAAATTAGCTGTTACCACTCAAGAAAGCGATCTTGGAGTCATTGTGGATAGTTCTCTGAAATCATCCGCTCAGTGTGCAGCGGCAGTCAAAAAAGCGAACAGAATGTTGGGAATCATCAAGAAAGGGATAGATAAGACAGAAAATATCATGTTGCCGCTATATAAATCTATGGTATGCCCATACCTTGAATACTGCATGCAGATGTGGTCGCCCCATCTCAAAAAAGATATATTGGAAAAGGTTCAGAAAAGAGCAACAAAAACGATTAGGGGTCTAGAATGGCTTCTGTATGAGGAGACATTAATAAGACTGGGACTTTTCAGCTTGGAAAAGCGGTGACTAAGGGGGGATATGATAGAGGTCTATAAAATCATGAGTGGTATAGAGAAAGTAAATAAGGAAGTATTATTTACTCCTCCTTATAATACAAGAACAAGGGGCCACCAAATGAAATAAATAGGTAGCAGGTTTAAAACAACGCGCTGTCAACCTCTGGAATGCCTTGCCAGAGGGAGTTATGAAGGCCAGTACTATAATGGGGTTCAAAAGGGAGTTAGCTAGATTCATGGAAGATAGGTCCATCAGTGGCTATTAGTCAGGATGGGCAGGAATAGTGGCGCTAGCCTCTGTTTGCTAGAAGCTGGGAATGAGCGACAGGGGATGGATCACTTGATGATTACCTGTTCTGTTCATTCCCTCTGGGGCACCTGGCACTGGCCACTGTCGGAAGACAGGGTACTGGGCTAGATGGACCTTTGGTCTGAACCAGTAGGGCCGTTCTTATGTATTGGTTACCCAGAAGCCAAAACACAGTGCCCTTAACGCAGCCCAGCCTTTGGGCTCACTCCCAGATAGCCAAGTCAAATAAGAAAGTTCTACCAATCCCAAAGGATTGGATACATTACCTCCCAAATTAATGAATATTCCAGATCTTACCCAAATGTACATTTACAGCCAATTCTTATTAACTAAACTAAAATGTATTTAAAAAGAAAAGAGAGAATTAGTTAAAATATCAGTATACATATAGACATGAGTACAGTTCTGAGACCAGATTCATAGTAGAGATGGTGAGCTCTGTAGATGCAAAGAGTTTTTTTAGAATTAGTCCATGGGTTATAGTCCTATGTTCATATCCAGCATGATCCAGACGGGACTGGAGATCTCAGTCTTATGACTCAACTTTCCCTGCATAAAGCATCAAGCAGATCTGAGATGAAAGGATCAGGTCCCCAAAGTTTTTATATAGTTTTCCGGCAGCCTCTTGACCATACAGTCCTGAGTGAACAACAGGCTTTTGAACTAACTTTCTATTTCCTAAGCATCACTGGTAGTTACCTTATGTTAATCCATGTAGTTAATTATTCATTGAGCAGTTCATATACAGTTTACCACAAACTTTAAAGAGACATATAGACAATGACATTATTTCACCCAAGATTTATCTAAATGTTAATGTTCCCTTTTGATCTCTGAATCAATAGCTATAGTAATAGACAGGACCTCTCTGTTTACATCTAACAAGATATTCATGGGAAAGCTACTCCCAGCTCCTCAGGCACGCACCCCCTTTGGAGTATAAACCCAAAATTACTCCATCTTGCACTGCACAGGGAACTACAGCATAAGCTCATAAAATTCGCCCCCCTCCCTCAACGTGGAGAGGAATATGCAATAGCCTTTTGCCCCTGAGTTATGATTCCCACACACTGGTTTAGATAAAACAAAAACAAGTTTATTAACTACAAAAGGTAGATTTTTAAGTGATAGTAAACAGATGAAACCAGGTTACCTAGCAAATAAACAAAAAACGCAAACTAAACTTAATATACTAAATAGATTGGATATGAATAGCAGATTCTCACCCTAAGAGATGATACAAGCAGGCTGCAGATTCTTAAGGGGCAAACTGCACTTTCTTACAGCTTGGAATCCCCAGGTGTTCCATTGACAGGCTAAAAATCCCTTTAGCCTGGGTCCAGCACTTCTCCCAGTTCAGTCTTTTTTCCTTAGGTGTTTCCAGGAGTCTTCTTGGGTGGGGAGTGAAGAACACCAGATGATGTCAAAGCCCTGGCTGGGATGATTTGATTGGGGATTGGTCCTGCTTTGAGCAGGGGGTTGGACTAGATGACCTCCTGAGGTCCCCTCCAACCGTGATATTCTATGATTCTATGTCACTCCCTGCCTTATATAGTTTTTGCATATGGCGGGAATCCTTTGTTACAAAGCTTGGTTCTGAGACTGGTCTGTGGAAAAACACTGACATCCCGAGGTGGAGTTCAGAGACATGTGGTCTCATCACATGTCCTTGTCGAGTCATAGCAGCCATTACTCACAGGCTGTTTGGAGCATTCACAGGAAGGCTCACTGGGTGGGAGGTAAGCTTCTCTTAAGGCCTGTTGTTCTTCCCTAATGGCCTTTGCCCACCCTCTATCTAGAATGAAAGCATCTTGTCTGGTGGGCATCACCCAGGTGTAACTACATTTGAAGTACAGATACATAATCAATATTCATAACTTCAGATACAAAAGTTATATGTGCATACAAATATAATCATATTCAGCAAAACATAACCTTTTCAGTGACATCTCACATGACTTATCTTGCATAAAATACATCACAATTATGTCATAATCCTATCCTAGTAATATCACTGTGAAGAATATTCGATGCAGTGTCACAGCCCTTGTCAAGGCTGATTCCCCACTCTGGCACTTCGAGTGCAGAAGGTGGGGGCCCGCAAGGATTTTAAAAGTTAATACTGGCCACTCCAGGCTTGTATTAAACTCCCAAGGTTACAGCTTCTCTCTGACCTTGGATTTGTAGATGCTGCCGTCACCCAAGTGCAAAAAACCTCTTTGAAACCAGAAAGGTGCACTTGGGAATTCCTTCCTGTGGGGTACCCTCAAGCCCTTTCATTCCCCCCAGGGAAGAGCTGAGAAAGAAAAACAAAGAAAATCAGTTGTTGCCACCAGCTAATTAAACAACACGTGCACAAACCTCTTAGGACACCAAAAATCCAATCCTGTTCTTAAAAAAGGTAAATTTTATTAAAAACAAAAAGAAAGAAAATGCATCTGGAACTTAGGGTTTTGCTAGATTTCAAAAAACCAACTTACAAAAATTAAACATCAAGAATAACCTTGAGGTTCAGCTTAAAGGTTACAAGCAAAACAAAAAGCATTTGGGGTTAGCACAGAGGAGTACACAAAACAATAACAAATAAACCTAATCGCTTCTTCCTAGACATTCCCTAATTTACTTACATATCTGGGGTTTCAGATAAGCAGTCTCTAGTTGTGATCTGATGGTCTTTCATATCTAGCTTTTAGCTTCTTACAGCATAACTGCTCCCTGTTCCCCTCTTTCCCAGAGAACAACAACAACACACAGACAAAGGGAAGTTTTTTCCCAATTTTAAAAAGTTCTAGCCCTCCCATTGGCTCTATTGGTCAGGTGCCCACTCCCTTCCTTTTACCTGTGGGCTTGTTAACCCTTTACAGGTAAAGCAAGCAGAGAGCAACCACCATAGCCAACTGGCTGTCCACAGAATGGAGCTATCCCCTGTTTAGATACGTTTCTAACATGTTTCTAAAGGTTGAATGTGGGTCAATTAGCCTGCAAGCTGCTTATCCCTTTCTGGCCATGTGTCAGAATGGGTCTATCAGTCCTTTGTTCAAGCTTTGGTTTGTAGAGAAGTTCCTCCAGTGGTGAGAAGCAGGATTGAAGATAAAATGGAGAAGATGCAGCTGCCTTTTATATCATTTGTCAAGTGGCTTTTACTTCCTTTGTCCCAAACATAAGCTCACAGCACATGGGCATGGAAAAGTTCTTGGAGTCCCCAGTCATATCCCTACATATCCTGCTGACTCATAACTAAGGCTACCATTTAATCATGGGTAAAAGTCATGGACAGGTCATGGGCAAGAAACAAAAAATCACAGCCTATGACCTGTCCATGACTTATACCATAAATATCTTGATTGAATCTTGGAGAGGAGCCCATGGGGCCTGCGGCACCAGCTGTGGGGTTATGGGGAAGCCCTGGGGGGAGCCCGCTGCTGTTCTGACCGCTGCTGGGGGGAAGCCCTGAGGGGGCGGGGGGCTGCGGCCGGGAAAAAGCCCCGTGGGGCCTGCTGTTGCTTCAGCTGCCGCTGGGGGGAAGCTCTGGAGGGCCAGCCACTGCTCTGGCCACCCTTGGGCCGCTGCCGGGAGCCACCGAGCTGTGGCTGCTCCCTGGGCCAGCCCCATCGGCAGCTGCTCGGGCAGTCCCTGGGGCCAGCCACTCAGGTGGCCCTGCAGTCAGCCACACCGGCTGCTGCAGAAGTCATGGAGGTAGCAGGAAGTCATAGAATCCGTGAGTTCACTGACCTTCGTGATGGACATGGAGCCCTACTCAGCCCGTGCCTTCTCTCAGTGGATTCATTGTACAGCTGATTGCCCTTGATGGGCCATTAAGCAGGCTAGATAATGCTGATACCAATCTGTCTGGGGGTGTCACCCAGATACACAGCACAAGTTTAAGGTATCAATATATCACACCTATTTATAACTCGTACAAAGATGATACATACATATAAACAAGAGTATCGTATTTGGCAATTATAACTTTTCCACTGATACCTTATATGGCATATCTTGTATGACTCATTGCAATTTTGTAATATTGGTATCCATAATATTATAAATGGTCACCCATATTCTATACAGTGTCACAAATGGGCCCAATCCAGGCTCCTCCGTGGAGATTCTCATCTCAGTCTCACTCAGGATTCTGGGTGCTGTCCCGTTAATATCTGCTCCAGGCTCCATGTGCCGATAGCTCTGTGTCTAATTGGAGTGGCATCGCTGCCTGTGGGCCAGGAAGCCTTCTAGCTTGGCTGAGAGCTCTAACCTCTTTGTGCCTTTCCCTGACAGAGCGCAGTGACCTGTTTGCTGTGGCCAGCAGAGAACATCATTGTCTTTGGACTCGCTGAGGGGAAGGTAGAGAAGCCTAATGCTGTCACTGAGTTATGGGCCCTGGGTACTGCTCAGTGAAGGGATTATACTGGTTACTTGCTCTCCTGCACCAATTCCCTGTGAGTCTCTCACGAGACTGTGCAGCGTGGCGTGAGAGTGAGTTATTCATCCACTCCAGCTTCCATTCCTCCCACCAGAGACCATGGAGCTCCTTGTGATTTCTTACCTTGCTGCTTGGCCTAAAAGTGCCAGCCCAGCACAGATGAGAGCCTCTCCCTTGTTCTGTTTAAAAGCCACCTTGTGCTGCACCATGAGTGAATCCCTGTTTCTGACATGAGGACAGAGACTACACTGACCAGTGTCCTCCTCTTCCTCAGGTTCGTTTAGCAAATACAAAGAGCAACAAGTCCTCCACCATTTACGGGACAGATTCTTTTGTCGTCTCCTTAACCTCCAAGTGAGTATGGTGCTGCCGCAGGCTCCCACTGCCCCCGCTCGGTCTCCTGACCCAGCTGCTGGCTCTGAAGATGCCTCCTTAGTGCTCATGGGGCAGCTTCATAGGCTCCGCTGTAAAGATAAATAAGCCCAGAGCCCCCCTCCCTTGGGGTTCCCGGCTTCTGTGTGTTTTACCATAATACTATAACATTGCATTATCAGGACATGCCACCCGGTCCCTATACCCTTCCCTTCCCTTCCCACCTTCCCCTCCCCATGTCTGTCTGTCTGCTTTGTCTTTACAGAGACTTTGAGCTCTCTGGGGCAGGATCCAGACCTTAGTATGTGTGTGCCATCGGGCAGATTGTAGGCACTATCAAAAAATAACTAAGGAAAAACGGTGGGCTACCATTGGCTCCTGCAACCCCATGAGAATCAAATCAGCTGGGAATGGGAGGGAAAAGTGGGACAATGAGTGCTGCTGTGCTATGCCGACTTGTCCTGGTGTCTCTTGACAGCGTGTCGGGGAAGGGGATCCTGTCTGGCCATGCAGATGGAACCATTGTGCGCTACTTCTTTGATGACGAAGGCTCAGGTGAATCACAGGTACTGAATGGCTCTTTGGAAAAGACTCCTTCTTGCACACATCCTTCCTCCGCAGTCACACCAGGCCTGGAGAGTAACTGGGACCTGTGGAAGGGAGGGCAGGTCAGAGGAAGGGCAGCAGGCTGCTCTCATCACTGCGTGGCTAATGGAGCACTGATTAAACCATGGAAGGGTGTCTAGATCTGGTTTTGTATCAATTTCAGAATTTGTGTGGGAAGGGGAATTACCCCAGTGCCTGTGAGACCCAAGGCTATCCACATCTCCATGGGGCTCTGGGAGCACCCTGGTGCCCAGGAGAGCAGCACTCAAGTTGTGAGAGCTGTGGGGTATGTGTATTGCCTTCTTTCCACTGCCCCCTGTTGTGTTCTTCATAGTTACACCAACAGATTTTAACAGGAGATTTCCATTTGTAATGATCACCTTGGGCTTCCTCCTGAGAAGGCTTGAGACCAAACAGTCCTAAGCCAAGCTTTTCAAGCTCTCCATAGTGGTTAGGAAGGAGGAAGAGTACTTATTATTCCAGCTGTCACCCAAAGCAGCATTTTAATTGCAGTAACAGGAAAAGTAAGTGGCTGATCCTCCTTCACAACGTGCCACAGGAGCAAAGTCGTCTTGTGTCCTCATCCCAAATTCTTGCTGGATGTGGTGTCTGAGTGCCACCTAGCCAGACCAGTCATCGTCCAATGGTCTTCCCAAAACCTCATTCTGATCACAGAAAGCTGGACCCCATGGCCTTGGCCAGGGGAAAGGGAATGCCATTTCCACTCAGCCCTTCCCTCTCTGGCTGGATTAGGTTGTGCATATATGTTACCCAGGGTGACAGAACCTGATGGTCTTAGAGATCACTTTGCCAGGGCAAAGGTGTACCGAGTCCATGGCCTGTTTATAACATTTCATTGTTTCCTGTTGGTCTGTCTATATCTAGGTATTGTCTCTTGGCTTACATTAGATTGTCAGCTCTTGGGTCTGGGACTGTCTTTTTGTTCTGTTTGTACAACACCTAGCACAGTGGCGTCCTGGTCCATGACAAGGTCTCCTAGGTGCTATAGTAATACTACTGCTAATAATTATAACAGTCCTGCCTCTGTAATGTTTCTGTTACAGAAATCTGCAGGGCTGCTACCAGGAGTTTTTTCACACGTACTCCGTGCTGCTGTAGCATGACATCTAGATCTGATATTTGCTCTGGGGGGCAGATCTGCAATCTGTTTGACTAGGACTTGCTGGCTTCCCACAAGTGGGAATATGCAGAGGTGACCTTAGAGAACTGTTTGGTTCCCCATGCATTGCCGCTGCATATTCTACTCCTGGTGGAATTCTGCACCAAAAAATTAAAAATTCTGTGCACAATATTTTAAAATTCTGCATATTTTATTTGTCAAAGTAACACAATATAATTACACCAGTTTCAATTATTTTTGATCATTTATTTCAAAATACCCGTCAGCAAGTATGTCTGTAACAATACAGACAACAAAAAAGATTCAGGAAATGTTTTTTGACAAATAGATTCCTTACTAGGCATATTAATACAGAATTCTGAGTAATTCATGTAAACTGCAATACAGAACTGTATTTCCCACACCCCTCAGAAGCAATGCAAAGGCTGGGGGAGTCAGGGGTAGCTGAGGGACAGGGAAGTAAATTGCTGGGAAGGAGCTCGGGTGTGAACTTGGAGGGTTGTTGGGTATGGGTGGGAAAAGTATGGAACAGGGATTGTTAGGGAGCTTCCCCCATGCAGACCCTGGCTGACCCCTAGCCTCTCCCATTCAGTCAGGCACATCTTCCCCCATCTCCATGTGTCTCTGTGCCCCCACCCAACCACGCCCCTGTCCCTGTGTAGTTCTGCCCCTCCCTCCCCCTTGTGACCCTGTGCCACTTTTCCACTCCCATTCAGCCCCTGTCCCAGTCTGTCTTCCCCCACTAGCCCTTACGAGCCCCTGTCTGACCCCTCCAGCACCCCACGCTTTCTGTCTCCCCATAGCCTCTATCTTCTGACCAGGTCTAACAAGCTCTGCAAAGAAGGCAGCTCTCTCTCTTCCCTTGCTGGCCTTGAGCTGCAGCTTTGTTTTATCACCACAGCGCCCTCTGGTGGGCAAAAGGCAGCACTGCAGAAGTTATTTTCTGCTGGGAGCTGCTGCTGTTCTTGTGCCACAGCGCCCTCTTGTGGGCAAAAGGCAGAATCGCAGCAACTCGTCAGCGGAAGCTTTTTTCTGCGCAAAAAATTAGAAATCTGCAGGGCTCATTAATTATGCAAGCACGCAATATCACAAAATTCCCCCAAGAGTAATATTCATGCTACTCCCCTCCCGCTGCCTTCCCCTCTTCTTTGGAGGGCTGCTCTCATGAAGCACTTGGCTTTAGCAAGAGGAATTGAGGCAGCTGATCCTCTTACAGCCTCAGTTTCGAATATCTGTTGCCACATGAGATTGGTTGTGCAGCCCCAACAGGCACTGCTTCCCAGGAGGTGCATCCCATGAGTGTATCTGTGCAGGGGCAACACTGTATGCAAGAACTAGGGGACGCTGAATGAAAGTGAAAGGTGGGAATTCAGAATGGATAAAGGAAAATACTTTTTCACACAACATGTAATTAGATTGTGGAACTCACAGGAAGTTTTTTGAGACCAAGAACTTAACAAGATTCAAAAAGGGGGTGGATGTTTATATGGCTAGTGAGACTATGCAGAGCTGTCATAATGAATGCTAACCAAATTCTGGCAGGTATGTTAAACCTCTTTCAGGGCTTAAGGCTCTAACTACGTGGGTATGTCTGCAGTGCAGCCCGGAGTGTAATTTTTGGCTCAGGTAGACATACCCTTGCTCACTTTGACCGAACTAGTGTGCTAAAAATAGCAGTGTAGCCATGGCTACATGTGTGGAGGCAAAAGCTAGCTGCATGAGTACCGTTCTGCCCAAACCCCTAGGTACATACTTGAGTGTCTAGCCCATGCCACTGCCCGTGTAGTCATGGCTACTGTCATAAATATAAAGGGAAGGGTACCACCTTTCTGTATACAGTGCTATAAAATCCCTCCTGGCCAGAGGCAAAACCCTTTCACCTGTGAAGGGTTAAGAAGCTAAGGTAACCTCGCTGGCACCTGACACAAAATGACCAATGAGGGGACAAGATACTTTCAAATCTGGAGGGGGACAGTGGGGGACATGAAGGATCTGTCTGTGTGATGCTTTTGCCGGGAACAGATCAGGAATGCAGCCTTCCAACTCCTGTTAAGTTAGTAAGTAATCTAGCTAGAACATGCGTTAGATTTCCTTTTGTTTAATGGCTGGTAAAATAAGCTGTGCTGGATGGAATGCATATTCCTGTTTTTGTGTCTTTTTGTAACTTAAGGTTTTGCCTACAGGGATTCTCTGTGTTTTGAGTCTGATTACCCTGTAAGGTATTTACCATCCTGATTTTACAGAGGTGATTCTTTTACCTTTTCTTTAATTAAAACTCTTCTTTTAAGAACCTGATTGATTTTTCATTATTCTTAAGATCTAAGGGTTTGGGTCTGTGTTCACCTGTACAAATTGGTGAGGATTCTTATCAAGCCTTCCCCAGGAAAGGGGGTGTAGGGCTTGGGGGGATATTTTGGGGAAAGACTTCTCCAAGTGGTCTCTTTCCCTGTTCTTTGTTTAAAATGCTTGGTGGTGGCAGCATAGAGTTCAAGGACAAGGCAAAGTTTGTACCTTGGGGAAGTTTTTAACCTAAGCTGGTAAGAATAAGCTTAGGGGGTCTTTCATGCAGGTCCCCACATCTGTACCCTAGAGTTCAGAGTGGGGAAGGAATCTTGACAGCTACGCTGCTGTTTTTAGTTGCTAGCTCGATCAAACTAGTAACTCTGCCCAGGCTGAAAATTACACTCCCAACTGCAGTGTAGACGTACCCAGAGAGACCTAATGTGGGGGACAGATTGTTCTACATCTGCTACTGTGGGGTTCTTTTACCTCTCCTGGACTAGATGAGCCCTGGTTCTGGTCCAGTCTGGCAGTTCCTGTGTCCCTGGAAAACCATAGTCACGATGGTAAATAATGGTGGGTTTTGGCATCTGGGTGTGGGGTGCATCTTTTCTTTCCCTGCCCCTGTGGACAGCAGCAGGAGTGACAGAAGATTTTAGGGGGCTTAAACTCCATTACTATTAGTAGTAATAGTTCCTGGTCCCAGCAACTTAAGAAGAGCAACCAGGCTCCCCTTTGTGCCCCACCCCAGATCCAGCCCTGTGTCCTGAAATGCTATATCCATGCAATCAGGATGTTTTTGCTGCAATGATCAGCAGTGAAATATTTGGCCTAGCAAAGTGAGGTCAACTTGATCGCTTAATTGTTTGTTTTTCTGTCTGTCTTTTGGTAGAAGCTATGAAGTGTGCAACGCTCTAATTAACAATGTTGACATTTAAATTGTCAACAGTAGAGTGCAGAGTTAACACCCATTAAGGTGACGGGGCAGCTCATTCCTCTCAAAGCTCTGGTTTCAGGCTGTTTCTGTGGCAACTTTGGCAATCAACCCTAGAAACCTTCTAGAAACATACTTTTTAAACAAGCAGCTGATGGCTCGCAGGGGGCTTTGTACCTGGTCTGCTCAGTCTGCTGCTGGTGCTGCTGCTCTGTTCAGGACTTTCTGTCTTGTTTATTGTAGGGTAAATTGGTGACGCACCCCTGCCCTCCGTATGCCCTCACCTGGGCTTCCAGCAGTGTCGTGGCTGCAGGCTGTGATAAGAAGATTATAGCTTATGGAAAGGAAGGCCACATAATTCAAACCTTTGATTATAGCCGGGACCCCTTGGAGAAGGAGTTCACCACAGCAGCCACTAGCCCCGGGGGCCAGTCAGTTGTCATTGGCAGCTACAACAGGTATGGTGCCTAATGGCTGGGCCTTTCCGTTAGAACAGCCTTCCTCGCCTGCCACTTGGAGTTTTTCAAGGTCACTGCTTCCTCATCTCTTCCCACAGGCTGAGGGTGTTGAACTGGAGCCCCCGCAGGAGTGCCTGGGAGGAAGCCAAACCCAAAGAAATCGCACACCTTTACACTATCACAGCCTTAGCATGGAAGAGGGATGGCTCACGGCTCTGTGCGGTGCGTACCATGAAATCATAGCCTCAAGCCATCCTCCAGAGCCACCCTGCGGTGTGCTGGAGTGGCAGTCCTGCCTGCTGCATGGTGGAATCTGATCTGTGTCCCTGCAGTCAGCGAGACATGGCACTGGGAGGGCCAGCCAGAGACCAAGGGGGAGGGATGGCACCTAGAAACACAAGGAGGAGGGGTGGGCTGGGATTTAGGGTGGGAAAGAAGTTGCTGCAATCTGGTATTTGATTTGAGTCGTAGGAGTTTGAGAAATGGCACAAGTGATGGTTCAGCGGCCGCAGCAAGATCCCTTCCTCCGCCTGGCCTTCCCAAATGCAGTCTGCCCTCTGTCTCCCCATAGCACCTGGTGGGGGTGGGGAGGAGCTGAGCTGGCATTAACCCCTTGTATTCCAGGGACCAGAGAGTGCCCCTGTCTCTGCCTTAGGGATTCTGCTCAAAATTATCCCAGGCTGAAAGTCCCTGGGCAAAAGATGTGCCCTACAAGGCTGTTCCTTGCTTCCCCTTACACATTTAAGACCTTCATCTTTAAAACGAACCTGGTTTCATTCTTTGATAAGATTAGACGTTTGGTTGATGAGGGTAACTGAGACTATGTAATTACTGAGACTGTGGAAAGGCATTTGGCTTAGTACCGCATGATATTCTGATTTAAAAAATGAGTACATGTTAATGGATTAAGAACTGGCTGACAGACCTCACAAAAAGAAAAGGAGTACTTGTGGCACCTTAGAGACTAACCAATTTATTTGAGCATGAGCTTTCGTGAGCTACAGCTCACTTCATCGGATGCATCCGATGAAGAGAGCTGTAGCTCACGAAAGCTCATGCTCAAATAAATTGGTTAGTCTCTAAGGTGCCACAAGTACTCCTTTTCTTTTTGCGAATACAGACTAACACGGCTGTTACTCTGAGACCTCACAAAGTAGTTGTTAATGGGGAATCCATCATTCAATGGCGGTGTTTCTAGCGGGATTCCACAGGGATCATACTAGGCCTGACACTATTCTACATTTTCTTCAATGATCCAAAAGTAAATATAAAATCACTGCTGATCAGATTTGTTGTGACACAAAGATTGGTGGAATGGTAAATAACTATGAGGACAGGGCAGTCATACAGAGCAGTCTTGGTTAGCTGGTAAGCTGGGCCCATTCAAACAAAATGTGTTTTTAATGCAGCCAAATAGAAGGTCAGACATCTAGGAAGAAGGAATGTAGGCCATACCTATAGAATAGAGACTCTGTCCTGGAAAGCAGTGACTCTGAAAGGGATCTAGAGATCATCTTGGATAGACAGTTGAACATGAGCACCCAGAGCAACACGCTAGTGAAAAACGCGAATGTGATCCTTGGATAGATAAGCAGGGGAGTAGTGAGTAGGAGTCAGGAGGAGATTTTACCTGCGTATACAGCATTGGTGAGCTTAGTACTGGAATACTTGTGCAGTTCTGATGTCCACTTTTTCAGAAGGATGTTGAAAAATTGGAGAGGGTGCAGAAAAGAGCCACAAAGATTATTCAAGGGCTGGAGCAAACGTCTTACAGTGAGAGAGCTTCATCTGTTTAGTTTATCGAAAAGAAGACTGAAGAGTGACTTGATTACAGTATCTAAGGACCTTCACTTGCTGCACTCTACCTGCCTTGTGTTTGCTCCCCAGGGCACCCTTTGTGGAGGGGTGGAGCAGTTTGACTGCTGCCTTCGCAGGAGCATTTACAAGAATAAATTTGAAATGACATATGTGGGGCCGAGCCAGGTAAGCAGTTCGTCACCTGTGTGAAGCAGGTGTCTGTGAGTGAAGCTGTGATAATCAGTCACCTAGCACACTTAGTCCTCAGTACTGTCTGCTACCCTCCTGTCTCGCCCAGGTCTGCCTCCACAGCCCGCTCCCGGTCCCCAGACCCTCCCTGCAGTCTGCTGTGATGGGTTTCATAAGCTCTCACAGCTGGGCTCCTGCTTACACCCAGCCCCAATAAAACATTGGCTTTGTTTAAAAAATTCTGTTCAAAAGAGTTAAGGGTACCACTGGAATTCAGCAAAGTGCTTAAACAATTCCACTGGCTTGGAAAGCCCTGTGCCTTCTAAAACACCCAAACGTTTAAAAGTCTAGAAACTGAATCCAGCCTCTGCCCTTGCCCTCCTGCCCACCCCTAGCCAAACTTTGGCCCCTAAAATTTGGAAAATATACACAGAAGTCAACACAGTGCATTACCAGGCGAGGGTAAAATCCCATTGCTAGCTAAGGGATCCATCTCCACCAGTTTGCTGGGAAGTGTGTATATTTTTGCATATATTAGGAACAAGATTCAGTGTGGGTGAGTGGTGGAGGGCAGCTGGAGTGACAGACCTGGCATCAGTTCCTGGCTCTAACATAGACTCATTGTGTGCCCATGAACAAATCACTCAGTCTCCTTGTGCCATAGCTCCCCAGGGGTACAATGTGGGGGGGTGAGGGGAATGCTCCCTTTCCTGGAGGGTTGCTGTTTTTGTGAGGGGCTGGGGCACAGAACTACCTAGACAGATAAACAAGAACCTTCCTTAGGGCTCTTGTGTTGTGCTCCTGTAGGGGCCAGCCAGCTTCCTTACCTCTTGCCCTGCTCTCTCCAGGTCATTGTGAAGAACCTCTCCACAGGAACCAGAGTGGTGCTGAAATCCCACTATGGCTATGAGATTGATGAGGTGAAGATTTTGGGGAAGGAGAGGTACCTTGTGGCCCATACCTCAGATACACTGCTGCTGGGGGATTTGAACTCCAACAAGCTCAGTGAGGTACTGGAAGTCGCTGCAGAACCTTGTGGTTGACCTGGTGTCTCTGGATTCCCAGGCAGACTCACTGGCATCTGAATAGTGTGTTGGTTAAAAACAACTAGTGGTTTTAATAAGTCTGTATCCGCAAAAAGAAAAGGTAGCATCTTACAGACTAACAAATTTATTTGAGCAGGCCTGTGAGAGAAGGAGATGAAGGGATAGACAGGCTGTGTCGTCGGTGGAGGGAATGTGAAAGGAGTCCAGGTCCATGGTGCAGGCTGGGGCCCTGGGAGCAAAGGCAGGGAGCTCGAATTTGACGCCAGCTCAGTGGGGAGCCAGCGATGGGTGTGGGGGTCTTATTACCTGGAAAAGTAGGAGGAATGGCAGTGCAAACTGCTCGCTGGCCGTGCAGGCACCTGAAGCGCTGGAAGGTGAACTCTTGTGCAGCATCCCTCACTGTGCCTAGTCAGGCTGTTTGCAGGGAAGGCACCAGGCTTGTCTGTGCTGCTGCAGAGAGTGGGAGGAGGTTAGTTCCACAGAGCCAAATAGCAGTGAAATTTCAGAACCCAACAAGATGTAACAATCGAGATGAAGTAAGAGCTGAAATGCTTCTGCTGCTTTGATCGCTAGCTGGAATCCCATCTCGCTGACCCCAGATCCCATGGTGCCTGCAGCTTGACAGCAGTGCAGTGACAGCAGCCAAGGGACCACCAGGGCAGCGCTCATTCACTCCACACCCTTGTGTTGCAGGTGGCCTGGCAAGGATCCGGAGGGAACGAGAAATTTTTTTTTGACAACGAGAATGTGAGTTGGATTGGGTGAAACTCTTCCCTCTCCTGGCTGAATACACTATTCACAAACTGCAAACATGAAGTCGTCCCCTGGGGTGGCCCATTTCTTTGCCATGCCTCATGCTGTCCACCCAACTCCTGCAGCCTGTGGTCTGCTCCCTACCCTGCCCATGTTTCAGAGAGCAGAACAAACCTTTGGTATGAGAGCTTGCATGAACAGTGTTTCCACAACGGAGGGGTGGAAACACTGCCCAGGCAGCAGAGGGGTAGGGCAGAGGAGGAAGACGCTGAGGGGAAATTAGACATACAGAGAGCAGACATATGACTCACTGGGGGGAATCCTACTCCACCTGGCACGGCTGAGAGGCTTGGAGGAGTCGGCTTACTAGCCTACAGCGTGGCTCCTACAGGACAAGAAACTCAGCCCATTGGTACTGATTAGTGGCAGACACAGCAGGGAGACCAAGGATGGAATGAGCTCCAGAGACTCAGCTCTCCTCCTGACCCTAGAGGGTGAATCCAGGTCAGGGTGCAGGGCATCCCTTCCACAAACCCAGCTAGTACCTGTGCTCCTCCATTGAGCCCTTCCTCTCACACTGCCTGCTGTAGGAGTCCTGTCTTCTGTCACCCTACAGGTCTGCATGATCTTCAATGCTGGAGAGCTGACTTTAGTGGAATATGGAAGCAATGAAATTCTGGGATCTGTCCGCACTGAGTTTATGAACCCTCATCTCATCAGGTAAGTGTCGCACTCCTCCTTATCCCCACCACAGGTACTGCCTTGAGACTGCATGGGACTGATCGGGGGCCATCACATCCTAAATGGTCCCCATGCATGGGTTCTAGACCTGAGACACAATGTGACCTGGGAACCTGGGACTGAGCCTGGGCCATCACATCCTAAATTGTCCCCAAGCATGGGTCCTAGCCCTGAGACACAATGTGACCTGGGAGTGAGGCCGGGCCATCACATCCTAAATTGTCCCCATGCATGGGTCCTAGCCTTGAGACACAATGTGACCTGGGAACCTGGGAGTGAGCCGGGCCATCACATCCTAAATTGTCCCCATGCATGGGTCCTAGCCCTGAGACACAAGGATACCTGGGAAACTGGGACTGAGCCCGGGCCATCGCATCCTAAATTGTCCCCATGCATGAGTCCTAGCCCTGAGACACAATGTGACTTGGAACTGAGCCCGGGCCATCACATCCTAAATAGTCCCCATGCATGGGTCCTAGCCCTGAGACACAATGTGACCTGGGAACTTGGGAGTGAGCCCGGGCCATCACATCCTAAATTGTTCCCAGGCATGGGTCCTAGCCCTGAGACACAAGGAGCGCCATGTTGCTCGTGAATGGTTTCTGAGGCTTAGCCTGCACTTAAAAGCTAGGTTGAGGTGGCTACATTTGTCAGATGTGAAAAACCTTACATCTCTGGCTGATGTCGCTGTGCCGACTTACGTCACAGGGGACATGCATGTGCGTCAACAGAAGAATGCTTCTGTCGACGTACCTACCATTGTTTGGGGAGGTGGTATTTCTGTACCTATGGAGAAACCCCTTTTGTCTGTGTAGTCTATGTCTACACTGCAGGGCTATGCTGGCATAGTCTCCATAGTGTAGACACCCTCAGTAAATCTGCGTCCCGTGGACAATGTTATGGCTAGCGGGTGCACAATTGTTATAGGAAGACAGAAGTACATTTGTCACATGCATTTTTGTGCATGGCTCTGATGTTCCTCTTTCTGAAGAGGGACCCCTAACCCACACCTGAGGCCAGCTGGTCTGACTGGCACTAAATGGAAGGTCTCAATGCCACAAGTCTTGCTCTATTCCTAAAAAAATCTGTTCTTCACTTCTCTCTCCTTTGCAACTGAAGGCCTCTCTCTCTTGAGTGGTAACAGTTAATTTAACTATAACAGGGTTCAAAAAAGAACTAGATATGTTCATGGATATGTTCATGTTCAAGGCTCTTATGTAAATTAAGTTGTCATGGGATAAGAGGGAAGATCCTTTCATGGATTGAGAACTGGATAAAAGACAGGGAACAAAGGGTAGGAATAAATGGTAAATTTTCAGAATGGAGAGGGGTAATTAGTGGTGTTCCCCAAGGGTCAGTCCTAGGACCAATCCTATTCAATTTATTCATAAATGATCTGGAGAAAGGGGTAAACAGTGAGATGGCAAAGTTTGCAGATGATACTCAACTGCTCAAGATAGTTAAGACCAAAGCAGACTGTGAAGAACTTCAAAAAGATCTCACAAAACTAAGTGATTGGGCAACAAAATGGGAAATGAAATTTAATGTGGCTAAATGTAAAGTAATGCACATTGGAAAAAATAACCCCAACTATACACACAATATGATGGGGGCTAATTTAGCTACAACTAATCAGGAGAAAGGTCTTGGAGTCATCGTGGATAGTTCTCTGAAGACATCCACGCAGTGTGCAGCGGCAGTCAAAAAAGCAAACGGGATGTTAGGAATCATTAAAAAAGGGATAGAGAATAAGATGGAGAATATCTTATTGTCCTTATATAAATCCATGGTATGCCCACATCTTGAATACTGCATACAGATGTGGTCCCCTCATCTCAAAAAAGATAGACTGGCATTAGAAAAGGTTCAGAAAAGGGCAACTAAAATGATTAGGGGTTTGGAACGGGTCCCATATGAGGAGAGATTAAATAGGCTAGGACTTTTCATCTTGGAAAAGAGGAGACTAAGGGGGGGTAGGATAGAGGTCTGTAAAATCATGAGTGGTGTGGAGAAAGTGAAAAAGGAAAAGTTATTTACTTGTTCCCATAATATAAGAACTAGGGGCCACCAAATGAAATTAATGGGTAGCAGGTTTAAAACAAATAAAAGGAAGTTCTTCTTTACTCAGAGCACAGTCAGCCTGTGGAACTCCTTGCCTGAGGAGGTTGTGAAGACGAGGACTATAACAGGGTTTAAAAGAGAACTGGATAAATTCGTGGAGGCTAAGTCCATTATTGGCTATTAGCCAGGATGGGTAAGGAATGGTGTCCCTAGCCTCTGTTTGTCAGAGGGTGGAGATGGATGGTGGGAGAGAAATCACTAGACCATTACTGATTAGGTTCACTCCCTCTGGGGCAC
The DNA here is from genome assembly GCF_015237465.2 of Chelonia mydas. Taxonomy (NCBI): domain Eukaryota; kingdom Metazoa; phylum Chordata; order Testudines; family Cheloniidae; genus Chelonia; species Chelonia mydas. The sequence goes on from NC_057851.1 coordinate 505,560, forward strand.
CTGGCATTGGCCACTGTTGGTAGACAGGATACTGGTCTGGATGGACCTTTGGTCTGACCCAATATGTCCTTTCTTATGTTCTTATGGAGGATAGGTCCATCAATGGCTATTAGCCAGGATGGGCAGGGCTGATGCCTCTGTTTGCCAGAAGCTGGGAATGGGCAACAGGAGGTGGATCTCTTGATGATTCCCTGTTCTGTTCATTTCCTCTGGGGCACCCGGCATTGGCCACTGTTGGAAGACAGGATACTGGGCTAGATGGACCTTTGGTCTGATCCAGTGTGGCCATTTTTATGTTATTAATGCTTGTTCGTTTCTCTGTGAGGAGCTGGGATGCTCACTCTCCCATCTCTGTGTTTGCCAGCCCAGTCTTGAGGTAGCTTCTGGTCACTCACCCTTTCCAGCTGCTTCAACAAGCCAGAAAATGGCTAATGCCTCATCCTTGCTTCTCCACCTGTGGCATCTGAGTCAACCGAGCACCAAGAATGGCGTAGTCAGGCCTAATCCTTGTGCTTATGCTCCCCTCTGGGCTGTTGTGGCAGTGCAGCCTAGCCCAAAGTGCTGGCCATGCTGTCAGAGGCAGGATGCTGACTTTCCGGACTAGATTGCAGCAAACACTTGGCAGTGTCCTGAGTCTGTGAGGTGGTTGCAAGGGTTTTGGCCATTTTGGTACACTTATCAATTATGGATGTTCCTTAGGGGACTAAAGGCTATTTGCGATGCTTCTGTAATTCGGCATCCCTGGTCATCATCTGACGGATTCCTCTGCTCTGAATTGGTGCGCTCCATCCCTGAGGAGGTTTGGGTTGCACCCTTTGAGTGAACAGAGGCAGCTAACAGGAGAATTGAAGGGTATAGCTGCAGCCTCTGTGCTTGGAGGTAGCAGGACTTGGTGAGTGATGCATTTGGTCTTTCTGGGGGTTGTCTGTTGCACTATTCTTTTGCTCTCTGTGTATGGGCTGCATCACTGTGCCAAGGGTCCCTGAGGAAGCAGACAAACAGGGAATTGGAATAACTCATTTATGAGCATAAATTGAATGGAATTGGTATTACTGAAACTTGAAGGGATGATTCCCGTAACTGGAATGTTAAAATCAATGGTTATAACCTGTTTAGGAAGGATTGCGTGGGCAAAAGGGAGGGGAACATGGCACTCTATGCAAAAATGGCATTACCTGTTTCTGAATCACTGAGAACTTGGAATGATCTTGAATGCTTACTGAGAAGGTTTTGGAACAAATTGATAAATTAAGTAGTAATAAGTCACCAGTAGCAAATGATGTTCACCCAAGAGTTCAGATGTGAAATTGCAGAACGATCAACTATAGTATGTAACATATCGCTTAAATCAGTCTACGTACCAGATGACTGGTGGATAGCTAATGTGATGCCAATTTTTGAAAAAGTTCCAGCGGTGATCCTGGCAATTCCAGGCCGGAAAGCCTAACTTCAGTACTAGACAAACAGTTGTTACTCAGAACTCTAAGCCCTGATCCCTGCTTCCTTCCTGGTTGCTGCTACCCTGCGTGGTTTCTGTTTCCTTGCCCTGGCCCCAGTTGTTGACTGTGGCTTTGATCCTTCGTGTGACTTCTGACTCCAACTCTGGCTTGACCGTTGGCGTAACTTCTGACTGTGACTTAACTCTTGGTGTGACCATGACCCCAGTGTTACCCATGGCTCCAACCACTAGGTCAAACTCAGACAGCCCATGTTATGGGTCCTGAGAGTATAAATCAGATGCTAGGAATTTTAGGAAGTTGATAAAGGAAGAAAGGAAGACAAGAAGAAATCTATGGCTAACAGAGTTAAGGACAATAAGAAGGAGTCTTTTAAGTATATTAAGAACAAAAGGAAAGCTAACAATGGTATTGGTCCATTATTAGATAGAAATGGTAGAATTGTTCATTGATTTATAGATTCTAAGACTAGAAGAGACCACTGTGATCATCTCGTCTGACCTTCTGTATAACACAGGCCAGAGAGGTTCCCCAAAACTATTCCTAGAGCAGATCTTTTAGAACAACTTCCAATCCTGAGTGTACATTTAACAGTAATTAACCATTGGAACAATTTACCAGGGGTCGTGAGTCTCCATCACTGACAATTTTTGAGTCAAGATTTGATGTGTTTCTAAAAGATCTGCTCTAGGAATTATTTCAAGGCAATTCTCTGGCCTGCGTTATACAGTGGGTCAGAATAGGTAGTCAAAATGGCCCCTGTTGGTCTTGGAATCTAGGAATCTATTAATTTGCTCTCGTTGTGTTCGGAGCCTATTTAGGATAATTTGTGGCATACCAGCCTGGGAGCCTGGCCCCTGCACCTCCCGGAAGCTGTCTCTAATGTGCAGATGCTCCCAAGTGGGTAGTGATGTGAGGGTCCTGGCTCCTGCTCCATTTGCTTCCACTGCCTTCACGGGTTGCTGAGCCTGTGCTGTAAGAACTGAGAACCCTGCCCACACAATGTGATCAAATGGGAATTGTCTGTGACAGTTTTATGAATTCTGTGTGTGCCTCAGCTTCTTTCTGTCCTTTGCTTTATTAACCCTGGGGACGAAAAAGGGTTAAGTTTCCTCTGGGGGCGTAGCACAGGACATGCGGTGAGGATATTGCCTGGTTGTCTGGGCTCCAGTGAATGAGGTGGTTGTGGAACTGGATGGAACCTGCTGAGAGGAGAATCCAAAAGAGACAATGGAAAGCTCCAATGACCAGAACATTGACACCTAGCAAACAATGACACAGAGCAAGGAGGTTTTTGAGACATAACCAGCAAGAGTGGGCTTCTGGAGGAGGCTGGCTGCTCTTCCCTGGGAGTGGCTAAGGAGCCAAAGAGGGACCGAGCCTGAGACGGAATCCACTACGGCTTGGCTGGTGGGCTGCTCTGGCTTGACCAGAATGGGTGATGCTTTAACCTTTATTTCTGAATGCTAACCTCAGGCCTTCCAGTGCTGTGTTCCAGTTGCCTAATAAGTCCTACTCTGTTTTGAAAGGCCGGTTTGGTGTCACCACAAATACTGGCTAGGGAGCATTAGTCCCTGAAGAGCAAACAAGTCTCTAACAAGGAGTCTATCTCAGCTGAACTGCTGAGCAGAGCTCCCAATGTGAAGCAGGAATTCTGGAGTGCCAGGGCTCAATCTCAGAAGCAGTGTGGCTGTGTAGCCTAACCTGAAGGAAGAGTGAGACCCCCTGGGGAGTCTGGCACACAGATGGGGTTCCTCCAAAAGACTGTTTAAGATGGGGCGTAGGACTTATCCCACAGATCTGTGATAGAAGGTGTTTCAGAGGCAGAATTTCAGGGACCTGAGTAACTGTCCCTTCTAGGTAGAGAACCACCAATCTGCAGGGACTAAGGGCTGTACAGTACCCCATGGGACCTGATGGGTAGACTGGGGTGGTTGTGGGAATGGAGAGCCACAGGTCAGGAGGTGTGGTTCCATGGGTGGAGGGGGACACCAGGGGTGGTTCTGGGGGAGGGTGGGAGATGCCCCATGTGGTTTGGCAAGTGCACAGCATTGTCAGTCATTCTTCACTCTTCTCCATTACAGCGTTCGCATCAATGAGAGAAGGCAAAGAGGGATGGAGGAGAACAAGAGACTGGCATATCTTATCGACATCAAGACTATAGCAGCAGGTGAATGGTGACCCTCGTCCTCCCTGCCCCTGTCTACATTCACCTTCTTCCGGGAGGCGATCATTAGAGTCAAGTTGCACCCATGTCTGACTGGGAGGCTGCCCTGCTCTCGGGTCTGTTACATGTCTGGCGAGGACGGTGGGTCTCTGGGGCAGGGCCATGTCTCCTGTCTGTGTGTGCGGCCATCAGTCATCATAACTGTGTTGCTGTGGGCACTGTCAGTGCACAGTCCCCTCGAGCTGATGAGATGGGTGTTAGTGCTGCCAGGTGAAGCTCCCAGAGTTGGGATGTCTCAGCGCGTTCTGCCCCGATGCCTTAGGTATGCCATGTCATGGTGCAGTTTCCATGGGACCCTGCCTCATCCGGGATCGCAGGACTTGAGTTCTGGATGCTCAGGTTGAACAGTGTGCAGAGAACAACGGAGTAGGGCAAGAATGATTTGCAGTCTGCAATGCTTGTCATGCAGTGAGGCTAAAGAAGCTCTTTATTTAGCTTAATACAGAGAAGGTTAAGAGGTGACTTGATCATGGTCTACAAGTACTCACCTGGGGAAGAGATTTCTCATAGGAGAGACTCTTTAGTGTAGCAGACAGATGCAGGAGGAGATTCAGTGCTTGGAAGTTGAAACGAGATGAAGATCGGAAATAAGGTGCACGTTTATATAGTGAGGGCAATTAACCATGGGCACAACTCACCAGGCAGTGTAGCAGGTTCCCCAGCGCTTAGAGTCTCTAAACGGGGACTGGGTGTCTTTCTAGGAATATGCTGCAGTTCATCCAGCAGCTACGCGTTCAGTGCAGGAATCGCGGGTGGGGTTGTCTGGCCTGTGCTCTGCCGATCAGACTCGATGTTCAGAATGGTCTCTACCAGCCGTAAATAGTGAATAAGAGCAGAAGAAGAGAGAATTGCTGTCTGTCACCATCATGAACAATAATGTTCCCGCCTTCCTGGCATTGCTCCCCAGCCCCCTGCTGGCCGTGTGGTCAGTTACAGGTCGTTCCTGAGTGGTAGGTGGCAGGGATGCACAATTCCCCTGCACCCTGGACTACATAGACCAAGGGTGTAAATCCCTGTCCTCAGCTCCTCTCTGCCAGCTGGAGTGGGCACAGAACCAACCTCACCCTTTACCTGGCTTCACCTGAGGCCTCTGCAACCGTGGCTAGCCTCGGTGTACATTCCCAGCAGGCACCCCCTGGACTGAGTGGTCATGATGCCGAGCCACATCCTACTGTCTTTGGACTGGTGGCGGGATCCCGACTCGGTGCTGCAAGAGTTCCCTTCGTGATCCCATCTCTATCGCTTACTCTCACGCGTCGGACCTGGGCTAGGGAGCTCATCTGGGGGAGCTCAGCACCCAGGGCCACTTGCTACAAAACGATCTAGCCGTTCATATCAACGTCAGGGAACTCAAAGTGGTTCACCTGGCCTGCCAGGCTTTTTTGCCCCACCTGAAGGGCAAGGTGGTCAGGTCCTGGCAGACAATACTGCCGCAATGTATTACATCAACAGGCTGTGCCTCTACCCGCATGTCCAGGACCCGGTTCCCCCTTGGGACCTGAATCTTGTGCTGTCACGGCTCATGGGTCCCCGCTTCAAACCCCTGGCGTCCTGCTCCCTCCTCTCTTGGAAGGTCTCCTTTTTAGTCGCTATTACTTCGGCCTGTAGGGTGTCTGAGATCAGAGTGTTCACATCAGAACCGCTGTTCACGATCTTCTATAAGGACAAGGTCCAGCTGCACCTGCACCTGGCCTTTCTACCCAAGGTCGTCTCCCAGTTCCATACTGGTCAAGACATATTGGAATCTGGGGCAAAAATTGGGGATTGGTCCTGCTTTGAGCAGGGGGTTGGACTAGATGACCTCCTGAGGTCCCTTCCAACCCTGATATTCTATGATTCTATGATTCTATATACTTGCCGGTCCCTTGTCCGAAGCCTCACATGACCGATGAGGAATGCAGGCTGTATACCCTGGACGTCAGATGGGTCCTGGCTTTCTACATAGACCGAAAAAAGGTGTTCTGCAAGTCTACACAGTTGTTTGTTGCTGTCGTGGATAGAATGAAGGGTTGCCCAGTGTCTGCCCAGAGAATCTCCTCCTGGATCACGGCCTGTATCCACTGCTGTTATGAGCTAGCGAAGGTGACCCCACCGGCGACCGTGACGGCTCACTCGACTAGGGTGCAGGCATCCTCGGCAGCCTTCCTCGCCCAGTGCTGATCCAAGAAATTTGTTGAGCTGCGAGCTGATCGTCCATCACACATTTGCTTTGCACTAGGCACTGATCCAGCAAGCTTGAGATGACGCTGGTTTCAGCAGAGCAGTGCTCCCATCTGCAAAACTGTGACCTCCGAGCCCACGACCGAGGATTCTGCTCGTGAGTCATCTACAATGGAATCTACAAGCAAGCACTCGAAGGAAAAACAGTTACCTATCTTTCGTAACTGTTGTTCTTTGAGATGTGTTGCTTATGTCCATTCCATTACCCGCCCTCCTGCCCTCTGTCGGAGTTGTCGGCAAGAAGGAACTGAGAGGGTGTAGGGCCGAGGGCGCCAGATATACCACGGCATGAGCGCAGCACTCCAGGGTCCCCCACAGCTGACCCTACGGATACCGCTAAAGCCAAAGTCTCCGACAACTGCGCACGTGGCACGCGCAGACCTACAATGGAATGGACATGAGCAAGACATCTTGAAGAACAACAGTTATGAAAAGGTGGGTAACTAATTTTTTTAATGTATTCATCCTGCGATGGGGTATGTGCCCCACACAGGCTGTGAATGGATAATGGTGGCCTGAGAGGCTGCACTGGAGAGCGGGTCAGGCTTAACTGAGGATAAGTCTAGCTAAGGAAGGGCTGGGAGAGGACTGTGAACAGAGGAAATTGACCACAGAAGGGAACTAGAAGCAGAGAGTCTGCAGTCACTCTCTGGGACTAGAGAGAGTGAGGATACCAGGAGGGTCCAAGAGGAAGCCCATGGGGAAGAGATGACCCGGGATCCTCCCCTGAATAGAGAAGTCTGGCGAGAGCCAGGGGAGAGACAAAGCAGCCACTGGCTCCAGTGTTAAGCCCTGATAAAAGACATGATGCAGACTTCCAAGGAGAGGGCCCTCTGAGCTGTTCAATGCAGGAACAGCAAGGGGAATTTAAGAGGCATGAAAGACTAAGACCAAGGAAGGCAGCAGGTGATTTGGGTTTGCTAGAGGATTCCGGGGGAGGGCCCTGAGGGTCCCAGTCCTGAGAAAATGGTGAACCTAGAGAGTTGCAGGGAAGAAGGCCTGAGAAAGGCTCAGTAGGAAGAAGCTCAGAGAGCCAGCGGCAGCAAGGAGTTGGACCAAGCAGTCCTTGGTCCTGGTTATAGGATCCCTGGGCTTGAATCCAGTGTAGTGGGAGGGGAATCCAAACCCTCCCATTATCAGCCACCAGAGAAGGTGATGTGAAGTCCCTGAGAAGGAGATAAAGATGACTGAAAGCCCTAGGAGAAGGATCTGAGGACCACCAGGCACAGAGTTGGGGCTGAAGACCTGATAAATGGTCTTGGACATTGTTGGACTTTCTGTTACCCTTGAAGGGGCAGACTAAATCATGACCACCAGAGGACTAGAGCACCTGCCATCAAGGGACGCCAGATTGGGGGAGAGATGCTACAGCACCCCTGGCCATGAGGAGGTGCTCTAGTGGTGAGGACCCCTGCCTCCTTCACCCATACCCTTCATCTGCTCCCTTTGGCAGGCCAAAAAATGAATTTGAAGAGCAGCTAGCAAAAGACACACAAGCTAACAGCAAAAATGTTTTAAAGTATATAAGAAGCAGGAAGGCTGCCAGAGAATTAGTGGGGCCACTGGATAATCAAGGTTCTAAAGGAGCACTCAAGGGAGACAAGGCCATTGTGGAAAAGCTAAATGAATTCTTTGCATTGGTCTTCACTGCAGAGGATGTGAGGGGGATTCCCATTCTTTTTTGATAACAGATCTGAGGAGTTGTCCCTGACTGTCGTGTCAGTAAAGGAGGTTTTGGAACAAATGTATAAATTAAACAGTAACAAGTCACCAGAACCAGATGTTATTCACTCAAGAGTTCTGAAGGAACTCAAATATGAAATTGCAGTTACTAATTGAGGTACCATAACATATCATTTACATCAGTCTCTGTACCAGATGACTGGAGAGTAGCTATTGACATGGCAATTTTTATAAAAAGGCTCCAGAGGCGATCCTGGCAAATACAGGCCGGTAAACCTAACTTCAGTATCAGGTAAATGGATTGGAACTACAGTAAAACACAGAATTATCAGACATGTAGATGAACACGATTTGTTGAGGAAGAATCAATGTAGTTTTTGTCAAGGGAAATCATACGTCACCGATCTATTGGAATTCTTTGAGGGAATCAACAACCATGTGGCCAAGAGTGATCTGTTGGATGATGTGTACTTGGACTTTCAGAAAGCTCTTGACAAGGTGTCTCACCAATGGCTCCTAAGCAAAGTAAGCTGGCGTGGGATAAGAGGAAATGTCCTTTCATGGATCCATAATTGGTTAAAGGATAGGAAACAAAAAGTAGGAATAAGCTGTCAGTTTTCACTGTGGAGAGAGGTAAATAGCAGGGTCCCCCAAGGATCTGTACTGGAACTAGTGCTGTTGAACATATTCATAAATTATCTGGAAATGGGGGTGAACCGTGAGGTGGCAAAATTTTTAGATGATACAAAATTCTCAAGATAGTAAACAAAGCAGACTGTGAAGAGTTACAAAGGGATCTCACTAAACTGGGTGACTGGGTAAGAAAGTTGCAGCTGAAATTCAGTGTTGATAAATCCAAAGTAGTGCATCCTGGAAAAAATAATCCCAAGTATACATACAAAATGTTGGGATCTAAATTAGCTGTTACCACTCAAGAAATTGATTTTAGAGTCATCAATGGATAGTTCTCTGAAAACATCTGCTCAGTGTGCACTGGCAGTCAAATAAGATAACGGGGGTTGTTAGGAAAGTGATAGATAAGACAACAGAAAATATCATAGTGCCATTATATAAATCCATTCTATACTACACTTTGAATACTGTGTACAGTTCTGGTCACCCCATCTCAAAAAAAGATATGTTAGAATTGGAAAAGGTGCAGAGAAGAGCAACAACGATTAGGGTTATGGAGCAGCTTCCATATGAGGAGAGATTAAAAAGACTGAAACTGTTCATCTTAGAAATGAAATACGTGAGCAGGGATATGATAGAAGTCTATAAAATTATGAATGGTGTGGAGGAAGTGAATAGGGAAGTGTTATTCACCCCTTCGTGTAATAGACAAGGTGAATGAGGTTATATCTTTTGTTGGATCCACTTCTTCTGGTGAAAGAGACAACCTTTGAGTTTACACAGAGCTCTTCTTTAGCCAAGATGGTCAGGGACGCAACTCCACACCTTGGGTGTCCCTAAACCTCCAACTGCCAGAAGCGGGGACTAGACAACAAGGGATGAATCATTCGAAAATGCCCTGTTCTTTTCATGCCCTCTGAAGCATCTGGTATTGGCCACTGTCCGAAGACAGGATATTGGGCTAGATGGAGCATTAGTCTGACCCAGTATGGCCATTCTTATGTTCAATATCTGCCTATCATCCTTAGATTGTTGGTTTTAATATATTTTCTCATCCTATTTCTAAAAGATTCCTTTAGGGTCTGGTTAAAGTATTTCCACCTATGAAGGATCCCTGGAGATCTGAATATTGTATTGTCTAGTTTAATGAAAACTCTATTTAAGACTTTAGTTACCCCTTTGTTAAACCTTCCGTCCATGGAAACAGTATTTTTGCATATAGCATGAGTGAAATTAATGCTTTGATGTCAGGTCCTCCCTATATGATATTTCATAGAGGTAAAGTTTCATTAAGACCTCATCCAAGCTTCCTGCCTAAGATTGTGTCCGAATTTCATGTTAACCAGGCAGTTAATTTACCAATAGTTTGTCCAAAACCTCATGCTGATAAAATGGAAAGGACTCTGCACTCTTTTGCTGTAGCTAGCGCTTTATTTCACCTTTTAGCTGAACAGAACTAAATCTTTTAGTTGTTCTTCCATATTATTTGGCATATGCCGGGAGAGTTAAAGATAAACCGATTTCCTCTCCGACACTTTCAAGTTGGATTTCAAGATGTATTAAATTGTGCTATTGTTAGCAATTAGGGCCCATTCTGCAAGAGCCTAAGATGATTCCATAGCTTCTTTTAGTAATGTCTCGGTTTTAGGAGTTCCTAAGATAGCCACATGGGCTTCTATTCATACTCTCATGAAACATTATGTAGCTAGACAGGCAACTAGAGAAGATGCGACCTTTGTTACAGCTTTGTTACTTAGATCTGTCTTTACGTAACGCTTGTGTACCAACCCTCCATCTGTCAATTGCTTTTCAGTCTCCATGAGTGGAAGACATATAGACAACCACTCAGTTAAGAAAAAGAGGTTACTTACCTATAGTAAATGATGTTCTTCAATGTGTGTTGTCTGTATGTATTCCATGACCCATCCTCCTTCCCCACTATATGAAGGCCTTGCAAGATTTTGGCTGGCGAAGGAACATACTGGCAGTTGGTCCACCCCACCCCTTTATTCTTGGGTGGGATGGATTGTGTAAGTATGTGTAGACCAACGGGGTACCTGCTAGTAAGAAGAAAATGTCTTATCCCTGGCGCTAGGGGGTGCACAATACCTGTGAGTGGAAGACGTATAGACAACACATCTCAAAGGTCATCAGTTACTATAAGGTAAGTAATTTCCCACTTTACTGAAATGTTGGTGTGTTCCGGGGGCGAGGAGACCGAGATTTTCTAGCACACGCTGATCACAGAGAGCAGTTTGGAACCTCTCACTTTGTTGAACAACGCTCTTTGACTGGGAATTTATTAGTGTTCTGTCTGGTACTGGTTTAAATGTCTCAGGAGGTGGATGGGCTTCCATCCTTGGGAGATGAGTCCCTGCCTGACACAGCTCGCTGTCAGGGGACTTATCCTGATATGCAGCTTACATGTCCCTTTCTCAGTGTCATCCCCTTGCTCTGAGTTGTGTCCTCCTTGTACCACCCTAAATAATCCCTCCCCATCCTTCGCCTGCCCACAGACTGAGTGCCTCCTTTGCAGCAAGGCTTCTGGCAGCTCTGCCCTGCAATTCACCTCCTGGCTTGACAGAACATTCTCATACTGAGCCTCTCTTCTTTCCCTTTCCCAGTGGATCTTGTTGGTGGCTACAACATTGGCACCATCAGCCATGACAGCAAGATTGACTGGCTGGAGCTGAATGAGACGGGCCACAAACTTCTCTTCAGGGACAAGAAGATGAGGGTGAGGTGGGAGACAGGCATGTCCAGGGTATGGGGTGTGAGCTGGGCATGCTCAGGAGCAGGGAAGGTGGTGGGTAAGGTGGGTGTCACAGCTCTAATCTTGTCCACTTGCCAGACTGCCATGAGGGGATCCAGCTGCTCAATCCCAGGTGTTTTAATGCTCTGGACACTGCGCAGCATCCAAGCACTACCACTGCTTTGGGACCTCTAGTCACATTCTCAGAGCACAGCCCCTGTCTAGCACCCTCTCCGGAGAGCTGCTACCACACTGCTCAGCCCCTTAGACTTGCCCATAATTTAAATGCACCCTTTCCCCGAACTCCAGCCAGGGTGTGTTTTGGGCCCACAGTTTACCTCTTCAAGGGCACGTGATAGCTGTAACACGTGAAACACACACTTTGCACAGGATTGTAACACCGTAGCTGTTTACATAATCATACGAGAAATACACAGATCTTATAGAAAACAACAAACATCCTGAACACAGTGCTTTACACTGCAGTTGACCTTTCCCTGGAGAGACAGCCAAGTTTCACAGATTTATAGATTCCCAGGCCAGAAGGAACCACTGTGATCACCCAGTCTGCTCCCCTGTCTCACAGAGGCCGGAGAACTTCCCCAAAATAATTCCTAGAGCAGATCTTTTTGAAAAACATCTAATCTGGATTTTCAGATTGTCACTGATGGAGAACGTACCACAATCCTTGGTAAATTATTCCAGTCGTTAAATACTCTCACCATCAAAAATGTGTGTCCTATTTCCAGTCTGAATTTGTCTAGTTTCAATTTCCAGCCATTGGATTGTCTTGTGCTTTTCTCTGCTAGATTGACCAACCATTATTAAATATTTGTTCCCCACGTGGTGTCTTGCAGGGGTCAACCCTATTTCTGGTACTATCAATGTTTTCATTAATGACTTGGATAATTGAGTGGAGAGTATGCTTATAAAATTTGCAGATGATACCACACTGGGAGGGGTTGCAAGCTCTTTGTAGGACAGGATTAGAATTCAGAATGACCTTGACATATTGGAGAATTGGTCTGAAATCAACAAGATGAAATTCAAAAAAGACAAGTGCAAAGTACTTCATTTAGGAAGGAAAAATCAAAAGCACAACTACAAACTGAGGAATAACTGGCTAGGTGGTCGTACTGCTGAAAAGGATCTAGGGATTCTTGTGAATCACAAATTGAATATGAGTCAATAATGTGATGCAGCTGTGAAAAAGGCTAATATTGTGGGATGTATTAACAGGAGTCTTGTATATAAGAGATGGGTGTGATGGGTTGGGCCACAGAAACCCCCTTGGGAACTGTCACCTGATGTGCTGGGACTACCTTTGAGCCCATTTTCCCTGGCAGCTTGGGACTTCAGTGCCTTCCCTGGTTGTGCCAGACATGCTAGCCTACTACAAACACAGACCCAGCTCTGAACCACGTCTCCCAAAAGCTGCAGGCTTAACTGAAAACAGCTTAAGAAGTACTCCTGTCTCCAACACCCAGACACCTAGTTCCCAATGGGATCCAAATCCCAAATAAATCCGTCTTACTCTGTATAAAGCTTATAAATAAAGCTTATACATAAATTGTTTGCCCTCTGTAACGCTGATAGAGAGATATGCACAGCTGTTTTCTCCCCCAGGTGTTAATTACTTGCTCTGGGTTAATTAATAAGCAAAAAGTGATTTTATTAAATATAAAAAGTAGGATTTAAGTGGTTCCAAGTAATAACAGACAAAACAAAGTGAATTACCAAGCAAAATAAAATAAAACACGCAAGTCTAAGCCTAATACAGTAAGAAACTAAATGCAGGTAAATCTCACTCTCAGAGATGTTCCAATAAGCTTCTATTACAGACTAGACTTCCTCCTAGTCTGGGTCCAGCAATCACTCACACCCCCTGTCGTTACTGTCCTTTGTTCCAGTTTCTTTCAGGCATCTCTTTGGGGTGGAGAGGCTATCCATTGTGCCAGCTGAAGACAAAATGGAGGGGTTTCCCAGGGGCTTATATAGTCTCTCTCTTGTGGGTGGAAACCCCTCTCTCCCCCTGTGTAGAATCCCAGCTACAAGATGGAGTTTTGGAGTCACATGGGCAAGTCACATGTCCATGCATGACTCAGTTCTCTACAGGAACGTTTCCAGGAAAGCTCAGATGTGGATTGGTGTCTATCAAGGAAGCCAAGTGGACCTTCCATTTACTTGAATAACCCCTTCATACTATGTTGACCAAATCTGCCTTAGGTGCTTTCTACTGCAAACCCTTTAAATACAAGCAAAGAGCCAACGCTCATAACTTCAGATAAAAAATGATACATGCATACGAATAAGATGAATATATGCAGTAGAATATAACCTTTGCAGAGATTTGTTACATGGCATATCTAGCATAAAACCTATTCCAGTTATGTTATATTTACACTCCTAAGCATATTTCTATAAAGCATTATGGGGTGAAATGTCACAATGGGAATTAATTGTCGTGCTCTACTCGGCACTGTTGAGGCCTCAGCTGGAAAACTATGTCCAATTCTGGGTGCCATGCTTAAGGAAATATGTGGACAAATTGGAGAGAGACTAGTAGAGGACAGCAACAAAAACGATAAGTCCAGATCTAATTCATCCCAGGGTGCTGAGGGAGTTGGCTGATGTGATTGCAGAGCTATTGGCCATTATCTTTGAAAATTCTTGGTGATTGGGGGAGGTCCCAGACAATTGGAAAAAGGCAAATATAGTGCCCACATTTTAAAAAGGGAAGAAAGAGAACCCGGGGAACTACAGACCGGTCAGCCTCACTTCAGTCCCCGGCAAAATCATGGGGCAGGTCCTCAAGGAATCCATTTTGAAGCACTTGAAGGAGAGGAACGAGATCAGGAACAGTCAGCATGGATTCACCAAGGACAAGTCATGCCTGACCAACCTGATTGCCTTCTATGATGAGATAACTAGCTCTGTGGATATGGGGAAAGCGGTGGATGTAATATATCTTGACTTTATCAAAGCTTTTGGTACGGTCTCCCACAGTATTCTTGCCAGCAAGTTTAAAAAGTATGGATTGGATGAATGGACTATAAGGTGGATAGGAAGCTGGCTCGATTGTCGGGCTCAACGGGTAGTGATCAACGCTCAATATCTAGTTGGCAGCCGGTATGAAGCGGAGTGCCCCAGGGGTTGGTCCTGGGGCTGGTTTTGTTCAACATCTTTATCAATGATCTGGATGATGGGATTAATTGCACCCTCAGCAAATTCACAGATGACACTAAGCTGGGGGAGAGGTAGATACGGTGGAGAGTAGGGATAGGGTCCAGAGTGACCTAAACAGATTGGAGGATTGGGCCAAAAGAAATCTAATGAGGTTCAACAAGGACAAGTGCAGAGTCCTGCACTTAGGAAGGAAGAATCCCATGCACTGCTACAGGCTGGGGACCAACTGACTAAGCAGCAGTTCTGCAGAAAAGGACCTGGGGATTACAGTGGACGAGAAGCTGGATGTGAGTCAGCAATATGCCCTCATTGCCAAGAAGGTCAACGGCATATTGGGCTGTATTAGTAGGAGCATTGCCAGCAGATCAAGGGAAGTGATTATTCCCCTCTATTCGGCACTAGTGAGGCCACACCTGGAGTATTGCATCCAGTTTTGGTCCCCCCACTACAGAAGGGATGTGGACAAATTGGAGAGAGTCCAGCGGAGGGCAACGAAAATGATTAGGGGGCTGGGGCACATGACTTACGAGGAGAGGCTGAGGGAACTGGGGTTATTTAGTCTGCAGAAGAGAAGAGTGAGGGGGGATTTGATAGCAGCCTTTAACTACCTGAAGGGGGGTTCCAAGGAGGATGGAGCTAGTCTGTTCTAGTGGTGGCAGATGATAGAAGAAGGAGCAGTGGTCTCAAGTTGCAGTGGTGGAAGTCGAGGTTGGATATTAGGAAACACTATTTCACTAGGAGGGTGGTGAAGCACTGGAATGGGTTCCCTAGGGAGGTGGTGGAATCTCCATCCTTAGAGGTTTTTAAGGCCCGGCTTGACAAAGCCCTGGCTGGGATGATTTAGTTGGGGATTGGTCCTGCTTTGAACAGGGGGTTGGACTAGATAGCTCCTGAGGTCTCTTCCAACCTTGATATTCTACGATTCTATGAACCTGACCTAGGAGGAAAGGTTACAAAAACTGGGCATGTTTCATCTTGAGAAAAGAAGGGGCGGGGGGAGGTGATTACAGTCTTCAGCTATGCTTGAGGCTGTTATAAAAAGGATGGCGATCAGTTGTTCTCCATTTCCACAGAAAGTAGGACAAGACATAATGGTCGTTAATCTGCAGCAAGGACGATTTAGGTTATACGTTAGGAAAAACTTTCTAAATCTCAGGGTAGTTAAGCTATGAAATAGGCTTCCAAGGGAGGTTGTAGAATTCACGTAATTGGAAATTTTAAAAGGCATGTTGGACAAACACCTATCAAGGTTGGTCTAGGGTTACTGGTCCTGCCACGGTGCAGGGGCTGGGTTGACTGTTAAAAACCAGGGAACAAACCCCTAACTGGTTGTGAGTTCTAAACGTAGATTTCACCAACCACCTGCACCAAGGGCAAATTTCTCAGGTACTTTAATAGCTTTAACACAGAGTCACAGACAGTCCCCTTGGGTTCTCCAGTCTTTCTTGCCACCCAGGTGAGCGTATCTCTGTGTTAGATGGCCCCTTGCACCAAAAATCACAGCGATAATCAGGTTACTCCTGATCCCAAAGGACCAGTCATCCCAGGTCAATTGCACTTTAGATCTCACACCAAAGACAACACTTGTAACCTTATAGTAAAACTATATGAAGATGTATTAAATTGGAAAAGGAAATCAGAGAGCTATTTACAAGATTGAAGCAAGCAAACATTAACTCATTCATGTGTCTCAGTCTTAGGTATGAAAAGGTAATACAGGCTTCTATAATCAGCAAGTTCTATTTGAGCTTTAGGGCTAGCCCAGGCTAAGCAGCTTGGGATTTCTTGCTTATGTTTAGAAACACCTTGCTTCCTCCCCTGAGTCCAAGGAGCATAGGTTTTTATCCCTCTCCTGTCATGTGCTCTGAGCTTCAAACTCAGTTGATGGGACTTGGGAGGAGTCCACTGGCACGACTCATCTTCACAAGGAGGAGAACAAAAATAAGAGTCTTTAGTCCTTTTGTTGACAATTCCTCAACCCAGATGTAGGGAGTTTCCAGTTGTAAGATCCACCCATATCCTGTCTGGTATCCATGGGTCTCCTCTTTCGGGAGGGGCATAACTGTTTCTGTAGAAGAAAGCAGCTCTTCCCACTAATTAATGTGTGTGATAATTCATACAGCCGCAGAGGTTCACAGGGCAACCGCTCAAATATTACATTACAGTGTGGAGCACAGATAGCTCAATAAGATTTATGCAGCAGCAACTCACAGGTGTTCAATAGAGTTTAAACGCTAATCACTTCCTTGTAATTCTATCAATTTTTTTTTATTTTATCAATATTAACCCACAAGTGAGCCGACAGAGTCCAGCTACGTGTCTGTCATTGTCCAGCTGAGACATGGAGACCCTGGCATGAACTGGCACTTGGCCTGTCAGTGTCACAGTATACATTTACATTTAGCTGTATTGAAATGCATGCTGTTTGCTTGCGTCCTGTTTACCAAGTGGTACATATTGCTGTGAATCAGTGACCTGTCCTTTTCATTGTTTACCTCTCCCTCAATTTTTGTGTCCTCTGCAAATTTTATCAGTGATGGTTTTATGTTTTCTTCCAGTTCATTGATAAAAATGTTAAATAACAGGGCCAAGACCAATCCCTGCAGGACCCCACTGGAAACACGCCCACTCAGTGACAATTCCCTGTTTGTAATTACATTTTGAGACCTGAATGCAGTGTTGTTGTAGCTGTGTCAGTCCCAGGATATTGAGAGACAAGATGGATGAGGTGATATTTTTTATTGGACCAACTTCTAGTGGGGAGGGAGACACGCTTTCGCGCTACAAAGAGCTCTTCTTCAGGTCTGGGAAAGGCACTCACAGACAGTGTCACAGCTAAATGCAAGGTGGAACAGATAGTTCTTCTTCGAGAGATTGCTCATGTGTATTCCACAATAGGTGTGCGTGCTTGCCACGTGCACCGGTGCTGGAAGTTTTTCCCCTAGCAGTACCCGCAGGGGGGAGCGCCCCCTGCAGCCCCTGGAGTGGTGCCTGCCTGGCGCGGTATAAGGAGAGCTGCGCGCTCCCCCCACCCTCAGTTCCTTCTTGCCGCCAGTGAAGGTGCACTGGAACTGCTGTGCTCCAGCTTTGCTGTAGCTCGTCCCCAGAACTGTTCGTTCGTTCAGCGTTAGTACCTGTAGTTAGTTAGCTGTTTTGTTAGTTTAGTTAGTCAGTGAGCCTGGGCCGGGGCATGCCCCGCCCCCTGGGGTTTAAGTCGTGCGGCTCTTGTAGGCATTCTATGCCAAGAAGTGACCCGCATACAGACTGTTTGCGCTGCTTGGGAGAAATCCATATCAGTGAAAGGTGCAAGATTTGCAAGTCGTTTAAGCCTTGGACCAAAAGAGAAAGGGACATTAGGCTCCGGGCCATCCTGATGGAGTTGGCGCTGACTCCAACCCCAGCATGCCGCTCCGAACCAGTACCCGGCATCACAGCATCAGTACGCGGTGACCCTCCAGTGCCATCGACCAGTCGGCACTGCTCCCCGTCCATGGGGCACGCTAAGAGGGCCAGGACAACTCCCTTTTCGCAGCGGCATCGAGGGAAGTCTGGGACAGAGGCTAGGCCCATGTCGGGCAGCTCTGACTCACGTTGAGCGGAGTAGCCCGGCCCCTTTGGAACAGGCCTCTCCGGATGTCTGGATGCTGTCCACGCCTGAAGCCCTCCACGTGGCCCGGGACGTTATTTCCATGCTGGTGCCCGGAGCTCCGCCGATGTCGGCCCCGCGGTCCAGAGACATGCCACTGCTGGGGTCTCCGCAGTCGCCTCCAGCCCGGTCTCGGTCGAGGGAATGTTCCCGATGCCGATTGCCGCCCAGCAATCGCTCAGGGCAGAGTCCAGGTGGATCGCCTTCAACACTGACCAGACTGTCTGGCTGGGTTCTGGCCGGCCAGGACTCACGGCACCGCTTGACCTCAAGGAGCAAATATCGGCAGGACCGTGGCGGGCATCGCCATCGGTCCTTGTCTTGGAGAGGGCACCGCAGTCCGTCACGGCACGGTCATCGACGCTGTTCCCGCTTGGACTCCCGCTCCAAGTATCCGCCAAGACATCGCAGCCCCGGGCGTCGATCGCCAGCGTTGCGCCGTTGCGGGTCCGCCTGTCGAGGCCATTCTCGGAGCAGCTGTTACCACCGGTACCGGTCCTCCACGTCGAGATCGCTGTCCCATGGCCGTCATAGATCCCGGCACCACCGCTCCTCCCGGTCCAGAGACAGCAACAGATCTTACGCCAACCCGGTCTCCATTCGTAGCCGTCCTTCGATGGGCCAGGCCAGCCAACCCAAACAGCCGGCCCCGCCGGTGCCACAGCCGGTGCAGTGGCACTGAGCGTCGTGGCCGGCCCAATGGTACCAGTGGGCACCGTGGCCTCCGGCGCAGCCCCCGGTGGGAGCTCAATCGGTGGCCGGAGCTTCAGAGGCACTGTCGGCCTCCCTCTCCAGACCCCCAAGGAAGAAATCGGTGGCATGTGCGTCCTCGGCACCGTGGCCGGAGTCTGACAAGGTGGTGGACCCTCCAGTGCCGGCCGACACCCAGAGCACCGCACCAGCCTCTTCGCCCCACCCGGAGGAGGCAATTGCGGCCCTGCCCACCTCCATCCCGCTGGAGGTCTTTAGGGCCCACCAAGAACTCTTAAAGAGGGTGGCCGCAAGCCTCCACCTCCAGGCAAAGGAGATGGAGGAGACCCTCAGACTCCCTGTTTAACGTGTTGTCACCATTGGCACCGGGTAGGGTGGCCTTGCCTCTCCATGAAGGGGTGGCTAAGATTTCAAATGCCCTGTGGCAAACGCCAGCCTCGTTGGCTCCCATCTCTAAAAAGGAAGAACGCAAGTACTTTGTACTCGCTAAGGGCATGAGTACTTGTATACCCACCTGGTGCCCAACTCCCTGGTGTTGGTCAACCACTGGGAACAGCAGGGTCAGTCAGCCCCAAAGAACAAAGACTCTCGGAGACTGGACTCTTTGGGAAGGAAAGTTTATTCATCTTTGAGCTTCCAGTTACGAGTGGCAAACCATCAGGCTCTCCTGGGCCGGTACAAATTCAGTCTGTGGGCCTCCCTGCCCAAGTTTGAGGACTCCCTCCAGGAGTGCGATAGGAAGGAGTTCAAGGCGCAAGTGTTGGGTCACATGTTGGTGTGCACGTACATTGTCCATTACGCCAGACGCAGGATGAGGCCCCTCCAGCTCTGGTTGGCCTCGAAGTTCTCCCAGGCCATGGACAGGATGGACAAGGTCCTCACCGTGCTGGACTCTGTGATCACCTCCCTACGGTGGTGGTCTTCCCCAAACAACATGCTCCAAGGGGTCACGTTCAGGGACAGGTCACTGGAGCTGGTGTCCGATGCGTGGGACCTGGATTGGGGGGCCCATGTGGGGAACTTTCAGACCCAAGGCCTGTGGTCAGCTCAAGACCTGACCATACATATAAACGTCAAGGAGCTCAGAACAGTGCATGGCCTGGCGTGCATGGCCTTCCACTCACACGTGGAGGGCAAGGTGGTCAGGATCCTCACGGACAATACGGCCTCGATGTTCTATATCAACAGGCAAGGCGGGGCCCTATCCTCTGCCCTCTGCCGCGAAGCCCTCAGGCTGTGGGACTTCTGTATAGCCCACGATATCCACCTGAGGGCCTTCCACCTATGGGGCACCCGGAATGAGAGGGCGGATCTCTCGAGCAGGGACTTTTCCTCGCAACACAAGTGGTCCCTCAACCCGGAAGTGGCCCACCTGCTCTTCCGAAGGTGGGGAACTCCCCAGGTGGACCTGTTCGTGACTCGGCAGAACCGTTGATGCCCCTGGTTCTGCTCCAGGGGAGGCCTGGGGAGGGGCACTGTCTCCGATGCCTTTCTCCTGTCCTGGTCAGGCTGGCTTCTCTACGCCTTTCCCCCGTTCCCTCTAATCAGCAGGGTCATGGAGAAGATAAAGACGGACAAGGCCTGGGTGCTTGTGATTGCCCCGGCATGGCCCAGGCAGCATTTGTACGGGACCCTCACGGGCCTGGCAGTAGCCATTGCCATTCCGCCCGGACCTGCTCTCTCAGGACCAGGGCCACCTCCTCCATTCCAACCTGGCGGCTCTTCACCTCACGGCGTGGCTGCTCAGTGGTTAGGTGGAGAGGAAAGGATGTGCTCAGAGCAGGTTCAGCGCATCTTCCTCGAAAGTAGACAGCCTTCCACTCGCCGCGCTTATTTGTCGTTTATTTGGCCAAGTGGTCCCGGTTTTCTAAGTGGGTGGCGGACTAAGGTGTCTCCTCGATGACCGCCCCAATCCAGCTTATCTTTGATTACCTCCTCCACCTGAGGGCTCAGGGCCTGGCGCCCTCATCAGTCAAGGTGCACCTGGCAGCCATATCGGCCTTCCATCCGCCGGTGCAAGGGCACACGTTATTTTCCCATGCTATGACTGGCTGGTTCCTTAAGAATTTGGACCCTCTTTTTCCGTATTCTAGACCCATGGTCCTGCAGTGGGACCTAAACCTGGTGTTGGCTCATCTCACAGGGCCCCCGTTTGAACCATTGGCCACGTGCTCCTGGTCTCACCTCTCATGAAAGGTGGCCTTCCTGGGAGCTATCACATCGTCTAGGCAAGTCTCGGAGCTCAGGGCCCTGACCTCCAAGCCACCGTACACTGTCTTTCATAAAGACAAGGTCCAGCTCACGCCCCGCGTTCCTCCTGAAGGTGGTCTCCGCCTACCACATGGGTCAGGACATTTTTCTACCGGTCCTCTGCCCCAAGCCTCATGCGTCCAGTGAGGAGCGCCATCGCCACACGCTTGATGTGCGGCGGGCTCTGGCTCTCTACCTCAAGCGGATCAAGCCGTTCAGAAAGTCCTCGCAACTATTCGTCGCCTCAGTTGAGTGCGTGAGGGGCCAGCCAATTTCCACTCAGCGGCTTTCCAATTGGATCACTTCGTGCATCCATTCCCATTATGAGTCGGCGAGTCTCCTCCTGCCACCCATTGTGAGGGCACACTCGACTCGGGTGCAGGCCTCATCGGCTGCCTTCGTGGCCCACGTCCCCATCCAGGACATTTGTAGAGCTGCCACGTGGTCTTCGGTTCACACGTTCACCGCGCACTATGCGATCTTCCCCCAAACCAGGGATGACGCAGGGTTCAGCAGGGCTGTCCTCCGTCCTGGGAACTTGTGAACTCCTACCCACCTCCAACAGATATAGCTTGGAATCACCTACTGTGGAATACACATGAGCAATCACTCAAAGAAGAAAAGACAGTTACCTTTTCCGTAACTGGTGTTCTTCAAGATGTGTTGCTCATGTCTGTTCCACCCTCCTGCCCCTCTGTTGGAGTTGTCTGGCAAGAAGGAACTGAGGGTGGGGGGAGCGCGCAGCTCCCCTTATACCACGCCAGGCAGGCGCCACTCCAGGGGTTGCGGGGGGAGGGGGCGCTCCCCCCCATGGGTACTGCTAGGGGAAGAACTTCCGGCACCAGTGCACGTGGCGAGCACGCACACCTATTGTGGAATAGACATGAGCATCACATCTAGAGGAACACCAGTTATGGAAAAGGTAATTGGTCTTTTCAGCATAAGTAGTTAGCACGTATTGTAAGAGACCATTCAAGGTGAATTGTCCCGTTAACACCGCTGTGGTCATAGGACAAAAAGGGGGGGTTAGTGGGTTGCAGATTGTTGTAATAAGCCAGAAATCCAGTGTCTTCATTAAGACCATGACTTTTAGTGTCTAGCAAAGTTATGAATTTAAGGTCCCAGGCTCGTCTTTTGAAAGTCTGGTGCAGGTTTCCTTTGAGGCTGGGGGCTGGTAAGAGGAGACCCATCAATACCACACAGGCTACAAGCTATCTTATAACTGTCTGGTAAGTCCTCATCCTCAAACGAAACCTGCCCAGCACTTTTGGCAGACCAGCCAGGGAGATTATTTATAACTTTGCTAGACCTTAAAAATCATGTTGTTAATAAAGACCCTGGATTTCTTAAGGGCTAATACTCAATATATGAGGGCTGTATATTCAGACTGGAGCATGCAGCTTGGTAAAGATACATACAGGGAGTTCATAATCTCACACAGAATTTGTTAAATTGTGAAGACAGGTTTCCCAGACCATCACAATCGGCTCTCTCTGGGAATGGCCCCACAGCACAGCCTAGCACCATACTGGGTCCTTGGGATCTGTAGTGCCCGGAGGGGAGAGCTTTGCCCCCTCCCTGACCTACTCACCGCAGTCCCTGCAGCAGACGTCTGTGCCTAGAAAATCTCCCATCGAGATGCTGAGCAGGCCTGACCTGGCTCAGCATATGAGATGTGGCTGGAAGCAGGGCGCCAGTGTCCTCGCCAGGGGTGGGTCACAGGCCAATCACAGATCCTGCTGATTCTGTCTCTTTCCTCATCTAGTTGCAGCTTTATGACATTGAGAGCAGCACCAAGGCCACGATCCTGAACTATTGCTCCTATGTGCAGTGGGTCCCAGGCAGTGACGTGGTGGTGGCCCAGAACAGAAACAGCCTCTGCATTTGGTACAACAATGATGCCCCAGAGCGAGTTACCATGTTCCCGCTGAAGGTAAAATTCCAGTCTTCTCACTTCTCGCAGAGCTCCCCACCGTCACCCACCGTCATGTGTAGGAGTTCTGGGAGGGCGCTGGGTAGCTCAGTATTTTATGCAGCAAGAACAGATGGGGTGGTGCTTTGAAAGGGGAACAGGAGGAAGCCTGGGGTCTGACCCTCCTGAAAGTGGGCGGATGAAGTGGGGGAGCTCACTGGGCGAAATGGCCTTTCTCTTAGTTCTGCATGTGACGGTGGGGTTAGCCCAAGTGCCTAGTGGGGGGTCCGTTCTGCTGAGCTCATCTACCTGTAGGAGACTAAGGCAGAGCTGTCCCAGTGTGCCCCCGGCCCTCTCCCCTCGCACAGTGGAAGGTGGAATGGGAGCTGAGAGTGGAGGTGCTGAGGTGTCTGGGGCTCTTTCAGGGGGATATCGTGAACCTGGAGCGGAGCAATGGGAAGACTGAGGTGATAGTGGCAGAAGGGGTGAACACAGTGTCCTACACGCTGGACGAGGGGCTCATTGAGTTTGGAACAGCCATTGATGATGAGGACTATAGCAGGTGAGTCCTGGCAGCCAGCGACCCGGGGTGGGGTGGGCAGTGGAGTCCACAAGGAAGCTAAAGGGTGGGTGGAAGTGAGGTGTTGTGACGAAGAGCAGGTGTGGGGGAGCCATCCGTCCCAGACGGTGCGATTTGTGGGGGACAGGGCAACTGGCCACTGAACAGAATGGCGTGGGCAGGAGGGAGATCATAGAATATCAGGGTTAGAAGGGACCTCAGGAGGTCATCTAGTCCAACCCCCTGCTCAAAGCAAGACCAGTGTCTGAGGGCAGCCACCAGACATGGTGCCAGCTTCGTTCAAGGGAAGAAGAGGGTCCCAGACAGCGAGAGAAAATCCCCAGAGAGCTGGAGGGGAGCGGAGCCAGGAGCTGTGAGTGGTGTGGCAGCTTACAGAATGAATCTGCCCAGACTTCCCTGAGCCCAGTATCAGTAGCAGAAGGGAGTGCAGTAGCTAGGTGTGATGTCCTAGGATATGTGTGCAAACATGAGAGCACAGCCAGAGCATGAGTGTGTGCTAATAGATGTGAGACGACTAAGGCGGGATATGATAGAGGTCTATAAAATCACGACGGGTGCGGAGACAGTAAATAAGGAAGTGTTATTTACTCATTCTCATAACACAAGAACCGGGGCTCCCAATGAAATTAATAGACAGCAAGTTTAAAACAAAAAAAGGAAGTATTTCGTCACACAATGCACAGTCAACCTGTAGAACTCTGCCAGAGGGTGTTGTGAAGGCCAAGACTGTAACAGGGTTCAAAAAGAACTAGATAAGTTCCTGGAGGATAGATCCATCAATGGCTGTGAGCCAGGACGGGCAGGGATGGTGCCTCTGTTTGCCAGAAGCTGGGGATGGGGACAGGAGATGGATCATTTGATGATTCCCTGTTCTGTTCATTCCCTCTGGGGCACCTGGCATTGGCCACTGTCGGAAGACAGGACACTGGGCTAGATGGAACTTTGCTCTGACCCAGTCTGGCCGTTCTTACGTTCTTAAACCTGTGCAAAGGGACGAATGCAGGTTCTGAGCAATGTGTGTGAGGGCCTGTTCCAGGCTGCATACATATGTCAGGTCTCCTCAGAGATGGGAAGCTCTGCAAAAGCCTCTTGAGCCCACATGGACCTGTGCATGGATGCAGATGCCATCTGTGGGGCTGGAACTGCACCTTGGCTCCTCTGTTTGCATAACAGTGGGAGGTAGGTGGGGGGGGGGGGTATTGAGCTGCTTCTGAGGTAAAACATGGCACTTCTTTGTGCTTCTTGCCAAATGGTCGAAAAGAGCCAGCCTAGTTCTCAGCACCCAGAGGCTCGCTGTATGAGACGCTGGCCCCAGTGAAGTCACTGGGAGTTCAGGGGGGACAGGATTTCCCTGCTGTAGCTAGAGGAGTAACAGCAGGGTGTGTCTGTGACTGTTATAAGCAGCAAGAAACGGCTAGCCCTGGTCTGCCATCCTCAGGCTTCCCCTGTCACTGCCCTCCGCAGAGCGGCGATGCTTTTCAGGGGATCCCCAGAGTGGTCCAGCAGGTGGGGCTCCTTGGCCTGCCCACAGCCTGTTCCTGCGTGAGGGAGTTGGTTTCAGACACAGCTAGAGAGTGGGTGGCAGGGCTGGATGGGCTTCGGAGCCTCTGGGGTGACATGCAGGACAGGGACTGAGCAGTTAATATAGCACCAGCTAGAGCCCTGTCTGTGGCCAGAGTGGGCGAAGGGTGGTGATTGTGTGGAACAAAATCCATCAGGGTTTTCCAAAGTGGAAAAGAGCATCAGACACTCCTCGGACAGGCCCAGCTGAAGGGCTGCTCAGCCCCAGGGCCTCACAGTGACCTGCCCCCATCCTGGCTGCAGGGTAACATGGTAACCCACCTCCCTCTTCTCTAATGTGCTGCAAACCCTCCTCTCCCCAGGGCAGCTGCATTCTTGGAGACGCTGGAAATGTCCACGGAGACCGAAGCCATGTGGAAGACCCTAAGCAGACTGGCCCTGGAGGCCAAGCAACTGCACATCGCTGAGAGGTACAGAGAGGAACCAAATATGCCCTGGTACCTTTCCTTCTGGGGGTTCCTCGCCCCCCAAAGGCCCGATCCCAGTGGCCCAGGTTCTAGCCAAGGAGAACAGGATCTTGTGCCTTTCAGTGCTACTTGTGAGCCAGAGTTCCTGCAGTGGGGTGCCCAGTGTTCTCCATCCCAGGAGCTGGCTCCATCTTACCATCCTAGGCCCTGGGGCAGAGGTGGGGGACACATCCCCATGTAGCATAGCTCTGCTACAGATCACAATGTGGACAGAGCACATGGCTGGCGCTCTCTCCTGCAGAGCAGAGCTCATGGCCCTTTGGGGGTGGAAAACAGGCAGAGCATGGGGCTCGAGCTCCCTCCAGTGGAGTCAGACTGTGTTATGGCTTGGCCTTACTTCGCTGTGACTACCTGCCCCAGTGTTCTGAACCCTCGCCTCGCCTTCTGGGTCTGAGGGCAGATGAAAGCCCAAGTTTATGCTTGGCAGCCCATGCTGCTGGTGACTCCGCTCTCCTCACTCTGCCCAGATGCTTCTCAGCGCTGGGCCACGTGTCAAAGGCGCGATTCCTCCATGAAACCAATGAGATTGCCGACCAGGTGGCCAAAGAATACGTGAGTCAAACTTCACTTCTGCTGTGCAGCAGCGTGTGTGCCTGTGTGAGTGCGTGCACCACACCTACTTCCCCTGGCATGGAGAGTGTGCAGCCAATCACAATGGCCTGGCAGGGGTCTCTGGAGACCCTGAGCCGTGTGGGAATTGCTCACACTGTCCTTCACCCAGGCCTCCCAGCCCCCCTCCCGCGGATGCCTCCCTCACGGGGTGCCCAGAGCGCTCCCCTCCCCCGGCTGCCTCCCTCACGGGGTACCCAGAGCACCCTCCCCATCTTCCTCCCTCATGGGGTGCCCAGAGCCCCCCCCCCGGCTGCCTCCCTCATAGGCTGCCCAATGTGCCCGCCCCACTGCCTCCCTCATGTGTATCCAGTGTGCCCCCCCCCCCCCCCGGGGCTGCCTCCCTCACGGGGTGCCCAGAGCGCCCCCCTCCCACGGATGCCTCCCTCACGGGGTGCCCAAAGTGCCCCCCTCCCCCGGCTGCCACCCTCACAGGGTGCCCAGAGCGCTCCCCTCCCCTGGCTGCCTCCCTCACGGGGTGCCCAGAGTGCCCCCCTCCCCCGGATGCCTCCCTCACGGGGTGCCCAGAGCACTGCCCTCCCCCGGCTGCCTCCCTCGCGGGGTGCCCAGAGCGCCCCCCTCCCCCGGCTGCCTCCCTCACGGGGTGCCCAGAGCGCTCCCCTCCCCTGGCTGCCTCCCTCACGGGGTGCCCAGAGCGCCCCCCTCCCCCGGCTGCCTCCCTCGCGGGGTGCCCAGAGCGCCCCCCTCCCCCGGATGCCTCCCTCGCGGGGTGCCCAGAGCGCCCCCCCCCCCCCCGGATGCCTCCCTCACAGGGTGCCCAGAGCACCCCCCACGGCTGCCTCCGTCATGAGGTGCCCAGAGTCACCCCTGGCTGCCTCCCTCACGGGGTGCCCAGAGCGCCCCCCTAGCTGCCTCCCTCATGAGCTGCCCAGAGTGCCCCCCCGTCTTCCTCCCTCATGGGGTGCCCAGAGCGCCCCCCGTCTTCCTCCCTCATGGGGTGTCCAGTGTGCCCCCCTGGCTGCCTCCCTCACGAGGTGCCCAGAGCGCCCAACTCCCCTGGCTGCCTCCCTCACGGGGCGCCCAGAGCCCCCTTCCTACGGCTGCCTCACTCATGGGGTGTCAGTTGCTGGCCTCCCACAGCCACCTCCCTTGCACCATGCCCAGTGCCACATCCCCCAGCTCGTCTGAGATGTTTGTGTGTGTTTACAGGGTGGGGACGGCACAGATTATTACCAGGTGCGTGCTCGCCTGGCCATGCTGGAGAAGAATTACAAGCTGGCAGAGATGATCTTCCTGGAGCAGGTGAGGGAAGGGAGTTGGGGGTCTGTTGTTGGCTATGGGGTTTGCCCTGCAGGGGTGGGGCTCGTTCGTTGGCTATGGGGTTTGCCCTGCGGGGGTGGGGCTCGTTCGTTGGCTATGGGGTTGGCCCTGAGGTGTGGGGGCAGAGATCTGATTAATTGGCTGTGACCTTTTCCCTGAGGTACGGGGGTGGGGGGCTCATTTGTTGATGTAGTGTGAGGAGACATACGCAACATCCGGAGAACTCTCTACCAGGAAGTTCCTTCCTATGTTTTTTGAGCTGCTCACTACAGCACATCCAAAATGTCTCATTTTGTGGCATCTCAAGAACAAATGGATATAAACTAATCATTGGGAAGTTTAGACTTGAAATTAGACGAAGGTTTCTAACCATCAGAGGAGTGAAGTTTTGGAATAGCCTTCCAAGGGAAGCAGTGGGGGCAAAAGATCTGTCTGGCTTTAAGATTAAACTCGATAAGTTTATGGAGGAGATGGTATGATGGGATAACGTGGTTTTGGTAATTAAATATTCATGGTAAATAGGCCCAATGGCCTGTGATGGGATATTAGATGGGGTGGGATCTGAGTTACCCAGGAAAGAATTTTCTGTAGTATCTGGCTGGTGAATCTTGCCCATATGCTCAGGGTTTAGCTGATCGCCATATTTGGGGTGGGGAAGGAATTTTCCCCCAGGGCAGATTGCAAGAGGCCCTGGAGGTTTTTCGCCTTCCTCTGTAGCATGGGGCACGGGTCACTTGCTGGAGGATTCTCTGCTCCTTGAAGTCTTTAAACCACGATTTGAGGACTTTAATAGCTCAGACCTAGGTGAGAGGTTTTTTGCAGGAGTGGTGGGTGAAATTCTGTGGCCTGCGTTGTGCAGGAGGTCAGACTAGATGATCATAATGGTCCCTTCTGACTTAAATATCTATGAATCTCCTATATTGTGTTTCTTTTGCTGGTTGTTGCCAGCTGTGGCTTGGTATCTTGCCACATCTTGCACAGCTTTTCCTACCTATCCTCCAAAGATGCTTTGTTTCTCCCGGTTGGGTTGTGCACTGTTCTAATGTTGTACATTTGGTCTGTCTGCTCCTTTCACATTGTTTCTTTCCTCTTTATTGGATCAATAATGTAGTCTCCCCTATGCTGCTGGCGTGTAAGTCATGTTGCAAGAAATGGTAAAAATACATCACTTTCACTTTTGCTATAATTCTTGTGGAGAACAGAAGCTCTGTAACCACTCCACACCTCCCTTTCTTTATAATAAAAGATTAAAACCTAAATTAATAACTGGAGTATTTACACACAGCAATTCAAAATACACTGGGCATTCCTTAAAACTGTTTGCACTAATACGTCCCCTTTTCAATTGCATTTAAATAGTCCTGAGCAGTATTCTAAAGATCAAGGTGTGGCGGGGATGGGGCCACACATCCAGACTGTGTTCTCATTTCTGTTGAGTTTGGGTGTGGAGTTCTTAAGAGAGGCTCTCACATCCTCACAGAGTACCTGCAGGTTCCTGATCCTCTGTTGGGTTGGGAAATATTGAAGACGGAGCCAGTTCCTCCAGAGAAGTCTTGGAATCGTCTCTCAGTAGGATCTGGGAGTTTCTGCCACATTCCAAATGTCTGCAAGCCTTTACGCTGAACTTTGCTGCTGGTCTCAGTCCAGGCCCTGCTTTTGTTCTATGTCAAACATTCAAGTTTGGCTGCTGCCAAACGTTTACTTCAGCATCCCAGTCTCAAAATTCCTTCAGGTCGGGCCAGTGAGGTTTGAGCTGAGTCAGTGCCACAGGTAAAAGCCTCCGTCACTGTCTGCACCAGAAGTTCTGCTGGAGGTCGCCCAGAGGCAAACAGTGTTGACTGATATGCCAGGAGTCCTTTCTGTGGGTCCACTGATGTTTGCAGAAGTCTTTGTAATGTCTGCAGTGACCTCTCCATCTCCCCATTGCTCTTGGGGTAATGTGGACTACTAGTATGACGTTCAAAATCGAAGTCCTGTGCAAATGCTAGGGATGTTTCAGAGGTGAATTGAGGCCCATTATCAGACATGAGGACTTCAGGAACTCCCTGTCTTGCAGATATTGACCTTAGTTTCTGGATGATTGTGCTGATGAACTCTGTGGAAGGATAGCCAAGTCAATCAGCTACAATAATGTATGTGTCCTTTCCAGAAAAACTGTCGCTACCCACTGCCATGGTCTGTCGTGTAGCTTTGTAGAGAGCAGTGGCTCTGGCAATTGTTTTCTTTCCTTATTACATATCTCATAGCCTTCTAATAAGGTCTGAATTTGCCTTCTCAGAGACCACCCAATTCTTGTGCAAATGCCTTGGACTTGTTTATACCTTAGTGTCCCTCATGGATTTTGGAGAGCATCTGTTTCTGAAGTACCTGCCGCAGGGATAAATTAATCTCTAATGCCTGGTCAATTGCAGGAAGCATGTGTCTTTTCTTTCTCTGCACGTTTATTTTATTGTGTAAAGTCCATGCAAATCTGGATTTTCCCATTGGGCTTTTAATACTCCAACCATTCTTGCACACCAGTCCGTGGGTTCTTCTGTCTGGGAAACCCCCGTATCTTCCATTCAATTTAATTCTTTGACTTTTGCTAGCAGTGTGTGTGGATGTGGTGTGGGGCTGTGAGAGCAAAGGGAGTCACTGATGGCACCAGTTTTCTTTTGAACTCCCCTGACAGCTGTCCTGGCCCTGGGAAGATGTGTGGATACATCTCCTATACAGGTTGTTTTCTGCCATTAATGCATTCCAGTTTCTCTACTAGGTGTAATCTTTGTATTGTTGGCAACCCTACTGTTTCCCCTTGTTCCTGTCACCCTCTATTAAATTTGGCGCTTCACATATAATATTCTGCCTACCTATGAAATGGGCTTCAAAAGCCTCTTTCATTTTGTCACAGATCCACAGGATCTGTGCTCTGCCCCATTTTTAAGCAGTCCCTTGGAGGAACCCCTGCAGACCCCCAAGAGTCCTTCTCTTCCTTAAAGGAAGACCACGTGGCCGCCACATCTCCTAAACTGAGCCTCTGGGTCATCTCCTAAACTGAGCCTCTGAGCCATCCAGCACTGTGATTCCTGCCCAGTGAGTCCACCTGAGATAGATTACAGAGACTCATACAATCTTCAGGGACCAATGCACCTCCTCAGGTATTTGCAGTGACACCAGGCAGCTATTTCAAAACAGAGCAGGGTTAGTCAGCTGGAACGCAGCGTCAAAAAGTCCTTAAGTTTGCATAGACATAGTCCAGCCTGGTCAAGCCAGCACGTCACAAAGCCAAGCAGTCGTGGAATCCATTTGTTGGCCCTCCCCCTCTGTCTCTTTGTCAGTTTCCCATAAATAGGGGTCAGTTGTTCAGTCCCTGGGGCTCCCCTTTGTCTTTCCGGATCTTCTTTGATGTGGGTTGGTTTCAGACAGTCCTTTTGTGACGGGTTAGATTACAGAAACCCCCTAGGGACTGTCACCTGATGTTCTGAGACTACCTCTGAGCCCATTTTCTCTGCCAGTTTGGGCCTCCAGAACCCTGCCTTGTTGAGCCAGACACGCCAGTCTGCTCCAACAAAGACTCAGGGTCTGAACCATGCGCCCCAAAGCTGCAGACTTAACTGAAAACAGCTTAAGAAGTGCTGCTGTCTCTAGCACCTAGACACCCAGCTCCCAATAAGATCCAAACCCCAAATAAATCTGTTTTATTCCGTATAAAGCTTATACAGGGTAAACTCATAAATTGTCCGCCCTCTATAACACTGATAGAGAGAGATGCACAGCTGTTTGCTCCCCCAGGTGTTAATTACTTGCTCTGGGTTAATTAATAAGCAAAAAGTGATTTTATTAAATATAAAAAGTAGGATTTAAGTGGTTCCAAGTAATAACAGACAGAACAAAGTGAATTACCAAGCAAAATAAAATAAAACACGCAAGTCTAAGCCTAATACAGTAAGAAACTGATTGCAGATGAAATCTCACCCCCAGAGATGTTCCAATAAGCTTCTTTCACAGACTGGACTCCTTCCTAGTCTGGGTCCAGCGATCACTCACACCTCTGTAGTTACTGTCCTTTGTTCCAGTTTCTTTCAGGCATCTCTTAGGGGTGGAGAGGCCATTTCTTGAGCCAGCTGAAGACAAAAATGGAGGGGCTTCCAGGGCCTTTTATATTCTCTCTCTTGTGGGCAGAAACCCCTTTGTTCTTCTGTGCAAAATCACAGCAACAAGATGGAGTTTGTAGCCACCTGGGCAAGTCACATAATCCATGAACGATTCACCTTTTTGCAAGCGATGCTAATGACCCATCCACTCCCAGTCTTTATTCAAGCCTAAGTTAATTGTATCCAGTTTGCAAATTAATTCCAATTTAGCAGTCTCTCGTTGGAGTCTGTTTTTGAAGATTTTTTATTGAAGAATTGCCACTTTTAGGTCTGTAATCAAGTGACCAAAGATATTGAAGTGTTCTCTGACTGGTTTTTGAATGTTATAATTCTTGACGTCTGATTTGTGTCCATTTATTCTTTTATGTAGAGACTGTCCAGTTTGACTAATGTACATGGCAGAGGGGCATTGCTGGTCCATGATGGCATATAACACATTGGTAGATGTGCAGGTGAACGAGCCTCTGATAGTGTGGCTGATGTGATTAGGCCCTATGATGGTGTCCCCTGAATAGATCTGTGGACACAGTTGGCAACGGGCTTTGTTGCAAGGATAGGTTCCTGGGTTAGTGGTTCTGTTGTGGTGTGTGGTTGCTGGTGAGTATTTGCTTCAGGTTGGGGGGCTGTCTGTAAGCAAGGACTGGCCTGTCTCCCAAGATCTGTGAGAGTGAGGGATCGTCCTTTAGGATAGGTTGTAGATCCTTGATGATTGATTCTTCAACAAAAAAACTTCAAAAACAGACTCCAATAAGAGACTGCTGAATTGGAATTAATTTGCAAACTGGATACAATTAACTTAGGCTTGAATAGAGACTGGGAGTGGATGGGTCATTACACAAAGTAAAACTATTTCCCCATGTTTATCCCCCCCCGCCCCGCCACTGTTCCTCACACGTTATTGTCAACTGCTGGAAATGGCCCACCTTGATTATCACTACAAAAGGTTTTTTGCCCCCCGCTCTCCTGCTGGTAATAGCTCACCTTATCTGATCACTCTTGTTACAGTGTATATGGTAACACCCATTGTTTCATGTTCTCTGTGTATATAAATCTCCCCACTGTATTTTCCACTGCATGCATCCGATGAAGTGAGCTGTAGCTCACGAAAGCTTATGCTCAAATAAATTGGTTAGTCTCTATGGTGCCACAAGTCCTCCTTTTCTTTTTGCGGATACAGACTAACATGGCTGCTACTCTGAAACCTTTCTATAGACACCTTTCTTGACCTCCTTTGTACAAGATTTGGTGCAACTATAGGACCTTGGTTGCAACAATGATCTTTACGGTCACAGTTCATGTCAATAACGTCACACCTTTGACAATCCATTCCTCCCACCCCAGATGGTTACGTGACACAAACATCTCAAGTCTCTGTCTCTGCCCCATGAGCAGGGTTTCAGCCCTTTAACACCCACTGGCTAGCAATCCTTAGTTCAGTAAGTCACCACATAGAGAGACAAGGGGGGTGAGGTAATATCTTTTATTGGACCCAACTTCTGTTGGTGAAAGAGACACGCTTTCGAGCTTATGCACAGCTGTTCTTCAGGTCTGGTACTCAGAGTGTCACAGCTAAATACAAGGTGGAACAGTTCGTTTAGCAAGGGTAGCTTGAGAGCTTGTCTTTCTCACCAACAGAAGCTGGTCCAGTAAAAGATATTACCTCACCCCCCTTGTCTCTCTAATATCCTGGAGACAACACGGCTACAACAACACTGCACACCGCATGCCAACAATATGCTCATAAAATAGTATGGAAATTTCCATTTTGTCACATCTTTTCCTCTTCGAGAGAGACCTGGGAAGTTCAGCCCACAGTTGTTGTTCATGGGTGCCAAAACTGATTTCCTACCCCCTTGGTAGCTCTCTTCCCAGGCATTTCAAAGATTCTTACAGCACAGGTTTCATAACACAATACAATACAGTCGTAAGACTGGAAGGGACCTCGAGAGGTCTTCTAATCCAAACCCCTGGACTCAAGGCAAGACTAAGTATTATCTCTAGACCATCCCTGACAGGTGTTTGTCTAATCTGCTCTTAAAAATCTCCAATGATGGAGATCCACAACCTCCCTAGGTAATTTATTCCAGCTCTTTACCACTCCGACAGGACATTTTTCCTAATGTTCAGCCTAAACCGCCCTTGCTGCAATTTAAGCCCATTGCTTCTTGTCCTGTCCTCAGAGGTTAAGGAGAAAAATTTTTCTCCCTCGTTCTTGTAACAACCTTTTATGTACTTGAAAACCGTTTTCATGTCCCCTCTCAGTCTTCTCTTCTCCAGACTGAAAAAACCCAATTTTTTCAATCTTCCCTCAAAGGTCATGTTTTCTAGACCTTTAATCATTTGTGTTGCTCTTCTCTGGACTTTTTCCAATTTCTTCATATCTTTCCTGAAATGTGGTGCCCAGAACTGGACACAATACTCCAGTTGAGACCTAATTAGCACGGAGTAGAGCGGAAGAATTACTTCTCATGTTTTGCTTCCAACGCTCCTGCTAATACATCCCAGAATGATGTTCTCTTTTTTTGCAACAGTGTTCCACTGTTCACTCATATTTAGCTTGTGATCCACTATGACTAAGGGGGGACATGACAAGAGTTTCAAGTATATAAAAGGTTGTTACAAGGAGGAGGGAGAAAAATTGTTCTCCTTAACTTCTGCGGATAGGACAAGAAGCGATGGGCTTAAATTGCAGGAAGGGAGGTTTAGGTTGGACATTAGGAGAAACTTCCTAGCTGTCAGGGTGGTTAAGCACTGGAATAAATTACCTGGGGAGGCTGTGGAAACTCCATCATTAAAGATTTTTAAGATCAGGTTAGACAAATACCTGTCAGGGATCGTCTAGATCAACGGTTCTCAAACTGTGGGTCATTACCCCAAAGTGGGTCACGAGCCCATTTTAATGGGGTCACCAGGGCTGGCTTAGACTTGCTGGAGCCTGGGGCTGAAGCCGAAGCCTGAGCCCCACCGCCCAAGGCCAAAGCCGAAGCCTGAGGGCTTCAGTGCTAGGTGGTGGGGCTCAGGTTACAGGCCCCCTGCCTGGGGCTGAAGCCCTTTGGCTTTGGCCCCCCCCATCCAGGTGGGCTCAGACTTTGGTCCCCCCTCCTGGGGTCATGTAATAATTTTTGTTGTCAGAAAGGGGTCACAGTGCAATGAAGTTTGAGAACCCCTGGTCTAGATAATACTTAGTCCTGCTTTGAGTGCAGGGGACTGGACTAGAAGACCTCTTGAGGTCCCTTCTAGTCCTACGATTCTATGATTGTCTAGTCTCCTGTGGGCTGTAATACTTTGGTCTCATTTGGGTTGTTGGGTTTAGTGTGCCTTTGCTGGGTGGTGGTTGGTGACCTGTGATATACAGGAGGTCAAACTACATAGTCTAGTGGTCGCTTCTGGCTTTAAATTCTGAGACTCTATGACCCATGCTTAGACCAGTCCCCTCTGGATCTATTGTCTTTTCATACCTGGACCTACTGTCCACAACTTCTGACACCAATTGGCCTGGACTACACAGATCCTCAGGCTTCCTCTACACTAACCACATTTAAGCTCGTGGGGACATATCTCATAGAGTGGCTCTAACCCAACTAGGCCATATAAATGTTCCGACGTAGCAACATCTGCACCTTTACCTCATTTGTGGACATCTCCTCGCATCACGGTGGTAGCTATTGTATACATCACATCCTGAGTCATTTGTACACCCTGAAACCTTTCCCTGTAAGCCTCAGGTTTCCAGTCAAACTTAAGCAGTAGAGCCTTTTGGATCTGTTCATAGTCCCCAGTATTCACTCTGTCTGTTTGGCAAGTTGGTATGTAGATTCCCTGGGGAATTGGCTTCTCATGGTCTCTCCACACATACTCCTCTATGGAACCTCTTGCTCCTCTGCTTCTCCAAATTCAGTTCATGCTGTCCCTGCCTCTTGCAATTCTTCAGCTTCTGTTTCTCTAGCTGAAGGTTCTTCTCCTTCGGCACCAACTTCTGCCCCTTCAAATCTAGCACTGTGGAATTGGGCCATGAGGACACTTGCTGCCGGGGAATTGGGCCACGAGGATGCACTGCTGTGGCTGCCCCTGTTGTCCTTGGACTCTCTTGGAATCCCACTTGTATCTGGATCCTGGTTCTTGGTCCAATCATCCTTCTCCAGGCGAGCAATCAGCTGCACCTCATTTAACTTCCCAAAGCTTAACCCTCTCTCCCTGCACAGCTCTGCGATGCTGTTCTTAGGAGCTGGTCTTACGCCATTTTCTTGCTGTTTCCTTTGTCTAACCTTGTTTTTCTTCTTCGAGAGATTGCACATGTGTATTCCACTCTTCGTATCTGTGCTCCCAGCACATGGCCATTGGAAGCTTTTCCCCTCAGCGGCATCCATTGGGCTGCTCGAGCACCCTCTGCTGCTGCATGCCACTGCAGTCAGGTCTGAAGGGCAGAGCAGCTGCTAGCCTGCCCATCGTTCCTTCTTACCGCCTGTGGCAGTCACTGGAGCCCCTGTTCATTGCCAGAACAGCTTTCTCTCTGCGGCGTAGGTAGTATCGTTGTGGTTTAGCAGTTGTTATAGTTAGTAAGTTTTAGTTGTTTGGTTAAAAAAAAAAGGGGGGGGGGAGGGTTGATTTTGTTGTTTTTCTCCCTTTCAGTGTTCTGCTGCTGGCACCGAGGCATGCCCCAGTTGCTGGGCTGCAAGCCAAGTGCTTCTTGCTCAAAGCCTATGCTGGGGAGCGACCCACTCAGTGTTTGTCTTAAGTGCCTGGGCAAAGCACGTGTGAAAGACCCATGCCAGATTGCTGGGAATTGAAGCCTAGAATGAAAAGGCCAGGGAGGCAAGGCTGAAATTCCTGCTGATGGAGGCAGCATTCAGACCGCTCTTG
Organism: Chelonia mydas; assembly: GCF_015237465.2. NCBI lineage: Eukaryota > Metazoa > Chordata > Testudines > Cheloniidae > Chelonia > Chelonia mydas. The sequence continues at coordinate 541,748 of NC_057851.1, forward strand.
GAGCTGTCCTGGTCAAACTCGGTGCCAAGGGCTACCACTCCAGTGACAAGCTCACCTCCAGTGTTGCTGGAGTCCTGGCAACGATCTCCTTCACCTGGGCCGAGGAAGAAATATAAGTCTTCCAAAGAGGAACCAACCAGGGGAAGATCTCCACCTTGTGAGTCTGGTATAGAGTGCATATGAAATCTAAGCGCTCCTCCTCCAAATCCGTGCTTAAGTCGGCACAGTTGGCGTCAGTGCCGGAGAGGGCACCTTTGAGGGCAGTGCCAGAAGTAACACCATCAGCTTCAGCAGCGCTGCAATGGCAGACTCAGTCTCAGCGCTGAGTGCCCTGGAAGCGTTTGCAGTAGCAAGGAATTTTCTCTGCCTCTGTGTGTCACTGGCCGTGCAGGAGTCAGATCCCTGGGCCTCATTGGCCCATCTGGCACCAACACCAGCAGTGCCGCTTCTGGTACCATGCCAGCTGCCTGCTTCCTGGGCAGGCGGCCCATCGGTATCATCTGAGGGGAAGCCAGCAATGATGGCAATGCTGTGCCCATCCCCAGGTTCTCGGCACCAGCCCCCAACACCCACTGGACCAGCCCCTTCATGGTCAGAGGGAAGGGAAGCGTCACTGCAGGACTCAAAGATGGGATCTCGTATTTCACAATGCTGGAGCATATCCCGCAGATCCCCCTCTCTCCTCCCTCTCCACCCACCAGCGTAACCCCAACATGGGCATTTCTGTGGAAATCTGCCCAGAAGATCACTGGGGACCAGGCCTATATCGGTGGCTTGTTGGAACCCCTGGGTTTTCCCCCAACTTGTAGATCCTCCCCTCATCGTGCCTACTCAGTGCCCTCTTCTCGGGGGGGGAAGTCCTTGCACCGAGCTGCCCCATCCCATGTCCAGTACTGGGCTCAGGACCAAGCATCAAGAAGAGGCGTTGAAAGCAGAGGAACAGCCTGTAGAAGAAATTGAACCACGTCCAGTCTTGGCTTCCTCCTCCTCCTCTCCGGACAAGGCAGTTTCCTCAGAGGCAACTTCACCCTTCATGATCAGGAATTGTGAGGGAGGGTGGCTGCAGGTCGAGGCAGTCAGGGAGTCCTCATCTCAGCTGATTGATGTTTGATCAATGGCAGGTCCCTCTAGGATGGGACTGCCAATTAATGAGGCAATATTGGCATCTGTAAAGTTGCTATGGCAGACCCCATCTTCATTGCCTCCCACCTCAAAGAGAGCAGAGCAGAAGCACTATGTGCCCTCCCAAGACTTTGAATATCTTTACTCCCACCCATCTCCAGGGTCCTTAGTTGTTACAGCAGCTAATGAGGGAGTGATGGGGCATCAGGCTGTCACCCCCCAAATCAAAGGACTCAAAGAGATCGGACTTGTTTGGCAGGAACATTTATTCAACTAGAGGATTGAAGCTTTGAATTGCCAACCAGCAGGCTCTGCTGGGGCTTATGACAAACCCCTGTCAGGGATGGTCTAGATAATACTTAGTCCTGCCTTGAGGGCAGGGGACAGGACTAGATGACTTCATGAGGTCCCTTCCAGTCCCACAATTCTTTGATTCTGTTATTTTAACGTATGGGGCTCCATGGAGAAGTTCTAAGAACTGCTTCCTGAGAATGCAAGGCAGAAGTTCTCTTCACTGGTGAACGAGGGCAGACGAGTACTGAGAACATCACTGAAGGCTGGGCTGGACGTGGTAGACTCAGCTGCTAGAACCGTGGCTTCCGTTGTTGCCATGCAGAGATCCTCATGGTTACAGTCTTCTGGTCTCCCCTCTGAAGTCCAGAGTACTATTCAGGACTTGCCGTTTGAGGGTCCTTCTCTGTTCTCAGACAAAGTGGACAACAAGCTCTGTGGGCTTGTACATGCCTGCCGGCAGGGCTGGCCTTACCATGAGGCGAACTGAGGCGGCTGCCTCAGGTGCCAGACTGTGGGGAGGCGCCACTAGGACCCAGAAAATTGTGTCTGCTGCTGGTGCATCTGTATTCTCTCTGCTCTGGATGCACAGAGATGGGGGAGTGCTGTGCTGGAGGAAGGAGGGCACAAGAGACATAACAGGCAGGCAGGAGAAAAGGTGAGGGGGAATAACAGAAAGCAGCAGGAGCTGCAGGGACAGAGAGGAGCAGGAGCCTCTTATGTACCTCTCTAGCCGCCCCAGGAGCCTGGACTGATTAACACCAGCTTCTCAGGGAGCTTCCTGTTTCCTGCTGCTTTCCTGAACCCACTTGAGGAGAACAGGCAGTCAACTGAAGTAGTAGGAGCTAGTGAGGCCCTTAAGACGCTGGTCTCTTCCCTCACTCAGGCCCTGCTACCAGCCTGCTTATTTGTCCCCTTCAACTGAGTGCTGGGAGCCACTATAGCTGGCCCAGAACCGCAGTCATGAGTGAAAGAAGAAAATGCTCCTCTGGGGCAGCATTCAGAAAAAGAAAGAAAGCAAAGGAAGCTTTTCTATCTAAGGAGGAAGGAGCTCTCCTGAGAATCATAGACACAAATGTTCACGGTGAGCCTTCCGGCCCCAGTGAGGATGTGAGTGGTGAGGAGATGCCTGATCTTCCAGGTAGTCAGAGTGCAGGTGACCTGGCAGCTACTGCAGCATCCGTATCTCCATCTCAAATGGATGGAACCCTGCACATTCCTGAAGCGTAGATCAGAGAAGAGTGTGGTGGAGGCGCAAGAAACAGCTGCTGCTGAGTTTAGTTCCTTAAGTCTCGATGATCCAGGACTGTGGACCCACTTGAGCAGTAGCCTGAGGGACTTCCTTGTACTGCATGGGCCACAGCAAGTGAAAAACTTCATGTTCCCCAAAGACAATGAAAATAGAAGTTTCCATCCAACACATTACTGGCGTGAAATCCCCAATGGTGACAAAGTGAAGAGGCCATGGCTTATGTTCTCAAAATCCCAGAATGCTGCATACTGTCTTTGTTGCAAACTCTTCCAGTCTAACGTTCCAGCCACATTGGGTTCTACAGGAACAAAAGACTGGAAAAATCTGGCAAGAAATCTGGCATGCCATGAGAAGGCAGCAAATCACCAGAGAGCATTCCATAGGTGGAATGAGCTTGAGATGAGACTAAGGTTAAAGGTCACCACAGATGATCAGCATCAAGAGAAGATTTGCCAACTTGACTGGCAAAATGTTCTGAAAAGGCTCATTGCCATTGTGAGAATGCTTGCTACCCAAAACCTAGCACTGCGTGGCACTTCAGTTCAGCTGTATGTGCCAGACAGTGGAAACTTCCTTAAAATTGTGGAGCTGATGGCTGAGTTTGGTGCAGTACTCTAGGAGCATCTAAGAAGAGTCACCACCCAAGAAATGTACACACACCACTACCTTGGAAAAACAATTCAAAATGAGATCATACAGTTACTGGCATAAAAGTCAAACAGAAGATTGTGGCAGATCTGAAGTCAGCAAGATATTATTATTAAACTCTGGATTTGTGCTGGAAATGGCCCACCTTGATTATCATACACATTGTAAGGAGAGTGATCACTTTAGATAAGCTATTGCCAGCAGGAGAGTGGGGTGGGAGGAGGTATTTTTTCATGCTTTGTGTGTATAAAAAGATCTTCTACACTTTCCACAGTATGCATCCGATGAAGTGAGCTGTAGCTCATGAAAGCTTATGCTCAAATAAATTGGTTAGTCTCTAAGGTGCCACAAGTACTCCTTTTCTTTTTGCGAATACAGACTAACACGGCTGTTACTCTGAAAGATATTACTCTGTTATTCTGGACGGCACACCTGACCTCAGCCATAAGGATCAAATGACTAACGGTGTGTTTTGTAACAACAACAGAACCTAGTGACAATGTCCCTGCAATGGTGTCTGTCAGAGAGCATTTCCTAGAATTTATTGACATTGATGATACTACCGGAGCTGGTATGACAAATGTGCTTCTTAAAAAGCTGGAAGATACGGGAATTGCGATAGCTGACATGAAAGGTCAGGGCTACGTTAATGGTGCCAACATGAGAGGACGGAACAGAAGAGTGCAGACATGGATCCAAGAGTTAAACCCTCGAGCTTTTTTTGTCCCATGCAGTTCTCATTCATTGAACTTGGTGGTCAGTGATGCAGCATCAGCTTCTAGTGAGGCTGCTGAATTTTTTAATGTAATTCAAAGCATCAATGTATTTTTCTCTGCATCAACTCATCAATGGCAAATTTTGAAGCAACATCTGGGAACATCCTCTCTGACACTGAAACCACTGAGTGCCAGACGATGGGAAAGTTGAGTGGAAGCAATAAAGCCTATCAACCGCCAAATTGGGAAGATAGATAATGCCATAGTTGCCATTATGGAGGATAATGCTGTGACAGGAACTGTTCGTGGGAGAACAGTGGCAGAGGGAAACGGAATCACCAGAAACATACATCACTTCAAATTTCTGTGTGGCTTAGTGTTGTGGCATGACATACTGTTTGAAATAAATGTTGTAAGCAAGAGACTCCAAGTTGTTGACCTTGATATATCTGGAGCAATGGAACAACTGGATAAAGCAAAGTCATACCTACAGTCTTACTGGTCAGATGAGGGATTTCAAAACTTTCTGAAGAGTGTACAGAAGTTGGCAAAGGAACTTCACACTGAAGCTATTTTCCCACCCATTCAAGAATACAAGAGTCACCAAAGAAGAAGACATTTTGATTACGAGGCACGGGATAATCCCATAAGAGACCCCCAAACAACAATTCTAAGTTGAATTCTTTAACCAGGTGCTAGATTGTGCAATACAGTCAGCTGAAGAACGTTTCATGCAGCTCAGGGAACACAGCAGTATATTTGGGATGTTGTATGACATTCCAAAACTCCTCACGATACCTGAAGAAGACCTGCACCAGCAATGCAGGGCACTAGAGACAGTGTTGACACACGATGACATGCGCGATATTGATGCGAGTGATTTAGGTGATGAACTGAAAGCCCTTTCAAGATACATTTCAGCAGGATCAACTCCAAAGGCTGTTCTGGAATATATGTGCACAAATAAGATGACCACCCTCTTTCCAAATGCTTTTGTTGCTCTGCGCATACTTCTAACACTTCCTGTAACAGTTGCCAGTGGAGAACGCAGCTTCTCCAAGCTGAAGTTAATAAAAACACATCTACGTTCCACAGTGACACAGGAGAAGCTAGTTGGCTTTGCAACCATCTCAATAGAGCATGAGCTGGCCCAGACTGTGGACCTTCAGGAAGCAGCTCAAATCTTTGCAGCTAAGAAGGCACCACTTTGGTTATTCAAACAGATAAACATGCCAGTGTTTACTAGGCAGACAAGAAAAGTTACATTTGCCGTTCTGGCGTTAGAAAGTGAAGTGTTACTTAAAATTTTTGAACAAGGCCTTTTAAGTTGTTAGTTCTCCTTTATTGGGGTAGGTGGCAGAGCAGGACCATGAGAGGAGCAGAGCAGGAAGAAGGCAGAATTGAGACCTTTCGAAGTTTTGGCCCAACAGAGGGGACATGGGGGCGTCATTTGAGCTCCCCGCCGCAGGTGCCAAATGTTGTGGGCCGGCCATGCCTGCCGGGTCAGAAAGCGCTATTGACCTCAGCAGATCCACTGGTTTTCCACTCCACCTCCTTGTCAGGACCTGTCAAAAAAGAAGAGCAGGGGTTAGACGTGCAGGCCTCTCCCTCCTGTTGCTTTGGCTCCAGCTCTGGGCCCTTCAAGACACCTGGGAACTGCCCAGCAGTCATTTTGATGGGCCAGTCGAGGACGCCATGCCAGTCTCCATCTCTCCAGACCCTACTTCCCCCACATTTGCAAACCATCTGTTCCACTTCCTCAGTGCTTGCTCCCACTTACTTCACCCAGTGGGACGTGAGCATTGTGGAAGTGGGATATACCCTTCAGTTTGTTTCTTCCTCTCCCTCCCCACCTGTATTCCTCTGCAGGGATCACGCCTATGAGGAGCTCCTTCTCCAGGAGCTGCAATCTCTCCTTTGGTCAGGGGCCAAAGAAGAGGTTCTACACTGTCCAAGAGGGAAGGGGTTTTATTCCTGTTACTTCCTAAACCCAAAAGCAGAGGGTGACAGTCTCAGTCCAGTTTTAAACCTGTGTCAACTCAACATATTCTTAAAAAAGATAAAGTCTCTCATGGTCACTCTAACTTCTGTTATCTCCTCCCTGGATCCGGGGACTGGTGTGCCAACCTTGACTTAAAAGATGCCTACTTCCATGTGGCAATCAACCAAGTTCACAAGAAGTACCTCAGATATGTGGTAAATCAAAATCATCAGCAGTTCACTGTACTACCATTTGACCTGTCAGCAACTCCCAGGGGTTTTACAAAAGTTATGGCAGTAGTAGCTGGCTTCCTGAGAAGATCAGGTATCCAAGTTTACCCCTACCTAGATGACTAGCGTGTGATCCAGACTCCAGGTATTGTTGTGTATTCCTGATCCAGTCAACATTCAGTGCTCTGGGACTGCTAGTCAGTGCAGAGAATGTCTCCTTTCCCCAGTCCAGAGGATAGAGTGTATAAGGGCTGTACTGGACTTGTCTCAAGCCAGAGTTTTTCTTCCGGACCTGAGGATTCAGACAATCCATAAGAATGGCCAGACGGGGTCAAACCAATGGTCCATCTAACCCAGTGTCCTGTCTTCGGACAGTGGCCAGTGCCAGATGCTTCAGAGGGAATGAACAGAACAGGGTAACTATCGAGTGACCCATCCCCTGTCTTCCACACTCAGCTTCTGACAGTCAGAGGCTAGGGACACAGAGCATGGAGTTGCGTCCCGAGCATCTTGGCTAATAGCCATTGATGGATCTATCCTCCATGAATTTATCTAGTTCTTTTCTGAACCGTTATAGTTTTGGCAATTGGATCAATTGTTACAGCTATGAAAGCTCACTTGATCACAACAGCGTGAATCTGAGGCTCCTTGGGGCATATGGCCTCTAGCACTTTTGATTCAGTAGGTCAGACTGCACCTCAGAATTCGACAGGCTAGTCTGGCACTGGGGCATGCGGCTCTCCTACTCTTCTGGCCGAGGTAACGGCAACCAGAAATGGCACTTTCATTAATGGATGCAGCAGCGAGCAAGTAGCCAAAGGCTCAAATGAGGGACCCATAAATCTTGACAACACAAAGTTCAAATCTCATGGCAGGAACGGGTCTTGGAGTTTCCCTTGGATAGGTGTTAGTTGTTCAGTATTTGGGGCTCTTTCTGGATCCTCCATTGATGTGGGTTGGTGTCAGCCAGTCCTTCAACAATCCATTCCTCCCACCCCAGACAGTTACCTGATACAAGATCTCATGTCTCCGGCTCTGCCCCAGGGCAGCTTTTTACCGCTTCTGCCCCCACGGCAGCAGCCCCTAGGCCAGGGAGTCACTGCCATGTGCATCATTCACAAAAATCTTACAGGTTTTCAGAGTAGGAGACGTGTTAGTCTGTATTCGCAAAAAGGAAAGGAGTACTAGTGGCACCTTAGAGACTAACCGATGCATCCGATGAAGTGAGCTGTAGCTCACGAAAGCTTATGCTCAAATAAATTGGTTAGTCTCTAAGGTGCCACTAGTACTCCTTTTCTTTTTTTAAAAACCTTACAGAAAATCCCACTTTGTCACAGCTTTGGAGTGTTCTTGCTTTTCCTCAGCCGGGAGGGGTCGGGCACACAGCAGCAGGATCACTCATGGCAAATATCAGGGCATGTACCTGCTGTTCTTGTGCTTTCTCTGTGAATCACAAGCCACCCGGAATCACTCCGACCTACGGATCCAGCAAGGCTGCTGCCTGAGTTTCCAAAATCAAACTTCTCTCGCAGTCCCCTGTGCTATGGGCCCTGTTGCTGCGCTGAGAGGACTCTGCATCCTTCCTGTTGCAGCTTTCGCAGCTCTGCTCCCTGGCTTTCCACTGTTCCCACTCACGCACCACTCTGCTGCTCTGGAGTCTCTTTCCTTTACCCCTGAGAGAGAGGGGTTTCCCGCTGCTGACACCCTGTGGTGTGAGGACATAAGCACAGAGCGCCAAGCCTTAAGCAGTGTCTAGAGAACTCCCTCACCAGGAAGTTCCTCCCTACATTTCTGAAGCTCCCCACTGTAACACATCCTGGTCCTGTCTGGTGACCCTTGGGACCAGGAACTGTATAACCACTCCACAACTGGCTGTGAGGTTTGCCCTGCAGTGTGGTGGGGCTCATAGTTCCCTAGAGAAGGGACCATTGTGATCATCTAGTCTGACCTCCTGTAGAACACAGGCCAGAGACCTGCCCCACAATATTTCCTAGAGCAGAGCTTTTAGGAAAACATCCAGTCTTGATTTAAAGAATCCACCACAGCCCTTTATAAATTGTTCCCATGGCTAATTACTCTCACTGGTAAAAATTTGCACATTATTTCCAGTCTGAATTTGTGTAGCTTTAACTTCCAGCCACTGGATTGTGTTAGCCCTGTCTCTGTTAGACCGAAGAGCCTGTTGTTAAATATTTGTTCCCCATGTAGGTGTTTAGAGACTGTGACCAAGTCACCCTTTCACCTTGAGCTCCCGGGGTCTGTGACTGTGAGGCAGGTTTTCTAACCCTTTAATCATTCTCATGGTTCTTCTCAGTGGGAGCGAGGTTTCCCTGAGGTGCGGGGGGCTCATTTATTGGCTGTGAGGTTTATCCTGCTGCCCAGCATTCCAGACTCATTAGCTGAAGTTCCCAGCCTGGCCTCATTTTGGGAGCTAACCCCATGTGGCAGGGTGTTCCCCAGGCTCAGGGTGCCGAGTCAGCAGAGAAGGAAGCCCACCCCATAGTAACGCTCTGCTCTCTGTGCCCAGAACGCAGTGGAGGAGGCCATGGAAATGTACCAGGAGCTGCACATGTGGGACGAGTGCATTGTGGTGGCAGAGGCCAAGGTACGGTGTATACTGCGCTTTGCCCTCCCTTGCCCGTGGACTGGGCCCTGCTGGGGTGCTCCATCTGCCGCTGGGGGGATAATGCCTGAGTGTGGATTCTGTCACGGGAAGCCTGCACCTGCCTGGGAGGCTCCCAGTAGGACTCGGATGAGCCAGTTCAGCGCCAGATGGCTGAGTGGGCAGGTGCCTGGGGGCTCCCAGCCTGGGCAAGGCCTCTGCTGTAGAGAAGGGGGGAGAGGGAGTCATCGCACCACGTGTGCGCAGAGCTGCAGAAGGGAATGGAGGGACAGGGCAGGGGGTGAATGAGGGGCTTGGCTGTGGCGCCAGGGACGGGGTGAGGAAGGAGGATTCCTGCGGCTGTGTCAGGCAGGCTGGGAGGGTACACGGGTCTGCGGCAGGCCTGGGGACTGTGGGCTTGGCAGGTGAGGCGGCCTGGGAGGAAAGGCAGGGCATCCTGCTGGGCCGTGCAGCTGGGGGATGGAACTGAGAGGGGCTCATGGGGGGACACAAGGCTGGGGGAGGGAGGCATGTGGGGCTGAGCGGAGCAGGAGAGAAGCTCAGGGGCTGCTGTGGGGTGGAGCAGAGGGGGAGGGGAGCTCGGGGATGCTGTGGGGCTGAGCAGAGGGAAAGGGAGTTCAGGGGGCACTGTGGGGCAGAGCAGGGGGAAGGGGGGCTCAGGGGGCACTGTTGGGTGGAACACAGGGGAACTCGGGACACTGGGGCGGAGGGGAGGGGGCTCAAGTGGCACTGTGGGGTGGAGCGGAGGGGAGGGGAGCTCAGGAGGCACTGTGGGGCAGAGCAGCGGGGGAGGGGCTCAGAGGACGCTGTGGAGCAGAGCAGGGGGAAGGGGAATTCAGGGGGCACTGGGGCAGAGGGGTGGGGAGGGGAGCTCAGGGGGCGCTGTGGGGTGGAGTGGAGGGGAATGTGGGGGCCCATCAAGGTTTCTGGGGGGCTCTGGCTGGCATCTGTGCCTGGCACTGGGAGAAGCCTGCAGGAGGGGTGGGGCCGGGCTGGGGGAGCTGGCCTGTGCTGACAGACGCTGCCCCCCACCCCCCACACCAGGGGCACCCGGCGCTGGAGAAGCTGCGCCGGGGATATTACCAGTGGCTGCTGGACACGCAGCAGGAGGAGAAGGCTGGGGAGGTGCAGGAGAGCCAAGGGGAGCCCCTGGCCGCCGTGGGCCTGTACCTGAGGGCTGGGCTGCCAGCCCGAGCTGCTCGGCTGGCCATGGCCAGGGACCAGCTCTTGGCCAATGGGGATGTCATCAACCGAATCACCACCGCGCTGATCAAAGGGGAGCTGTATGAGCAGGTGAGAGCCTCTCCCCTTCCCCAACCCCCCAGGTCAGAGCCTCTCCCCTTCCCCAACCCCACTCCCCCAGGTCAGAGCCTTGCCCCAACTCCACCCCTGAGGGTTAGAGCCTCATCCCTCCCCAGCATCACTCATACATGGCCTCCACTCTCACAGAGTAACAGCCTTTCCCCCACACTCCCCTTGTCCCCCACCCCAGGAGAGTTGGAGCCTCACTTGCACAGAGCTCCAGATACCCGCGCCCTAGAGATCGAGGGCTTGGGTCAGGAGGCTCCAGGACCCCAGCCTTGGGGCTGGCAGGGTGCATGGCTTGTGGAGTGGGCCTGGGGCTCTGGACTGGGACTGGGACTGGTCCTGGGGCTGGCAGGGTGCATGGCTGGGGCAGCAGCGGGGGCCTGGGAGCTCTGGTACCGGCCCCCGGCCTGGTGTGACCTGTGGCAGGTGGGCCAGCAGCTCTGCAGCCTGTCTGACAGCCTGTGTGTGTTAGGCTGGAGACCTGTTTGAGACGATCAGGAACCCCCAGAAGGCTCTGGAGTGTTACCGCAAGGGCTGCGCCTTCCTGAAAGGTATCGTGGTCTCCGTCCCCCTTTCCTGGTGTGAGCACCCCCAATGCCTCTTGCTGGGATGCAGGGATGCCCTGTCCTTTGCTGCACAAGCGGCTGCCCCAGAGCCCAGAGGACCGGCTGTGTGTCACTTCTGCCTGTCTTCCAACCCTCAGTCAGCAGCTCCAGTTCTGAGCTGGAGCTCCGTGAGCTGAGGACCAGGACTGCCTGGTGAGGCTGCCTGCAAAGCGGGCACTGGGCTCGGTGCCCCAGGCCATCCCTTCCAGTCCCAAGTTCCCCTCTCCTGTAGCCACTCGTGGCCCCAGGGCAGGTTCCTCCTGGGCTTATCAGCCAGCAGGAGGCCAGGCGCCACTCGAATCAGCCCCACGCCTCCCAGGGCCTGTCTTCAGTACTGCCATGTCAGCGTCCTCTCCCCAGCTGGTGGCCACTGTGACATGTTCCTCTTCCTCGCAGCGGTGGAGCTCGCTCGCGTGGCGTTCCCTGCAGAGGTGCTGAAGCTGGAGGAGGCCTGGGGAGATCACCTGGTGCAGCAGAAGCAGCTGGATGCTGCCATTAACCATTACATTGAAGCCAGGTAAGGCCAGGCTGGAGCATTGCTACGGCAGCTGCGCAGTTCAGAAAGCAATGACTTGGGTGAGTCTCCTTACACAAGTGGGCGAGCTGAACCCTACTGACATGTGGCTGGCGTGGAGCACACCAGCCCTCCCCTCCCCAGCTCTGCTGGTGCCCCGCAGGCCAGACCCACAGGCCCCTGCTATCCCAGCCCTGGGCTCCCTCCCTCCCTCACACCCAGCTCTGCTGGTGCCCACAGCCCTCTGCTATCCCAGCTTGGGACTCTGATCGTACCCTTTTGTGCCACAGTGTATGGTGGTTTTGTGATGGGGAAACTGGAGCCTAGGCTCGGAGCCTAAACTGCCTTTCCCTCGTGATCTGCGGGAGGTGCCCAGAGCCTGCTCTAGGCCATTTCTCTAAGGTGCTGGTGAACTTTCTCTCCTCCATGTGCCAGGCCTCGTGACACCTTCCTCTCCTTGCCAGCCATTCTCCCTGACCCTCCTTGCTCCCCAGTCCCCTGTGCAGACAGCCATGCAGGTGACCCGAGCAGCGAGGCTGCTTCATCGTCTCCTCACACAGTTCCCAGTCTCGCTGCCTGTCCCTAGCGTGAGCAGAGCTCAGCCGGATCTGATCTCCCTGGCCTGCTAAGGATCTCTGCCCCTTGCGGCATTAGGTGCGCCATCAAGGCCATTGAGGCAGCCATTGGGGCCCGGCAGTGGAAGAAGGCCATTTACATTCTGGATTCACAAGAGAAAAGGATAGCAGTCAAGTACTACCCCAGGATTGCCCAGCACTACGCAACCTTGCAGGAATACCAGGTGAGATGCCAGCTCCCAGCATCTCCCAGCCCCACAACGGCCAGAGGTGGCTCACCTGCTGTCCTGTTCCCCACAGATCGCAGAGGAGCTGTACATCAAAGGAGATCGGCCCAAGGACGCTATTGACATGTATACGCAGGCGGGGCTCTGGGAGCTGGCGCACAAGGTAGGGATAGAGGCTGAGAGTGGCTGAGTCTCTTGGGCCCTGCTGCCACCTTCCAAAGCAGTAACTGTCTCCATACCAGGAGGTCCTAGTGCCCTGGGCTCAGCAGCCTGCAGGTAGAGCTGTGTTCCCAAAGGGTCGTTGCAGGCGGGAGCCGTGAGCTCCCAGTCACAGAATGGGACAGGCCACTGCACCCTGTGCCCGCTCTGTGTCTCCCTCCACTTCCGGCTCTGGCCTGAATAACAGCATCTCTCAAAAGGACTGGGCAACCCCCAGGCTCAGCCCCGCTCTCACTGAGCTGCATGACCAAGCGCCCTCAGTCTGCGGTGGATGCAGCATCTGCTCCCCAGGGAGAAAGGGGTTGGTGTCTGTCTCCAAACCATCCAAAATGGAGACCAGCGAGATTGGCTGTGGGCACCAGCATGTGCAGAGTGCTCAGTGGGTGCCTGGAATCAGTGCCTAGGGCTTCTGAGCTGAGCCCACCACACACCCACCTGGTATTCCTGGGGGGAATGGCTGTTTTTATGCCGTGGCCTGCCTGGCTAGCTCAGCAGGGAGCCAGAGCAGATCTGTGAGGGGGTTGCGGGTCTCTCCCCAAATTCTCATTATCCCCTTTACGCTGAGGTTGCTGGGTAGGAGGCTGGAACCTGTTTCGTGTCTCCCTGCAGCTGGCGACCAAGTGCATGAGGCAGGAAGATGTGTCCGTGCTCTACATCACCCAGGCTCAAGAGATGGAGAAGCAGGGCAAATACAAAGAAGCAGAGCGGTGAGTGTCTGCCTGGACACCATGGGTGGGGGGCTAGGCCTCGGTAGCGGCCCATGGGACTTGGAGCAGGGCAGGGCTGAGTCTCTCCAGAGTCCAGTCCCCAGCCAGGCCTGTCAAGAATGTGCCTTAGGAGTCTTGCTGTGAGGTTGGTTTTATCCGATGGGAGGACAAAGGCGCTTTCCTGGGACTAGAGGGGAGTTCCAGGCTGAGGGTGAGGAATAGAAACCCCCTGCAGGTCACATGTCATTGCTCAGCCACGTGGCCCTTGAGCCATCTCACATGCCTCTGTAGCCCCAGGCAACCCTGCCAGGCTGTCCTGTCCTAACTTCTCCCCAGCTGTGTGAGGCTGGTGGCTGGGCCAGCAGCTCCCATTACAAACTTTGGGCTGGGTGTTCCCCTGTGTGCCTCCTGTAACCATTCCCTGCCCAGCTCTGAGCCTCACTGCTGCCACTCCCGGTTTCTGGGGAGGCCCTACGAGGCCATGCAGCATGTCTCCCCTGGGCAAGGAGAAGGGACTCTTCCCTGTGCGGGGGCAGAATGTGCTGGCCTTGCCATGGCCAAGGTGCTGCAGTTACTTTTCCAGATTTCTCTCTTCCATTTTTCTTAACTGCAGCAGCCAGTGGGATTTTTCTGGGTTTCCCCCCAAACCAAGTCTCCTTTCCCGCTCTGGGACCAGTCAGGAACACCCCACCCTCTCTCTCCTGGTTCTGTGGAGGGCTCCTTGGAGGAGCAGAGAATGATGAGACCTTTCTCAGCCCTTCTGAAGGGACACTGGCTCTTCTCTCCCAAGTGCTTGGTCTAGCTAAAGCTGTCCCCTCAGCGAGTGTGGGGTTTGATCTCTGGCACCTGCTCTCCCACCATCCACACAACCCTCCCGCAAAAGGAGAGGAACTGGGACTGAGATTTCTATTATAAAAAACAAGCAGGGGGAGCCTGACAGGCCTCTGGGTACACAAGAGAGGCCAGAAGTTCACCAACCCAGTGGGGAATTCTGCAGGGCTGTGCCAAGCCACTGGCAACCTCCAGCTGAGACGCCAGGAAGGATTCCTAGGGGTGGAGCAGTTGTACAGTTTGTGCATCTGTTTGCACATCGGCAGAGAGGAGCTGGACCAGATCCAGCAGCTGGCTCAGGAGGGTGGTCGGGGCCTTTTCCCTCCAGTGAGTGCCAGCTCCTATCTTATCCCAGCTTGAGTGGACTGGCTGGCTTGGGGATTGGGAATGCAATACAAGGCCTTTCTCCTCTATGGGCGCTGGCTCTGGTCAGCCCAGGACAGGACTGCCGAGGGCGTGGTGGGAAATGGGATACTGGGCCATTCCTATGTACGTCACCAGGTCCAGTCGATCCCAGGGCAGTAGTGACATAAACTCTTCAGTGGCCTAAGCGAGGTGAGCTGGGGTCCACATCACCAAGCCATCATCAACCACCGGGACTGCTGGCAGCCTCAGCAGGGAGGCCAAGGCATGACTGGGCCCCAGAGACCCAGGAGGGTCCCTCCAGGGGACAGTGGAGGCAGACTGGTAGGGACAGGATGGGAAGGTGGTCCTGCCATCCCCTGTGTGGGTAGGTTACATGGAGCCGTCCATCTCCACACCACATAGTCCCACACCGTTCATCAACACAACATGCCATGCACCGTTTCCTGTCTGATGAGTATTCAGCCCATGCCCTGCTCCAGCTGGTCTGGGAGGAGCCTAAACTGCTCCTGGGAGGAGATGGGTTCTTGGGCCCGGCACAGCAACAGAGTCTGTGTCTGAATCATAGAATCATAGAAGATCAGGGTTGGAAGGGACCTCAGGAGGTCATCTAGTCCAACCCCCTGCTCAAAGCAGGACCAATCCCCAATTTTTGCCCCAGATCCCTAAATGGCCCCCTCAAGGAATGAACTCACGACCCTGGATTTAGCAGGCCAGTGCTCAAACCACTGAGCTATCCCTCGCCCCCGGGGCCCAGCCCAGTGACAGAGTCTGCGCCTGCCACACCTGTGTCCCGGGACCCAGCCCAGCGACAGTCTCAGCATTTCCGTGCTTGTGTTCTCAGGCTGTACATCACGGTGGAGGAACCTGATCTGGCCATCACCATGTATAAAAAGTGTAAGATGTATGATGAGATGATTCGCCTGGTAGCAAAGTACCACAAGGACTTGCTGAGTGACACACACCTGCATCTGGGAAAGGTAAAGCTCTCGGGGTTCGGGCAAGGATCTGTCATCCCAGCGGGAGGGCTAGAGACGCTCCCTAACACACCGCCTCCTGTTACAGGAGCTGGAGACTGAGGGCTGCCTGCAGGAGGCTGAGTACCACTACCTGGAAGCCAAGGACTGGAAGGCCACAGTGAACATGTACAGAGTGAACGACATGTGGGAGGAAGCGTACAGGGTAACAGCCGCTCTTTCACAGCGAGGACAGGGCATGGCACCAGCAGGTCCCCGTATGTGTCTAGCCGCAGTGTTGCTGGCAGCACTGCAAGTCCCAGCATGCACTGCTCCCTACTGGTCCGAACATAAGCCGCGTGTGATGATGGATGAGGTGCTTGGGTCAGGATGGAGCCTGGGATCCACATCTGCTGCCCTCTTGGGTGAGCAATGCAGGAGGCAGGGAGGTCTCTGCATTCCGTCCCCTGCAGGCCCTTGCCTCCTTCTCACCAAGCCGCAGGGAGGCCGTAACTTGGGGAAGGGTCTCTGTGTTGGGGAGGAGCCACGGACTCAGCTTGCTCCAGCAAGGAGCTCCCTGGGAGACTCAGCTGGTCCTTCAGCTCTGTTTGCTTTGGACAGGTAGCCAAGGCCCACGGGGGGGCGAATTCCTACAAGCATGTGGCCTATCTGTGGGCAAAGAGCCTTGGAGGGGAAGCTGCCGTGAAACTCCTCAATAAGTTTGGGCTCCTGGAAATGGCCATCGACCATGCAGCAGACAATGGGTGAGTGTCCTGAGGCCAGGAGCTTGCCTCCTGGCACAGGGAGAGCAAAGCCAGGCCTGGCGAATGCCCTTCACTCACAGCCGCTACAGGCCCCAGGAGGGAGGCGCCCTCTGCATCCCACAGGGACTGAGGAGGAGCTGCTGTGGCCTCTGCCCCCCTCCCATCCCTGGGGGGCTGGGAAGGAGCTTTTCCCGTCTTGGCTTGGGGGAGGTGAGGCCTTGCACAGCTTCCACCTGCAGGGGCGGGGGCCAGGGACCAACTCAGCAGCAGCACCAGAAGCTGCCACCTGCTGGGGCCGCCTCCTGTCGTACACCAGCACCTGCCCTGCCCTCTCTCACTGCCTGCACCATCAGTCACCACAGCCATCTCCTGTGCCGGGTCCTAGCCCCAGCTCTCCCCTCACAAGCCTCCTACCTTGCCCTGGGTTCTGCCTGCCAGCACCAGCCCTTCCCCTCCCATCCGCTGGGCGGGAGGCGTGGCCACGCTGTGCCCCACGTGGGGCGCAGCCCGACCTAGCTTGGCTCACCCCGTCTCTCTCCTCTCATCACAGCGTCTTTGACTTTGCATTCGAACTGGCCCGGCTCTCGCTGAAGCAGAAGACACCCGAGATCCACTTCAAGTACGCCATGTTCCTGGAGGACGAGGTACGACCCTGCACTGTGCCCAGGCTGCAGAGCACTTGCCCGGGGGCCTGCACTTGCCCGGGGGCCTGCACGAGGCAGGTTCTTCCGCCTCCCCAGGGAAGTGGCATGGCAGCAGTTCAGAGCCTGGAGCGTGTAAGCCGGCTCTGTGAAGCCCTTGTCCCTCCTGGCCGAGGAGGAGCAGGAGGCCACAGTGCCTAAGCAGATTGCTCTCCTCTGTCCTAGGGCAAGTTCGAAGAGGCTGAGGCCGAGTTCATTAAAGCTGGGAAGCCCAAGGAAGCGGTGCTAATGTGAGTGCCCCCTGTTGACTGCATCCAGGTTCCAGGCCAGGGGGCCTTGCTCCCTGCCTGACCCCAGCCTGGCAGCTCTTCTTTCCAGTTGATCTCGTGCTCCCTCCCACCCCCATCTGCTGGACCCAGGCTGGCATGTCTCATTGGCTCCCCAGGTTTGTCCACAACCAGAACTGGGACGCTGCCCAGCGCGTGGCTGAGGCCCACGACCCAGACAGCGTGGCTGATGTGCTCGTGGGGCAGGCTCGCTTCGCCTTTGAGCAGAAGGAATTTCAGAAAGCAGAGGCCTTCCTCCTGCGGGCCCAGCGCCCAGAGCTGGCCGTGAAATATTACAAGGTGGGTGTGGCCAGTGGTTACATTGCTTGACCCCACAGAGCTCAGTGTCTGGGTGGGGAAACCAACCCCATTCCTACCTGAGAGCTCAGTGTCTGGGCAGGGAACCCCTGCATCATCCTCCTGAGCGCTCAGTGTCTGGGTGGGGACCCTCCCGTGTCCCCCACCCCCCCACCCCCCATTCCCATACGAGAGCTCAGTGTGTGGATGAGGACCCACCTCCCCTGTCGTCCCCCACGAGAGCTCAGGGTCTGGGCCTAGAACCCACAACCCCTGTCCTGTGAGTAGCTGTGGGGGACTGGGGGGTTGGATTGGGAGAGGCTGTGGGTGCCCCCTCCCCAGGTGTAGCTGTGAGGGGGTGGGGGATCAGGAGGGGCTATGGTGTCCCCTCCATGGTAGTAGCGGTGAGGGGCTGGACCGGGAAGGTCGGGGGCTGGATCAGCCCTGGGGTGCCTGGGAGCCCAGCAGACTGAGCAAAGACCCTCCCCACTCCGGCCCTGGTGTGTTTGGTGCAGGAGGCCAGCATGTGGAGCGACGCCCTGCGGACCTGTAAGGAGTACGTCCCCAGCCGGCTGGAGGCACTGCAGGAGGAGTACGACAGGGAGGCTGCCAAGAAAGGTACCAGGTAGGCCAAGGCTGTTCAGCTGGGGGCATTGGGCTGAGCCAGTGCAGGGACATCCAGAGCTTGGCTGAGTTCCCTGCTCCCTGCGGCAGGGCTTCTGAGCCCATCACTGCTGCCTCCCTAAGCACCGGGCGGGGCAGGAGACAGGACCAGCTGAACCTCTCTCCATCCCTGCACCTGCCTCTCCCTGTGTGTGCAGGGCTCATGCCCAGGCCTGGCCCCACCAGGATCCCTGCACCATCTCCCCGTGCCCAGCATGGGCTCACATCCTGTGTTGGTCCTGGCAGAGGCGTGGAGGGCATGCTGGAGCAGGCCCGGCAGTGGGAGCAGGCTGGGGAATACGCCAGGGCCGTGGACTGCTACCTGAAGGTACAGGATCCCAGTAACAGCCTGCTGGTGGAGAAGTGCTGGCTGAAGGTAAGTCCTGAGCCCCTGGCCCTCCACTGGTACCCCAGGGGCCTCACCATACACTGGCTCCCTCACCCCAAAGAGACACCATGCCCAACCCCCAAGTGTCTCTGGGGGCTTCAGGCTGACTGAGACCCGAGAGATGAGCTGGGCACCAGTGACTCATTGAAGGCTGTGCCCTGAACAACCCCATCGCCTGAGGCCAGGGCCAGGGTTGGATTCTCCGTGACGGGGCCTCTCCCCACAATCTCGGGGCCGAGGCCTGGCTCTCCCCAAAGGTGGCCTCCCACAATCTCGGGGCCAGGGGCTGGCTCTCCCCAAAGGGTCCCTTTCTCTGACAGCTCCTGTCCCTTGCACCGCTGATGCCTTTTGTCCTGCAGGCAGCTGAGCTGGCCATTAAATTCTTGGGCCAGCCCCGGAGTGTGGAGGTGATGCGTCTGGTGGGACCCCAGCTGGTGGCCATGAAGAAGTCCAGCACGGTAAGGGCTGCTGCTTTCAGCGCGGTGCTGAAGAGAGGTGTTAATGTCAGGGGAATGAAAGGTGACGGGGTAACTTGGTTACAGTCTCTGAGTACCTACATAGGGAACAAACATTTAATAACATGCTCTTCAGTCTAGCAGAGGCAGGGCTAACGCGAGCCCATGGTTGGAAGCTGAAGCTAGAAGAATTCAGACTGCCAATAAGGTGTGAATGTTTAGCAGTGAGAGTCATTAATTACTGGAACAACTAGTTCCTCGGCTGTACAGTCGCTGCGTGCTGACCAGGGGGGCGAGAAGGGAAGTGGGCATTGTGTCCCAGAGAAGGAGGCAGGTGCCGTGTCCTGAGGCTAGGGGAGTGAAATATTGGGTGATCCAATCACCATAGTGTGCTTGGACTTTCAGAAAGCCTTTGACAAGGTCCCACACCAGAGGCTCTTGCGCTAAGTAAGGAGTCATGGGATAAGAGGGAAAGTCCTCTCATGGATCAGTAACTGGTTACAAGACAGGAAACAGAGAGTAGGAATTAGTGGCCAGTCTTCACAATGGAGACAGGTAAATAGCAGGGCCCTCCTGGTGATCAGTGCTGTTCAGCATGTTCATAAATGATCTGGAAAAAGGGGGTGAACAGTGAGGTGGCCAAATTTGCAAATGATACAAAATTCACCCCCCCTGAAGCCTCTGGCATTGGCCTGTGTCGGCAGACAGGACCTGGGCTAAATGCAGCATTGCTCTGACCCAGTGTGGCCATTCTGATGTTCTCATTTTGTGGAGCATGTTTCAGTAGTGCCCAGAGGCTGCAGTCGGGCTCTGGCCCCATGGTATGGGTTCTGTAGAAGTGGGTCCAGATGGCCTCTGGCCTTGGAGCCCCAGGTGACCGTGCCCAAGTGTGACCCTGCTCCGGTCCTGCAGGCAGCTGAGCTCTACCTCAACCTGGACCTCATCCGAGAAGCTATCGATGCCTTCATTGAGGGTGAAGAATGGAACAAGGCAAAACGTGTGGCCAAGGAGCTCGACCCCAGGTAACCCTCGGGCCTGGTCCTCGCCCCTGCCCCTTGCAGGTTCCTCTCCATCCTCTCCCCTGACTGCCCCCTGCAGGTTCCCCTCCGTCCTGTCCTCCCCACTGTCCCCTGAAGGTTCCCCTCCATCCTGTACCCCGTCACTGCCCCTTGCAGGTTCTCCTCCGTCCTGTACCCCCGTCACTGCCCCTTGCAGGTTCTCCTCCGTCCTGTACCCCCGTCACTGCCCCTTGCAGGTTCTCCTCCATCCTGTCCTCCCCACTGCCCTCTGCAGGTTCTCCTCCGTCCTGTACCCCCGTCACTGCCCCCTGCAGGTTCTCCTCCATCCTGTACCCCCGTCACTGCCCCTTGCAGGTTCTCCTCCGTCCTGTACCCCTGTCACTGCCCCCTGCAGGTTCTCCTCTTTCCTGTACCCCCGTCACTGCCCCCTGCAGGTTCTCCTCCGTCCTGTACCCCCGTCAGTGCCCCTTGCAGGTTCTCCTCCGTCCTGTACCCCTGTCACTGCCCCTTGCAGGTTCTCCTCCGTCCTGTCCTCCCCACTGCCCTCTGCAGGTTCTCCTCCGTCCTGTACCCCCGTCACTGCCCCTTGCAGGTTCTCCTCCATCCTGTCCTCCCCACTGCCCTCTGCAGGTTCTCCTCCGTCCTGTACCCCCGTCAGTGCCCCTTGCAGGTTCTCCTCCGTCCTGTACCCCTGTCACTGCCCCTTGCAGGTTCTCCTCCATCCTGTCCTCCCCACTGCCCTCTGCAGGTCCTCCTCCATCCTGTACCCCCGTCACTGCCCCTTGCAGGTTCTCCTCCATCCTGTCCTCCCCACTGCCCTCTGTAGGTTCTCCTCCGTCCTGTACCCCCGTCACTGCCCGTTGCAGGTTCTCCTCCATCCTGTCCTCCCCACTGCCCCCTGCAGGTTCTTCTCCGTCCTGTACCCCCGTCACTGCCTCCTGCAGGTTCTCCTCTTTCCTCTACCCCCGTCACTGCCCCCTGCAGGTTCTCCTCTTTCCTCTACCCCCGTCACTGCCCCCTGCAGGTTCTCCTCCATCCTGTACCCCCGTCACTGCCCCTTGCAGGTTCTTCTCCGTCCTGTACCCCCGTCACTGCCCCTTGCAGGTTCTTCTCCGTCCTGTACCCCCGTCACTGCCCCCTGCAGGTTCTCCTCCGTCCTGTACCCCCGTCACTGCCCCCTGCAGGTTCTCCTCTTTCCTCTACCCCCGTCACTGCCCCCTGCAGGTTCTCCTCCGTCCTGTACCCCCGTCACTGCCCCTTGCAGGTTCTCCTCCGTCCTGTACCCCCGTCACTGCCCCCTGCGGGTTCTCCTCCGTCCTGTACCCCCGTCACTGCCCCTTGCAGGTTCTCCTCCGTCCTGTACCCGTCACTGCCCCCTGCAGGTTCTCCTCCGTCCTGTACCCCCGTCACTGCCCCTGCAGGTTCTCCTCCGTCCTGTACCCCCATCACTGCCCGTTGCAGGTTCTCCTCCGTCCTGTACCCCCGCCACTGCTCCTTGCAGGTTCTCCTCCATCCTGTCCTCCCCACTGCCCCCTGCAGGTTCTCCTCTGTCCTGAACCCCCGTCACTGCCCCTTGCAGGTTCTCCTCTTTCCTGTACCCCCGTCACTGCCCCTTGCAGGTTCTCCTCTTTCCTGTACCCCCGTCACTGCCCCCTGCAGGTTCTCCTCCGTCCTGTCCCCCCGTCACTGCCCCCTGCAGGTTCTCCTCCGTCCTGTACCCCCGTCAGTGCACCTTGCAGGTTCTCCTCCGTCCTGTACCCCTGTCACTGCCCCTTGCAGGTTCTCCTCCATCCTGTCCTCCCCACTGCCCTCTGCAGGTCCTCCTCCATCCTGTACCCCCGTCACTGCCCCTTGCAGGTTCTCCTCCATCCTGTCCTCCCCACTGCCCTCTGCAGGTTCTCCTCCGTCCTGTACCCCCGTCACTGCCCGTTGCAGGTTCTCCTCCATCCTGTCCTCCCCACTGCCCCCTGCAGGTTCTTCTCCGTCCTGTACCCCCGTCACTGCCCCCTGCAGGTTCTCCTCTTTCCTCTACCCCCGTCACTGCCCCCTGCAGGTTCTCCTCTTTCCTCTACCCCCGTCACTGCCCCTTGCAGGTTCTCCTCCATCCTGTACCCCCGTCACTGCCCCTTGCAGGTTCTTCTCCGTCCTGTACCCCCGTCACTGCCCCCTGCAGGTTCTCCTCCGTCCTGTACCCCCGTCACTGCCCCCTGCAGGTTCTCCTCTTTCCTCTACCCCCGTCACTGCCCCCTGCAGGTTCTCCTCCGTCCTGTACCCCCGTCACTGCCCCCTGCAGGTTCTCCTCCGTCCTGTACCCCCGTCACTGCCCCCTGCGGGTTCTCCTCCGTCCTGTACCCCTGTCACTGCCCCCTGCAGGTTCTCCTCCGTCCTGTACCCCCGTCACTGCCCCTGCAGGTTCTCCTCCGTCCTGTACCCCCATCACTGCCCGTTGCAGGTTCTCCTCCGTCCTGTACCCCCGCCACTGCTCCTTGCAGGTTCTCCTCCATCCTGTCCTCCCCACTGCCCCCTACAGGTTCTCCTCTGTCCTGAACCCCCGTCACTGCCCCCTGCAGGTTCTCCTCCATCCTGTACCCCCATCACTGCCCCCTGCGGGTTCTCCTCCGTCCTGTCCCCCCGTCACTGCCCCCTGCGGGTTCTTCTCCGTCCTGTCCCCGCATCACTGCCCCCTGCAGGTTCCCCTCTTTCCCACCCTCCCCCACTCCCCTACTGTCCCCCAGTCACCCTCAGTCCCATTTCCCACTACTGCCCTTAAGGCACTTACAGTCCTACCCCCCCCCTTCCCTTTTGCCTGTCTCCATCCCCTCCCGCCTGGAGTGCTCTTGGTCCTGTCTCCCTGCGCGCAGTTTTCTACTGCCTTCCTCCCAGGTGCCTCCGTCCCTCGCAGCCTCCTGCCACGGGTTGGGGGTGTCTGTCTGCCCTCACCCCAGGTGCCCCAAGGGCCTGCTCCTCCTCCAGGGTCCTGCTTCTCTCAGGAGCCTGGCAGACACACCCCAGCTGGGTCGTTCCCTGTCCCTGTCACTGCAGCTGCAGTGGGATCCCCGCTGGGCCCCTGTGCTCCACTCTGGGCACCTCCCCATGGTGGCCATAGGGCACCCTTGGTTTGGCTGCCAGTCTCCTTCTGCCTGGCAGGTCGGAGGAGTATGTGGACCAGCGCTATAAGGAGTATTTAAAGAATCAAGGCAAAGTGGATTCGGTAAGAATGTTTTTGTCTGGGGCTGAACAGGGGGCCGGAGTCGTTCTGTGCCCAAGGGGCCCCCCCACGGGGCCGGCGAGGGGCCAGGGTCGTTCTGTGCCCAAGGGGCCCTCCCACAGGGCCGGCGAGGGGCCGGGGCCGTTCTGTGCCCAAGGGGCCCTCCCACGGGGCCGGCGAGGGGCCGGGGCCGTTCTGTGCCCAAGGGGCCCTCCCACGGGGCTGGCGAGGGGCCGGCGTCGTTCTCTGCCCAAGGTGTCCTCCCATGGAGCTGGGTGAGGGGGCAGGGCCATTCTGTGCTGGGGGTGGTGCATTGTTTGGGGGTCTGGGTGCTAACGTGCAGGGCAGTGTGATGCATGTGTGCCTGAGTGCCGGTGCTGGGGGGCAGTGGAGGGCTAGGTGCCCATGCTGGGGAACGGTGTGATGCATCAGGGCTGGGTGCCCGTGCTGGGGGAGGGGGCTGGGTGCCTATGCCGGGGACAGGTGTGGGGCCTTGGTGCCTGCGCTGGGGGGCTGGGCACCCGTGCTGGGGGGAAAGGGGTCTGGGTGGCTGTGCTGCTGGAGGGGGCTGGGCGCCCGTGTTGGGGAGCAGTGGGGGGCTGGGCACCCACACCAGGGGGCATCTCCCCTGCTCAATGCATTCTCAGGGTGTTGTGGCTCTCTCCTGTCCCACAGCTAGTGGGGGTGGATGTCATGGCTGCCCTGGACATGTATGCGGAGCGGGAGCAGTGGGAGAAGTGCCTGGAGACCGCGGCCAAGCAGGTACCGCTCCAGCCCTGGGCACTGTGCTCACAGCTCTGTCCCCACCACTGCTGCGCAGGCCAGGCTGAGTGCCAGGGCCCAGGCTCTGCGGGGCACGCAGGGGGAGAACGAGAGTAAGGGAGAGGAGTGGGGCAGATGGGTTAGTTCTGAATTTTCCCCCTTTTGATGTCATTGAATGTCCCCGCATTCTCATGCTGAGGGGTAGGGAGACGAAATGCTCCCAGTCTCCCTTCTCTGGACCGCGCACTATCTTAGGGCTTGTCTACGCGGAGCGAGCTGGGACCCTGCTGCTGTGTACTCAGGGCTCTGTCGTGTGCTTTGATCTGCCGTTCTAGATCCACGCGCACTGTGGATAGGCTACACTGGCATGTGGAGCTGGGAGTGCTGGCACATCATGCCGGCTCTGGTGGAGTAGCCTGCTGGCAACAGGAGTGGAGAGTGGCAAGCGTCAGCACAGGCTAGCTGTCCTGAGTGTGTTCCCCAGGCTCCAGGCAGGTCTGTAACTCAGGGCAGCTAAGCCCTCCCGCTGCTGGCTGCTGCTCATGCTACTGGTCCTACGTGGCTGTTTAGTGCCATGTATGAGGGCTAGTGCAGGTAGCTCCCAGCTCCACGTGCAAACCGAGCCGTAAGGATTGTTGGCAGGGTCCACGCAGCTAGTTAGGGCGTGGCAGGCTAGGGCGCTGTAGATTTACACACACACACCCCCGTGCTGTGCCCCAGCTCTCCATAGACACTTGTATCGTCTGCTCTCTAAGGTAACAATCCCAACCCCTGGTTTTACAAAAGGTAGATCATGCCAAACCAACCTGATCTCCTTCTCTGAGAAAGTAACAGATTTTTTAGACAAAGGAAACGCAGTGGATCTAATTTACCTAGATTTCAGTAAGGCGTTTGATACGGTGCCACATGGGGAATTATTAGTTGAATTGGAAAAGATGGGGATCAATATGAAAATTGAAAGGTGGATAAGGCATTGGTTAAAAGGGAGACTACCGCTGGTCATACTGAAAGGTGAACTGTCAGGCTGGAGGGAGGTTACTAGTGGAGTTCCTCAGGGATTGGTTTTGGGACCAATCTTATTTAATCTTTTTATTACTGACCTCGGCACAAAAAGTGGGAGTGTGCTAATAAAGTTTGTGGATGATACAAAGCTGGGAGGTATTGCCAATTTAGAGAAGGACAGGGATATCATACAGGAGGATCTGGATGACCTTGTAAACTGGAGTAATAGTAATAGGATGAAATTTAATAGTGAGAAGTGTAAGGTCATGCATTTAGGGATTAATAACAAGAATTTTAGTTATAAGCTGGGGACGCATCAATTAGAAGTAATGGAGGAGGAGAAGGACCTTGGAGTATTGGTTGACCACGGGATGACTATGAGCCGCCAATGTGATATGGCCATGAAAAAAGCTAGTGCGGTCTTGGGATGTGTCAGGTGAGGTATTTCCAGTAGAGATAAGAAGGTGTTAGTACCGTTATACAAGGCACTGGTGAGACCTCATCTGGAATACTGTGTGCAGTTCTGGTCTCCCATGTTTAAGAAGGATGAATTCAAACTTGAACAGATACAGAGAAGGGCTACTAGGATGCTCCGAGGAATGGAAAACCTGTCTTATGAAAGGAGACTCAAGGAGCTTGGCTTATTTAGCCTAACCAAAAGAAGGCTGAGGGGAGATATGATTGTTCTCTATAAATATATCAGAGGGATAAATACGGAGAGGGAGAGGAATTATTTAAGCTCAGTACCAATGTGGACACAAGAACAAATGGATATAAACTGGCCATCGGGAAGTTTAGACTTGAAATTAGACGAAGGTTTCTAACCATCAGAGGAGTGTAGTTCTGGAATAGCCTTCCAAGGGAAGCAGTGGGAGCAAAATACCTATCTGGCTTCAAGATTAAACTCGATAAGTTTATGGAGGAGATGGTATGATGGGATAACATGATTTTGGCAATTAATTGATCTTTAACTATTCATGGTAAATAGGTCCAATGGCGTGTGACGGGATGTTAGATGGGGTGGGATCTGAGTTACTACAGAGAATTGTTTCCTAGGTATCTGGCTGGTGAATCTTGCCCACATGCTCAGGGTTCAGCTGATCGCCATATTTGGGGTGGGGAAGGAATTTTCCTCCAGGGCAGATTGGAAGAGGCCCTGGGAGGTTTTCGCCTTCCTCTGTAGCATGGGGCACGGGTCACTTGCTGGAGGATTCTCTGCACCTTGAAGTCTTTAAACCATGATTTGAGGACTTCAATAGCTCAGACCTAGGTGAGAGGTTTATTGCAGGAGTGGGTGGGTGAGATTCTCTGGCCTGCATTGTGCAGGAGGTCAGACTAGATGATCATAATGGTCCCTTCTGACCTTAATATCTATGAGTCTATGAGAACCCTTTCAGTCTCTCTGTGTGGCAGACTTGTTCCAGGTCCTTGATCATTCCTGTCACTCTGTTATAACTCCCTTGAGCTCTGTGACACCCTTTGAGATGGGGGACCAGCACTGCTGTGTCCGGATGAGCCTGCACTGTTGATTCATATAAAGGCATTGGAATATTCTGCGTATTGTTCTACATCTTGTTCATGGATTAATTGATTTTTAAGGCTAAAAGGGACCGTTGTGATCATAGAATCATAGAACTGGAAGGGACCTTGAGAGGCCTCTAGTCCAGTCCCCTGCACTCATGGCAGGACTAAGTATTATCTAGACCATCCCTGACAGGTGTTTGTCCAACCGGCTCTTAAAAATCCCCAATGGTGGAGATTCCACAACCTCCCTAGGCAATTTATTCCAGTGCTTAGACACCCTGACAGGAAGTTTTCCCTAATCTCCAACCTAAACCTCCCTTGCTGCAATTTAAGCCCATTGCTTCTTGCCCTATCCTCAGTGGTTAAGAAAAACAAATTTTCTTCCTCCTCCTTGTAACAACCTTTCACATACTTGAAAACTGTTATCATGTCCCATCTCAGTCTTCTCTTTTCCAGACAAAACAAACCCAATTTTTTCAGTCTTCCCTCATAGGTCATGTTTTCTAGACCGTTAATCATTTTTGTTGCTCTTCTCTGGACTCTCTCCAATTTGTCCAAATCCTTCCTGAAATGTGGCGCCCAGAACTGGACACAATACTCCTGTTGAGGCCTAATCAGAGTGGAATAGAGCAGAAGAATTAATTCTTGTGTCTTGCTTACAATACTCCTGCTAATACATCCCAGAATGATGTTTGCTTTTTTTGCAACAGCATTACACTGTTGACTCATATTTAGCTTGTGATCCACTATGACCCCCAGATCCCTTCCCGCAGTACTCCTTCCTAGGCAGTCATTTCCCATTTTGTATGTGTGCAACTGATTGTTCCTTCCTAAGTGGAATACTTTGTATTTGTCTATATTGAATTTCATCCTATTTACTTCAGACCAATTCTCCGGTTTGCCCAGATCATTTTGAATGTTAATCCTGTCCTCCAAAACACTTGCAATCCCTCCCAGCTTGGTATTGTCCACAGACGTTATAAGTGTAATCTCTATGCCATTATCTAAACCATTGATGAAGATATTGAACAGAATCAGAACTAATCCCTGCGGGACCGCACTCATTATGTCCTTCCAGCATGACTGTGAACCACTGATAACTACTCTCTGGGAATGGTTTCAGAGTAACAGCCGTGTTAGTCTGTATTCGCAAAAAGAAAAGGAGTACTTGTGGCACCTTAGAGACTAACCAATTTATTTGAGCATAAATTGGTTAGTCTCTAAAGTGCCACAAGTACTCCTTTTCTCTCTGGGAATGATTTTCCAACCAGTTTTGCACCCACCTTATAGTAGCTCCATCTAGGTTGTATTTCCCTAGTTTATTTATGAGCAGGTCATGCGAGACAGTATCAAAAGCCTTACTAAAGTCAAGATATACCACATCTACCACTTCCCCCCTATCCTCAAGGCTTGTTACCCTGTCAAAGAAAGCTATCAGGTTGGTTTGACACAATTTGTTTTTGGCAAATCCATGCGGACTCTTAGTTATCACCTCATCATCTTCTAGGTGTTTGCAAATTGATTGGTTGATTATTTGCTCCATTATCTTTCCGGGTACAGATGTTAAGGTGACCAGTCTGTAATTCCCCGGGTTGTCCTTATTTCCCTTTTTATAGATGGGCACTATATTTGCCCTTTTTCAGTCTTCTGGAATTTCTCCCATCTCCCATGACTTTTCAGAGATAATCGCTAATGGCTCAGCTATCTCCTCAGTCAGCTCCTTGGGTATTCTAGGATGCATTTCCTCCAGCCCTGGTGACATCTAGTCTGACCACCTGCATCGCACCAGCCATAGGCCCACCCAGTGATTCCTGGCTGAGCTAGAAAGAGACATGCGACCTGAGCTTCCAGCCACTGGATCTCATTCTGCCCCTTTCTGTGAGGTGCAGTAACTCTCTTCTCCAAGCTCACTCTCCTCCCCTGAGATACGTATAAAAGTCCCCTCCAAACCCTCTCTTCGTTAAACTCAGCAGTCTGAGTCTGTCACTAGAAGGCAGCTTTCCCAGACCTTGCATTGTTCTCGTAGTTCCACTCTGAACCTTTCCACTTTGCCAATTCCCTAGCCCATTCTGTATGCACCCTGATGCGTTGTGTGTTCTCCTGGCCACAGCTGCACATTGAGCCGCCCCCGTGATGCCCAGGTTCCCGTCCAGAGCTGGTACAAGTAGCGTGAAGCCCTGGAAGGTGCTGAGTAGTCACAGTCCTGCCACTGTGGAGGGGAGTGGGAGAGGCTGAGAGCCACAGGCGGGCGCTGGGGCAGACAGCCCGCAGAGGGGCTGTGGGCTGTGTGGAGGGACAAATCTGCTAGCCGGGGTGTTGGCTTTTCCTTTGCTGTTGCTCTCTCGGAGATGTGGCCGATTGTGCTGTGCGTGTGTGATTCTGGTGGACGCTGTCCTTCTGGAACGGACCACGCCCATCAGCTCCAGCAGCTCCTCTCCCAGAGCTGGTCACCGTCCTAAGCCATTGTCTGCTCCCTTTTCTGGGTCTGTCTGGCACTCCTTCCTCCCCTCCCTGCCGGCATGGGGCAGCTAATAGGAGCAGGCATGGCACAGCCTGTATTCACCATCTGTGGTGGGGTCAAAGGGTCAGCCACAAACAGGGCCTCCTTGTGCTGAGTGGTGACAACCCCAACAGCCCCAGGGTGAAGGAAGGGGTCTCACACACCACAAACCAGATTAGTGCCACAGGGTTCTTGGGGGAGGGATTTGTTTTGTTTGGAGGAGAGCAACTAATGGGAGGGGAAGGCAGCAAGGCAGGGGAGAGGAAGGTGAGGAGGACAGGTGTGGAATGAAGCTGAGGACTCATCCTCCCCTGCTTGCAAATCTCCAATACTCCGTTCTGGGGGTGAGAAGATAGGTTTGTTTGTTCTTACCTGTACTTTTTCCCTCTTAAGTAGCTTATTAGTTCCATAGGGTTGTTGATCACTGGGAGTTCTTCTTCAAGTGCTTGCTCCTGTCGATTCCAATTAGGTGTGCGCATGCCGTGTGCATGGCCGTCGGAGAATTTTTACCCTAGCAACACCCGGTGGGTCGGCTGTGGAGCCCCCTGGAGTGGTGCCTTCATGGTGCTGGATGTATACCGCAGCCGACCCAGCGCCCCTCAGTTCCTTCTTACCGCCCGTGACGGTCGCTGGAACTGTGGAGCTCGGCTTTGCTGCTCTCCGCTCTCCCTAGTATTTTTTCCTTCAGTTTGTTAATAGTTTGTAGTTATAGTGTTTAATAGTTGTAATTGTAGTATAGTATAGTTAGTGGGGTTGGAAGGGGTTTTTCCCTTCTCCCCGCTGGTAGCTTGGGCTCATGCCCAAGGCTCCAGCCTTTAAACCCTGCGCTTCCTGCTCCAAGCCCATGCCAACGGGTGACCCCCCCATGACTCTTGCCTAAAGTGTCTGGGGGAATCTCATCAGACAGAGAAGTGCAGGATCTGCAAAAGTTTTCGGCCCCAGACTAAGAAGGAGCGGGACTTTCGCTTATGACAGCTCCTCATGGAGGCGCCCTCAACCTCCAGCGGCATGCCAGGACCTGGCACTGAGCACTTCGGTGTGCAGCTCCCCGGTGGCAACAGTAGGAACTGCACTCTGATGGAGACGTGCGGCACCGGCGTTCCCCGGCACCGCAACCGACATCATCGGTCTGGCACCGCTCCCACTCGCCTGGCCAGAAGCGGCACCGTAGACCGGAAAAGGCGGGCCCACTCCAGCAGACACCAGCTTCCCTGGATCCGCCTTCAGAGCCGCGTCCCATAGCGAAGCGACCAGGGGCACAAGTGGCGACTTCGGTGCCACTGAGTCCAGTGCAACTGGACTCCCCGACTCGTAGCCTGGTTGAGGTCCAGTCACCATCGACTCCTTTGCAGCTGCAAGGGATCTGATTGCTATGACAGTGTTGGCATCCCCTCAGCAGACCAAGGCACCGGCTCCTGTTCGTGTGGTACCATCCTCGGGCAAGCCGGCCCTTATCCACCCGTCAACACCTGCAGCACCGATCCTGCTCTCGGCACCCTTCCCACTCCCAACGCCACTTGCAGTCCCAGCGACGCTCGCAGTCCTGGCATCGCTCTCCTTCGCGGTGCCTGTCATACTCGCGGCACCGATCAGACTCCTGGCACCATTCTCGGCACTGCTTCGTACACCAGTCACCGTCCAGGAGCAGAACCCGGTCCAGATGCCACTCCCGACAGCGGTCATCATTGCGAACTAGGTCCAGACCTCGGCACCGGTCTAGGTCCCGGCACCGTTCCCCAACGCCACGGCGCCGCTCTCCACCTTTGCAGCACTGATCTCCAGCTTCGCAGCACCGATCTCCGTCGCATCGATGTGACTCGGCGCAGACCCATTTGGCACCACCGTGGCCATTGCATTCCACCTCTCGTTCAACAGAGTCGGACGCGGGGTCGCGTCTCTCGGACCACCGTCACTTAGATCACAGCCACCTGGACTCAGGGGCTGCTCATTGGCAGGCGCAGGGACAAGGTCCTGTTCAAGGGTCTACTCAATGGCCCTTTTGGATGCCCTGGGCGTACCATCAGCCCCAGTGTTCTCCGTCTGGGGCTTCTCATTCAGCCCCCTCCGAGCCACAAGTGCCAGAGGCCACTGGCAGCCGTCCTGCTCCTGGGGGCACGGAGGATGTGGTGTCATCCTTCCTGGCTCCAGACCCTCCTCCAACTCCGGTTCCCGGTCCGGACGCTGAGGTTGCGGCCTCACGACTACGAGACCCAGCTCAACAAGAGGTCCCAGATGATCCTCTTCCTCCCGTGATCTCCACCTCATCCTCACCTGATGAGGCAGTGGCAGGAACTGCTATTTTGGGTCCCCCTCCAATAGACCTCCGCACCCACCAGGACCTCTTATGTAGAGTGGTGTGAAATATGAACGTCCAAGCAGAGGAGGTTATGGAGGTGGAGGACCCTGTGGTTGACATTTTATCCACAGAGGCTCCATCTAGGGTGGCCCTACCGCTCATCCAGACAATCCAGACCACGGCCAGAACAATCTGGCAAACGCCCGCTTCCATTCCTCCAACTGCTAAAGGGGTGGAGTGGAAGTACTTCATCCCTTCCAAGGGATATGACTATTTGTACATGCATCCACAGCCCTTTTCACTGGTGATGGCCTCAGTGAATGAGAGGGAGCAGCATGGTCAGCCAAAATCAAAAGAGGCCAAACGCCTCCATTTATTTGGGTGCAAAGTCTACTCCTCGGGTGGACTTCAGTTCCGGATTGTGAACCAGCAGGCACTCCTGAGCCGATACAACTATAACTATTGGAACTCCATGTTAAAGTTCAAAGAGCTGGTTCCTTCGGAGTCCAGAGTGGCGTTTGGGGTCCTGGTGGAAGAGGGCAAAATGGTGGCACGGACCTCATTGCAGGCTGTGTTGGACACCGTGGACTCCGCTGCTCGGACCCTCTCTTCAGGGATCGCAATGCGGTGTATCTCTTGGCTGCAAGTGTCCGGCTTACCACCAGAGCTTCAGCAAACATTGCAGGATCTTCCCTTCGAGGGCGAAGGCCTGTTCTCAGACAAAACTGACTCAAGGCTTCAAAGCCTCAAAGACTCAAGGGCCATAATGAGATTGTAGGGCATGCACACATTGGCTACCCAGCGAAAGCCCTTTAAGCCTCAGCCTGAACGCCCCTACCCCCATCCTCAGCCGAGACAGGATTTTTACAGGAGACGGCGTAGTGGCAGGAGGAAACTGTCCAACCACCAGTCCGGGCAGAGCCAGGGCCCATCCAAGCTCTCGGCAGGTCCTAAACAAAACTTTTGAAGGGACGCCCAAGGACGATGTACTGGACCTCGTTCAGGATTCTACCCCACCCTTCCTGAATCGTTTATCCCATTTCTACCATGCTTGGTCCCTCATAACCATGGACCGCTGGGTTCTTTGCACAGTGGAAAGGGGATACTCTCTCCAATTTTCTTTCTCCCCACCCTCCCTCCCCATCCCTCTTCAGGGACCCCTCTCACGAGCAGCTCCTCATTCAGGAGGTTCAGATGCTCCTTGCCATGGGGACGATCGAGGAGGTTCCAAGGGAGCTATGGGGCAGGGGTTTCTATTCCTGTTACTTCCTAATCCCCAAGGCAAAGGGCGGGCTTCGGCCTATCCTGGACCTGCACGGACTCAACAAATTCATTGTAAGATTGAAGTTCCGCATGGTCTCCTTGGGCACCAATATACCTTCCCTGGAGACTGGTACGCCGCCCTCGACATGAAGGACGCGTATTTCCACATAGCGATCCATCCAGCGCACAGACACTTCCTCCGCTTTGTGGTCAACCGCGAGCACTATCAGTTCACAGTTCTTCCATTCGGTCTTTCCATGGCCCCCCGGGTGTTCACCAAATGTATGGCAGTTGTGGCAGCCTTCCTTCATCGGAGACAGATACAGGTACACCCGTATCTCGACAACTGGCTCATCCGAGGCCACACCAAAGAACAGGTGCAGTCCCAACTTCAACTGGTCACGGACACGTTTTGTCGATTAGGCCTCCACCTCAATGTGGCGAAGTTGACTCTAGAGCCAACCCAGAGATTAGAATTCATCGGGGTGGTCTTAGATTCCGTGCGGGCCCAAGCCCTCCTGCCGAACACTCGTTTCCAAGCTTTGTTGGGCCTCATCCGGAGCCTTCGGAGCTTCGCAACCTTGACAGCAAGAACGTGCTTGAGTCTTCTAGGGCACATGGCTTCCTGCACATACGTGACCAGACATGCCAGACTATGGCTCCACCCACTTCAAGCCTGGCTGTCATCAATCTATCGCCCAGCTCGAGACAGCCTGAACATGGTGGTCACAGTCCCGGGAAAGTTCCTGGCCTCTCTCCGCTGGTGGCTAGACCCCAGGGCAGTATGCAAAGGAGCCCCTTTTCACAGCCCTCAGACCTCCTTGTCCCTCATCACAGACTCATCAGCCCTGGGATGGGGCGCCAATCTCGGGGACATCCAGACGCAGTGTCTATGGGCCCCGTCCAAGCTCTCTCTCCATATCAACGTACGGGAGCTGATGGCGGTGCGTCTTGAGTGTCAAGCCTTTTGGGAACAGTTGCAGGGTCGTTGCATGGCGGTCCTCACAGACAACACCACGGCCATGTTCTACATCAACAAGCAAGGGGGGCCTGTTCCTCCCCCCTCTGTCAGGAGGCCATCCGACTGTGGGAATTCTGCATAGCCCACTCCATTCACCTGGTGGCGTCTTTTCTCCCAGGGGTCCAGAACACCTCAGCAGGTCCTTCCACTCCCACGAGTGGTCACTTCGACCAGATGTCATCCACCCCATCTTCCTAAAGTGGGGGTTTCCCCAGGTCGACCTGTTTGCCTCCCTCAGCAACCGGAAATGCCCGGCTTTCTGCTTCCTCCGAGGCCGCTCCCCGGGCTCTCTCACAGACGCCTTCCTACTTCCTTGGATGAGCCGATTGTTTTACGTCTTTCCCCCGTTTCCCCTGGTACAGAAGGTCCTGCTCAGAGTGCACAAGGACAGGACTCCGCTGATTCTGGTCGTCCCGGCATGGCCCAGACAGCACTGGTACACCACGCTGTTGGAGATCTCCATGGATGCCCCAGTGCCACTGCCCCTTTTCCCAGACCTGATCACTTAGGATCACGGCTGCCTCTGTCACCCCGAGCTACGATCCCTCCACCTCACGGCGTGGATGCTGCATGGCTGAGCTTTCAGAGCTCCTCTGTTCTCATTTGGTGCAGCAGGTTCTGTTGGGTAGCAGGAAACCTTCCACTCGGGCCACATATATGGCTAGGTGGAAGCGATTCTCATGCTGGTGCTCTCACCGTGGCACGGCTCCCCCCTCCAAGCATCCATGCCTCTCATTTTGGACTGTCTCCTGAGCCTGAAACAGCAGGGCCTGGCGATATCCATCAGAGTTCACCTGGTGGCCATCTCGGCTTTCCACCCTGGAGCGAATGGCCGATCTGTCTTCTCCAACCCCGTGGTCGGTAGGTTCCTTAAGGGCCTGGACCGTCTCTACTCGCAGGTATGGCAGCCAGTCCCTACATGGAACCTTAACCTCGTCCCCTCCAGACTTATGGGGCCCCCGTTCAAGCTGTTGGCCACCTGTTCCCTCCTATACCTCTCTTGAAAAATGGTGGGCCTCGTCGCTATCGCGTTGGTGAGGCATGTCTGAGCTCAAAGCTCTTACGTCGGAACCACTGTACACGATCTTCCAAAAGGACAAGGTGCAGCTCCGACCCCACCCGGCCTTTCTTCCCAAGATGGTATCGACCTTTCATATCAGCCAGGACATTTTCCTCCCGGTTTTTTATCCAAAACCGCACGCTACTCGTCAGGAACAACGGCTACACTCCCTCGATGTTCATAGGGCCCTTGCCTTCTGAGCTTACGAAGCTGTTCAGGAAAACAACCCAGCTCTTCATTGCAGTGGCGGACCAGATGAAGGGCCTCCCGGTCTCCTCCCAGCGGATCTCCTCTTGGATCACCTCCTGTATCCGTGCTTGCTATGATCTTGCTGGTGCTCCGACCCCGCCCCTCACCGCTCACACTACAAGGGCTCAGGCCTCCTCAGCGGCTTTCCTGGCCCAGGTTCCAATCCAGGAGATCTGCAGAGCTACTACTTGGTCTTCAGTACATACTTTTGCCTTTCACTATGCCATCGTCCGGCAAGCCAGAGACGATGTGGCGTTTGGTAGAGTGGTCCTACAATCTACGGTACTTCACTCCGACCCCACCGCCTAGGTAAGGCTTGGAAATCACCTAATTGGAATCAATATGAGCAAGCACTCGAAGAAGAAAAGACAGTTACTCACCTTTGTAACTGTTGTTCTTTGAGATGTGTTGCTCATCTCCATTCCAAACCCGCCCTCCTTCCCCTCTGTCGGAGTAGCCGGCAAGAAGGAACTGAGGGGGCACTGGGTTGGCTGGGGTATATATCCAGTGCCATGAAGGTGCCACTCCAGGGGGCTCCACAGCCGACCCACCGGGTGTTGCTAGGGTAAAAATGATCCGACGGCCGTGCACACGGCGTGCGCACACCTAATTGGAATGGATATGAACAACACATCTCGAAGAACAACAGTTACAAAAGTGAGTAACCATCTTTTCTCTTCTGGGTTTGTGATACAGTTCCCAGGCTCACAGGGGGAGCTGTTTGGTGCCAAAACTCCTCAACTGGAGCAGCTAACAGGGGAGTTTTGCAAGGGAGTTTAGATGGGTTGTGTGAGGTGGGGCTGGAGACACTTAACATTCTTTAAACTTAAAACCAAAAACACCCCCTGTTAAAAACAATACATCAACAAAGGAACAAGCCGCAGAAGTAAAAAGAGAAAGCAGGCAGAAGTTCAGCCACAGAGTGGGGGCTACCCAGTTTATTGCACACAATGCAGCATGTATGATTACCTGGGTTATGGGCAGGTGTCATATGCGTGCATTCGGTGCAAGGAGCTCCTGGCCCTAAAAGACTGTATAAGGGCTTCAGAGAGCAGAGTGGCTGAACTGGAGGAGCTAAGGGAGACAGAGAGGTACATAGAGGAGACTTTCCAGGACAGAGTAGAGCAGTCCCATCCCCAGTCTGGCAGCCTCTGTGCTGTTGAGGAGGATGAAAGTCTCAGGGAAGGAAAACATCCAGCTGGAGCAGAGGGAAATGATCCCTTAGTTGGGACCGTCCTTCCAGATGATGATGTGGTATCCTCTCGCACTGGGGGGAGGGATAGCTCAGTGGTTTGAGCATTGGCCTGCTAAACCCAGCGTTGTGAGTTCAATCCTTGAGGGGGCCATTTAGGGATCGGGGGCAAAAATGGGGGATTGGTCCTGCTTTGATGACCTCCTGAGGTCCCTTCCAACCCTGATATTCTATGATTCTATGAGGAGACCTCACCAGGGGAGGGAATTCCATTTATTAGTAAGAGACAGGTAATAGTAATGGGGGATTCAATCATTAGAAACACAGATAGCTGGGTTTGCGATGACCAGGAGAACCACATGGTGACCTGCCTGCCTGCCAAGGTTGTGGATCTCTACAGACATCTGGATGGATTATGTGTAGTGCTGGGGAGGAGCCAGTGGTCGTGGTACATGTAGGTACCCATGACGTATGGAAGGATAGGAGAGAGGTCCTGGAGGCAAAATTTAGGCTGCTAGGTACGAGATTGAAATCCAGGACTTCCACGGGAGCATTCTCTGAAATGCTCCCTGTTCCACGCGCAGGGCCAGTTAAACAAGCAGAGCTGCAGGGTCTCAGTGCATGGATAAGATGATGGTGTAGGGAGGAGGGCTTTAGATTTATTAGGAACTGGGAAAGCTTTTGGGAGAGGAGGAGCCTATACAGGAGGGATGGGTTCCACCTAAACCAAACTGGAACCAGATTGCTGGCACTTAAAAATGTCATAGAGCAGTTTTTAAACTGAGGGCTGGGGGAAAGCCGACAGGTGTGGAGGAGCACATGGTTCGGCCGGAGGTATCCCTTAGGGGAGGATCTATTAATGGAGATTTTCTATGTCCTAGTAAGGAGGAGAGGATGGAGGATAATAAAATACAGGCAGGATCTGATGAGAAACAAAGTCAAATGAGAAAGAGTCCCATTCAATTACATCATGTAATGGCAGACAGCTAAAAAGTGACAAGTTTTTAAAGTGCTTATATACAAATGCTAGAAGTCTAAATACCAAGATGGGTGAACTAGAGTGCCTTTGGATATTGATCTAATAGGCATCACAGAAACTTGTTTGAATGAGGATAATCAATGGGACACAGTAATACCAGGGTACAAAATACATCAGAAGGACAGAACAGATCGTGCTGGTTGGGGAGTGGCACTATATGTGAAAGAAAGCATAGAATCAAATGAAGTAAAAATCTAAATGAACCAAACTGTACCATAGAATCTCTATGGATAGTAATTCCATGCTCTAATAATAAGAATATAGCAGTAGGCATATATTACTGACCACCTGAGCAGGATGGGAATAGTGACTATGAAATGCCCAGGGAGATTAGAGAGGCTATTAAAATTAAAAACTCAATAATAATAGGGGATTTCAGCGATCCCCATATAGCCTGGGTCCATGTCACCTCAGGAAGGGACGCTGAGGTAAAGTTTCTTGACATCTTAAATTACTGCTTCTTGGAGCACCTAGTCCTGGAACGCACAGGAGGAGAGGCAATTCTTGATTTAGTCCAAAGTGGAACACAGGATCTGGTCCAAGAGGTGAGCATAGCTGGACCGCTTGGTAATACTGACCATAGTACAATTAAATTTAACATCCCTGTGGCAGGGAAAATACCACAGCAGCCTAAGACTGTAGCATTTAATTTCAGAAGGGGGGCTACACAAAAATGAGGAAGTTAGTTAAACAGAAATTAAAAGGTACAGTGCTAAAAGTGAAATCCCGGCAAGCTGCATGGAAACTTTTTAAAGGCACCATAATAGAGGCTCAACTTAAATGTACACCCCAAATTAAAAAACATAGTAAGAGAACCAAAAAAGTGCCACCATGACTAAACAACAAAGTAAAAGAAGCAGTGAGAGACAAAAAAGCATCCTTTAAACAGTGGAAGTTAAATTCTAATGAGGAAAATAGAAAAAGAGCATAAACTCTGGCAAATAAACTGTAAAAATGTAATTAGAAAGGCCAAAAAAGAACTTGAAGAACAGCCAAAGACTCAAAAAGTAATAGCAAAAAAAAATTTAAGTACATCAGAAGCAGGAAGCCTGCTAAACACCCAATGGGGCCACTGGACAATCGAGAGGCTAAGGGAACACTCAAGAACGATAAGGCCATTGCAGAGAAACTAAATGAATTCTTTGCATCAGTCTTCATGTCTGAGGATGTGAGGGAGATTCCCAAACCTGAGCCATTCTTTTTAGGTGATAAATCTGAGGAACTGTCCCAGATTGAGGTGTCATTAGAGGAGGTTTTGGAACAATGGATAAACTAAACAGAAATAAGTCACCAGGACCAGATGGTATTCACCCAAGAGTTCTGAAGGAACTCATATGTGAAATTGCAGAGCCCCTAACTGTAGTTCGTAACCTATCATTTAAATCAGCTTCTGTACCAAATGACTGGAGGATAGCTAATGTGATGCTAATTTTTAAAAAGGGCTGTAAAGGTGATCCCAGCAATTACAGGCCTGTAAGCCTAACTTCAGTACTGGGCAAACTGGTTTAAACTGTAGTAAAGAACAAAATGGTCAGACAGATGCACATAATTTGTTGGGGAAGAGTCAACATGATTTTTGTAAAGGGAAATCAGGCCTCACCAATCTACTAGAATTCTTTGAGGGGGTCAACAAGCATGTGGACAAGGGGGATCCAGTGGATATAGTGTACTTAGATTTTCAGAAAGCCTTTGACAAGGTCCCTCACCAAAGGCTGTTAAGCAAAGTAAGCTGTCATGGGATAAGAGGGAAGGTCTTCTCATGGATTGGTAACTGGCTAAAAGATAGGAAACAAAGAGTGGGAATAAATGGTCAATTTTCAGAATGGAGAGAGGTAAATAGTGGTGTCTCCCAGGAATATGTACTGGGCCCAGTCCTATTTAACATATTCATAAATGATCTGAAAAAAAG
Source organism: Chelonia mydas (assembly GCF_015237465.2). NCBI lineage: Eukaryota > Metazoa > Chordata > Testudines > Cheloniidae > Chelonia > Chelonia mydas. The sequence goes on from NC_057851.1 coordinate 580,494, forward strand.
GGGTAAATAGGTGGCAAAATTTGCAGATGATACAAAACTAATCAGGATGGTTAAGTCCAAAGCAGACTGCGAAGACTTACAAAAGGATCTCACAAAACTGGGTTACTGAGCAACAAAATGGCAGGTGAAATTCAATGTTGATAAATGCAAAGACATGCACATTGGAAAACATAATCCCAACTATGCATATAAAATAATGAGGTCTAAATTAGCGGTTACCACTCAAGAAAGAGATCTTGGAGTCATTGTGGATAATTCTCTGAAAACATCCACTCAATGTGCAACAGCAGTCAAAAAAGCGAACAGAATGTTGGGAACCATTAGGAAAGACAGAAAATATCATATTGCCTCTTTGTAAACCATGGTACGCCCACATGGAATCATAGAATATCAGGGTTGGAAGAGACCTCAGGTGGTCATCTAGTCCAACCCCTTGCTCAAAGCAGGACCAACCCCAACTAAATCATCCCAGCCAGGGCTTTGTCAAGCTGGGCCTTAAAAACCTCTAAGCAGAGTGGATTTGATTTAAATCAAATTGATTTAAATCACTAGTCAGGAAGACTCGATTGAATCATGGATTTCTACATAAAAGTGCATTCTTGTTGGTTGTTACCAACCTGAAGATCCTGCATGTTCGGACATGTTCCTTTCATCATCTTCAACGCAGCTTCCTCCTGAGAAGGAACACTTCTCATGAAGTTGTTTCATTCGGGCAATCAGGCCTTGCATTTCTTTGTTGCACCATTTGCATTTTGCACGCATGCCTGTCTTACCCAAAGGTAGAGGAACTTCATTAAAATAGTCCCAAACTGGGTCTCTTTTACGGCCTGCTGCCATTATAGGTTTTCCCTTCTAGTGAGAGGATGGTATGGTAGTACTCGGGCCAGCCTGGCCATGCCACAGGTCTTTTCTTCCAACGTAGACGTACCCTGTAAGGTAGTTGACTTAGTCCTACACGGCGTTATGTTGAAAAACTTAGCATTATACAAAATCATTGCAGGCCATAGTAAATGGAGCAAAAGCTGTTTCCATGGTAGATTGCGAGAAGTGGCTGAACAGGAAATCTTTGTCTAAGGGGGTGTTTCTAGTGGGGTCCAGAAGGGCTCTGTTCTCTGTCCAGTGCTGTTCTATATCGAGATCAGTCGTCTGACAGAATATATCAAATCACTTGCTGGTAAAATGCCGAGGTGTCCCCCAAATGAGTGGAGGGGTAAATCATGAGACGGAGAGCAAGTTCTACAGGATCTGGATCTAAAGCCTGGCCCAGCCATTGCTTCCTCTCTCTGTCCCTGCTCCAGAATTATAAGGTCCTGCACAAGTACGTCGCTCTGTATGCAACCCACCTCATCCGGGAAGGCAGCTATGACAAAGCGCTGAGCCTGTATGTCCAGCATGGAGCTCCCGCCAACCTGCAGGTAAAGGAGACGTTCAGTGCAGCACCGGGATCCTCTCCAGCCCTGGCCCCCAGGCTGGGGCCTTGTGCTCTGGCTTTGCTGCTCTCGCTCTGGGCCACGTCTGTAGGGAAGGTGATGTAGGACCCAGCTCTGCACCCACAGGGGCTCCTCCATGCTGGGTCTGCGGCCACTTCCCGTTCCCTCTGTCTCCTGTGCAGAGGAGGTGGGGAGGAGGCTGAGGATCTGCCCCACATGTGTACGGCATGCGGGGACAGGCCACGGTCCTGCTAGGTACCATTGGTCTTGTTCTTTCCTGGGAGACTCTGGGCTGTAGGGAGAGGCCTGGGGAGGAGCCTGCGTTGCCAGGGGGCAGTTCTGGGACCACTGTTCCCTGCATACTGGCTGGACACGTCGCTGCAGGATACCGTGTGCGTGTGCAGCTGCTGGGACCCCCGTCTGTGTTCCCCCGTGCAGCGGGGGAGGCTGGGGCTCCCCTCAGCTCCCACCCAGTGCCCAGGATATGTGGCTTCCCCTCTCATGCAGAATTTCAACATCTACAAGCGTCTCTTTGTGGAGATGGTGAACGCGCCCGGCATGAACAGCACCGAGGCCTATCCCAGCTGGGCCGACCTGCGCGACGTCCTCTTCAACCTGGTGAGTGCGACCATGCTGCCCCCCCGGCGAGATCCCAAAGGAGCTCAGAGCTCTACCCCCCACCCCCCAGCGCTGCTCAGCGCCCACGGCTCCCTCTGCATCCCAACCCCCTGCTCAGCGCCCACGGGTCCCTCTGCCCCCCACTGCTCAGCGCCCACGGCTCCCTCTGCCCCCCCCTGCTCAGCGCCCACAACTCCCTCTGCCCCCCACTGCCCAGCGCCCATGGCTCCCACTGCCTCCCCCCCCACTGCTCAGCACCCACGGCTCCCTCTGCATCCACCCCACTGCTCAGCGCCCACGGCTCCCTCTGCCCCCCACTGCTCAGCGCCCACAACTCCCTCTGCCTCCCCCCACTGCCCAGCGCCCATGGCTCCCACTGCCTCCCCCCCCACTGCTCAGCACCCACGGCTCCCTCTGCATCCCAACCCACTGCTCAGCGCCCACGGGTCCCTCTGCCTCCCCCCCACTGCTCAGCGCCCACGGCTCCCTCTCCATCCCCCCCCACTGCTCAGCGCCCACGGCTCCCTCTGCATCCACCCCCACTGCTCAGCGCCCACGGCTCCCTCTGCCCCCCACTGCCCAGCGCCCATGGCTCCCTGCCTCCCCCCCCACTGCTCAGCACCCACGGCTCCCTCTGCATCCACCCCCACTGCTCAGCGCCCACGGCTCCCTCTGCCCCCCACTGCCCAGCGCCCATGGCTCCCACTGCCTCCCCCCCCACTGCTCAGCGCCCACGGGTCCCTCTGCCTCCCCCCCACACTGCTCAGCGCCCACGGCTCCCTCTGCCTCCCCCCCCACAGCTCCCTCTGCCTCCCCCGCCCACTGCTCAGCGCCCACGGCTCCCTCTGCCCCCCACTGCCCAGCGCCCATGGCTCCCACTGCCTCCCCCCCCACTGCTCAGCACCCACGGCTCCCTCTGCATCCACCCCCACTGCTCAGCGCCCACGGCTCCCTCTGCCCCCCACTGCCCAGCGCCCACGGCTCCCACTGCCTCCCCCCACACTGCTCAGCGCCCACGGCTCCCTCTGCCTCCCCCGACCACTGCTCAGCGCCCACGGCTCCCTCTGCCTCCCCCCACTGCTCAGCGCCCACAGCTCCCTCTGCCCCCCACTGCTCAGCACCCACGGCTCCCTCTGCCTCCCCCCCACTGCTCAGCGCCCACGGCTCCCTCTGCCCCCCACTGCCCAGCGCCCATGGCTCCCACTGCCTCCCCCCCCCACTGCTCAGCACCCACGGCTCCCTCTGCCCCCCACTGCCCAGCGCCCACAGCTCCCTCTGCCCCCCACTGCTCAGCGCCCACGGCTCCCACTGCCTCCCCCCACACTGCTCAGCGCCCACGGCTCCCTCTGCCTCCCCCGACCACTGCTCAGCGCCCACGGCTCCCTCTGCCTCCCCCCCACTGCCCAGCGCCCACGGCTCCCTCTGCCTCCCCCCCACTGCTCAGCGCCCACGGCTCCCTCTGCCTCCCCCCCACTGTTCAGCGCCCACGGCTCCCTCTGCCTCCCCCCCACACTGCTCAGCGCCCACGGCTCCCTCTGCATCCCCCCCACGGCTCCCTCTGCCTCCCCCCCACTGCTCAGCGCCCACGGCTCCCTCTGCCTCCCCCCCACTGCTCAGCACCCACGGCGCCCTCTGCCTCCCCCCCACTGCCCAGCGCCCACGGCTCCCTCTGCCTCCCCCGACCACTGCTCAGCGCCCACGGCGCCCTCTGCATCCCCCCCACGGCTCCCTCTGCCTCCCCGCACTACTCAGCGCCCACGGCGCCCTCTGCATCCCCCCCATGGCTCCCTCTGCCTCCCCCCACTGCTCACCGCCCACGGCGCCCACTGCCCCCCACTGCTCAGCGCCCACGGCTCCCTCTGCCTCCCCCCCCACTGCTCAGCGCCCACGGCTCCCTCTGCCTCCCCCCCACTGCCCAGCGCCCACGGCTTCCTCTACCCCCCTCTGCCCAGCGCCCACGGCTCCCACTGCCCCCCACTGCTCAGCGACCACGGCTCCCTCTGCCTCCCCCCCCACTGCTCAGCGCCCACGGCTCCCTCTGCATCCACCCCACTGCTCAGCGCCCACGGCTCCCTCTGCCTCCCCCCCACTACTCAGCGCCCACGGCTCCCTCTGCCTCCCCCCCACTGCTCAGCGCCCACGGCTCCCTCTGCCTCCCCCCCACTGCTCAGCGCCCACGGCTCCCACTGCCTCCCCCCCACTGCTCAGCGCCCACGGCTCCCTCTGCCCCCACTGCTCAGCACCCTCGGCTCCCTCTGCCTCCCCCCCACTGCTCAGCGCCCACGGCTCCCTCTGCCTCCCCCCCACTGCTCAGCGCCCACGGCTCCCTCTGCCTCCCCCCACTGCTCAGCGCCCACAGCTCCCTCTGCCCCCCACTGCCCAGCACCCACGGCTCCCACTGCCTGCCCCCCACACTGCTCAGCGCCCACGGGTCCGTCTGCCTCCCCCCCACTGCTCAGCGCCCACGGCTCCCTCTGCCCCCCACTGCCCAGCGCCCATGGCTCCCACTGCCTCCCCCCCCACTGCCCAGCACCCACGGCTCCCTCTGCCTCCCCCCGACTGCTCAGCGCCCACGGCTCCCTCTGCCTCCCCCCCACTGCTCAGCGCCCACAGCTCCCTCTGCCCCCCACTGCCCAGCACCCACGGCTCCCACTGCCTGCCCCCCACACTGCTCAGCGCCCACGGGTCCGTCTGCCTCCCCCCCACTGCCCAGCTTTCACGGCTCCCACTGCCTCCCCCCCAACTGCTCAGCACCCACGGCTCCCTCTGCCTCCCCCCCACTGCCCAGCGCCCACGGCTCCCTCTACCTCCCCCCCTCTGCCCAGCGCCCACGGCTCCCTCTGCCTCCCCCCCACTGCTCAGCGCCACGGCTCCCTCTGCCTCCCCCCCAACTGCTCAGCACCCACGGCTCCCTCTGCCTCCCCCCCACTGCCCAGCGCCCACGGCTCCCTCTACCTCCCCCCCTCTGCCCAGCGCCCACGGCTCCCTCTGCCTCCCCCGCCCACTACTCAGCGGCCACGGCTCCCTCTGCTTCCCCCCCACTGCTCAGCGGCCACGGCTCCCTCTGCCTCCCCCCACTGCTCAGCGCCCACGGCTCCCTCTGCCCCCCACTGCCCAGCGCCCACGGCTCCCTCTGCCCCCCACTGCCCAGCGCCCACGGCTCCCTCTACTCCCCACTGCCCAGCGCCCACGGCTCCCTCTGCCTCCCCCCCCCACTGCTCAGCGCCCACGGCTCCCTCTGCCTCCCCCCCACTGCTCAGCGCCCACAGCTCCCTCTACCCCCCACTGCCCAGCGCCCACGGCTCCCTCTGCCTCCCCCCACTGCTCAGCGCCCACGGCTCCCTCTGCCTCCCCCCCACTGCTCAGCGCCCACGGCTCCCTCTGCCCCCCACTGCTCAGCGCCCACGGCTCCCTCTGCCTCCCCCCCACTGCTCAGCGCCCACGGCTCCCTCTGCCTCCCCCCCACTGCTCAGCGCCCACGGCTCCCTCTGCCTCCCCCCCACTGCCCAGCACCCACGGCTCCCTCTGCATCCCCCCCACGGCTCCCTCTGCCTCCCCCGCACTGCTCAGCGCCCACGGCTCCCTCTGCATCCCCCCCACGGCTCCCTCTGCCTCCCCCCACTGCTCAGCACCCACGGCTCCCTCTGCCTTCCCCCCCCCCCCCCACTGCTCAGCCCCCACGGCTCCCTCTTCCTCCCCCCCCACTGTTCAGCGCCCACGGCTCCCTCTGCCTTCCCCCCCCCCCCACTGCTCAGCCCCCACGGCTCCCTCTGCCTCCCCCCCACTGCTCAGCGCCCACGGCTCCCTCTGCCTCCCCCCCCCCACTGCTCAGCCCCCACGGCTCCCTCTGCCTCCCCCCCCACTGCTCAGCCCCCACAGTTCCCTCTGCATCCCCCCCCCACTGCTTAGCGCCCACGGCTCCCTCTGCCTCCCCCCCCCACTGCTCAGCGCCCACGGCTCCCTCTGCCTCCCCCCCCCACTGCTCAGCACCCACAGCTCCCTCTACCCCCCACTGCCCAGCGCCCACGGCTCCCTCTGCCTCCCCCCCCACTGCTCAGCGCCCACGGCTCCCTCTCCATCCCCCCCCACTGCCCAGCGCCCACGGCTCCCTCTGCCTCCCCCCCACTGCTCAGCGCCCACGGCTCCCTCTCCATCCCCCCCACTACTCAGCGCCCACAGCTCCCTCTACCCCCCACTGCCCAGCGCCCACGGCTCCCACTGCCTGCCCCCCCACTGCTCAGCGCCCACGGCTCCCTCTGCCTCCCCCCCCACTGCCCAGCACCCACGGCTCCCTCTGCCTCCCCCCGACTGCTCAGCGCCCACGGCTCCCTCTGCCCCCCACTGCCCAGCGCCCACGGCTCCCTCTGCCTGCCCCCCACACTGCTCAGCGCCCACAGCTCCCTCTACCCCCCACTGCCCAGCGCCCACGGCTCCCACTGCCTGCCCCCCACACTGCTCAGCGCCCACGGGTCCGTCTGCCTCCCCCCCACTGCTCAGCGCCCACGGCTCCCTCTGCCCCCCACTGCCCAGCGCCCATGGCTCCCTCTGCCTCCCCCCCCACAGCTCCCTCTGCCTCCCCCCCCACTGCTCAGCACCCACGGCTCCCTCTACCCCCCACTGCCCAGCTTTCACGGCTCCCACTGCCTCCCCCCCAACTGCTCAGCACCCACGGCTCCCTCTGCCTCCCCCCCCCCACTGCTCAGCCCCCACGGCTCCCTCTGCCTCCCCCCCCCACTGCTCAGCCCCCACGGTTCCCTCTGCATCCCCCCCCACTGCTTAGCGCCCACGGCTCCCTCTGCCCCCCACTGCTCAGCGCCCACGGCTCCCTCTGCCTCCCCCCCCCACTGCTCAGCCCCCACGGTTCCCTCTGCATCCCCCCCCACTGCTTAGCGCCCACGGCTCCCTCTGCCTCCCCCCCCCACTGCTCAGCACCCATGGCTCCCTCTGTCTCCCCTCCACTTGTCAGCGTCCACGGCTCCCTCTGCCTCCCCCCCACTGTTCAGCGCCCACAGCTCCCTCAGCCCCCCCACTGCTCAGCGCCCACGGCTCCCTCTGCCCCCCACTGCTCAGCGCCCACGGCTCCCTCTGCCTCCCCCCCCACTGCTCAGCCCCCACGGTTCCCTCTGCATCCCCCCCCACTGCTTAGCGCCCACGGCTCCCTCTGCCTCCCCCCCACTGCTCAGCGCCCACGGCTCCCTCTGCCTCCCCCCCCACTGCCCAGCACCCACGGCTCCCTCTGCCTCCCCCCGACTGCTCAACGCCCACGGCTCCCTCTGCCTCCCCCCCACTGCTCAGCGCCCACGGCTCCCTCTGCCCCCCACTGCCCAGCACCCACGGCTCCCACTGCCTGCCCCCCACACTGCTCAGCGCCCACGGGTCCGTCTGCCTCCCCCCCACTGCTCAGCGCCCACGGCTCCCTCTGCCCCCCACTGCCCAGCGCCCACGGCTCCCTCTGCCTCCCCCTCACTGCTCAGCGCCCACGGCTCCCTCTGCCCCCCCCTGCCCAGCGCCCACGGCTCCCACTGCCTCCCCCCCCACTGCTCAGCACCCACGGCTCCCTCTACCCCCCACTGCCCAGCTTTCACGGCTCCCACTGCCTCCCCCCCAGCTGCTCAGCACCCACGGCTCCCTCTGCCTCCCCCCCACTGCCCAGCGCCCACGGCTCCCTCTGCCTCCCCCCCCCACTGCTCAGCCCCCACGGTTCCCTCTGCATCCCCCCCACTGCTTAGCGCCCACGGCTCCCTCTGCCCCCCACTGCTCAGCGCCCACGGCTCCCTCTGCCTCCCCCCCCCACTGCTCAGCCCCCACGGTTCCCTCTGCATCCCCCCCCACTGCTTAGCGCCCACGGCTCCCTCTGCCTCCCCCCCCCACTGCTCAGCACCCATGGCTCCCTCTGTCTCCCCTCCACTTGTCAGCGTCCACGGCTCCCTCTGCCTCCCCCCCACTGTTCAGCGCCCACAGCTCCCTCAGCCCCCCACTGCTCAGCGCCCACGGCTCCCACTGCCTCCCCCCCCACTGCTCAGCGCCCACGGCTCCCTCTGCCCCCCACTGCTCAGCGCCCACAGCTCCCTCTGCCCCCCACTGCTCAGCGCCCACGGCTCCCTCTGCCTCCCCCCCCACTGCTCAGCCCCCACGGTTCCCTCTGCATCCCCCCCCACTGCTTAGCGCCCACGGCTCCCTCTGCCTCCCCCCCACTGCTCAGCGCCCACGGCTCCCTCTGCCTCCCCCCCCACTGCCCAGCACCCACGGCTCCCTCTGCATCCCCCCCACGGCTCCCTCTGCCTCCCCCCCACTGCTCAGCGCCCACGGCTCCCTCTGCCTCCCCCCCACTGCTCAGCGCCCACGGCTCCCACTGCCTCCCCCCTACTGCTCAGCGCCCACGGCTCCCTCTGCCTCCCCCCCCCCACTGCTCAGCCCCCACGGCTCCCTCTGCCCCCCACTGCCCAGCACCCACGGCTCCCACTGCCTGCCCCCCACACTGCTCAGCGCCCACGGGTCCGTCTGCCTCCCCCCCACTGCTCAGCGCCCACGGCTCCCTCTGCCCCCCACTGCCCAGCGCCCACGGCTCCCTCTGCCTCCCCCCCCACTGCTCAGCGCCCACGGCTCCCTCTGCCCCCCACTGCCCAGCGCCCACGGCTCCCTCTGCCTCCCCCCCCCCACTGCTCAGCACCCACGGCTCCCTCTACCCCCCACTGCCCAGCTTTCACGGCTCCCACTGCCTCCCCCCCCAGCTGCTCAGCACCCACGGCTCCCTCTGCCTCCCCCCCACTGCCCAGCGCCCACGGCTCCCTCTGCCTCCCCCCCACTGCTCAGCGCCCACAGCTCCCTCTACTCCCCACTGCCCAGCACCCACGGCTCCCTCTGCCTCCCCCCCCACTGCTCAGCGCCCACGGCTCCCTCTGCCTCCCCCCCACTGCTCAGCGCCCACAGCTCCCTCTACCCCCCACTGCCCAGCGCCCACGGCTCCCTCTGCCTCCCCCCCACTGCTCAGCGCCCACGGCTCCCTCTGCCTCCCCCCCCACTGCTCAGCCCCACGGCTCCCTCTGCCTCCCCCCCACTGCTCAGCGTCCACGGCTCCCTCTGCCCCCCACTGCTCAGCGCCCACGGCTCCCTCTTCCTCCCCCCCCACTGCTCAGCCCCCACGGTTCCCTCTGCATCCCCCCCCACTGCTTAGCGCCCACGGCTCCCTCTGCCTCCACCCCCACTGCTCAGCGCCCACGGCTCCCTCTGCCTCCCCCCCCCACTGCTCAGCACCCATGGCTCCCTCTGTCTCCCCTCCACTTGTCAGCGTCCACGGCTCCCTCTGCCTCCCCCCCACTGTTCAGCGCCCACAGCTCCCTCAGCCCCCCACTGCTCAGCGCCCACGGCTCCCTCAGCCCCCCACTGATCAGCGCCCACGGCTCCCTCTGCCTCCCCCCCACTGATCAGCGCCCACGGCTCCCTCTGTCTCCCCCCCACTGATCAGCGCCCACGGCTCCCTCTGTCTCCCCCCCACTGATCAGCGCCCACGGCTCCCTCTGCCTCCCCCCCACTGATCAGCGCCCACGGCTCCCTCTGCCTCCCCCCCACTGATCAGCGCCCACGGCTCCCTCTCTCCCCCACTGGTCAGCACCCACGGCTCCCTCTACCGCAAAAGGTTCCTTCCTCACTCTGAACTCTAGGGTACATATGTGGGGACCTGCATGAAAGACCCCCTAAACTTATTCTTACCAGCTTAGGTTAAAAACTTCCTCAAGGTACAAACTTTGCCTTGAACCCTATGCTGCCACCACCAAGCATCTCACACAAAGACCAGGGAAAGAGCCCACTTGGAGACGACTTCCCCCCAAATATTCCCCCAAGTCCTACAACCCCTTTCCTGGGGAAGGCTTGATAAAAATCCTCACCAATTTGTACAGGTGAACACAGACCCAAACCTTTTGGATCTTAAAAACAATGAAAAATCAATCAGGTTCTTAGAAGAAGAAGAATTTTAATTAAAGAAAAGGTAAAAGAATCACCTCTGTAAAATCAGGCTGGTAAATACCTTACAGGGTAATCAGATTCAAAACACAGAGAATCCCTCTAGGCAAAACCTTAAATTACAAAAAGACACAAAAACAGGATTATACATTCCATTCAGCACAGCATATTTTGCCAGCCTTTAAACAAAAGGAAATGTGAGGCATGTTCTAGCTAGATTACTTACTAACTTAACAAGAGTTGTAAGGCTGCATTCCTGATCTGTTCCGGGCAAAAGCATCACATAGACAGATCCTTTGTTCCCCCCACCTCCAGATTTGAAAGTATCTTGTCCCCTCATTGGCCATTTTGGTTCAGGTGTCAGCGAGGTTCTCCTAGCTTCTTAACCCTTTACAGGTGAAAGGGTTTTGCCTCTGGCCAGGAGGGATTTTATAGCACTGTATACAGAAAGGTGGTTACCCTTCCCTTTATATTTATGACAACCCCCCACTGCTCAGCACCCACGGCTCCCTCTGCCCTCCACTGCTCAGCATCTCAGCTCCCGCTGCCCCTTCCATCCCCTTCCAGCACTGCTTAGCACCCACTGCTTCCCCGTCCACCCTTCCCTGCCCTGGATGCTCTATGGCCTGGCTGCCACGGCCCCCACGTGCTCACATGCTCCCTCTCTCTGCAGTGTGAGAACCTCGTGAAGGTCGCAGCGAATGTGAACACCCCGCGCACGAGGAGTTTGAGACCATGCTTCTGATCTCACACTACTACGCCACCCGCTCCGCTGCGCAGGGTGTGAAGCAGCTGGTAAGGTCTGCCGTGCCCTCTGCTCGGCCTCCATCCCTGGGATCCAGCGGCGGGCGGCGCTGGAGGCAAAACAGCTGGTTGGGGTCTTCCCCAGCACATTCAGCCATTGCAGAGGGTGCTGCCCGGGGGAACGTGGGAATGGTGCCCCAGACCCGCCAGAACCAGGGGTGGCCTTAAGGATCCCTGCTGTGAGAGTACAGAGTGACATGCTGCAAGCCAGCGCACAGGAGGAGCCCTAGCAGCATGCTAGGAATTCAGCCTTCGGGGAGGGTCCCCTTACCACCCCCTTTACAGGCCTCATGCAGACTTTCGTGCCTTCCGCCTGACAGGCTGTCCTAAATATAAAGGGAAGGGTAACCACCCTTCTGTATACAGTGCTATAAAATCCCTCCTGGCCAGAGGCAAAATCCTTTCACCTGTAAAGGGTTAAGAAGCTAAGGTAACCTCGCTGGCACATGACCCAAAATGACCAGTGAGGGGACAAGATACTTTCAAATCTGGAGGGGGGGAAAAAGGCATTTGTCTGTCTGTGTGACACCTTTGCCGGGAACAGATCAAGGATGCAAGCCCTTCAACTCCTGTAAAGTTAGTAAGTAATCTAGCTAGAAAATGCGTTAGTTTTCTTTCTTTTGGCTTGTACATTTTGCAGTGCTGTAACCTGATACCTTTGTCTCTGGTAGCTGTTCCCAGCCTACAGAAAAATCCTTTTCTTAAAACCTCTGAGACCTCTGCCTGCAGGCCAAGGGACAGAAAAAGCTCTAACTGCTTTCAGTTAAAAAAAATACTCTTCAGGTCTGTGCTTCTGGTTCAGAATGATCCCACCACTCTGCCACCATGTCAGGGTTCCTTCCCCACTCTGAACTCTGGGGTACAGATGTGGGGACCTACATGAAAGACCCCCTAAGCTTATTTTTACCAGGTTAGGTTAAAAAGTTTCCCAAAGCACAAACTTTGCCTTGTCCTTGAACAGTATGCTGCCACCACCAGGTGATTTAGACGAAGAACAGGGAAAGGACCACTTGGAGTTCCTATTTCCCCCAAATATCCCCCAAGCCCTTACACCCCCTTTCCTGGGGAGGCTTGAGAATAAACAAGATGAGCACAAACCCCTTGGATTTTTAAGACCCAAAAAACCCAATCAGATTCTTAAAAATCAGAACTTTATTAGAAGAACAAAAAAAAAGATAAGAGAACAACTCTGTAAGATCAGAATGGAAGATAATCTTACAGGCAGTCAGATTCAAAACATAGAGAATCCATCTAGGCAAAACCTTAAGTTACAAAAAGACACAAAAACAGGAATACACATTTCCTCCAGCACAGCAAATTTACAAACCAAAAGAAAGAAAACTAACGCATTTTCTAGCTAGATTACTTACTAACTTTACAGGAGTTGAAGGGCTTGCATTCTTGATCTGTTCCCGGCAAAGGTATCACACAGACAGACAAAAGCCTTTTTTCCCCGCCCTCCAGATTTTGAAAGTATCTTATCCCCTCATTGGTCATTTTGGGTCAGGTGCAGCGAGGTTACCTTAGCTTTTTTAACCCTTTACAGGTGAAAGGGTTTGCTTCTGGCCAGGAGGGATTTTATAGCACTGTATACAGGAGAGTGGTTACCCTTCCCTTTATTTTTATGACACAGGCCTTGGTATAGAATCATAGAATATCAGGGTTAGAAGGGACCTCAGGAGGTCATCTAGTCCAACCCCCTGCTCAAAGCAGGACCAATCCCCAATCAAATCATAGCCAGCCATAGATGGACAGACAGCGGGCAAGGCTCTCCAGGGCTGACACTGGGTGCCGGGGATCCAGGCGGGGCAGAGGGACGGCAGGGCTCAGACACTGGGTCCCTGGGGATCCAGGCAGGGCAGAGAGAGGGCCGGGCTCTCTGAGTCTCAGACACTGGGTGCTGGGGATCCAGGCAGGGTAGAGGGAGGGCAGGGCTCTCCGGCACTCAGACATTGGGTACTGAGGATCAGGGTGGGGCAGAGAGAGGGCAGGGCCCTCCGGGGCTCGGACATTGGGTGCTGGGGATCCAGGTTGGGCAGAGAGAGGACAGGGCTCTCTGGGACTGAGACACTTGGTGCTGGGGATCAGGGCGGGGCAGAGGGAGGGCAGGGCTCTCCGGGACTGAGACACTGGGTGCTGGGGATACGGATGGGGCAGAGATGAGGGCAGGGCTCTCTGGGCTCAGACACTGGGTGCTGGGGATCCGGACTGGGTCACTGTCTGTCATGCATGGTGGCTCTCAAGGCATCTTTGCCCGCAGGATGTCTTGGCGGCCAAGCTCTCCATCTCCCTTCTGCGCCACACTGAGCTCATCCCCGCAGACAAGGCCTTTTATGAAGCTGGCACAGCAGCCAAGGTAAGAGGCAGCCTGATTCGCAGGAGCCAGAGGCAGGAGGGCCTGGTCCCTGGCTCCCATGGGCTCTCTGCTGTGGGGGAATGGGTCCTTCTCTGGCAGCTTTCCCTCCCTCCCTTCATCCTGCCTGGTGGCCTCCTGCCTCCACCTTCCACTGCTCTGTATGAAGCCAAACAGGACTCTGGTGTAGCATGCCTCCCCTCACACTATCACCAGGGCAAGAAGAGTTTTCAGCTATGGCCTTTCTGGGTCTGACCTCAGAGCATTCAGGACCCCTATTCTCACTATGCGCTTCCTGCAGCAGGTCCACCTGAACGGGACCCCTGGGAAAGCCAGAGGGGCCCTGCCCTCCAGCTTTGCAGTCAGCCGTGACTCTCAGCCAGCGTGTAAAACAGAAGGTTTCTTAGTCGACAGGAACATAGCTCAGAACAGAGCTTGTTAGCACAGAAAGCAGGACCATTCAGTAAAGTCCATCTTGCAGGGATCCAGGCCTCATGCCCTGGACTCTCCCCCACTCCAAGTCCCAGACAGGAGACTGACTGGCTTCCAGTAGCCTAACCTCCAAAAGGCCTGTTGCCCCTTCTCCGGTTTTTATCTTGCTTCCTGGGCAAAGTGTCACCTGGTCGCATCCCCCTCCTGGGTCTCAGGTTGCAAAGGGCACCGTCCATCGCTTACATGCAGGCAGCTGGAGCCGCCTCACCTGCCCCCGAGGGTCTCAGCAAAAGTCACACCCTTATTCCCACCACCCTAGACATTGGTGCAGCGCACAGGGAAACTGAGGCACACGCCATATTTATGCAAAACAGTAAGATTCACATCGGCTCATGTGCAGCATAACAAGGGGAAAAAACCCACTTCATCACAACAGCTGTTTTTAGCTCTGTAGTGCAAAGCCTGCAAGCCCAAGTCCTGGGCTCTGAGGCTTGCTGCTGTGGCCTTTAAAATGCTGTGTTGATGAACCCCGGGTCCCCTGGGCCAGCTCTTCGGCTTCAGACATGATCATCCCAAAGCCAGGGCTGCAGCAGTGTTTCTTTCCCAGACACGAATCCCTGGGGCGGAAAGTGGCCACTACTGCCACAGCAGCCAAGCAGGGTGAGCCGGTGAGGGCCCAGGGGAAGTGGAAGCAGAGAAGTTAAAATTCGTGGATTTGCAAGTCGGATTTTACAGCTGAAATTTAACAAACTAGAACTGATGTGGAAAACCATTCATTACTGAGTCCAGGGAGCGCTAGCTCAGTATGGTTTGTGCTGGGTTCCTCTCAGGTCAGCTTTTGACCTGGGATATTATTCTCTCAGATCAGGTACTTGGTTAGTCTTAGCCAATCGACAAGTTTATTAAGTCACCCAGAACCATGGAGGTATGTAATGAACAGGTATGTGGCTTATGCTCAAATAGCAGATGTTCTAGGCACATACGGACTACACCAGTGTTTTACAAAACCTGGCCAAAGACCAGCATTGAGGGCAAGCAGTTATACCATAAAGCAGTGAAATCACCACTCATCAGCTTTCGTACCTCTAATAAGGTTATGACATGTCATGTGATCCTCCAGTGAATGAGGGGGCACTTGTCTGAAGGTGTTTGGTTTGAAAGGAAAGCTTTCTCTGAAGGTCTCTAAGACCAGTGTCCTTGGATTTACAAAGGGAAAGCATGCATATAGCATTGCTTAGTTAAAAATCCCCAAATAGAATTCCTTGAGGGAGAGAGCTGTCATGGATTCAAAGGGTCAGGGCTATGTCCCAGCCTGGGAACAGTCTCTGGGAGGGGGCCTTCAGTGGGCCAGACCCCCAGGGGTCTCACCGCCTCCTGAGACTGGTCCTCTGAGCCTGCAGTCCCCTGCCCCACCCCAGAAGCTCCAGGCAGCAAGTCCAGCTGAGACAGATCCTGGGGGAGATGTGTCCTCTCTTCAGGGATCAGTGCCCTTCGGCCAGTGTCTGCAGGGACGCTCCCCCAGCGCTGTGAAACCAGGTAGGTTTATTAGTCAGCTGGCACATGGCCCAGGCAGCCCCTCGGGTGGCCCAGAGAACTGATGGTTACAGCCCAGACCAGCTGCAGTGACCCCCTTGCTTCACGCTCTGTCTGTCTCTCCATCCAACCTCCTTGGTCAGACTCCAGGCGAGAGCCCGACCTCT
Organism: Chelonia mydas; assembly: GCF_015237465.2. NCBI lineage: Eukaryota > Metazoa > Chordata > Testudines > Cheloniidae > Chelonia > Chelonia mydas. Next base: position 595,793 of record NC_057851.1, read on the forward strand.
TCCAGGCCCCAGCTCTTATCTCCCCTCTCACACCTCTCCAGTCCATTGATCTTGAGCTAGGGGATTGTTGTTCAGCTTCCCTAAAGGAGGCGGGGACGTCCATCTCCCTCTGGGTCCTTGGTCGCTATGTGCGATGTCCTGGCGATCGGATTCACCAGTCTCCTCAGCTGCTCCACTGAGATGGAGACTAAGGCCCACATAGCTGGGCCACACCCACCTCTGTCTCTTTGCCCTGCCCTGAAAGCAAACAGCCTCTTTCACCCACTAGGTAACAGTGCAGCATATAGGGGAAACTGAGACACAAACAGGACTGATAACAATATTACAAAATAGTCCCACTGTCAGATGCAGACTCAGCAAGGAAACATCAGTTACTTCTGTTAAAGAACACAGAGTCTGCAGTGACATCTCGCCATTCTCAGGGGTGGTAACCCTGGGAGAGTTTGCCCCTGGGCCTGGTCTGAGTGTGTGATAGCATTTCCATGTCCTGCAGCTTCTTGGGGGCTTCAGCAAGCTCTGAGTTCCTGCGGGGCCTGATTTATACCAGTGTCCAGGTTTGTGGGAGGCTTTATAACTAGACAGAGGGGAGAGGACAGTCCCCTCCTGGTTAAACGACTAACAGCAAGGTGGAGATTTTATTTAACTTGCCATTTTCTATCCCTGAGGGATTGAGAGCCAACTTCATTTTATCTGGCATTCCTTATTCTTCGATGGTGTCTCCCATTAAGCTGGGCATTGCTGCTCTTCTTTTGTCTTTAGCTAGTAGGAGAGCTAGCGTCTTCAATCAGCACAGCAGTGGGTGGCTGTGACTGTGGGTGTGTCCCTGGTTCAAGGGCCAGCAGGAGCTGTAGTTATTAGTAACGTATTCCAGGCATATTTGACATCAGTACGTCTCCCAGAAGGACCTGCCGTCCAAGGGGGAGTCCAAGCTCACCACACCCCCATCAAAGCAGCCAGTAGAGAGGGATGGGGAAAAGCTCAGCAGCCAGCCCTGGAACCCAGACTCTGCTTCTGCCCCAGGGGCCGTGCTACAGCAAAGGACTCAGTCATGTCTAGAAGTGCTGGCAGGTGGCAGACCGTGTTCTCTGGAGTGGGGGACTGTGTTCCTGCTCCCCAGCTTACCCTGGGCAGGGAGGGGAGTCCAGTGGGCACGGATGTGCCTGGCTGCAGGGCCTGCAGCGCGACCTGGCTCCAGATTTTCTGGGTGCAGGGCCCATTTGTCCTAGAGCAACAGCGTGTCACTGCAGGCTCCTGCTGGTGGCGCTGGGGAAGAGACTCGCTGCACAGCACTGCATGTAGGAAAGGGCTTGAGGTGACCTGACGCAGCTCAGGAGAGGGCTCTGGGCATTGCTGGGCCAGCGCAGCGAGAGCTCAGCTCAGCATGCACAGGGATCCCAAAAGCAAACACCATGTGCAGCGGGATGGTGGTGATATGGAGAGTACTTAGTGCCTTCATATAGATCAGTATCACGGCCTCCTGTGGGTACTGTGTGCAGTGCTGACTATTGCAGACTCAGACTATTGCAGAACAAGGGGTTCAGAGAGATTAAAACGATTGGGACTGTTCCCTTAAGAAATGAATAAGAGGGGATGTGACAGAAGCACCTAAAATAATGTCTGGCCTAGAGAAGGGAGACCGGGCACTTTTGCTCTTCTTGTCTCGTAACGTAAGAACAAGGGTGCATTAAATGCAATTCAAATGGGGGAAATTCAAACCCAGTGCAAGGGAATACTTTTTTGCACCATGCATTATTAGCCTGTGGAACTCATCTCCACATGAAGTTGTTGAGCCCAAGGACTTGGCAAGATTCCGAAAGGGACTGGGTGTTTACCTGGATTATGTGACTATCCAGCGTTACCAGAGTTAATGCTAGAAAAAAAAAATGGTGGAAGGAATTTTTAACCTGTTTCAGGGGTTAAGCTTGGCTTGTCAGTGCTTTGTGGTACAGACTGTTCTTTAATTCTGTGTCTGTACAATGCCTAGTGCCGTGGGGGCCTGGCCCATGAGCAGTGCTGCTAGGCACTGCGTTCATGTCTAGATGCAGTTACTGCACAGCAAGCTAGGGGTGTCTGCAGTGCTCTAGCCCACCATGTGCTGACTGTCTCTGGCACCCTGCTTGTGCTTCTGTCTACTCCACTTTACAACAGGAGTAGCTCAAAGTGGGCTCCTGGGAACCTTTAGTGCCCGGTGAAGGGGCCCAGGGGCGGGGAATGCAGGGCAGGCTAGGGTGTGGTAAATTCATGCCCCAGCTTGCCGCACACTCAACAACCCCACAAATAAATAATCTGAACTCTAAGTATGAGCACCCAGGATGAGACCCTCATGAGGGCAGGTTATCACACATCTGCTGCTTTGGAGGTCTTATGGTCTCACACTTGCCTCTGATGTAGCTGGGGCTGTGACGGGCCTTGAGGCTGTGCAAGCTGGGGATGCCGCTGTTCTCTCTGAACCCTGCAGATTCACTCCCCCACAAGCCTTCTTTGCCTGGTTTTCCCCCCCCGAATCCTGGCTGCTCAGCAAGGCGCAATGCAGGTGCCCCTCGTTGTCCTGCTGAATTGTTACTGCTCTTAGCCCAGAGGGCATTTCTCCACATCACCGGTGCGTGGGACGTGGCCGGGGCTCCCCAGAGCATCACTTCCCACCACTCACACTCATTCTTGCTTTCTCTGCACTAGGCGGTCGGCTGGGAGAACATGGCGTTTATCTTCCTGAACCGATTCCTGGACCTCACAGACGTGAGTAGCGCATCAGGATGAGGGTAAAGGCGGCACAGGGGTGGGTGGCTGTGCTGGTGCCAGCCCACTGGGGGCCCTAAGCAGGGATACTAACAATGAATGCGGGGGGCAATTGCTCAGGCTACTTACTCCTAGCGCCGGCTGTAGGGGGCAGGCTGTTCTGAGTCGGGGGGCTGCAGGGGAGGTGCCCATGGAAAGACAGAGAATGTTCCAGCCCTGCCTCGAGGACCCACGGGGAGAGCGGGCCCTGTGTTAAGGTGCATCTGGCTGAACACTGCAGGTTGGAAATGGCACAGTGAAACTGCGGCTTGTACGAGCAAAGCCTGGCTGCGTGTCCGGAGCAGCACGGCCCCTAGCCCAAGAGGCTTCCAGGCCAGAAGGGCCATGATGCCTGGCCTGGAGGTGGCTCTGAACGAGGGAGGGAAGCTGTTCTCATTTCCTGACACTTCAGCTGCTGCCTGTACAAGAATCAGGAAGCTAAGCGTCCAGCTCGGCCCTTTCCTTGCATTCCTGTTGGTCCGGCACACAGCAGAGACCCCAGAGCATCTGGCAAGGGGGGTCACTCAGGTTCCAAACTGCAGCAGCAGCTGCTCGAGTGGCGGTCCTGTGCCTGTTTCCATTCTAACCCTGTGCTCCTTAGCAGCAGGGGCCAGTTGTGGGACCCAGTTCACCGGCACCCTGGCCAAGGGTGTCAGTTGCTGTCCTGTTGGCTGGGACACACTCCATTGAGAATTGAAAGACAGCAACATCTGATTATAGCTTTATGGAAAATAGGTCTCATAAGAGAAGCTTCTTCTCATAAGCCTGGCTGCTAAACTTCTGTCAGGGCTGCGGTTTAGTCCTGCTCGACAGACCATACGAAAGTTAACGCGATGCCAAATCAGTAGCACGCATATTAAATGGATTGAACAGCGGCTAGCTAGTGGATGTCAAAAAGTCAATGGGCAGTTGTCATCCAATGGGGGCGGGGGGTTCTAATGGGGTGCTGCCCAGGAGCTGCTCTCAGCTCCATGTTATTCAATATCTTCTTCGAGGATCTGGTTGAAAATATAAAAATCTCTGGTGATAAATCTTACAGCATACAGAAAATTCGGTAAATCATGATGGGGACACGTGGGTTCCACTGAGCGACCTGGCTCCCATTGTAAGCTGGAGGCAGGGCTGTTGGAGCCGGGTTGGCCCCAGGGTATGAGACAGACAAGGTGGGGGAGGGCATAGCTTGTATTGGACCAAGAGAGCCCTGCACAGAGGTCTTCCTCTCAGGTGTAAGCGCCAAAGCGTGCACTGCTCACCCACAGAAGCTGGTCCAATACACGCTATTCCCTCACCCACTCGGCAGTATGCTGGGCGCATGTGAACAGAGGTAAATGCCACGACGTACCCTTGGAACAGAGAATGTAGGTCCCGCAGGATGGGGCCTGGCTTACTGGGTGGAAGAGCAGTTGACTGCAAGGTCAGGGCTAATGTGAGCCGTAGGTGTGTCCGCTAAGAGTGGCAAACTCATCTCCTGGGACCCTACTGGGGCCATTGCTGGTGCGGGAGGTTTGGGCTGCCTGGCCTGGCACTGCAGGATGCTGCCCCCCCGACCCCCCCCACAGCACTCTCCCTCTGCCCGCCAGGCCATTGAAGAGGGCACGCTCGACGCCCTGGACCACGTCGACTTCCAGAACACGGACATCCCCTTCGAGGTGCCGCTCCCGGCGCACCAGCACGTGGCTGTGAGTGTCGTCCGTGTTCTCCACCCCCCGCTTCCCTCAGCCCCAGGACAGGCAGGAGTGAGGCAGCAGGGCCCAGCTGTCAGCAGTAAGCGGGGGTGTGCGGGATCTGACCCTCAGCACCAGGAGGTGGGGAGTGCGAGGGACCAGGCCCCCGGCTCTCAGGACTGTGGGAAGTGAGGGAGCGGGCTCCCAGCTCTCAGGACCGGGGGAAGTGAGGGAGCGGGCTCCCAGCTCTCAGGACCGGGGGAAGTGAGGGAGCGGGCTCCCAGCTCTCAGGACCGGGGGAAGTGAGGGAGCAGGCTCCCAGCTCTCAGCAATAGGGGATGATGCAAGGAACCAGGGCCCCAGGTCTCAGGGCCAGGTGAGTGGGGGGAAGGAGGGACCAGGCCCCCAAGTCTCAGGACCAGAGGGTTAGGGGGTCGAGGGGCCAGGCTCCCACCTTTCAGGAACATGGGGGTGGGTGGCTCAAGGGACCAGGGCCCCAGCTCTCAGGACTAAGGGGTAAGGGAAGCGAAGGATGAGGCCTCAGCTCTCAGGATCAGGTGAGTGGGGGGTGAGTGACCACCCCCACCCTGCACCCCTCCCAGCTCTCAGGACCAGGCAGGGGACACAAGGGACCAGGGCCCCCTCTGTCAGTGGGGGTTCAGGATCTGGGGGCCTGACCCCCCGCCCTGGTCTTGGGGCCGGGCCAGGCCAGCTCGCAGGGTGGTGCCCGGAGTCAGCAGTGGTCTGTGCTGTGTGGCAGGAGGCGACACGGGAGGAGATCAGGGACTGGGTGCTCACCATGTCCATGGACCAGCGGCTGGAGCAGGTTCTGCCCCGAGATGAGCGGGACACATATGAGGCTTCGCTGGTGGCCGCAAGCACGGGCGTGCACTCCCTGCCTTGCCTGCTCACCGGTGAGTCCCTGGACACTTAGCCCCTCGGGGATGGGGGAGCAGGATTGGGACCAGGGGGCAGGAATGAGATCTGGGAGCGGCGGATTGGCAGTGGTGGGGAGGTTTGGCACAGAGGAGGAAGGATCAGGACCTGGGGAGTAGGGGGGCAAGATTTGGACCTGGGTGGGCAGGATTGTTGGGGGTGGGGAGATTTGCAACCTGGGGGGGAGGCAGGCTTGGCAGGGGAGCAGGATGGAGAGAGGTTTGGGACCCACAGGGGCAGAATTGGCAATGGGGGGAGGTTTGGACCAGGGGGTGAGATTTGGGACTGTGGAGGAGGATTGGGACCTGGTGGCGGGGGCAGGTTTGGGCCATGGGGGCGGATTGGTAGTGGGGGGGATTAGGACCTGGGGGGGCTGGGTTGGTGGGGGGGCAGGTTTGGGCCAGGGGGTGGATTGGTCGTGGGGGGGGTTTGGGACCTGGGGGGAGAAGGGTTGGTGGGGGGGAGGTTTGCGACCGTGGAGGAGGATTGGGACCTGAGGGGAGCAGGGTTGGTGGGGGGGAGGTTTGGGCCCGGGGGGGCGGATTGGTAGTGGGGGGGATTGGGACCTGGGGGGGAGCAGGGTTGGTGGTGGAGAAGTTTGGGACCTGGGGGGAGCAGGCTTGGTGCGGGGGAGGTTTGGGACCATGGAGGAGGATTGGGACCTGGGGAGAGCGGGCTTGGGGGGGAGGTTTGGGCCTGGGGGGTGGAATTGGCAGCAGGGGGCATCAGACACTGGCGAGGGAACTGCAGGCGAAGGCCTCGGGCATGGGGCAGGGTCCTGGCACCTGGGATCCTGGCAGGGGAATTGCTGTGTGTTGGGGCCCCCGCCCCCGCCCCCGCCTGGCACCTCTGGGCCCCCGCGCTGGCTCCGCCCTGGGTGGTGCTGTTGGCTAAGCCCCCGGGCCAGGCCCCTGGGGGTGGTGCCGGCAGGGCTGGGCAGCGCTGGGCTCAGCCCAGCTTGGCCCCGCTCAGCGGCGTCTGTCTGTGGCCAGGCTACCCCGTGCTGAGGAACAAGGTCGAGTTCAAGCGGCCTGGGAAAGAAGCCAACAAAGACACATGGAACAAGTTTCTGATGGCCGTCAAGGTGAGGGGGGGCAGGGCCTGTCTTCATGGGAGGGGCTCAGCGCCCAGCCCGGGGGGGCAGGGCCTGTCTTCATGGGAGGGGCTCAGCGCCCAGCACAGGTGGGGGGGGCAGGGCCTGTCTTCATGGGAGGGGCTCAGCGCCCAGCATGGGGGGGGGCAGGGCCTGTCTTCATGGGAGGGGCTCAGCGCCCAGCCCGGGGGGGCAGGGCCTGTCTTCATGGGAGGGGCTCAGCGCCCAGCACAGGTGGGGGGGGCAGGGCCTGTCTTCAAGGGAGGGGCTCAGCGCCCAGCACAGGTGGGGGGGCAAGGCCTGTCTTCATGGGAGGGGCTCAGCGCCCAGCCCGGGGGGGCAGGGCCTGTCTTCAAGGGAGGGGCTCAGCGCCCAGCACAGGTGGGGGGGGGCAGGGCCTGTCTTCAAGGGAGGGGCTCAGCGCCCAGCACAGGTGGGGGGGGCAGGGCCTGTCTTCATGGGAGGGGCTCAGCGCCCAGCACAGGTGGGGGGGCAAGGCCTGTCTTCATGGGAGGGGCTCAGCGCCCAGCCCGGGGGGGGCAGGGCCTGTCTTCAAGGGAGGGGCTCAGCGCCCAGCACAGGTGGGGGGGCAGGGCTTGTCTTCATGGGAGGGGCTCAGCGCCCAGCCCGGGGGGGCAGGGCCTGTCTTCATGGGAGGGGCTCAGCGCCCAGCACAGGTGGGGGGGCAAGGCCTGTCTTCATGGGAGGGGCTCAGCGCCCAGCCCGGGGGGGCAGGGCCTGTCTTCAAGGGAGGGGCTCAGCGCCCAGCACAGGTGGGGGGGGCAGGGCCTGTCTTCAAGGGAGGGGCTCAGCGCCCAGCATGGGGGGGGGGCAGGGCCTGTCTTCATGGGAGGGGCTCAGCGCCCAGCACAGGTGGGGGGGCAAGGCCTGTCTTCATGGGAGGGGCTCAGCGCCCAGGGGAGGCGGGGGCGCGCGCAGGACAAGGCAATGGCTCTGGCTCACTCAAAGGCCTGTGCCCACTGGGAGGGAGAATGGGGGGGCAGCCGTTCGCCCCCCCCGGCCCAGCGCTTCTGAGCTGCAACAAAGGGCAGGGGATCCAGGGGCATTGGCTCCCCCGGGGGGAACTGGCTGGGCCCAGCAGGGGAAGACGTGGCTGGGTTCAGCCCCCGTATGGGGTCTCAGCCTGGCCCAGCCCCACCCGCAGGTGAACATCCCCCAGCGTCACGCAGCCCCCATGTGCGTTATCCTGCTGGGCCCCCCCCTTTCCCAGGCTCTGCCCCATGCCCACCCCCAGTGGGCCCCAGGGACCAGGGCCGTGCCCCACCCTGCCCCAGTCCAAGGGACAGTCTCCTGGCTGCCCTAGTGTAGCGATTCCCCCCACACACACCCTCTGGGGGCAGGAGGCATGTGAGGTAGGGGGGCTGGGCCCAGCTGCTGCCTGGTCATGCACATGCTCGGGGGCTGGGCTCGCATTGACCCCCAGGAGGGAGTGGGAGGATGCGCTGAATCCCGCAAGCCCGGGTGGCTCCGCGCAGCCTGTGCCCAGCACCTTCTCTTCTCTCTTGCAGACGTCCCATAGCCCCGTGTGCCAAGACGTGCTCAAGTTCATCGGCCAGTGGTCTGGGGGGCTGCCGAGCAGCAGCCTCTCCTTCCAGTGAGCGGCCGCCAGGGCTGAGTGGGGCGCCGCCTTCCCCGCCCCCTCACCGCTCCCCATTAAAGCAGGTGTGACCCCAGCTGTGATCCTGGATCCCGTGTCCGGCCCTGCTTGCGAGTCCTGTGCTTCCCCTGGGGGTGGGCAGCATCCCATCGCCTCCAGCCCACGGCACCCCAGGGCCTGGCCAGGCCGCAGGTGAGCACAGGAGCCCGACAGGCTCGCGTCACCTGGAGGGCCCTGAAGTGACGGGGCTCAGGCCAGGCTCAGAGCAACCGAGAACGAGCACAGGGGCCCTGCCCTCCAGACCGCTCCCTGCGGGGTCGGGTAGGCTGGGCCCTTCCGCTGCCTGGGGGATTCAAGTGCAGGGGGAGGATTGAGCGCCGAGCAGCAGGCCCCAACTGTGTAAGCAGAGTGTCCAGCACCCCTCATAGAATATCAGGGTTGGAAGGGACCCCAGAAGGTCATCTAGTCCAACCCCCTGCTCGAAGCAGGACCAATTCCCAGTTAAATCATCCCAGCCAGGGCTTTGTCAAGCCTGACCTTAAAAACCTCTAAGGAAGGAGATTCTACCACCTCCCTAGGTAACGCATTCCAGTGTTTCACCACCCTCTTAGTGAAAAAGTTTTTCCTAATATCCAATCTAAACCTCCCCCACTGCAACTTGAGACCATTACTCCTCGTTCTGTCATCTGCTACCATTGAGAACAGTCTAGAGCCATCCTCTTTGGAACCCCCTTTCAGGTAGTTGAAAGCAGCTATCAACTCCCCCCTCATTCTTCTCTTCTGCAGACTAAACAATCCCAGTTCCCTCAGCCTCTCCTCATAAGTCATGTGCTCTAGACCCCTAATCATTTTTGTTGCCCTTCGCTGGACTCTCTCCAATTTATCCACATCCTTCTTGTAGTGTGGGGCCCAAAACTGGACACGGTACTCCAGATGAGGCCTCACCAGTGTCGAATAGAGGGGCACGATCACGTCCCTCGATCTGCTCGCTATGCCCCTACTTATACATCCCAAAATGCCATTGGCCTTCTTGGCAACAAGGGCACACTGCTGACTCATATCCAGCTTCTCGTCCACTGTCACCCCTAGGTCCTTTTCCGCAGAACTGCTGCCTAGCCATTCGGTCCCTAGTCTGTAGCTGTGCATTGGGTTCTTCCGTCCTAAGTGCAGGACCCTGCACTTATCCTTATTGAACCGCATCAGGTTTCTTTTGGCCCAATCCTCCAATTTGTCTAGGTCCCTCTGTATCCTATCCCTGCCCTCCAGCGTATCTACCACTCCTCCCAGTTTAGTATCATCCGCAAATTTGCTGAGGGTGCAATCCACACCATCCTCCAGATCATTTATGAAGATATTGAACAAAACCGGCCCCAGGACCGACCCCTGGGGCACTCCACTTGACACCGGCTGCCAACTAGACATGGAGCCATTGATCACTACCCGTTGAGCCCGACAATCTAGCCAGCTTTCTACCCACCTTATAGTGCATTCATCCAGCCCATACTTCCTTAACTTGCTGACAAGAATACTGTGGGAGACCGTGTCAAAAGCTTTGCTAAAGTCAAGAAACAATACATCCACTGCTTTCCCTTCATCCACAGAACCAGTAATCTCATCATAGAAGGCGATTAGATTAGTCAGGCATGACCTTCCCTTGGTGAATCCATGCTGACTGTTCCTGATCACTTTCCTCTCATGTAAGTGCTTCAGGATTGATTCTTTGAGGACCTGCTCCATGATTTTTCCAGGGACTGAGGTGAGGCTGACTGGCCTGTAGTTCCCAGGATCCTCCTTCTTCCCTTTTTTAAAGATTGGCACTACATTAGCCTTTTTCCAGTCATCCGGGACTTCCCCCGTTCGCCACGAGTTTTCAAAGATAATGGCCAAGGGCTCTGCAATCACAGCCGCCAATTCCTTCAGCACTCTCGGATGCAACTCGTCCGGCCCCATGGACTTGTGCACGTCCAGCTTTTCTAAATAGTCCCTAACCACCTCTATCTCCACAGAGGGCTGGCCATCTCTTCCCCATTTTGTGATGCCCAGCGCAGCAGTCTGGGAGCTGACCTTGTTAGTGAAAACAGAGGCAAAAAAATCATCTTCCTCTAGGGCTGAGACCCCCCCCGAACAGCGAGCTGGTGAGCAACGGGCTGGCCCCAGAGAGAGTCCTTCCCCCACCATGGCCCCAGTGCCAGGCTCCTCCCCTTTCTTCAATGCCCCACCCACTGCAGGCTCCACCCCTTCAACATGCCCTGCCCATTGCAAGGTTCCTCCCCGCTTAACACCCCCACTGCCAGGCCTCTCCCTGCTCTTATGTGCACCAGTCCCATTGCCACCCTCCTCCCTCTTCTACACACAGACCCACCCACAGCCAGACTCCTCTCCCTGCTGTACTGACCCCAGTTACAACCTGCTTCCCATTGCGGCTCAGCCCCCCTCGGAGGACAGCCACGGGCTGGACCCAGTGACTCTCTCGCTTGCAGCAACTCACCCAGGATCGGGGAGTCGCTTGGGAAGCCAGGTCCCAAACCATGGAGAGTTTATTAACCATGTTTATTCGGATGGTGCCTGAGGGCCAGCCAAGCCCCCTGTGCTAGGTGCAGGACAGCCCCAGAGACGTGGCCTGTCCTGGCACCACAGACTTGGCAGGGCCTGAGGCCGAGCACACCCGCAGCGTGCCAGGGCGAGGGCCGGTTCATGCCATGGCTGGGTGTGTGAGTGGGAGGGGGCGAGCTAAGGGGCAAGTGTGGAGTGAGGCTGAGGGGAAGAGCTGGAGGGAGGGGTGCTGAGAAAGGCCAGTTCCACCTGCAGCGGGGTCACTGGCTGTCCGGATGTCTCTGCCCCTCCCTGCTGGTGTCTCTGGCAGGATCCCTTCCTCCATGGCCATGGGGGGTGGGAATGCAGCACAGCATGGTGGGAAGACCCCCAGGAGGGCTGGCAGCTGCAGGACTGGCACGCTCATGGCACGAGGGGGACAGCCGCGGGAGCCCTGATACCAGCAGGGCCCTGCCACAGCAGCCGAGAGCCTGCTCCCCCAGGAACAGTCTGCAGGGAGGGGCAGCTGCCCCCTTCCTCCTGGCCCTGTGTTCTGCCTCTCCCACGGGCTGCATCAGCATGACGGGCACTTCACTCACCCGCTCCCGGCCGCCGTGGCCGGGGGGTTCCTGGAGCAGCGCCTGCGAGAGAAAGAAACTGTCCAGCTGTGGTGGCTGCAGACCCCTGAAGCCTGCGGCCCCTGCCAGGCGGCTGCACCACGGCACCTGGAGCCCCAGCGCGGGCCAGGAATGGGGCCCTGCCGGGCGGCTGCACCACAGAACTCGGACCCCTGGTGCGGGCCGGGAGGGGGCAGGACCACAGGACTCGGAGCCCCGGTGCGGGCAGGGAAGAGGGCCCTGCCAGGCGGTGGCACCACGGGACTCAGAGCCCCGGCACGGGCAGGGAACGGGGCCCTGCACAGCCAGGAGGGGGAGTGACAGGGTCCCCATTGCCTGGGTGGAAGTTGCACCAGGTTGAGCAGCTCCTAGCCAGGCTGGGCTGGACAGTCAGAGACCCACCAACCCAGCGGGTTCCCCCATGTGCCCCGTTCCCCCCGCTGGGCCAGGTGACGCCACACGCTCCCCTCACCTCTGCCCCTAGGCCGGGGCCCCGTCTGCCACAGCCAGCAGCTGGCACAGCTCTTGCTTGTGCCGGTCCTCAGATGCCACCTCCTTTGTTGCCATCTCTTCCTCCAGCTGGAAAGGAACGCAGATGCCTGAGCGAGGCACCCTGGGCAGCAGGGCCCCAGGGGCAGTGTGACGCCAGGGCTGGGGTGACTGAACCCCCAGGGAGGTGTGCAGGGGTCATAAGAACAGCCAAAGGGCCACCTAGCGCAGTCTCCAGGTCCCACAGCAGCCAGTGCCAGGTGCCCAGGTTCTCAACCAGGGGTCTGGGGCCCACTGCGGGGCCGTGAGCATGTTTCAGGGGGTCCCCCAAGCAGGGCTGGCATTAGACCTGCTGGGGCCCAGGGCAGAAAGCCAAAACCCCACCGCCCAGGGCTCCAAGTCCTGCCACCTGGGGCTGAAACCAAAGCCTGAGCAACTTAACTTCGCAGGGCCCCCTGTGGCATGAGGCACCAGGAAATTGCCCTGCTTGCTACCCCCTAATGCTGGCCCTGGCTTTTATATACAGAAACACAGTTGTTGTGGGCCATGGAGTTTTTAATAGCACATTGGCGGGGGGGGCGGTTCGGCAAGAAAAAGCTTGACAACCCCTGCCCCAGAGGGAATGAACAGGGTAGTGGTCAAGTGATCCATCCCATTCTCCAGTCCCAGCTTCTGGAAGGCAGAAGGTGAGGGACACCCAGAGCATGTGATTGTGTCCCTGCCCATCCTGGCTAATAGCCATTGATGGATCTACCCTCTGTGAATTTATTTGAGTCTTTTTTCAGCCCAGTTATACTTTTGGCCTTCTCAACATCCCCTGGCAATGAATTCCACAAGTTGTGTGTTGTGTGAAGAAATACTTCCATTAGTTTGTTTTAAACATGCTGCCTGTTAATGTAATTGGGTGACCCCCAGTTGTTGGTTTATGAGAAGGAGTAAATAACATTTCCTTCTTTACTTTCTCCACACCAGTCATGCTTTTATAGACATCAATCATCTCCCCCCTTGGTCTCTCTTTTCCAAGCTGAAAAGTCCCAGTTCTATTAATCTTTCTTCATATGGAAGCTGTTCCAGACCCCTAATCATTTTTGTTGCCGTTTTCTGAACCTTTTCCAATTCCAATATATCTTTTTTGAGATGGGGCGACCACATCTGCACGCAGTATTCAAGATGTGGGCGTCCCATAGATTTATACAGTGGCATTATGACATTTTCTGTCTCATTATCTCTCTCTTTCCTAACGGGTCCCACCATTCTGGTAGCTGGTTTGACAGCCGCTGCGCATCGAGTGGATTTTTTCAGGGTTGAAGCTGGATGAGCAATGTGTGGGCAGAGCATGGGGGGCAGATGAGGGACAGCCCCTCTATCAGCCCTGGGGAGACACCCCTGGCCCTGCACTGTAATCTGGACCCTCCCACCCCAAAACCCATACATATCTGGCCTTGGACCCCCCCAACCCCACACTTGCTCTGGCCCCTCATTCCCTTCACACCCGAGGGGGGTGCAGCACCTCCCAGTGGGTGTTGGGGACACCACCCCTGGGACCCTGTGCTCAGGGTTACAGCAACTGAATCTGTCTGGTGCACCAAATGGGGAGAGCCCCACCCCCCGAGAGACAGTCCCTGGCGGGGCCAGGGGAAGAGGGGGCGGTTCTGGCTGGAACCTCCGACCTGCTGGCGGATGTAGGTGTCTGCACAGGGGCCGATGCCGCGGAGGATCAGGGACACCACACAGCACCTGCCGGAAAGCACCGCTTCCACCGCAGCCATCACCATGGAGGGGAACCAGAGCGCCAGGGCCGTGTCCTGCGGGGTGTGCAGTCAGGTCAGGGCGTGCAGCAGGGGGGCGTGCAGGGAGCAGGGGGAGCCCAGCCCGCCGGGGCGACGGATGGGCAGGGCCCGGGCCCGCGGCAGGGACTCACGTAGATGCGGGTGGTGTTGAAGGGGCAGTCGTTGGTGGCTATGGCAGCCCGGGCGTCGGCTGGGAGGGCGGAGCTGTTGCAGCCCACGATCAGGCGGTGCCCCCTGCTGGCGACGGTGAGGGAGACGGCCAGGGCCAAGCCCACGCTGCAGGCAGCGGAGAGCAGGCAGTTCAGCAGCGAGACGCACAGCAAGGCCCAGTGCTGCAGGCAGAGACCAGAGCTGGTGGGCAGGCGGCCGGGCAGCCACGGGGCGTCGCCCCACCCCCGCCAGGGGCCACTCACCAGCTCCAGCAGCCCGTGGGTGAGGTGGGCAGCGGCCCTGGGCCCCACACGCCCAAGCAGGGACCCCTCCCCTCCTCCAGCAACTGGAGCAGCTGCTCCCAGACGAACGTTTCTCTGGGCCTCCAACGTCTCCCTGCACCCCAGGCCCTTGCAGCCCCACGGGGCCCAGCCCCACCCCCGTGTCCATGTGAAGCTGCAGGGGTCAGGGTCTCCCTTGCCTCGCCCGTGCCAGTGCTACCCGATCCCAGCACTAACGAGCAAGGGCGCCTGGCAGCCCCTTCCCCCACCCCCGGTGACCGCGCCTGGCACTGTCCTGTCTGCTTACAGCTGGTGTCAGACGCGCCCTTTGCCAGCCTTGCCATGGGGAGGGCTTAGCACAAACCCTGGGTGCCCTCTGCCTCCTAGTGCCCCAAGGCCCCACTTCTGCGCCTGGCTTTCCCTTGGGGACGGGCCATCCTGCACCGAGCCAATGCTAGTGTCTGAGCCAAGACACCTGCATTGCAGCCACGCTGCACAGCGCAGTCACTGCCCCGTGCAACGGGGTGGACGGACCTGCCCCCCCGGCTTGTGTCAAGGGCTGTGGGGTTGCCTGTGAGTGCTTGGTGGCAGGGAGGGGCTGTCACATATTTACACAGCACAAGGTGGGGCCTTGTCCTTGGCTGGGGAAAGCAGGGGGTGCCTGGCACGGGCTGGGGAGGCCTTACTCAGCCAGGGGAGGTCCGTCCGTGCACCTGGCGTGGGCGGAGACGGGGACAGGGAGCAGCCCGGATGGAAAGAGCTGGGGCCTTATCTGCAGCAGGTGTGGCCTGCTGAGGACACAGCTGAAAGCAGGCTGGGCCCACACAGCAGGAGACAGGCACCTCAGGGAGCAAGGTCCAGGGAGCGGCTGCTGCAGGAGCTGGGCCACAGCCCTGAATGCTGCTTCCTGCCCGAACTCAGCCCCCCTCCTCCCCCGGGGCTGTGACCCCAACATTGACCCCAGCATTGGCCTCCCCCTCCCACCCTGGGTTCCCCAGCATTGACCTTCGCTCCACCCTGCCCTGCAGCCCCCCCGGATCCCCAGCGCTCACTCACCAGGGCTGCCTTGAGCAGGTTCTGGGACACCAAGATGGCCACAATCCCAGCAGTGATGCTCTAGGGAAAGACGGGGGGAAGGGTCAGTCCCTCCCCCAGTGCATGCCGCCCCCCCCCCCGCCGCAGCTGCCCCAGACCCCGCGGCTGGTCCCTGGGGCATAGCAAGCGAAAGCATTGTTAAATCAGGGGCCCTATGGCCCAGAAACAGCCACACCCATGCTCTGACCCAGGCGTTTGGGCCGGAAGGGGGCAGGACTGGCATCTCACTGCAGCAGTGATTCTGCTGTCTGCTCCTTGCACGGGCCCAGTGGTGCCGCAGTGGCCTCAATTCCCCACCCAGCTTCTAGCTGCGCTCAGCTGCCCAGCACGTGTCTCTCTCCGGGGTCGGCGGGCAAGTGCCGCCGTGTCCCTGCAGGCTCAGGGCCCGCCAGCTCGCCGGGCACATCGCTAGGGGCTCAGCAGACCCCACGTGCCAGGCAGGGACTCGTGCAGGCAGCTGGAGCCCCAGGGGCACCGGGGGGAGCAATGGGTACGGGCGCGGGAGCAGGGCCGGCCGGCGGGGCCTCACTCACCAGCAGCCCGGAGCCGACGGAGATGACGTTGGCGGTCGTGTACTCGGAGGTGACCGTGCGCTCAGGGTTGGCCACATGGCGCAGGACTGTGCCGTGCACGATGGCCCCCAGGATGAAGTTCAAGTGGCCCAGGATGATCAGGGTAATGCCAGAGCGCATGAGGCGCTGGGGCCCGCGCCCCAAGTCTGCAAGAGAGGCAGGCATCAGGCGGGGGGGGGGCTTGTACCGCTGGGGGGGGCACTGGAGAGAATCGCACACAGCGTAAGGGCCTAGTACCCCCCAACGGGCATGGGGGGAGGTGCCCAAGTGTGCTGAGGGGGGTCACGCATTGCGGGGGAGAGGGTACCCGAGTGCAATGGGTGGGAAATCACACATGGCATGGGGGGAGGGTATCTGAATGTGCCGTGGGGGGGGGGTCACACATGGCATAGGGGGAGTGTACCTGAGTGTGCAATGAGGGGGGTCTTCACACACAGCGGAGGGGAGACACCTGAGTGTGCAATGGGGGGTCACGCACAGCGGGGGGGAGACACCTGAGTGTGCAATGGGGGGTCACGCACGGCGGGGGGAGACACCTGAGTGTGCAATGGGGGGTCACGCACGGCAGTGGCGGGAATCTGCCCGTGAGGGAGATGGGTGTTGGGGGGGCGGTTCGAGGAAGGCCCCCCCCAAATGGGCTCCGGGCGGGACCCCGGGACTCACCGAACCCGCAGCGGCCGCAGCCCATCCCGCCGGTTCCGGGCCCCGCCGGCAGCCACAGGCCCAGCCCGGATCGGCCTCCCAGCTCGGCGAGGAACCCAGGAGTCCGATCCCGCCCCTCGCCCTCCCAGCGCGGAACCCAGGAGTCCGACCCCACCCCTCCACCCCCGCGCGGAACCCAGGAGTCCGGCCCCGCCCCGCCCCTCCACCCCCGCGCGGAACCCAGGAGTCCCGCCCCGCCCCGCCCCTCCACCCCCGGCTCGGAACCCAGGAGTCCGGCCCCGCCCCGCCCCTCCACCCCCGGCTCGGAACCCAGGAGTCCGGCCCCGCCCCTCGCCCTCCCGGCGCGGAACCCAGGAGTGCGATCCCGGCCTCTCACACCCCGCGCGGAACCCAAGAGTCCGGCCCCGGCCCCCATCCCCCTCTCGGAACCCAGGAGTCCGACCCCGCCCCTCCACCCCCGCGCGGAACCCAGGAGTCCGGCCTCCCGGCAGAACGATTGATCCCGGGGGGGGGGGGCATCTCTCCACCTTCCCCTCCGAGGCCGGCGAGCCCGGGCCTGGGGGTCCCGCTCCGGGAGCTCGGTCCCCGGCGGCGCTGGAGGGAAGGAGCCGCCCCCTCCCCTTGGCGGCTTCTCCACGCCTGCCCGGAGCCCCCGGGGGGTCGATGCCCCCCCCCCAGGCCCACACAGCGGGGGGGCGGCTGTAGCCCCTCCAGGTCCAGAGCCCTGGTTGAGGCACCAGCCTCCAGGGCTGCCCCCCCGCTGCCCCCCTCGGCCCCAGAGAGGGCCCAGCCCCAGGCGGGCGGAGGTAGACGGGGCCCAGCACACATGGCAAAGAGGCGGCGTTTACTTATTTACAAAACAGTTTATTAAAAATAGGAAACGATAGAAACTAGAGGCCGGAGCCTCCAGGGGCCAGAGGCAGCGGCCCGGCCCCTGGGGAAGGGGCTGCAGGGGGGAGCGGAGGGGGTGGGAACAGGCCCGGCTCAGGGGACTGGGAGCAGGGTTCGAGCCCCCCACCCCTCCAGGGAGACGTGGGGCAGAACTCACGCAGGACGGCCCTGAACACCAGGGGAAGCATGCCCACAGCTACCCCTCCCCACGCGCAGGGCCCAGTCTCATGGGGAGGGGGGGGGCTCCCGTGCCAGCAGGGGGAAGAGCAGCACCCAGGTGCCCCTCCAGCAAGAGCCTGCTGCGGGGTACCCGAGAGTGCTCCAAGCACCTGCTCCCAACCCCACCCCTGCCCAGCTAGGTCCAGGAGGGCAGCGACTGCCCCTGCCCCGGGGCTCCAGCCCAGCCTCGGCCAAGCTGCTGCGTAACACACGTAAACAAGAGGGATAGAGAGCCACAGGGTGAAGCGCCAAGGGGCTGCTGGGGGCGAGGGTGAGCAGGGCGCGTTGCAGAACCCCCCTCACCTCTGCCCCGGGGGATGAGTACAGAACAGTGCTAGAGGCAGACACCAGGTGTGGTGCACATGGGGGTAAGGGGCTCCCCTCTTTTCTACCTTTAAATAAAAAGATTTCTGTCCTGTGCAAAAGAAAACCCACCAAACTTTGTACAGTTCCAACAGACCAAATACCATGCACATTCCCGCGGCCCGGCTGGCCACGCCGCCCCACACAATCCCAACAAAACACGGCTCAAATAATACTGACTCGCAAAGTCCCCTTTAATAGGCAGGCAGGGCAGACTGTCGCTGGGCCTGGCGACGGCACATGCAGGATGAGCTTCCAAGCGCAGCGTCTAGGGTCTCGCTGGTGCCCTACACAGATGGACAGACTCTGAAAAGGGTCATGGGCCGGCCAGCCTGGAGGGGCTGCTAGGACGACACAGTCACCGCCGTCAGGGCTCCGTTCCGGGCATAGAAGAACTTGCTGAACGCCTCTTCAAGTAAACAGGTGAGTCTGTTCTGGTCGGCCTAGGGAGAGCAGAGCAGTGAGCAGGGTGACTGCACGCCAGGCCGCCCCAGCTGGCGCCCCCGGGCAGGCAGAGGGCAGGGTCAGGCAAGCTGGGCCATGGGCCTGACCAAGCCCACATCTGAGAGACTGGGGCGGAGGGAGCAGCAGGAGCCTGGCCCTGGAAGGGGAAGACTGGTGGGACAGCAGGACAAGAGACCCTGTGGCCTGTGCGCTGAGGGGAGGGGCAGCCCACAAGCACAGCTAGGTGAGCGAACGGGGCTGACACAGGAATAAGCTTGGGGAGGTGTAGGGGGGACCCATGCAGCCAACTCCCCCTCGTGCCAGCAGGGGTGAGGCAGGAGCTCACCTCACTGATGAACCCCAGCTGTACCAGCTCAGCCGCCAGCTCCTGGATATTGTCATCTACAACAGAGAGGAGGAGTGAGTCCTGGACTGGCGGGACGCCCCACAGCCCGGGGAGGGGAAGGGCAGGTACTTACTGGGCAGTAAGTCACAGCTCAAGTGTCTATTCAATTTGTCTTCCAGTTTCAGCAGCAGCGTCAGCTGCAGGAGAAAGGTGGGCATGAGAAGGAGCCGCAATTCCTGCATGAGCTGGGGGGCTGCCACAGCCCGGGTGGCCCCTGCCCTTTACTCCCCACCCTGCCCCCCTCTGTACTTCGAGCAGTGCCTGGAGCAGACCCACTACAACCCCCTCTGCTCCCCGCGGGACAGAATGCACCACACCCAAGCCAGGAAATGCCACGCTCTCTCCTGCACGAGGAGCGTGGATCCTGCAGGGACTGCGCTGCACCAGGTGGGTGCCATGCCAAGCCTGTCGGCTTTGGGCCCTGCATACTGGAGACCTGCCGGGGCAGCAGTGCTCTGCAGCCAGCACGTCCAGGCCATAGCACGGCTCACCCCACCACTGCTGCCAAGGGGGAGCCGAGACATTTGAAGCAGCCTGTTCAGTAATGGTGCCTTAAGACCCCGCCCGTACAGAGCATGCGTGTGCAAGAGGGAGACGGAAACGTACATGGTGCTTGACTCCCTCCTCCACTGACTCAATGTTACACTGCATTAGCACCACCTGAAAGGGAAGCAGAGAGGCCACGTGACTCCAGCTGTCACTGCATGGTGCAGCCACTAAGGGGAGAGCAGCAGCAGCATCTCCTCCCCCTCTCACCTTGCGGGTCTCCACCTCAGCAGGTTCTGGCGTTGGGGTCTTCACTGACGGGGGGATAATGGGGGACTTCACCACCTCCTGCTGGGGCTGCTGGGGCCGAGGCATCCCAAAGGCTGTGAGTGGGTAGATGCCGTTCCTGCAAGAGGAGCAGTGTTATGGAGGGCGCTTGCCTTCTCCCGGTGAGCGGAGGCAGCGTCCAGGGACCTGCCCGGGGCCAGCTGCAGGCAGGAGAGTCTCACGGCATAGGAGGGGGATGGCATCTTACCTCACATCCTCCAGGAACTTGTCCAGCTCCAGTGCCGGGGACTGGGAGAAGCTGAAAAAAAAAGGGCAGTGAAGTCACAAGCCAAGCCAAACCCAGCCTGTGCCGCCTCCCTGATCAGTGCCATGGGGGGGGGGGGGGCTTGCCTGACAGTTCTCCCCTCATTACAACCAGGAGGTAGAGCCTCTCCCCTGTGCAATGCAGGGGCTGGAGGCTCCAGGACTAAGCCCTCCAAGGGGCTCTTCCAAAGCTGAAAACACTAGGAGCATTAAGGGAAATTAAGCCCTAACACAATGGCAGCCCTGTCTCCCTGTTGACCAGCATGTTAACACATCACAGAGTGTATTGCAACCATTTAGCCAATGCCAGGGATCAATGAACAAGGAGAGGCCCTGCGGGCGAGAAGGCACTCTGCTGCACAGCTGCTCTCCATCACTCACACTGTACTAGCAGAGAGGGATAAAGCAGAACTGTCAGCAGGGCAGTCGATCAGGCAGAAATAGGTAGAAGTTCCATCCATATAAAGCAAGATCTTTGTAATTTAAGGACTTACTTGGGAACCAACCCAGTAGCACCCACCTACCAAAGGATGCTTATGAACACAGGAGCCTCCAGACTGAATCAGGCCAGGTTCCCTGTCTTCTGACAGTGGCAGCACTAGATAATGCTGAGGAAGAGGAGAGAACCCTGGGGTAGCAGAGGTGGGATAATCTACCCCCCACGTAGACCTCACCATGGTATCTAATAGCTGGAGATTGATGTAAGCCCTGAAGCAAGAGGTTTAATGTTGCTGCCACACTTATCAACTGTGATCATGCTGAATAGTTTTGATCCACAAGTGTCCAGCCCTTTTCACATTTACTAAATTCTGGCTTCAGCCACTTCCTGTGGCAGTGTTCTGCATCGGGGTCGGCGTGTGTGTGAGAAAGTGTTTCCTTTTCTCCTTTCCCTTTTAATAACTGAACACTGCCATTCTTGTGCAGGGAGACCAGATGCTCCTGCTCTGCCTTCTCTACTACTGATTTTATATACCTCTATCGTGTCCCCTCTTATTCATCTCCTTTCTAAGGTAAAAATCCCAATCTCTTCAGTCTTCCTGGAGAATTTTTACAGGTCCTTGATCATTCTCATTGCTCTTCTCTGAACCCCTTCCAGTTCTGCAATATCCTGGGAGATAAGGTGATCCAAGTACCCCACGTTGGCCACAGTTGGGGGGGTACACAGTTAAGTACATACTCAGGGACTTACCTAGATATGCCCAGATGGGCATGTTTTCCTTGTGATTGTCATCTTCATGGTATTTCAGCAAAGGGGACCATCTGGTCCCTGCCAAAAGCTACGAATTTGCTGGTTGTCATGGTTATTGCGGGATGTGCATGTGGAAGAGATTAAGAGTCATGTGACAGGTGAAATATTGTGTCCCAAAGCTGCTGGATGTGAAATTGGGCAGGAGGGGTGGTTCTCAGAGTTCACTCAATCAAACATAACAACGGATGTCTTTCTATCTAGCCCCACCAAGAGTCTACGATCTAGACAAGGTGCAGGCTTGGGCCTTTACACAAAGCACAAAAGAACCCAAGAAAAAGACCCTGAACAGGGGGATGACCAGGGACAAGCCGATTACAAAGGAGACAAAAGGTCTGGTTCTGTATAATAGGAGAAAGAAGGGCACAAGAGATTGTCCATTACAGAAGTGACATGCTGCCAGCATGAGTGTCTCATGGAAAGTGGCTCCCAGCTCTCTGGACTGGGCAGGAGTTACACAGACTGACCACTGGGTGAGAAATCCCTCAGACCGGAAAAGAACTTGCTAACACCTGTAGACGCCACAGTGCATCTTCTGTTTTTCTTTTACCTATCACGTGATGTTTCCAGCTCTTCTCCTTGCTGCTATTTGAATCTCTCAAGCTTTGTCCCAAACTGCCACTGGGTTTTACTGGAAACATGGCTGAGTGCTGTGTGCTAAGGACAGGGCAGATCTGTGGTGACGCTAGTGAAGGGGGGATGCTGCTTCCACAGAGGCAGCGAATCTCTGCACACTGCGTGTGTCCAGAAGTTGCGGGACTGGGCACTTGAGTGTAATGAAGTGGTGTACACAGACAGGCTGGGGAGACTTGTGCCCCAGGGCCAGAGTAGAACTCAAGGGGTTAACTAGCCCCATAGATTATCTCCACTCAGGCTCCCTAAGTGAGCCCTGGAGGCAAAGAGCTGGGGTATGCAAATTGTTCGCTTGCAGAAGGAAAGAACGGGGCTTGCAGAGCCTGGAGTGGGCTGCTTGTGTTGCCAGCAGCTGCTAGTTTTGGGCAGGTTCCCTCCAGGGGGCACAGAGAAGGCTCCCTTGCACGTAAGCAGGTGGGAGCGATTCACCCTGTAGCCCAGGGGTAACACTGAAAGCATCAGTGACCAGCACTCCACCCAGAACCCACACCAATTTACAGAACTGCATTAGAATGTTCTCTGTTCACTGCCCCACTCTCCATGCATCCTAACACATTGTTTGCTTTTTTGACTGCCCTGCACAGAGCCCAGGTCTCACCAAACTGTCTACAGTGACGCTCCTGTGTGCAACTTAAGACTGCCACCACATCCCCAACTCTCTCCATTCCCAATGCGGATCAAAGCCCCTGTTCCTTCTGTGGAGGGACGGACACCAACCTTGCACAGCGTTTCCTCAGATAAGGCTTAGACACGTTCTTCCCACAGTGTCGCTAGGCCTTGGAGAGAGCCTCTGTTTGATTCCCGAATGGCTTCGCAAATGCCTAACAGGATTTTAACCTCTTGCCTGCAGCAACTATGAAGCCCTGTGGCCCCTGGACAGAAAGGTTTCTGGAGCGAAGAGAACAGCCTTCTCTCACAGCATAACAGAGAGACGCATCAGTTTCAAAACTTGCCTTTCAGAGACAGCGGCAACTAGAAAAGCCAGCCACAAGCTTGTATAATTTGGCCAGTTTGAGGACTATCACCACCGGATAATGCTCACATGGAGAGTCCCACGTACCTACATAAAGAATGCTCTGAGGGCTGGTACCCACTTTTCTACAGGGCTTGGCTCGTAGGACACCAGGAGACTAGTGTAGCCAAGGTTTCAGAGTAGCAGCCATGTTAGTCTGTATTCACAAAAAGAAAAGGAAGACTTGTGGCACCTTAGAGACTAACCAATTTGAGCATAAGCTTTCGTGAATGCATCCAATGAAGTGAGCTGTAGCTCACAAAAGCTTATGCTCAAATAAATTGGTTAGTCTCTAACCACAAGTCCTCCTTTTCTTTTAGTGTAGCCAAGATCACCATAACTTTGCAATGATTATTATTTAGAGGCCAGTGCCCCCGTGCCAGGCCCTGTACAGATGGCCCTTTCCCCAAAGTGCTTACTATATCGCTTTGCACCAGAAATGAAACTTGACTAAACAATAAATAAAGTTTCCTGGGTGAGTTCTGTCTGGACAGCCTGAATGACCTGGTTTGCTGAACGGCACCTCGATTCCCATCCCCAAGCTGTGGACACTTTATTAAAAGATCTGCTCCAGGAATTACTGAGAGGCCTCTGTTGGACAGGAGTCAGACTAGAGGATGCTAATGAACCCTTCCGCCATGAAAATCTGTAGGTGGTCCAAATCTGCTGCAAGAGGGCTGTTCTTTTCTGCATGTGCCATGGAGATTCCCTGTCCACCATAAGACAAGGAGGAGGACTTCACATCTCTCTTTTCCGTATCCTTTATGTGAACTTTTATGAAAGGAAACAGGTTCTTCTCTGCCTGGGACAGTATTTCTCTGAGACGCTCTGATCTTGGTTCTGTTCAGACATACTACAGATTGAGCTGTCAAAGGGAACTAACAGGACATGGACTGAGAGATTGAAAAACTGTACAGCACAAGGGGTGAGCCTGAAACAGAGATTACTTCCTTCTGAGTGAGGAACAAGATGACCCAGGGATTATTGTCTTCCAGCTATGCTCCCCCAACCTGAGAAGCTTGCTAAGAATAACCTGGGGTAGCTGTCAGCATATCTAGTTGGCAGCCAGTATCAGAGTGCCCCAGGGGTCTGTCCTGGGGCCAGTTTTGTTCAACATCTTAATTAATGATCTGGATGATGGGATGGATTGCACCCTCAGCAAGTTCACGGATGACACTAAGCTGAAGGGAGAGGTAGATATGCTAGCGGGTAGGGATAAGGTCCAGAGTGACCTAGACAAATTTTAAGATTGGACTAAAAGAAATCTGATGAGATTCAACAAGGACAAGTGCAGAGTCCTGCACTTAGGATGGAAGAATCCCATGCACTGCTACAGGCTGGGGACCGAATGGCTCGGCAGCAGTTCTGCAGAAAAGGACCTAGGGGTTACAGTGGACGAGAAGCTGGATATGAGTCAGCAGTGTGCCGTTGTTGCCAAGAAGGCTAACGGCATACTGGGCTGCAGTAGTAGGAGCATTGCCAGCAGATTGAGGGAAGTGACTGTTCCCCTCGATTCAGCACTGGTGAGGCCACATCTGGAGTATTGTGTCCAGTTTTGGGCCCCACAGTACAGAAAGGATGTGACGAAATTGGAAAGAGTCCAGCGGAGGGCAACAAAAATGATTAGGGGGCTGGGGCACATGACTTATGAGGAGAGGCTGAGGGAACTGGGGTTATTTAGTCTGCAGAAAAGAAGAGTGAGGGGGGACCTGATAGCAGCCTTCAACTACCTGAAGGGGAGTTCCAAAGAGGATGGAGCTCGGCTGTTCTCAGTGGTGGCAGATGACAGAACGAGGAGTAATGGTCTCAGGTTGCAGTGGGGGAGGTCTAGGCTGGATATTAGGAAACACTATTTCACTAGGAGGGTGGTGAAGCACTGGAATGGGTTCCCTAGGGAGGTGGTGGAATCTCCATCCTTAGAGGTTTTTAAGGCCCGGCTTGACAAAGCCCTGGCTGGGATGATTTAGTTGGGGTTGGTCCTGCTTTGAGCAGGGCGTTGGACTAGATGACCTCCAGAGGTCCCTTCCAGCCCTGATATTCTATGTCTGCTCTCTCCTGCCACAAAAGAACATTGGGATGGGATCCGGGAATGATGCCTAACCACATTGTATCCAGTCAGTTGTTCACTTTTGGAGGTGCCCTGCCAGCAACCAACTAAAAGGACAATGTTTTGGATCTTTGCAAATCTCTACCATGTTGGTAATATTAAGGCCTATTTTGACTCCTGGGTGAACAATTTTCTGTACTGGGATCAAAAAGCTCTTGACTTTGAAGAACTGGTGGGTCTGAATCCTTTCCAGTAGCTGGCAAGGGACAGGTGGATCTGTTTTTCTGGAGAGAGTAGATTCTGATATTGTCCAAAAGTGTTTCTAATTTGGGACCTGTGAGGACACCTGGATGGACTGAGTGCTGGGGAGGAGCTTGTGGATCACAGCACATGCTGGTACCAGTGACAGTAGGCTATAGGGGACAGGTCCTGGAAGCTAAACTTAGTTTGCTAAGCAGAAGGTTTAACTCTCAGGCCTCTGTGTTATCCGTCTCTGAAATGTGCACAAGTCCAGCTAGACATGAATTCTCTGCATTGGTCTTCACGGCTGAGGAAGTGACGGAGATTCCCACACCTGAGCCAGTCTTTTTAGGTGACAAATCTGAGGAATTGTCCCAGATTGAAGTGGAGAAGGTTTTGGAACAAATTCATAAATTAAACAGTAACAAGTCCCCAGGACTAGACGGCATCACCCAAGGGTTCTGAAGGAACTCAAATATGAAGTTGCAGGTACTAATTGTGGTATGTAACCTATCGCTTAAATCAGCCTCTGCACCAGGCGACTGGCAGACGGCAAATGGAACACCAATGATTCTTTAAAAAGGCTCCAAAGGCGGGCGATGCTGGCAATTACAAGCCAGTAAGCCTGACTTCAGTACCGGCAAATGGGCTGAAGCTATACGGGCTTGGGTGGGGCGGGGTGAAATGGGGGTGGGGCAAGGGCAGTGCAGGGGTGGGAAGAAGCTGGGGGGGGGGAGTCGAGCACCCACCAGGCAGAGGGGAAGTCGGCACCTATGGTCTGGTCTCTTGAGAAACCTCCTCGTTGTAGGATGAGTGAAAACAGAAAAATCATATGCTGGAAGGCCATCACGGTTGCCAAACACACCTTTACAGAACTAAAAGATAATCCGGTCATCTTTAGTTCTAAGATATAATCTAGCAAAAATGATAACAGAGAGGATGTAGAGAGAGGGGTATGCGTGTGTGTGTGCGTTAACAGCACTCCCTTTACATCCCCGGCACAGGTTGTTTCTAAGCCGTGCGAATCATGCCTTGAGCCAAAGAACCCCAAGGCCAGGGCAGCCTCCTGGGAGAGGAAATGCGGGACAATCTAGAGAGAGTGACTGGTTGACAAACAGCAAGCTGATGCGGTAAGGAAATCACGTTTGTCTCAGCCACGTTGGAACTACAAGAATAACCTAAGCTGTGTCTCTCTCTTGAACAGCAGTCTGAACACCAGAGGAACTAGGGGAAACGCATACAGAAGTCCTGGACTCCAACAAAGGAGAAAGGCATCTCCCAGGGAGTGGTGACTCAGACCACCTTGAGCAGAACTCGGCACATTTCTTGTTTTTGGATGTGGCGATCTAGACTGTCTGTGGGACACCCCAACAGTGAAATACGCATTGGCGTATAGTGGGATCTGTCTTCCATTCTTGATCTTGTGAGAAGCATCTGCTGAGGGAACCTGCTATGGTGTTTTGTACACCTGGGAGGTAAGATGCTGAGACGTTGATCTGGTTTCATCTGCACAATTCCAAAGTCTCACCGCTTCGGCGCAGAGGGAAGGCAATCTCGTTCCTCCGTGGCAGTTTATATAAAACATGAATGACATGTTGTCCACCATTATCTTTATGTATTTGCCCCTGATCAGTGGAAGGAAATGGTACAAGCATTTCCGACTGCTCTCAGTTCTAGCAAGTTGACGTGTGGGTGGACTCGAGAGAAGACCACCTGCCTTGAACAGTGTGAGCATCTAGGTGGGCTCTCCATCCCAGTAGGGATGCATCTGTTATTGCTGATGCTAGAAATGGTGGAGCGCAGGGAACCCCTGTGCAAACATTGTGAGGGTTCTTCCACCAGGCGAGGGATTTTTATTTATTTTTACTACCGAAGGAACGAGAGTAGCGTGTTTAAGCTGTGTCTGCTTGGTGAGTAAACAGTTCTGAGCCACCTCTGGAAGCAAGGTATGCGAAGTCTCACATGATTTATTACAAATGTGCCAGCCGCCATACATCCCAATAGCTGAAGACAATTTCTGGCTGATGTCTGAGGGCTGACTTGAACTGTAGTGATAAATTGACTAGGGTGTATGAACCTGTGGGAAGGAAGGAATCCTCTGGCTGTTACTGCATTGAGGTAAGCGCCTATGAGTGCCAGATGTTGTATGGGGATTAAGGTGGACTTTTGGATGTTTATTTGTAGTCCCAGTCTGAGAAATAGGTCTACAACCTCTGAGTGGCCATTGAAGGACTGCCTTTGAGCAGGCAGTCATCAAGGTATGGGAAAAATCAGAATTTCTTGTTTGCGATGATGAGCCACTACCACAGACAGTATTTCTGACAACACTCTGGGTGCAGACAAGAGACCGAACAGGAGCACCCTGTACTGAAAGTATTCTTGACTCAGAGTGAAGTGTATGCCCCTTCTGTGGGAGGGGCTGATTGCTATATGGACGTAAGCACCCTGACAGTTGACTGCCAAGAACAAGTCCCCTTGGTCCAATGACGGAATTATTGTTGTAAGAGTTACCATTTTGAACCTCTGAATCGTTATAAATCAGTTGAGTAATCGGAGATCTTTTTTGGAACCAGGAAATATATGGACTAAAATCCCCTCCGTGTCATGTGGGAACTGGTTCTGTAGCACCCAGATTCAGGAGAGAGAGTCGATTTCCTGTCGCAAAAGGTGCTTGTGAGAGAGGTCCCTGAGGAGGGACGGTGGGAATAGGGAAACAGAGGTAAAGTGGATGGAGTAACCAGGATGGAGTAACCTGTTGAAATGATCTCCAGTACTTGTCTGTAGCAATACAGAATAGAATAGAATAGAATAGAATAGAATATCAGGGTTAGAAGGGACCTCAGGAGGTCATCTAGTCCAACCCCCTGCTCAAAGCAGGACCAATCCCTAACTAAATCATCCCAGACAGGGCTTTGTCAAGCCTGACCTTAAAAACTTCTAAGGAAGGAGATTCCACCACCTCCCTAGGTAACGCATTCTAATGTTTCACCACCCTCCTAGTGAAAAAGTTTTTCCTAATATCCAACCTAAACCTCCCCCACTGCAACTTGAGACCATTACTCCTTGTTCTGTCATCTGCTACCACTGAGAACAGTCAAGATCCATCCTCTTTGGAACCCCTTTTCAGGTAGTTGAAAGCAGCTACCAAATCCCCCCTCATTCTTCTCTTCCGCAGACTAAACAATCCCAGTTCCCTCAGCCTCTCCTCATAAGTCATGTGTTCCAGTCCCCTAATCGTTTTTGTTGCCCTCCGCTGGACTCTTTCCAATTCTTCCACATCCTTCATGTAGTGTGGGGCCCAAAACTGGACACAGTACTCCAGATGAGGCCTCACCAATGTCCAATAGAGGGGAACGATCACGTCCCTCGATCTGCTGGCAATGCCCCTACTTATACATCCCAAAATGCCATTGGCCTTCTTGGCAACAAGGGCACACTGTTGACTCATATCCAGCTTCTCGTCCACTGTAACCCCTAGGTCCTTTTCTGCAGAACTGCTGCCCAGCCATTCGGTCCCTAGTCTGAAGCGGTGCATGGGATTCTTCAGTCCTAAGTGTAGGACTCTGCACTTGTCCTTGTTGAACCTCATCAGATTTCTTTGGCCCAATCCTCTAATTTGTCCAGGGCCCTCTGTATCCTATCCCTACCCTCCAGCGTATCTACCACTCCTCCCAGTTTAGTGTCATCTGCAAACTTGCTGAGGGTGCAATCCACACCATCCTCCAGATCATTTATCAAGATATTGAACAAAACCGGCCCCAGGACCGACCCTTGGGGCACTCCACTTGATACCGGCTGCCAACTAGACATGGAGCCATTGATCACTAGCCGTTGAGCCCGACAATCTAGCCACTTTCTAGTCCATTCATCCAGCCCATACTTCAACTTGCTGGCAAGAATACTGTGGGAGACCGTGTCAAATGCTTTGCTAAAGTCAAGGAACAACATGTCCACTGCTTTCCCTTCATCCACAGAGCCAGTTATCTCGTCATAGAAGGCAATTAGATTAGTCAGACATGACTTGCCCTTGGTGAATCCATGCTGACTGTTCCTGATCACTTTCCTCTCCTCTAAGTGCTTCAGAATTGATTCCTTGAGGACCTGCTCCATGATTTTTCCAGGGACTGAGGTGAGGCTGACTGGCCTGTAGTTCCCTGGATCCTCCTCCTTCCCTTTTTTAAAGATGGCCACTACATTAGCCTTTTTCCAGTCGTCCGGGACTTCCCCCGATCGCCATGAGTTTTCAAAGATAACGGCCAATGGTTCTGCAATCACATCCGCCAACTCCTTTAGCACTCTCGGATGCACCGCATCCGGCCCCATGGACTTGTGCTCGTCCAGCTTCTCTAAATAGTCCCGAACCACTTATTTCTCCACAGAGGGCTGGTCACCTCCTCCCCATGCTGTGCTGCCCAGTGCAGCCGTCTGGGAGCTGACCTTGTTCGTGAAGACAGGCAAAAAAAGCATTGAGTACATTAGCTTTTTCCACATCTTCTGTCACTAGGTTGCCTCCCTCATTCAATAAGGGGCCCACACTTTCCTTGACTTTCTTCTTGTTGCCAACATACCTGAAGAAACCCTTCTTGTTACTCTTAACATCTCTTGCTAGCTGCAACTCCAGGTGGGATTTGGCCTTCCTGATTTCACTCCTGCATGCCCAAGCAATATTTTTATACTCTTCCCTGGTCATTTGTCCAATCTTCCACTTCTTGTAAGCTTCTTTTTTGTGTTTAAGATCAGCAACGATTTCACTGTTAAGCCAAGCTGGTCGCCTGCCATATTTACTATTCTTTCTACAAATCGGGATGGTTTGTCCCTCTAACCTTAATAAGGATTCTTTAAAATACAGCCAACTCTCCTGTGACTCTCCAAGGCAGCGGATAAACCAGGAATGTCCATTCCTGACTGGGACAGCCTCTTGCTGTGAAAGGCAACCTTTAAACCTGGGAGAACCAGGCATACCCTCTCCCAGGGTTTCAGTTCCCCTGGGGGAAAGAGAACAAGAAATAGGGGGGAGGGACAAGGGTCCTTATGCTAAAAACTATAAAAATTACTCCGGCTAACTATCAGAAACGAAACTATGAACTAATGCTAACTAGAGAAAAATGCAGTTAAGGTAAGCTCAACTCGGACGCTGCTGAGCCTCCGTCTCAGGCCAAGGCAGTTGAGAAGGAACTGAGGGCGGCTCACCCACACAGCCCTATAGCCCTGGGGCACAAGGCTGCGGGGGTTGGGGGGCACATGCATGTGATCCGACGAAGTGGGTATTCACCCACGAAAGCTTATGCTCCAATATGTCTGTTAGTCTATAAGGTGCCACAGGACTCTGCCACTTTTACAGGTCCATCAATGGCTATCAACCAAGATGATCAGGGATGCAACCTCATGCTTGGGGTGATCCCTAAGCCTCTGACTGTCAGAAGCTGGGACTGGACGAGAGGGGATGAATCACTCAATAGCTGTCTGGTCTGTTCATTCCCTCTGAAGCACCTGGCACCAGCCACTGTTAGAGACAGGACATTGGGCTAGACGGAGCTTTGGTCTGACTCAGTCTGGCCGTTCTGATGTTCCCTGGCCAAGGAAGGGTCGAGGGCTGACCGCCAGGGCGGGCACAAGTCCCATTACACTGCAAGCCGAGGCAGAGCTTCACAGGAGTCACAGGGTTCTCTGCATGGCCGGGAGGGGAGCGGAGGGAGCCTGATACAGAGCACTACCTGTGAGAGGGGCCCAGCACACGCTCCCTCAGGGGGGAAGGTAAAGGTGTAAAAATCAGCATTTAACCCTTCTCCAACTGCTCACTAACAATACAAATCATTACTTTATAAAGGGACACTTCCTTTGTCATAAATTATAAGTGCAGGAGGGACCGCTGTGATCTAGTCTGACCTCCCACAGAACAATGGCCATAGGACTTCCCTCCATTAATTCCTGTTTGAACGAGAATCTTGGGTTAGAAATGGTCAGTAATGGAGAATCCACCATGACCACTGGTGAATTGTTTCAACAGTAAATTACCCTCTCTGTTAAAAATGTACATCTTACTTCCAGTCCAATTTTGTCTAGCTTCAACTTCTGGCCATTGGAACTTTTTGGACCTGTCTCTGCTAGACAAGAGGACCCATTAATAAATGTGTGTTCCTCATGTAAGTACTTACAGACTCAGCAAGTCACCCCTTAAACCTTCTCTTTGCTAAACTAAATAGATTGAGCTCCTGGAGTCTATCACTGTAAGGCAGGTTTTCTAATCCTTTAATCATTCTCGTGGCTCTTCTCTGACTCCCTCTCCAATTTAACAACATCCTTCTTGAACTGTGGGCACCAGAACTAGATTCAGTTTTCCAGCAGCAGTCTGTTTGGGACCTGGAGCCTGGAAGACTTACCCCTGGGCAGGCTGGGAGGGGCTTTGGTCCCCTAGGGAATCCAGATGCTCCAGGGCAGGCCTCCCTCGACAGTCGCTGTTTCGGGCAAGGGGCTGACACCCTGGTATGCCAGTCTGATTCAAAGGCCCATGCCCTGGCAGAGTGAGCGTCAGTAGCTGGGGGAAGCAGAGCATAGCTCGCCCTCTGCAGCGCCGCAGAAGATGCCTAGAGCACACTTAGATTTTGCTTGATGCTTGTGGGGTTCTGCACTACTGGGATGGAGACGGAGGGAGCCTGCTAGAGAGGCTGCACCGGAGGATTAGAGCCTCAGTTCCCCAGCTCAGGAGAGCAAGAGGAGCTAGATGCTGAAATGAAGCCACTACTGCATGAAAATGAGTAAAACTAGTTATAAAACAAAGCAGTTGAAAGAAACTGACCCACCAGCTTGTTCCACCACTGGCAGCAGGATTCCTGGTGCCCTGACCTGAAGGCTGGGCTTAATCTTGGACCCTCCAACAACAGTGCAGATCACAGAGGTGAGAGGCCTCTTGTGAATGAGAAGGTGCTCACAGAAAAGACTCCTGGTGACCAGCCCCTAAGTTGTTGCCCTCCCCAGCCCTCCTGAATGCTCCACTCTCTGCCAGGCACACACCAAGAGCCTCCGGCTTTATATGACTGCACAAACCTCAGACACCACACCACCACCTCCTCACATACAGGGCACCTGCCTCACCTGAGTGTCTGGGGAACCAAACTGCTACGACCCTCATCCACCCAACCCCACCCCTCCTGCCTCCCATCACCCCCACATGACAAGCTAGGTCCGACATGTAGCGTAAGCGCCCAGAGCGGGGCCCTGTGCACCACCAGGGTGGTGTTCTAAAGGTAAAAGGGACAGAGCTCCTCTCCAAAAGGAAGCAGCTACTCCCTCCCCAACAGTGTTGCCACCTGTCCCAATAATTCATGTTCTCTTTGAAGCCCCAGCTCCTGGAGCCAGGTGATCAGGTGAGAATATTGCTTTCCTTTTTGTTTACTTACCCCACAGTAACTGTGGTTTGTTGAGGTGTTTGTTGTCTGTGCAGATTCCATTGTAGGTGTACATGCACTTCATGCACATGAGACTGGAGATTTGAAATAGCCATGTCCCTTGGGGCCCTTGCGCCCTGTGCAAGGACAAAAGGGCAGAGCAGCGTCGACCCTAAACTAAACTAAACTGGGAGGAGTGGTAGATACGGTGGAAGGTAGGCATAGGATACAGAGGGACCTAGACAAATTGGAGGATTGGGCCAAAAGAAATCTGATGAGGTTCAACAAGGACAAGTGCAGAGTCCTGCACTTAGGAGAGAAGAATCCCAGGCACCGCTACAAACCAGGGACCGAATGGCTCGGCAGCAGTTCTGCAGAAAAGGACCTAGGGGTTACAGTGGACGAGAAGCTGGATATGAGTCAACAGCGTGCCCTTGATGCCAAGAAGGCTAACAGCATTTTGGGCTGTATAAGTAGGAACATTGCCAGCAGATCGAGGGACGTGATCGTTCCCCTCTATTCGACATTGATGAGGCCTCATCTGGAGTACTGTGTCCAGTTTTGGGCCCCACACTACAAGAAGGATGTGGAAAAATTGGAGAGAGTCCAGCGGAGGGCAACAAAAATGATTAGGGGATTGGAACACATGACTTATGAGGAGAGGCTGAGAGAACTGGGATTGTTTAGTCTGCAGAAGAGAAGAATGAGGGGGGGATTTGGTAGCTGCTTTCAACTACCTGAAAGAGGGTTCCAAAGAGGATGGATCTAGACTGTTCTCAGCGGTAGCAAATGGTAGAACAAGGAGTAATGGTCTCAAGTTGCAAGTTGGGGAGGTTTAGGTTGGATATTAGGAAAAACATTTTCATTAGGAGGGTGGTGAAGCACTGGAGTGCGTTACCTAGGGAGGTGGTGGAATCTCCTTCCTTTGAGGTTTTTAAGGTCATGCTTGACAAAGCCCTGGCTGGGATGATTTATTTGGGGATTGGTCCTGCTTTGAGCAGGGGGTTGGACTAGATGACCTCCTGAGGTCCCTTCCAACCCTGATATTCTATGACCCTCCCTCTGCTCCCGGCAGTTGCAGCCAGATGGTATCTGGTGAGCATCCCACCCCCTACCCTCCTTAGACTTTAAAACCAATTTTTCATCCAACCTTGGGACAGAATCTTCCCAGTCCCATTGAACTGGACACTGACAAAGAAGAAAAGCTGTCGGTGTCTGCCCCCCTCCTCCCCAGCCCACTCCTGTGCACAGGAACAAGCTGCTTTGCACACACCACACCACCTGGCAGATTCCAAACCCTGCCCCCATCCTTTGATTGGCTGATCCCTATTGAGACGGACATATCCAGGGATGCTTAGCTCAAGCTAAATCTGCCGGAGAGAGCAGTCCACAGGGGTCACTTTAGACCCAGAAGTGACAGTCACAGGCTGGGCAATCCTGGATGTGTGGTTCCTAGAAGAAGACTTGCATACAGCACCTGTCCGGGGGGGGACTCTGCCCTAGGCAGCAGAGATAGTGGGTCAGACACTTGCCAAGTTCCATCTGGCTGCCATAGGCCGTGGCTGCTCCGCCCTTTGTGCGGCCGCAAGAGGCGGCACAGGGCACATGTACAGCCCCAGACACGGCTATTCAAGACTCCACTCACATGCATGAGGTGCATATGCACCTACAGTGGGATCCACCTTGGCGACAGCTCAAAGAAAAACAAGTTTCTTACCAGCATGGCTGCAGAGAGAAGCTTTAAAATGCAGGCAGGAAAGAAGAGACCCTTTCACTGGTTACTCAGTAAATTCCCCCGACTCTGAAGTCTTGGGGTACAGTGAGTACGACAGAGGCGGCCTCAGGGTTAGGCCTGAAGCATTGACCAACTTCAGCACTGACTTCTGGGGGTAGCCTGACCCGGCAGGGAGGAGACTGAGCTGCAGGTCAGCGGAGCTAGCCTATCACTCCTGCTTCCCAGCCCAGCCCATGGGATACTGCCTTTCCGGAGCCACATCCCCTCCCTGGATCAGTCCAGGCACACTGAACAATGGCTGCTCTGGGTAGTCCCATTTGGATCAGAACAACCCAGAGCAGCCAAAAGACTGCCCCTCCCACACCCCCACCATCTGTTCTTTCCTCCAGTTTCTCCTCCTCTGCACCAGCAGCAACCCCCCCGCCGTGGAGACAGCCAGGCTGGCTTCCTCTCACTCCCAGGCTCTTTGGGCCACCCCCACACAATGAGTCAGCTCCCACCAGAGCAGAGTTTGGGAGCCTCACATGCTCAGCACTACGCTCTTGGCGGCAGGGCCTGTCTTTGTACAATGCCTGGCACAGAGGGGTTCTGGCCAAGGACTGGGGCTCCCAGGTGCGACAGTAATACAGACCACAATGTGCTGGGCAGCTCTTGCTGTTCACTGCAGCAGTGTGGGGAGGCTAGCTCTCCTGCAGAGAGGGGTACTCACATCATCTTGACCCCCTCCCTGTCTGCGTGGTTGATCTCTGCCAGCACTGCATTCATGTCCATGTTTTTGGTCATTTCTTCTAGAGCGTTTTCAGGAATCATATCTGCGCAGAAGAAGGAGATTACACCCACACTGTTCCAACCCCTGCCCAATTTGCCTGAGAGCTGCAGGAAGCCATGGGATGCAGCTTTGAGACAGCCACACTGCTCTGCAGCAGGCAAGGCACTATCAAGGGATGGACACTCAAATGCTGCAGCCACCCCAAGCCTCGCATTCCAGGCTAAGCTTCCGGCTTCCCAATGCTGGGATGGCTGTAGGGTGGTGAGCTGCTGGAGTCTCCTGAAAGCACAGAGCAAACTGTGCCCTGGATCTCATACTCACGCTGGTGTCCAACGATACAGTGAGCGGCCAGTAACTTCATGGAGGGCACTTCGAACAGAGCTTGGTTGAAGAGGAGCTCCCGAGCAGTGGGACGTTTCCCAGGGTCCAGCTCCAGGCACTTCTGAATGAACTCCTACAAGGCAATAAGCCAGACATAGGAAGGCACATCAGACAGAGCCAAGAGGGTGCTGCTGCCAGGGGCCAAATCTGGGCCCTGCATGTCAACAGGCATATTCCTAACACCGCCTTGTACTCACCCTCTGCAAGGGGTCCTCCAGCAGCTGGATGGCGCTGTTAATAGCCTCCTGGGGCACATAGGATGACTCACCATTACCCTGGATTTCCAGCACCGCCATCTGCCAGCAGAAACAAACATCAGGCCCAGCTGAGCCCAGGTGGCCTAGTCACTCTACCAGAGTTCAGCCTAAGTGAGTTACTCCCGGAATTGGGGGGGCGGCGAGAGAACGGAGGGAAACTCCATATTGCCAACTCTTGTAATTTGATCAGATGATATTTGGTGTTTCTTGTAAAGTACCAGCCCCTGGAGGCATGTGATTAAGTGAGAATCTCTGCATATTGTGCATATATATTCTCATTCCTCATGGTTGTAGGGACAAGTCTGAAAGCAGGACTCTAACATGGCCTAATGGCTCAGAAAGCAAATAAAAGCACCCACTGTTATTTAAAATCATAGTTTATCTCTCAGCTAGGTCCAATTTCCAGTCCAGCTCAGGATTTGCTGGGGTCTTACTCATGGTTTTTGAGCTCTCGGGGTTGGCAATACTGGATCCAATTGTAGGAGAGTAACTGAGCTGGCTGCAGGGAATGGTTCCACCCCTGCACTCCCTCAGGAACCATCTGGACTGCTGCCATAAGTTTGCCAAAATTGTCCCTGCTCCCAGTGACTCCAGTGACCTAGAACGAGCTGGAAAGGCTATTTCCCCCAATACCATCAGAAAGGTAGCTAAGGAAATGCCTTCAGCACTGTTGCTACTCACAATTCAGTGGGAACCTCAAAGAGCCACCAAGGCTACCCCATCCACTTCCATTGGCAGCCCAACACACAGATGGGAGTGTTGTAATAACTGGGGTCTAGCTGCCTGAAAACAGTGTTGGAAAGAGAGTGAAAGCTCAAAGCATTACAATCACCTATGCCAACCGCGGACAGAGGAAGGCACAGACAGAGACTGAATTAGTCCAAACAAAGTTCAGCTGACACCACCCAAGGACTGTGTTGAAAGCGTCACTGGGAACCAACGTGAGAGAAGAATCAGAATGGATCAAATTGGAAATTGGACCTAGTTGAGAGATAAACTATGGGATGGACTATTCTGCCCATTGCCCCCTTCTGAGAAGTCACGTGGAGGAAACAGACTCCTGGGGGATTCCCTTGAGCAAAGGCTGACAGGCCTCTGCTTCACTCCAGAGCCTGACTGATTGTGCTCGAGGAGCCTCATTCATCAGGAGGGCCAGACCAGTGAGGACCCCAGACTGATATTCACGAGATCCTGCTCCGTCTTCCCCTCTCTCCTGTGCTTCTTTCCATCCTCCACTGCTT
Source organism: Chelonia mydas (assembly GCF_015237465.2). NCBI lineage: Eukaryota > Metazoa > Chordata > Testudines > Cheloniidae > Chelonia > Chelonia mydas. The sequence continues at coordinate 632,414 of NC_057851.1, forward strand.
TTCACACCAGCAATGACCCGCAGTGTCTTGGTATGGTGGGATGAAGTGGCACACGCACTTCTGCCCAGCCTGAGAAGCAACAGTGATGGAGTAGGACCCCCCCCAAAACCAGTCCGATGGCATCACACACCAGAGAGGTGAGCTAGGGTCCAAAGTCAAGGCTGACTTGCTAGCCCAGAACATCTGTCTGATTGACCAAGGCCCTTGCATCCCAAGATTAACAAAAAGCCATATTTCCTGCCCCTTTTCTAATCTCTTCTGCTGGTCTGTTTTGTCAAAGGCAGGAAAAGTAACCACCACTCACAACAGTCAACTCAAAATTCAACAGCACTAACCCTTTCTTCTCCACTAAGGACTGCTTGACAAAATAAGAGTGACAAATATCCTCTCTAAAAGAGGTCTGATAAGTTTTGATTATGTTTGTTTTGCATCACAATTCCAATTCAAAACGCTCTGTTTGATTCTCTTTTTCCCTGTCTCCCCTAATCAATAAACTTCCAGCTGTGGCATGAATGTTCTAGTGCAGTGGTGCTCAGACTTTCCCAGCTGTGCCCCCTGCCTGTGACGGAATGTGTCCATGCCCCTGCCCCCCACCCCATTACTGCACCGCCAAGGCTTTCTCAGCAGCGGAGCTTGGGCTGAAGGTGGAGCTGGTCTGGGGGCAGAACCAGCCTGGGGACAGAGCGAGGCTGCGGCTGGGGGGTGGAGAGGGAACGGGGGCAGAGCCGGGCAACGGCTGGGGATGGAGAGGGAACGGGGGCAGAACCAGGCTGGGGACAGAGCCAGGCTGCGGCTGGGGGTGGAGAGGGAATGGGGGCAGAGTTGGGCATGTAGGCAAAGCAGGACTGGGGGTTGAGAAAGGAGCAAGGCTGTGGTTGGAGCTCCCTGCCTGCCCCCTGTGGAGACTGGCCCAGTCCCGGCCCACCATGCACCACCCCAAATGCTCCTCTGCGCCCCCCTGGGGGGGTGCACACCACAGTTTGGGGACCACTGTTCTAGCGTTTGCCATGGGACTAAGCACACAGAGGTCTCTGTGCTCAAAACTCCGAACCATGTCTAACTCTTCAGTGTTGTGCAGCAACAGGGTCATGTTAAACACCTGTGACTTTCTGGTCTCATTGATGCCATCAAAATTAACTCAACTGCAACCCCGGCAGCGTTCACTGAGGAGGTCGCCTCAGCCATTTCCAATGACAAATGTTTGCATGATAGATGAAGGTGTCTCCAAAGCACCCGATCTTATCATAGAATCATAGAATAACAGAGTTGGAAGGGACCACTGGAGGCCATCTAGTCCAACCCCCTGCCCAAGAGCACAGCTCATCGGGGCAGAGCACTGCTGCCCTGGCACATAAGGACCAATAAAACATGATTCCCTCTGCAGTGACCCACTCAGGTTACAAACTGCTGCTCTCCTCAGAGGAGACGATCAGCGAACTCCTCCTCAGGAAAACACGCTGCTCACTTGGAGTCGACACTTTGAGACCCTGGACAAGAACTGGAGGAACTGTCATGTGCACATTCTGTTTGGTCTCCTGTGGAAGCAGGCGAAAGTCTGTCAACTACTGCAAAGGCTTCTGTACTGTCCAGTTCTTCCTATGCCCGCACCAGATTCTTCATATCCCAGGCTGGGAAGAATACTATTGGACTGCGCTCTTCACTCCTTTCCTCTCGTCTCCAGCGGGGGCTGCCTCACCAGCTCCCTGACAAGACTGTCTGCTTTGTTGTTTCGGGGCATTTACTTGCCCCCATGTGTCACTCCCACTATTGATTTTCATGCTCCCCAGACTCAGGTTTCAAATTACCGTAATGTCACTGCTGCATGCATTGAGAAATACCTACTTTCCATACAACCCTGAAGCGATGGGCAATCAGCGAGGTCAGATGAGAATCCCTTGTTACCACAGACCCCTTGGAACTCAAGGAGGTAGTTTAAGATTTTTGCTTCAGAGGGTTATTTTTGTGTTAGTCTGGACCCCTCCCTGAGTCTCCTATTGTTAGGCTGCAGGGGCTTACATTATGGACGGCAGAGTTCTCTACCTGGTCTGTTTCCTGAAACCGGTTGCAGATTATATTTTTTCTGCTGAACTCCCAATTCCTTGGCTCAGGCCTGGTGAACACAGGGACATACGAATTTTCAGGCCAAATCAGAGCAGGGGTCCAACTATCCCCATCTCCTGGCTCCAAGAGTAACCAGCACCAGCTGCTTCAGAGTTAGGAAAAAGAAGCCCCAAAATGGACAATTATAGAATAAACTGCCCAGGGCCAGTTCTGTCTAATCTCAGGCAGATGGTTTATGCCCTGAAGCAGGAAGCTTCGTATTCCTTATTAAACTGTATCAAACCTGGGGTGACTCAGATTCTCCATAAAAATTCATCCTCCTCCTTTGACTCCTACTAAGCTTCTGGCCTCAATATCTTGTGGCACCGAGTTCCACAAGTTACTTGTGACATTTGGAACAGGAAAATGCCCCCAAAGGAGACCAATACAGAGGACAGACACTGATGGAGAGGCCCCAACCAGCCCAAATCATTGTCTAGCATGTTACTGCCAGTGGGGGGATGCAGCGGGGGGAGGGCATGGATCTTGGTGACATAAATGGTTGGATTGCTGCTGAGCGATTGGGGGATAATGAATAACTCCAACAGAGAGGATTCTTGTTTCACTCAGACATCCCTCCCCGTGCCCAGAACATACCCCCATGCCATCTCCCTTCCCGCTAAGACAAGAGGAGCCCTGCCCACTCACCTCGAGCGCACACATCCCGAAGGAGTAGATGTCCACAGCAGTGGTGACATTGGTGACTTCTGTAACACAGGAACAAGGCTCCACAGTCAGTGCCCAATAGGATAGGCCCAGCACCTTAGAGCACTAGGAGCTGCCACACCAGGCAGTGAAATCCTGCAGACCCCTCCCCTCCACTACTATTCCAGGGACAAGGGCTCCCAGTGGCTGCAGATCAAGGCCACGCAGCCCCAGGGGGAGTAGCATTAGCTCCCCTTAGCTGCTGCCTCTCATGGATATGCAGGTAATAGCCACCCACAGACTGGCTGCTAGCAAGACACAGGCCAGCCATACCACACCCAAGGCCTGCGGGCACTGTGCTGCTGTACCGTACCTCCGTACTCTGGGGCAAAGAAGTGCAGGTTCTTCTGCTCCTCACGACACGTCTTCACATGGTTGTTGATGGTGTCTGGTGCCACTGGAAGAGAGTCACAGATGCTTACAATGCAGTAATCCTTGCCAGCTGGGCCCCAGGCTGCTCAGGGGGACGGCACAGCTGTGCATACTGACCCCAGGCATCAGCTCCCTCATCTCACACGGAGGTGGGTGCTCCTTCCCCAGGCACGGGAGAGCAGAGGGGCACTGGAATGTTTCTCTACCCTGTTCCCTTGGCTGCACACTCACTGAGGAGACCTGGTCTTGGGCTCAAACAACAACTGTGGAGTCCCTGGCTCCTGCAGAGGAAGGAGCAGCTAAGCAAGGCCTCTCAAGTTTACAGCCAAGCCTGAAGGCTCCCAGCTCAGATCCACAGCATTCAGCCACTTGAAGCTTGGCTACAGAGGCACTGAGTTTCAGACAGATTGACAGCTCTGCAATGAGGCTACTTGTTCCATGGCCAACAAGTTGTTGCTGGTGCAGATTCTGCTCTGCTCAGAGGGGTCTCTCAGTAGGGCAGAGCCAAGCACAAAGACCACCAGTACAGAGACCAGATACCCTGATGGAGAAGGCCCAGCCAGCCCAGTGCCTCTGTGGGTCTACCTATGGATGTCTGCAGGAGGCCTCTGCCAGGAGCACTCGGCCTACCGGCAGCTGCAACATGGCACCAAACCCGGCAGTGAGGGCAAGCAGAGCAGCATGAGCATGGGGGGCTTCCGAGGGGAGGGGATAAGCTCCTGAGACACCTCGCTCCATTAGGGGATTATGGACAAGTTTCCAAGAAGGAACAGCAGTCTAAACATTAGCCCCACAAGTTGTGGGGAGGAAAAATCAAGGTAAATAGAGAACACAAGGGTTCCCTCCTTTCTAGCACTCACCCCTCCCTGGAGCACAGCCACTCCTGCACCAAAGTCCTCCCAACACTACCTCATCTCCTTGTGACGGGGCATCCACACCCTCCCACCCACAATCCTACAAAGTAGCAAGACTTAACTCGGAATGTTCTCCCACTAGTTACTCCTGGGAGAATTCTGCGCCACCGTGCACGCACAGAATTCATGTCCCCTGCAGATTTGTTTTCTCTCTCGGCAGAAAATACACTCTGCCAGAGAGGCTCTGCAGTTATGCCTTTCAGCCACCAGGTGCTGCTGTGGTGCCAGAACAGAGGACAGCCAGCTCACCAGCCATAGCAGTCAGCCGCCGATAGGGAGGGGTCAGAGTCTGCGTTCCTCACAGCACCATGCCCGCGGGGCCAGGTGAGGAGGCATGAGATATGGGGGGAGACACAGAACAGGGCACACGGAGCTGCTGGGAGGGTCAAAGACTGGGGTTCAAAAGGGCTAGTGGGGGGAATGGACTGGGGTGGGGGGCTGAATGGGAGTGGGGGTGCAGGGCCACATGGGGACAGGGGCAGATGTGCCTGACTGAACGGGAGAGGCTAGGGATCAGCCAAGTCTGCATGGGGAAGGCTCCCCAAAAATCCCCACCCCCCCAAAAAACCCTGTTCCATTCTTCCACCCACACCCAACAACCCTCCAGGTTTGCTCCCAGGCTCCCATCTAGCAATTACTTCCCTCTCCCCAAACCTTTGCCCTGTTTTTGAGGGGTGTGGAAAATACATTTCTGTATTGTAGTTTAACTGAGTTACTCAAAGGTCTGTATTAATATGCCTAGTAAGGAATCTATTTGTCAAAAAATGTCCAGAATCATTTTTGTCGTCAATTGTTACAAATATACTTGCTGACAGGTATTTTGAAAAATTATCAAAATAATTGAAATTGGTGTGACTATTATTTTGATAAATAAAATATGCAGAATTTTAAAATATTTCTGTTGGAATGGGAGACTCCACACAGTGCTTGTTTCAAAAAGGTAGAGATTGTTCTATTCCAAAAGGAGGAACAACAGGGAGAAACTAAAAGGAATTTCACACTGAGTGAGCTCAGACTAGTCCACAGCCTCAAGAAAGGCCTGTCACTTGGGCTGCAGAAAAGCCTTGGAGAACAGACTGTAGAGACAATCCTGCCCCAGGCTCCCAGGGGCTAGGACCTAACAGGGTGCTTTCATCTCTTATATCTGTGTTTCTATGAATGAACAGAGTGCTCGGCAACAAGAGAACAGAACTAGGAGAAGAAGGATGTCGTCACTGGAGACAACTCAATGCGCAGCTGCAGTCAAGAAAAACAAAAACAATATTAGGATGCATAAGGAATGGCATAGAGAATATTAAAATATTCTGCCTTCATGTAATCAATGATGCAGCCTCATCTGTATACTACCTGCAGGATTGGTCATGCCATCCTCAAGGGCACTGCAAAATTAGAGGGGGTTCAGAGAAGGATGACGAGAATGATCAAGGGCTTGGGAAAACTGCTCTGGAGAGAGTTTAAGAGATAAATGCAAGAGATCATGACAGAAGTCTAAAATAATGAACCGTCTGCTCAAATAAACTGGTTAGTCTCTAAGGTGCCACAAGTACTCCTTTTCTTTTTACGAATACAGACTAACACGGCTGTTACTCTGAAACCGTCTAAAGAAGGGAGGTTAGGAGAATCTGTTCTCCCTGGTTCATAACACAAAAACACAGGGACATTCAATGAGATTAATATAGGTGGGATTTTCAAAACCGATGAAGTACTTTTTCACACGAGTAATTAGCTTGTGAAACTCTCCGCTACAGGAAGTCCTTGAGGCCAAGAAGCTACCAAGATTTAAAGAGGGACCGGACATTTACCTGGGTCACAAGAATATCCAGTGTCTTCATAATTAACAATAGTTCTGGAAGGAAGATTAAACCACCTGCTTTGGGGGTTAAACTAATCTGTAACTACCAGGGATTAGGAGGCTTCTTACATCTTTCTTTGGAGCACCTGGCTCCGGCCACTGGATGATACGGATTATGGACCTGAGCCATACTGGCAGCTCCTGGGCTCCCTAAATCTCCCAAGGGGAAAAGCAAAGCAGCTTACCAATGACGGGATATGTGACCCTCTCCTGTGGAGCAATACGCCCAAGGGGATGCACAGAGGAGCAGGAGCAGACCCCAGTGCTCCTGCCAGAACAGAGACTCTGAAGCAGAATGAAGGACTGAAACAACAGGGACCTCTCTAGTAACACTCCAGCTGCTCCCATTCCTGCTATAAACAGCTTCCTCCCTCACACAGTACTGCAGGGAAACTTACCAACACTAGCAACCCCACTGCCCAACAGGAGGCAAGCAGTGCAAGATACTAGCAACACGGACAGTACACTAACACCAAACGGCACCAGCGTCACAGCAAAGGACGTACCTTGTTCCAGGTAGCGCCCCTGCAGCTTTCACAGATGTCTGTTTCACAAGGGCAGGCTAAGGCTCCGCACAGAAGTAGTCAAATGGGCCCCCTACTACCCAAGTCTCTGCCTGAACAGAGACCAGGACTGCAAAGAACAAACCATACGAGGCACTTTCCACACCAGGCAGAGCGTGTGGTCAGATGTTGGGCTCTGTGTGTGTGTTCTCCGCGTGCTGTCCCAGCTCTGCACAGACAGCTGGCACAGCAGACCTCAAGCGAACCACCCAATGACCACAAGACCCATTAAGGAGCAAAGGCACCCGCGCCAGTTTATTGTCGAAGTGCAGGAATAGCACCTGGCAGACTGAGGAGATTAGGACATGTAAGCCCATGACAATGGACACAGCTCAGTGAATGGCTGGTTTTTCCACTCCCCTCTAGGCTGGCCAGAGACACTCCCTTTGAGGTTCCATTTTATACATCCATAGAAACAAGTTACGTACTGCCCTTTGACATAGTTGACACCCTTTGATGTAGCCAATTACCACCCATCACCTCGTACATGTTTATCCATCACACAGTCATCCTGACTATCTTTAGGATGGGTCAGCGTGTTCCTGTTATCTTTAGGGAATGTGTTGATATCAAGGTGTTCTGGAATGACCCTTCTGGAATACGTTTGTGTGCGTGCTCTGTGTCCAGCACTTCTTAGGAAGGTGCGTTTCTGCAATATCAGCCCTTTGTTTGCCAGATTGTGAGCAGGCCCTGCATAACTCACAACCTGACTCTGCTTTATATCAGCAAAGTTTTGACCACTACTTTAGCCCAGGCCTCATACCAGGCCTCTGCTACAAGGCCGTAGGTCTCAGGCCCTCCTTCTGCTACAGTGGAGAGAGCCTGCACAGCAGAGATATGTACCCCCATGGAGTGGGGGAAGAACAAAGACAACACCCTTGTGCTTCAGCCTCCCCTCCCTCCTTTATCCAACTCAGTTCTAAACAGAGGTGTGACCCCACAGGAGCTATGAGCAGAGGGGACAGTACCCGGCGGGGACCACTTCCTATGACAGGCCTACAAACTTGGGCCAAACTAATTTACAGGCTCTTCTAAAAGAGCGGTTGGGTTTTGTGTAAGTACAATGCAACTACTTTTGCTTAGCAGCCCAACATCATTAGCTAAACCTCAGTGTTCACTGATGATTCACTAATAGGAAGGGGGATCAGCATGGCAGCCATGGGAGAACCTCAGCTGAGGACTTGGCACAGTTGGTAAAGAAGAGCTCGCTGCAGCAGGAGTGGCTTGCACTTCCAGGTAAGGGAAAGACAAAGGGAAGGCTGTCACCAAGTGAAGCAGAAGCGACGTTGTCTCCCGCCCTCAGCCCATAGCTGTTGTATACCCACTTGACCTAAGGATACCGTTGGGACTGAGCAAGGACAGAAATCCCTAGGAGTATTGCCACACCACAGAATATGCTCAGAGAAGTCAGATGCATTTGCTTTGCTGCTCTTAGGAAACATCAGACATGCCTATAAACTGTCGGAAAGACAACGTTCTCACAGGAAAAGCTGTCCAGAGCAGTCAAAGGGACAGCAAATTAAAGACCGCATGAGGCTAGCACACCCTTGTACCAAGCATGTGGCAGTTCACACTATGAGGAAACCCTGGAATTAGCAGAGTGCCAATCGCAAGGCATATCCTGAATGCATGGACCCTGCAGCAACGCAGAGAGCAACTGGGGAGAGCAGCAGCTGCCCGAAGTCAGGCTGGTTCCCCTCCTGAGGATGTGTTCACACAAGCAGCATGGACAAGCCCCCACGGTTAAGGGTCTCACCCACAGATCTATGGATTGATAGTAGATTCCTCCTGTTCACCAGAACCCCAGTGAGGCGAGAGCTAGATGAGTGAATCGTCAACACTGCCCTGCTGAGCCAGTCATGAGGTACAGGAGACCTGGAGAAGTGATGGAGATGAAAAAGCTCATGGCCAAATCAGGACGGCAAGCGCTGCAGAGAGGTGGCGATTCAGCACATGCCAGTTGGTCATGAATCAGCACCAAAGCAATGCCCAGAGAGGGCTAGGGGCACTGTGCTACTGAAGGGACCATATTTCTAATATGGTGTAAAAGCAAGGACCTCCCCATGTGGGGCCAAAGACCTGGGGTTTGCCAAGCTAGGGTTTCCATTTGGGTCCTTACACAGTACTTGTAAGCATCTAAGCATGTAACTGGATAGCTATGTGGCCCTCTAGACAGCAGTGGCGAGAGGGCTTGGTCACTGGGAGGAGCCAGTCCTGACTGGAATCCCGACTCCCATGACCTGCCGGGGAGTTTCTCATCCCTCATTGTTGATGTCTATTAGGAACAAAAAGAAACCTAACAACGGCACTGGTCCACTACTAGAATGAGATGTAGACATGTACAATCAATTTGTTCAGTAAAAACAGATGTAGTCATATATGATGATGAAATACTTCCCATTCCAATAGTAATTCCCGATGACTAGAAACAGCCACTACTAAAGTTAGACACCTTTCAATTAATAGTGGTTTTCAATCATTCTGAGAACAGGAGAGAAGTTCCAAGGACTGGAAGAAACTCATCTTGTGCCAGTGTTTAAAGAGCGCAGACGGGATGACCTGAGTAACTATAGTCCTGTCCGTCTGACACTGATCCTGGCCAAAATAATGGAACAGCTGATATGGGACTCAAGTAAGAATTAACAAGGATAATCTAATTAATTCCTATCAATATAAGTTTAAGGAAAACAGATCTTTCAAACTAATCTGATAGCTTTATGATGAATTTATAAGTTTGACTGATAAAATTACTACTGTTGCGGTAACAGACTTCTGCAGACATTTGACTTGGTACTCCATGACTTTTTGATTAAAAACTAGAATACAACTTCAACATGAGACGAAAAAATTATTAAAAATTGGCTGATAGACTTCAACATGTAATTGAAAATGGGGAATCCTCCAATAGGTGTATTTCTAGTGGGGTCCCACAAGGACTGTTTCTTGACCTAGGGTATTTAACATTTTTGTCAATAAACTGGATGAAAACAATCACTGATAAAGTTTGCAGGTGACAAAAGCTGGAGGAGTGGTAAATAATGAGAAAGTTAGGTCACTGATAAGAGCAATCTGGATCACTTGGTAAACTGGGTGCAGGCCAACTATATGTGTTTTAATAGGACGTCATGCATCCAGGAACAAAGGATCCAGATCATACTTACAGGATGGGGGACTCTATCCTGGGAAGCAGTGACTCAAAGAGATTTGAGGGTCATAGTGGATAATCAGCTGAATGTGAGGTTCCAGGGCAAAACCTGGATGCGTAAGTAGGAGTCAGGTCATTATATTTCCTCTACTTGGCACTGCGGCAACTATGACTGGAATACTGGGAACAATGTCTACAGTTTCAGAAGGATGCTGATAACTAGATAGGATTAAGCAAAGAGCCATGTGTGACCAAAAGCACCCCTGTATTCACACCCTATATACACTACACTGTAGTCATCTTTATACAAAATATGCCTTGAAATTAGGGATGTAAAAGGTTAACCAGTAAGTACAGTCTTACAGGTTAACCACCTTAACCACTAACCCCGAGCAGCACCGCCCGGCCGGAGCAGGCCCAGCCCTCGGTACGCGGGCCAGATGGGCCCCAGCTGCTTAAATGGTTAACCATTTAAACAACATTTTTAATCATTTAAACAGTTAACTTTTTAAACAATAAGGACAGGTTTCAGAGTAACAGCCGTGTTAGTCTGCATTCGCAAAAAGGAGTACTTGTGGCACCTTAGAGACTAACTAACGAAAGCTTATGCTCAAATAAATTGGTTAGTCTCTAAGGTGCCACAAGTACTCCTTTTCTTTTTAAACAATATTTACATCCCTACTTGAAATATTTGAAAACTAATAACTCACTTGTTGAAAACAGCATGGTGAAATATATGTAGCAACATTACATACAAAGTTATGAAATCCCCCTGTAAGATGGTCTTAGCATATGTCCAAAATCTCACAGGCCTGCCCAGGCAGAAATACATTTCTTTCTTCAGGGTGTCTTTACCTCAGTTTACATATAGGTAATGAACAGAATCCTTGAGACCGAAGGGAGACAAGATCGCAGGAGACAAAGCAAATTTGCATTTCAGCAAACATAGGTAAGAAGAGCATGGACCCTTCTTCAACAGATTCCATGTCGTCGTCCTTACTGTTTGAATAAACTTTGCTTTGAGGGGTACTTTCAGAAGAATCCACTTCAAAAGGTTCACTGGACTATAAAGGAAGGGGGCAGAAAACCCCAAGCTCTTTCTCTCTTTCACAAACAAAGGAACCAGCCCTTTGGGGTTTGTTTTTGTTTTTGTTTTTTTTTGTTTTTTTTGGGGGGGGGGGGGGTTTGGGAGGGGTGAGAGAGAAAGGGATCCGAACCTGAAAATTTGGTCAGCCCTGTTGCTGGGAACGTGTGGTAAGGATTTTACCTTGAACCATGTCTAGTTTGTTAAAATGCTTTCTAAAATGCACTTAAGACAGAAGAATCCCATGCACTGCTACAGGCTGGGAACCGACTGGCTAAGCAGCAGTTCTGCAGAAAAGGACCTGGGGATTACAGTGGACAAGAAGCTGGATATGAGTCAGCAGTGTGCCCTTGTTGCCAAGAAGGATAATGGCATATTGGGCTTGTCATAAAAATAAAGGGAAAGGTAACCACCTTTCTGTATACAGAGGCAGAACCCTTTCACCTGTAAAGGGTTAAGAAGCTACGGTAACCTTGCTGGCACCTGACCAAAATGACCAATGAGGAGACAAGATACTTTCAAATCGGGAGCGGGGGGAAAAACAAAGGGTCTGGCTGTCTGTGTGATGCTTTTGCCGGGAACAGATCAGGAATGCAGACTCAGAACTTCTGTAAAGTTAGTAAGTAATCTTGCTAGAAATGTGTTAGATTTCCTTTTGTTTAATGGCTGGTAAAATACGCTGTGCTGGATGGAACGTATATTCCTGTTTGTGTGTCTTTTTGTAACTTAAGGTTTTGCCTAGAGAGATTCTCTATGTTTTGAATCTGATTACCCTGTAAGGTATTTACCAGCCTGATTTTACAAAGGTGATTCTTTTACCTTTTCTTTAATTAAAATTCTTCTTTTTTTAAGAACCTGATTGATTTTTCATTGTTCTTAAGATCCAAAGGTTTGGGTCTGTGTTCACCTGTACAAACTGGTGAGGATTTTTATCAAGCCTTCCCCAGAAAAGGGGGTGTAGGGCTTGGGGGGATATTTGGAGGGGAAGACGTCTCCAAGTGGGCTCTTTCCCTGTTCTCTGTTTAACACGCTTGGTGGTGGCAGCATAGGGTTCAAGGCAAAGTTTGTACCTTGGGGAAGTTTTTAACCTAAGCTGGTAAGAATAAGCTTAGGGGGTCTTTCATGCAGGTCCCCACATCTGTACCCTAGAGTTCAGAATGGGGAAGGAACCTTGACAGGGCTGTATTAGTAGGAGCATTGCCAGCAGATCGAGGGAAGTAATTATTCCCCTCTATTCAGCACTGGTGAGGCCTCATCTGGAGTACTGCATCCAGTTTTGGTCCCCCCACTACCGAAGGGATGTGGACAAATTGTAGAGAGTCCAGCAGAGGGCAACAAAAATGATTAGGGGACTGGAACACACGACTTATGAAGAGAGGCTGAGGGAACTGGGCTTATTTAGTCTGCAGAAGAGAAGAGTGAGGAGGAATTTGATAGCTGCCTTCAACTATCTGAAAGGGGGTTCCAAAGAGGACGGAGCTCGACTGTTCTCAGTGGTGGCAGATGACAGAACAAGCAGCAATGGTCTCAAGTTGCAGTGGGGGAGGTCTTGGTTGGATATTAGGAAAAACTTTTTCACTCGGAGGGTGGTGAAGCACTGGAATGGGTTCCCTAGGGAGGTGGTGGAATCTCCATCCTTAAGAGGTTTTTAAGATCAGGCTTGACAAATCCCTGGCTGGGATGATTTAGTTGGTGTTGATCCTGCTTTGAGCAGGGGATTGGACTAGATGAGCTCCTGAGGTCTCTTCCAACCCTAATTTTCTACGATTCTATTTAGAAACCATCATGAAGCTCAAACTAAATGTATGCCTCAAAACCAAATTACCATGGCTAAACAGCAGAGTAGAATAGGCAGAGGCAAAAAGACATTCTTTAAAAACTCGAAGTCAAATCCTAGCAAGGAAGATAAAAAGGAGCATAAGCTCTGGCAAGTCAAGAGTAAAAGTATAATAAAGCAGAGCAAGAAAGGATTTGAAGAACAATTACCTGAAGAAAGAACAGGAGTACTTGTGGCAGCTTAGAGACTAAAATTTATTAGAGCATAACCTTTCGTGAGTAAAAACCCCACTTCTTCAGATGCAGAGAGTGAAAATTACAGATGCAGACATAAATATACTGGCACATGAAGAGAAGGGAGTTACTGGTTCTCCACTTGTGAGGTGTTACCTAAAGAGAAAAACTAAGAGCACCTTTTCTGTAAGTGCATCAGAAGCAGGAAGCCTGCCAAAGTAGTCAGTGGGACTACCAGCCAATCAAGGTGCTGAAGTAGCACTCAAGGAAGACATGGCCGTTGTGGAGAAGCTACATGAATTCTTTGCATCGGACTTCACTGCAGAAAATGTGGGGGAGATGCCCACACTCAAGCAATTCTTTTTAGATGAAAAAATGGAGGAACTCTCCCAGGTTGAGGTGTCAAGAGGTGGTTTTGGAACAAACTGATAAACAGTAATAAGTCACCAGGACCAGATGGAATTCACCCAAGAATTCTGAGGGAACTCAAAAATGAAATTGCAGAACTACTAACTGTGGTATCTGACCTATCGCTCAAATCAGCTTCTGTACCAGATTACTGATGGATGGCTAATGTAACACCAATTTTTAAAAAGGACTCCAGAGGTGATCCTGGCAGTTACAGGCCAGTAAGCCTGACTTCAGCATCAGGCAAATTAGTTGAAATGATAGTAAAGAACAGAATTATTTGACATGTAGATGTACACAATATGTTGGGAAAGAGTCAACACGACTTTTGTAAAGGGAAATCATGCCTCACCAATCTATTAGAATTCTCTGAGGGAGTCAACAAGCATGTAAAAAAGGGTGATCCAGTGGATAGTGTAACTTGGACTTTCAGAAAGCCTTTGACAAGGTCCCTCACCAAAGGCTCTTAAGCAAAGTAAGCAGACATGGGATAAGAGGGAAGGTCCTCTCATGGATCAGTATCTAGTCAAAATATAGGAAACAAAGGGTAGGAACGAATAGACAATTTTCACAGTGGAGAAAAAAGTAAATAGTGGGGTTCCCCAAAGATCTATATTGGGACCAGTTCCGTTCAACATATTCATAAATGACCTGGAAAAGAAAGTGAATAGTGAGTTGGCAAGATTTTCAGAGAATACAAAATTACTCAAATTAGGTAAGCCCAAACCCGACTGCGAAGAGTCACAAAGGGAACTCACTGAACTGGATGACTAGGCAACAGAGTAGTAGATGAAATTCAATGTTGATAAATACGAAGAAATGCATTTTGGAAAAGATAATCCCAACTATACATACAAAATGATGGGGTATAAATTAGTTGTTACCACTCAAGAAAGTATTCTTGGAAGCACCCGGATAATTCTCTGAAAACTGTTCAATGTGCAGCAGCAGCAGCAGTCAGAAAAGCTAACAATGTTAGGAACCATTAGGAAAGGGATAGATAAGACAACAGAAAATATCATAATGCCACTACAAAAATCTATGGTATGCCTACACGTTGAATACTGTGTTCACTTTTGGTCACCTTATTTCAAAAAAAGATATATTAGAATTTGACATAGTACAGAGAAAGGCTACAAAAACGATTAGGGGCATGGAACTGTGTCCACATAAGGAAAGATTAAAAAAGAAACTGCTCAGCTTGGAAAAGATGACAAAGAGGGGATATGAAGAGGTCTAATAAAATCATGAGAGGTGTGGAGAAAGTGAATACGTGTTATTTACCCCTTCACCTAACATACAAATCAGGGGTCATCTGATGAAATTAACAGGCAGCAGGTTTAAAACAAACAAAGTTCTTCGCAACGCAGAGTCAACCTGTGGAACTCATTCCCATAGGATATTGTGAAGATCAAAAGTATAACTGGGTTCAAAAAAGAACTAGACAAGTTCCTGGAGGATAGGTCCATCAGTGGCTATTAGCCAAGATGGCCAGAGACCCAACCACATGCTCTGGTGTCCGTGAATCTCCAACTGCCAGAAGCCAGGAAAGGATGACAGGGAATGATCACTAGAAATTGCCCTCTTATTTATTCCCTCTGAAGCACCTCGCACTGGCCACTGTCAGAAGATGGGATACTGGGCTAGATGGACCATTTGTCTCACCCAGTATGACCATTCTTATGTTCTGAAGCTGTCTCTCACACTTGCATACATCTGCCAAAGCATGGACATTAATCCAGCTGCATCAAGGTTCATGAATGGAGTGAGCTGTGAAAAGAGGGCATCGGAGACTTGGAGAACATGACTTCATGTTGTATCAACCAGGCAAGGTACTAACAAGCTTCAAAAGGGCTTTATTTTCAAAGTGGAAACCTCTTTACCAAGCTGCTGCTGCACCCTCTGTAGCTTTCTCCCAGCCTCTCACCTCCTCCCCGCTCCTTCGTGTTTCCTGTCAGACTCCCAACAGCCAGTGCTCCCAATTCTAATAATTACAAGCAACATCTAAACACCACACTTCAGAGCCACTGTGACAAAGTGAAGTTTACAGCCATCAACTGTGGAATCAAAGCTGGAGAGGAAACATCTCAAAGGTGCAAACTGAGCACCTGCCGCATTTTGAGAACCCAAACATTTTACATCCAAATGCTGTCACATGGGAGATCTACCTTAAGGGGTGCAGACCAACAGTGCTGAGATGATCTTTTCAGTTTGCAATAAACTGAAGACAGTTAACCAGCAAAAGCTCATGCACAGAAATCGACTCATTCTGATCAAGGTATCAAGCCAGAGGGTGAAGATTGTGCAGAAGACCCATCCATTTGTTAAGTGTTACAATCCCCAAAATAGTGCAAAATGCAGTTACAGACAGCGAGCTGGATTAATTATCAGACAGCCATGAATCTGAAAGAACACATTTTCTCAGTGCAACACCAGAGTAAATTAATGCTTGAAAAACAAAGGGTCCGGACTTTGGGAACAAAACCACTGCTCTTTCTAGTTTCATTCATAACTAACATGTCAACAAGTGGATCAACTGCAGCAGCTACATGCCCCTGCACAAGATTATATCAAAAGAAAAGCACTTCACTCAAATGTCATGGACCGACCCATTCCAAGGGCACTCTCCCACTGAACAAGGACAAAAGAAATTGACGGGCAATGCCCAAACATGGCCACTACACTGGATCACTTTACACGTTAGGTACTGTGCAGCATTGCCCAAGAAATCACATCTCTTTCGCTTCAGCCAGGCTAAGTTGCACCTTCAATTCTGATAAATCACTGCCTTACCCACTCACAGGGCTATCATACCTCATCAGGTTATTATTCAGAATGTTCACAATTGCCAGAAGGCACTGTGGTTTCAAACCCCTATTCCTGTGAAGTGGTAATTATAACATACCAATAAAATAGTGACCTTGAGTAAGAGAGAACATGGCCTTAAATGTTGAACAAGGAGATGTGCACCTCTTTGGAACAACAGCTAGAATTCAGACATTCAGTTCAGTCCAGGTACTTCAGAGGGCAAATCAAGCAGAATTTCTCAATCAAGACAAAACTTCAGATCCAAGCTTCAACAGTAAACCGGGAGGATAATACACCGAAACAGTTAAAATTAAGTGTTTTTAAATCTGCAGGACTAGGGTAATTGGCTGAGGAGCTCTCTGAACCATTAATATTGATGTTTTACAAACGTTAGAACACCAGAGACATTCCAGAGGACTGGAAAAGTGCTGCCAGGGTTTACAATGGGTAAACCTTTACGAGCCAGGTAACTACAGACCAGTTAGCCTGACGTCTGTCCTGGGAAAACCACAGAAAGGCTGATACAGACACAATCCATAAAGAATGCAAGCATGTCATCACAGCAACAGACTACTCGTCAAACTAGGAAAGAAGGCAGAACAAGATCCAACAGCTCAAAGCTGAAGCTAAAGAAATCCAGACTAGAAATATGGGTCACTTAAAAAAAAAAAAAATATGAAAAACAGTGAGCGTAACCAACCACTGGAACAACTTACCTAAGGACATAGTGGATTCTCCCTCACTTGGAATCTTTAAATCAAGGCTGGAGATCCTTTTAAAGATCTGTTACAACTCAAACAGAACTCACAGCTTGATGCAGGAACTACTGGGTGAGGCATTCTAGCTGGTGTGATGCAGGTGGTCAGACTGGATTTTCATAATGATCCCTTTTGACTTCTACTGATGCGCTCTCAAATTGGGCAACTCACTGCACCACTTTAAGATCCCAGAGAGCATAGCATAAAGTTAATGTTGAGTAATAAACATTCTGACAGATAAGATGAAACCATCAAAGCTAGCTTTGAACATGACATAACTAAAAGCTCCTTTTCACACAGAACTTGCTGACAACCTCCTTTGGACATGGCACTATTCCAGTTCAAACAGACTACTAATCTCATTATAGCCCAGTTACTCCTACCTCAGGGCTTATCTGGGCCTCATCACTGTAATGCCGATGCCATGCCAGTATTTAAAGATATACATCATGGTCTTTCTTCCTAGCCTGTTGGAGAACTTGCTTGCCATGCTCATCTGGGATACTTGAGCTGACAGCACAATTGTCAACTCCCAATAGCTGTTGGGGTGCATAATTCTCAGAGAAGGGACTCTGATTATGGAAGATCAGGCTGACAATTCTTGCCGCCTTGCCAGCATGCTGCCAGATGGGCCTGTTTAAGCTGGCATTTCCCTAAACAAGGAGTTTTCAACCTTTTTTCATTTGTGGACCCTAAACATTTTTAATGGAGGTGTGGACCCCTTTGGAAATCTTAGGCATAGTCTGCAGACCCCCAGGGGTCCACGGACCACAGGCTGAAAACCACTGCCCTAAACACTTGGCTGTAAAACACACCCAACGCAGCTTGACTCAGCCACCAGCCTCTACCACTGTAAGAAACTGGCTGAAAAAGAGAATTGCTACCTTCTGGAGGTGACTGAGGTATCACGGATATTATGAAGTACTCTAACACCACACAACATTTATTCATACAGTATCCCATTCACCATCAAGTACCCTATCCAGAAACCAAAAGGACAAGTCACCAGCCAAATCTGAGTGGTGGGATCAGAGCTCCGGATGGACTTATTAATGAAGTACACAGCTGGAAAGACCCAGCCTCATCACCTGTTGACAAACACATCCCTCACATGACAGTCAATGCAATGCCTAAACTTTTAACCACAATCAAGAAAGCTCACACTTTAAAAAAGACCAAAATCTGTCTTAGATGGAAGTGAAAGCAGCTATAAGCACATATATAACAAATGGAAGAAAGGGGAAGTTGACAATGAATATAAACCAGATGCTAGAAAGTATAGAAAATTGATAAAGGAAGCAAAAGAACAGAACTACTCTATGGCTAGCAGAGTTCAGGACAATAAGGTTTTGTTCTGGTTCTTAATATACCAAAAACAAAAAACCCAAAAAACAAAAACCCAAAAGAATGCTAACACTGGTATTTGATCCAAACCATTACCAAATGGAAATGGTAGAATTGGCAACAAAAATGCAGAAAAGACTGAAGCGTTCAGTAAAGATTTGTTCTATATTTGGGAAAAAGTCAAACACTCATGTCATGATGAAACCTTCAATTCCAATAGTAACTCAGACGATGCTAAGCAGCAACTACTAATGCTAGACATTTTAAAATGAGCAAGTCTGAATAACTTACCTCCAAAAGTTTTTAAAGAGCTGTCTAGAAACCTCTCTGGACCATTAATATTGATTTTTAATAAGTCTTGGATAACAGGGAGAGTTCCAGAGGACTGGAAGAAAGCTAATGTGCCAATATTTAAAAAGGTAAATAGGACAGCCTGGATAACTACAGGCCAAGTCAGCCTAACACCGAACCAAAAATCAATCAGGCAAATAATGGAATGGCTGACACAGGACTCTTAATAAAGAATTAAAGGAAGATAATAGGACAATCAATATTGTACAGAAAATAGTCAAATTTATTTTTTTATATTACAAGTTTGGGTAACAGAGATAATAGTAAAAAGAAAAGGAGGACTTGTGGCACCTTAGAGACTAAAATTTATTTGAGCATAAACTTTCGTGAGCTACAGCTCACTTCATCGGAAGTAATAGTGTTGATGTAATATACTTAGACTTCTGTAAGTCACTTAACTTGGTACTTGGGATGTAAAAGGTTAATCGGTAAGTATTAGTCTTACTGGTTAACCCGCCTTAATCGTTAACCACGACCCCAGCCACACCACAGCTGGCCGCATCGACCCCAGCCCCATCGACCCCAGCTGCTCAATCGGTTAACCGTTTAAACAACATTTTAAACAGTATTTACATCCCTACTTAATACTACAAGTATTTTCATTAAGAAACTAGAATATAAATTTAATATGGCACATATTAAATGGATAAAAATCCTGTCAAACTGATGGGTCTCAAAATGTAATTGTAAAAGTGAAATCGTCATCAACCAAGTGTGCTTCCAGGGGATTTGTCCTTGGCATTATGGTATAACATTTTTATCAACATGGACGAAAACATAAAACCATCACTGGTAAAGCTCGAAGATGACACAAAAATTAGAAGTGGTAAATAATGAAGAAGATAAGTCACTTACTCTGGATTGCTTGGAAAACTGGGTGCAAGCAAGCAGTGTGTGTTTTAAAAGACAAATGTAAATGTATCCATCTAGGAACAAAGAATGTAGGCCATATTTACATGGAGGACTCTATCCACGGAAGCAGTGACTCTGAGAAAGACCTGGGGGTTGTACTGGATTACCAGCTGAACATGAGCTCCCAGCCATGAGATTCAGTATCTAAAAGGGCTAATGCGATCATTGGATGCATAAATAGGGGAATCTCAAGTAGGAGCAAAGAGGTTGTTTTACCTGTGTATTTGGCCCTGGTGTGACCACTACTGGATTACTGGGTCCAGTTCCGCTTTGCACAATTCAAGAAATATGTTGATAAACTGGAGATAGTTCTGAGAAGAGCCATAAGAATGACTCAAGGATGAAAAAACAGGTCTTATAGTGACAGACAAGGAGCCCAATTTATTCATCTTAACAAGAGAGGGTTAAGGGGTGAGTTGATAATCTATAAGTATCTACATGGGGAACAAATATTAAACAACAGGCTCTTCGATTTAGCAGAGATAGGTAGAGCATGATTCCATGGTTGGCAGCCGAAGCTAGACCAGCCTCTCTCAAATGCGGCCACCATGGCCGTATGCAGCCACCAGAGGCTTTTCTTGCGGCCAGTCTCCTGGGTGATGATGGGGGAGGGGAAGCAGTGGCCCCTCCCCCAGGGCCTGGTCCCTACCCCTTCCGGAGTCCCAAACAGTGGAGGAACAGGCAACCAGGATGAGTTCTCCACCTTCCTATGGGTGGTGGGGCTCAGGCTTCAGCCCTAGGGTGGTGGGCAGAAGGCTCTAGCTGTGCGGCAGTGGGCTCCATCCCACAGCCACCGGGCTCTGGCCCTGGGCTTGCCCTCCCATGTTGCCCCTGAACCCACTGTCCCCTCCAGTCCCCAGCTGTGCAGCGGGACCCCGGGCTCCAATCCCAGGCTCACCTCCCCACCACTGATTGCCCTGACCCATGCTGCCTCCTCCAGGCCTCCACCCAGCCCCCACAACTCCCTATCTATCTCCCCAGACAGGGCTTAATTTGCCCTCCAGCTTGCTAGGGCTGAGTACGTCTGCTGTGAAAAGTGATATTAACTAATATACAACTACCAATTTTCATAGTAGCAAGCTCACTAGCTAGCCAGTCTGGGGAAAAAAAGAAAAAACTAAAAAAATCATAACAGTATTTGTGTCTATTCTGTTTAGGTCCAGTAAGGAATCTAGACAACTGTATATTATTTTTATTGTTGAGTCTTCAATAAAACCTACATAAACAAATTACAATGATTTGGACATGTATATGTGCATATTTATTTGTTTTTCCTAGAGTTAATTAAGTATTTTAGGGAAAATTGTCAGAGCGGCCACCAGCAAGAGTTGGTGGTCGCACTCTGAGGCCACCAAAAAATTTGTTGTGAGATCCGCTGAGCTAGACAAATTCAGACCAGAAATAAGACAAGGGGTTTTTTGGGGTTTTTTTTGTTTGTTTTGACAGTAAGGGTAATTAAACCACAAACAATTTACCAAAGGTTGTGGAAGATTCACCATCACTGACAATTTTTAAATCAAGATCGGATGCTTTCAGAAAAGTTCTCTGGCCTATGTTATAAGCAGGTCAGATGAGATTATCACAATAGTCCCTTCTGGCCTTGAAATCTATAAATCAAATGGGTGTTTCTCTAGCTGGGTGCCACAGGGATTGATTTCGGCCCTAGGCTACATGGTATCTTTTTCAATGACCTGGAATAAAACAAAATCATCACTGATGACATTTCAAGATGACACACAAGATAGGAGAGTGGTAAATAATCAAGAGGACAGGTCACAGATACAGAGCAATCTGGACTGCTTGGTAAGCTGCATGCAAGCAAACAATATGCATTTCAACAAGGACAAATGTAAAGTCACATCGAGGAACAAAGAATGTAGGCCATATATACAAGACAGTGGACTCTACTCTAGGAAGCAGTGAGCCTGAAAAAGTCTTGGGGACCATGGTAATTATCAGCTGAACAAACTCCCAATGTGATGTTTGGATAGAAGGGCTAATGCAATCCTTGGATGCATAAACAGGGGAATCAAGCAGAAGTAGAGAGGTTCTATTACTGGTGCCACTGTTCCTGGAATACTATCTCCAATACTGGGGTCTGCAATTCAAGAAGGTTGATAAATTTAAGAGGGTTCAGAGAAGAGCCACAAGAACAATTGAAGAATTACAAAACATGTCTTACAGTAAGAGATTCCAGGAGCTCAATCTATTTAGCTCAGCAACGAGAAGACTAAAGGGTGACTATTACAGTATACAAGTACATACATGGGGAACAGAAATTTGATAGGAGACGGCTCTCCAATCCAACAGAAAAAAGCCTAACAAGACCCAAGGGCTGGAATCTGAAGCTAGACCAATTCAGACTGCAAATAAGACATATGTTTTCAACTGGGAGGATTAAGCACTTTTGGAAGTGCTTACCAAAGGGCTGCGGTGGATTCTCTATCTTTTAAATAATGTTTTTTCTAAAAGATTTGCCCTAGTTCAAACAGGAATTAATTCAGGGCAAGCCTATAGCCTGTGCTATACAGGAGGTCAGACAGATGACAACAGGGATCCCTTCTGACTTTAAACCAGGGGTCTCAAACTCAAATGACCACGAGGGCCACATGAGGACTAGTACATTGGCCCGAGGGCTGCACCACTGACCACCCCCCCCACTGCCCTGGCCCTGCCCCGATTCCAACCCCTTCCCTGAAATCCCCACCCCAACTCCCCCCCCCTCCCCGCCCCCAGGGGGTGCAGGGTGCGGCAGGGAGCTCAGGGCAGGGGGTTGGGGTGCAGGAGGGGTGCCTCAGGGGGCTCAGGGCAGGGGGTTCGGCTGCAGGAGGATTTCAGGAGGGCAGGTCCAGCCTGGCGCACACCGGGGTCAGGGCAGGCTCCCTGCCTGCCTGCCTGCCCTGCCCCCGCGCCGCTCCGGGAAGTGGCCGGGACCTCGAGGGGCACAGGGGTCTGCATGTTGCCCTGGCCGCTCCTCCAGGTACCTCCCCCGAAGCTCCCATTGGCCGCGGTTCCCCGTTCTGGTGCGCGCCGGGCCGGAGCCACTCTAGGTAAATGCTAGGGGGGCGGGGGTGCCACGGGGAGCTGGTGGGCCACAGAAAATAGCATGTTTGAGACCCCTGCTTTAAATCATGAATCTACGTATAATCCCACAGAGTAACTGAGCATGCTCCATGCCAGGTCTGAAGGGGCTGAGCAGGACTTACCTTGCAATTGCTCCTCCCAGCTGCCAGGGGTGCTATGGCACCAAGCACCAGAAGTGAGAGCTGGGAGACTGTCTCCTATACTGTGAATGCTCCCCCTGCTGGTGCCCAGGCAGCAAGCCAGATGCAGAGGGATGGTGGAACAAAACACTAGACAGACGGCAGAAGCCAGAGCACCAAGGGGCAGAGAAAAGGCGGAAGGGAAGGACAGGAGCAGAGAACATAGGCAAAAGATGGGGGGAATCGCTCCAGAAAAGGGTCCGACCACTGCAGCATGCTCACTTTCCTACAAGTCCAGTTCCAAGGTTTGTTACTGAGCCATGGCATTCCTCTGATGTCTAGTCTCATCACCTCTAGCAGCAGGTCCACACTGAACATAAGCCTCCTACTCTTACCAGTTACTCAAGTGGCAGAGGGCTGTGCTGAGGATCAGAGATCCCAAACCTGCTGATGACCCAGGTTGGGAATCAATATTGTTCCATGTGATTTGTTTTTTCAATTTAAGGGTTTGTTTGCAAAGAACTTCACCGAATTTCCTAACACTCAAGTTAGGAAATGCCAATATTAAAGTTCCTTGTGCAACTCAAATGCATCTCCCTTGTGTGTGCACAGTATGTCTTTAATTGTCTGACGACATTCTTCTCCCCCGCCACCACCGTAGCACACACACTGGACAGACTTGCCCTGGGAATGAATCAGGGATGTGCAGCAAATGAGCTGTTGTTTACAGGACCAGTGCCGCCTCATCATTTGCAGGAGTTGCAAGGTACGTACTGAATGAGGGAGAGGATTGCAGAAAAAGAAACAGTCTCATAGTTAAAGCAACTGAATGCTGCCCTGGAGAAGTGGATTCTATCCATGCCTCCGCCACACAGAGAAACTATATGAAGCTGGGCCCGTCACATACACCAAACTTTTCACAGCTGGGCCACTGTGTTTCCCATTTTCTGAGTACTCAACTTAGTCACCCAGGATCTGATTTACAGAAGTGCTAATTCTCATAGTTGCAACTGAAGTCAATGAGAGCTCTCCTCTGAACATGTAAAGTCCTATAAAATGCTTAGTCTGATAACTCAGGCCCATTGCTTCTCAAAACTGAGCACCCAAAGTTAGCTGACACTTGACAGTTTGGGCTTTAATCTGTGCCTCAGAACCCCATGTGTAAAATGGGGATACCACCGTCTCACAGGGAAATGGTGAAAAATTAATGATTAATCGTTGTAAAGAACTATGGTTCAATTATAAGAGCCACAGAAAATCCATGAATAAATAGTGTATTCATTGCAGGGTTTGGATGGTATGCAGTAAATATGTGGGGCACACATTGAATGGATGAGAGATGATTTTCTGGAAGATATGCTTTAGTCAAGCACGTCGCTGGGCTCAATACTGGATGAAGTTCTATGGCTTGTAATATACAGAACATCAGACCAGATTTAATTGTCTCTTCTGGTCTTAAAAATAAAATCTATGCTTCTGAATAAGTTTAACTACAATTTATGGAGCATCTAGTTTGTTTCAGAACCTCGAAACTATTTTGTGGGTGTTAACGTTGGTGCTGAGATTGTACAAAGTTGGAGTGATTTAAGTTGACACAGCAGCATGACCTCTGACAACATATTCATGAAAAAGGATTATAGTGATTACGTCTCTCTGCCTTGGTCTACACTAGGAGTTGAGGTCGAATTTAGCAGCGTTAAATTGATTTAACCCTGCACCCATCCACACAACGAAGCCTTTTTTTTTCGACTTAAAGAACTCTTAAAATCAGTTTCCTTACTCCACCCCCGACAAGGGGCTTAGCTCTGAAATCGGCCTTGCCAGGTCGAATCTGGGATACTGTGGACACAAATAGACGGTATTGGCCTCCGGGAGCTATCCCAGAGTGCTCCATTGTGACCGCTCTGGACAGCACTCTCAACTCAGATGCACTGGCCAGGTAGACAGGAAAAGGCCCACAAACTTTTGAATTTCAATTTCCTGTTTGGCCACACTGTTTGGCCAGTGTGGCAAGCTGCAGCTGAGTGCAGAGCTCATCAGCAGAGGTGACCATGATGGAGTCCCAGAATCGCAAAAGAGCTCCAGCATGGACTGAACGGGAGGTACGGGATCTGATCGCTGTATGGGGAGAGGAATCTGTGCTATCAGAACTATGTTCCAGTTTTCAAAATGCCAAAACATTTGTCAAAATCTCTCAGGGCACGAAGGACAGAGGCCATAACAGGGACCCGAAGCAGTGCCACGTGAAACTTAAGGAGCTGAGGCAAGCCTACCAGAAAACCAGAGAGGCAAACGGCCGCTCCGAGTCAGAGCCCAAAACATGCTGCTTCTGTGATGAGCTGCATGCCATTTTAGGGGGTTCAGCCACCACTACCCCAGCCGTGTTGTTTGACTCCTTCAGTGGAGATGGAGGCAACACAGAAGCAGGTTTTGGGGACGAGGAAGATGACGATGAGGTTGTAGATAGCTCACAGCAAGCAAGCGGAGAAACCGTTTTTCCCCGACAGCCAGGAACTGTTTCTCACCCTGGAGCTGTAGCCAGTACCCCCTGAACCCACCCAAGGCTGCCTCCCAGACCCGCCAGGCAGAGAAGGGACCTCTGGTGAGTGTACCTTTTAAAATACTATACACGGTTTAAAAGCAAGCATGTTTAATGATTAATTTGCCCTGGCATTTGCAGCTCTCCTGGATGTACTCCCAAAGCCTTTGCAAAAGGTTTCTGGGGAGGGCAGCCTTATTCCGTGCACCATGGTAGGACACTTTACCACTCCAGGCCAGTAGCACGTACTCGGGAATCATTGTAGAACAAAGCATCGCAGCGTATGTTTGCTGGCATTCAAACAACATCCGTTCTTTATCCACAGGAAAGTGATTTCATTCAGGGTCACCTGGTTGAAATAGGGTGCTTTTCTTAAGGGGACATTCAGAGGTGCCCGTTCCTGCTGGGCTGTTTGCCTGCAGCTGAACAGAAACATTCCCTGCTGTTAGCCATGAGGACGTGGGAAGGATGAGGGGCTAGCCACGCGGTGGGGGGAGGCAAAATGCGACCGTGGAACGAAAGCACATGTGCTACGTATGTAATGTTAACAGCAAGGTTTACCTTGAAAGAGTGTACCCATTGTTCTATAAAATGTGTCTTTTTAAATACCACTGTCCCTTTTTTTCCCTCCACCAGCTACATGTGTTTCAAGGATCACAGGATCTTCTCCTTCCCAGAGGCTAGCGAAGATTAGAAGAAGAAAAAAAACGCACTTGCGATGAAATGTTCTCCGAGCTCATGCTGTCCTCCCACACTGACAGAGCACAGACGAATGCGTGGAGGCACACAATGTCAGAGTGCAGGAAAGCACAAAATGACCGGGAGGAGAGGTGGCGGGCTGAAGAGAGTAAGTGGTGGGCTGAAGAGAGGGCTAAAGCTGAAAGGTGGCGGCAGCGTGATGAGAGGAGGCAGGATTCAATGCTGAGGCTGCTGGAGGATCAAACTAATATGCTCCAACGTATGGTTGAGCTGCAGGAAAGGCAGCAGGAGCACAGACCGCCCCTACAGCCCGTGTAACCAACTGCCCTCCTCCCCAAGTTCCATAGCCTCCTCACCCAGATGCCCAAGAACGCGGTGGGGGGGCCCTCCGGCCACCCAGCCACTCCACCCCAGAGGATTTCCCAAGCAACAGAAGGCCGGCATTCAATAAGTTTTAAAGTTTTAAACTTTTAAAGTGCTGTGTGGCCTTGTCCTTCCCTCCTCCACCACCCTTTCCCGGGCTACCTTGGCAGTTATCCCCCTATTTGTGTGATGAATTAATAAAGAATGCATGAATGTGAAGCACCAATGACTTTATTGCCTCCGCAAGCGGTGATCAAAGGGAGGAAGGGAGGGTGGTTAGCTTACAGGGAAGTAGAGTGAACCAAGGGGCGGGGGGTTTCATCAAGGAGAAACAAACAGAACTTTCACACCGTAGCCTGGCCAGTCATGAAAATGGTTTTCAAAGCTTTTCTGATGCGCAGCGCGCCCTGCTGTGCTCTTCTAACCACTCTGGTGTCTGGCTGCACATAACCAGCGGCCAGGTGATCTGCCTCAACCTCCCACTCCACCATAAACGTCTCCCCCTTACTCTCACAGACATTGTGGAGCGCACAGCAAGCAGTAATAACAATGGGAATATTG